>NC_135965.1:44889545-45497045 GCF_053455715.1 Rhinoraja longicauda
AGGGAAGGTCCATCTACTAGAGGGAAGGAGGTCCATCTTCTAGAGGGAAGGAGGTCCATCTACTAGAAGAATCAAGGAGGTCCATCCACTAGAAGCAAGGAGATCCATCTACTAGAGGGAAGGAGGTCCATCTACTAGAAGAAGCAAGGAGGTCCATCCACTAGTGGAGGGAAGTAGGTCCATTTACTAGAAGCAAGGAGGTCCATCTACTAGAGGGAATAAGGTCCATCTACTAGAAGAAGCAAGGAGATCCATCTACGAGAGGGAAGGTCCATCTACTAGAGGGAAGGAGGTCCATCTACTAGAAGGAAGGAGGTCCATCTACTAGAAGAAGCAAGGATGTCCATCTACTAGAAGAAGCAAGGAGGTCCATCCACTAGAAGCAAGGAGATCCATCTACTAGAGGGAAGGTCCATCTACTAGAGGGAAGGAGGTCCATCTTCTAGAGGGAAGGAGGTCCATCTACTAGAAGAAGCAAGGAGGTCCATCTACTAGAAGCAAGGAGGCTCATCTACTAGAAGAAGCAAGGAGGTCCATCTACTAGAGGGTAGGAGGTCCATCTACTAGAGGGAAGGAGGTCCATCTACTAGAAGAAGCAAGGAGGTCCATCTACTAGAGGGAAGGTCTATCTACTAGAGGGAAGGAGGTCCATCTACTAGAAGAAGCAAGGAGGTCCATCTACTAGAAGAAGCAAGGAAGTCCATCCACTAGAAGCAAGGAGATCCATCTACTAGAGGGAAGGTCCATCTACTAGAGGGAAGGAGGTCCATCTTCTAGAGGGAAGGAGGTCCGTCTACTAGAAGAATCAAGGAGGTCCATCCACTAGAAGCAAGGAGATCCATCTACTAGAGGGAAGGAGGTCCATCTACTAGAAGAAGCAAGGAGGTCCATCCACTAGTGGAGGGAAGTAGGTCCATTTACTAGAAGCAAGGAGGTCCATCTACTAGAGAGAATAAGGTCCATCTACTAGAAGAAGCAAGGAGATCCATCTACGAGAGGGAAGGTCCATCTACTAGAGGGAAGGAGGTCCATCTACTAGAAGGAAGGAGGTCCATCTACTAGAAGAAGCAAGGATGTCCATCTACTAGAAGAAGCAAGCAGGTTCATCTACTAGAAGAAGCAAGGAGATCCGTCCACTAGAAGAATCAAGGAGGTCCATCTACTAGAGGGAAGGAGGTCCATCTACTAGAGGAGGGAATTAGGTCCATCCACTAGAAGCAAGGAGGTCCATCTACTAGAAGAAGCAAGGAGGTCCATCCACTAGAAGCAAGGAGGTCCATCTATTAGAGGGAAGGTCCATCTACTAGAGGGAAGGAGGTCCATCTACTGGAGGGAAGGAGGTCCATCTACTGGAGGGAAGGAAGGTCCATCTACTAGAAGAAGCAAGGAGGTCCATCTACTAGAAGCAAGGAGGCTCATCTACTAGAAGAAGCAAGGAGGTCCATCTACTAGAGGGTAGGAGGTCCATCTACTAGAGGAGGGAAGTAGGTCCATCCACTAGAAGCAAGGAGGTCCATCTATTAGAGGGAAGGTCCATCTACTAGAAGAAGCAAGGAGGTCCATCTACTAGAAGAATCAAGGAGGTCCATCTACTAGAAGGAAGGAGGCCCATCTACTAGAGAGAAGGTCCATCTACTAGAGAGAAGGTCCATCTACTAGAGGGAATGAAGTCCATCTACTAGAAGAAGCAAGGAGGTCCATCTACTAGAAGAAGCAAGGAGGTTCATCTACCAGAGGGAAGGTCCATCTACTAGAGGGAAGGTCCATCTACTAGAAGGAAGGAGGTCCATCTACTAGAAGAAGCAAGGAGGTCCATCTACTAGAAGCAAGGAGGTTCATCTACTAGAAGAAGCAACGAGGTCCATCTACTAGAGGGAAGGAGGTCCATCTACTAGAAGAAGCAGGGAGGTCAATCTACTAGAAGCAAGGAGGTCCATCTACTAGAAGCAAGGAGGTTCATCTACTAGAAGAAGCAACAAGGTCCATCTACTAGAGGGAAGGAGGTCCATCTACTAGAGGAGGGAAGTAGGTCAATTTACTAGAGGGAAGGAGGTCCATCATTGCAACATTGCAGGAAAAATGTTCCCCAAGTTGGGGGATTCCAGAACCAGGGGTCACAGTTTAAGAATAAGGGGGTAGGCCATTTAAGACTGAGATGAAGAAAAACATTTTCACGCAGAGAGTTGTGAATCTGTGGAATTCTCTGCCACAGAAGGCAGTCGAGGCCAATTCACTGGGTGTTTTCAAGAGAAAGTTAGATATAGATCTTAGGGCTAACGGAATCAAGGGATATGGGGAGAAAAGCAGGAACGGGGTACTGATTTTAGATGATCAGCCACAATCATATTGAATGGGGATACTGGCTTGAAGGGCTGAATGGCCTACTCCTGCACCTATTTTCTATGTTTCTATCTACAAGAGAGAAGGAAGTTCATCAAAAAGCATCTAGTTAACAGCAGAAGCTCCCAGGAAACCAGTTACACTAGTTAAACCAAGAACTAGAATTACACTAGAATCATTTAGAGAGGTACATGGATAGGACAGGTTTAGAGGGATATGGGCCAAATGGACAAATAGGAATAGTGTAGATGGGGCATGTTGGCCAATGTGGGCAAGTTGGGCCGAAGGGCCTGTTTCCACTCTATGAGTTCAGTGGGACACAACATTGAACAGCATGTTGGTAAGATATTGACTGTGTTAGTCCCAATAAGATTTCACAAATTCATGTTATAGGAACAGAATTTAGCCTTTTAGCCTATAGAAACATAGAAACATAGAAAATAGGTCAGGAGTAGGCCATTCGGCCCTTCGAGCCTGCACCGCCATTCAATATGATCATGGCTGATCATCCAGCTCAGTAACCTGTACCTGCCTTCTCTCCATACCCCCTGATCCCTTAAGCAAAAAGGGCCACATCTAACTCCCTCTTAAATATAGCCAATGAACTGGCCTCAACTACCTTCTGTGGCAGAGCATTCCACAGACTCACCACTCTCTGTGTGAAGAAATGTTTTCTCATCTCGGTCCTAAAAGACTTCCCCCTTATCCTTAAGCTGTGACCCCTGGTTCTGGACTCCCCCAACATCGGGAACAATCTTCCCGCATCTAGCCTCTCCAACCCCTTAAGAATTTTATATGTTTCTATAAGATCCTATCAAGTCTGTTTCGCCATTCCATCATGGTTGATCTATCTTTCCTTCTCAATCCCATTCTCCTGCCTTCTCCCCATTCCATGTACCCATCATCCTCTGTGTGAAAAAAATTGCCCCTCAGGTTCCTATTAAATCTATCCCCTCTCACATTAAACCTATGTCTTCTGTTTCTTGATTCCCCTACTCTGGGTAAAATACTCTGTGCATTGACCCTATCTATTCCCCTCATGATCTTATACATTTCTATAAGACCGCCCCTCATTAGGGTTGCCAACTGTTCCGTATTAGCCGGAACATCCTGTATATTGTGTTAAATTAGTTTGTCCCGTACGGGACCGCCCTTGTCCCGTATTTGGCCCGGGGGGGCACTGTAGGCCCGGACAGTGTAGGCCCGGACAGTGTAGGCCCGGACAGTGTAGGCCCGGACAGTGTAGGCCCGGACAGTGTAGGCCCGGACAGTGTTGGCCCGGACAGTGTTGGCCCGGACAGTGTAGGCCCGGACAGTGTAGGCACAGACACTGTAGGCCCGGACACTGTAGGTCCGGACACTGTAGGCCCGCACACTGTAGGCCCGCACACTGTAGGCCCGGACACTGTAGGCCCGGACACTGTAGGCACGGACACTGTAGGCCCGGACACTGTAGGTCCGGACACTGTAGGTCCGGACGCTGTAGGCCCGCACACTGTAGGCCCGGACACTGTAGGCCCGGACACTGTAGGTCTAGACACTGTAGGCCCGGACAGTGTAGGCCCGGAGGCCCGGGCGCCGCCTAACGGAGGTTGCGTGGCAACCCGCCTCCCGGCCCAGCGGCCGCCTTTGGTGGAGCGGGAGCACGTGGCCGCTGGCTGGGTGAGGTCACGTGGGGCGCGTGGGGGTGACGTCACCTTGTTCCTTATTTGGGAGAGGGTGATAGTTGGCACCCCTACCCTTCATCGTCCTACACTCCAAGTGAATCCGTCTGCCAATCTTAAATACAATATCGTGCTTGTTTTGAACTTAATGCATTAGCAGCGTATGTTTATCCTGCACCATACATTCTAACTGGCTTTGCCAAGGCAGCATGAATTGCAGATGAAGTCAATGGTGGGGAGTGTGGTCTGTGTGATGGACTGGGCGACATCCACAACTCTCTGCAACTTCTTGTGACCCTTGCCAGACCTGATCCCAAACCAAGCTGTGATGCAACCCAACAGTATGCTTTCAGTAGTGCACCTGTAGAAGTTTGTAAGCAGCATCGGGGGCCAAGAAGAAGGTTTATTTTTGTTTTTGCTGAAAAAAATGGCACAATAGTTAAATTTTAAACATCAGCATTTTTTAAATGAATAAATCCAGGAACACGAGACAAAATTATGAATGTAAGATTTGGTAAAACTATTACAAGAGAAAGTAGATTACTGACGGAAAAATGAAGAAGGGACCAACAATATTCAAGGGTACTTTGTAAATTTCAGTCTGAAGAAGGGTCTCGACCCGAAACGTCACCCATTCCTCTCCTGAGATGCTACCTGAACACTCCAGCATTTTGTGATACCAGCATTTGTGATACAGCGATTTATACCACCATCTGCAGTTATTTTCCTACACTACTTGTAAATTTGTCTGCGCTTTGTGACAAATCTTTTGTGTGTGGTGTATGCGACAAGAAAAATAATTTCACCTCCACGGTGCATGTGACAATAATGAGAGAGGGTAAAACAATAAAATAGCCAACAATCACTCCATTCTCCTCACCCGACTTGAAACCTCCTTTAACATCACCGGCACAGCCCTATCCTGGTTCAAATCTTACCTCTCTGACAGGCACCAGTTCATCTCCATTAACAACTGTAAATCCCCCACCGCTCCCCTCCCCCAAGGTGTCCCCCAAGGCTCAGTCCTTGGCCCCCTCCTCTTCATCCTCTACCTGTTCCCCCTTGGTCAATTAATCCGCCGTCATGGTCTCAACTTCCACTGCTTCGCCGATGATATCCAGCTCCTCATCTCCACCAAGTCAATCTCCACCACCACACACTCTACACTGACAAACTGCATCACTGAAATAAAATCTTGGCTTCAATCAAATTTCCTCAAACTCAACTGCAACAAATCTGAAATCATCATCATTGGTCCAAAAACGCTCACCAAATCCACCCAAAACTTCATCCTCAATATTGATGGTCTCCCAGTATCCACCTCCCCTCACATCCGGAATCTTGGTATCATCTTTGATCAAACCCTCTCCTTCGACAAACACATCAAACACATCACAAAGACAGCCTTCTTCCACCTCAAAAACATTGCCCGTCTCCGTCCATGCCTCTCCTCCACAGCTGCAGAAACCCTCATCCACGCCTTCATCACCTCCCGTCTGGACTACTGCAACAGCCTCCTCTATGGCGCACCCTCAAAAATCATCAGTAAACTTCAATACATTCAAAACTCCGCTGCCCGTCTGCTCACCCACACCCCGATCCGACCATATCACCCCCGTCCTTTATAAACTCCACTGGCTCCCCATCCCCCAGAGAATCCAGTACAAAATCCTCCTCATGACCTACAAAGCCCTCCATAACCTGGCCCCATCCTACCTGACCGACCTCCTCCACAGGCACACTCCCACCTGCACCCTCCGCTCTGCTACTGCCAATCTCCTATCCCCCCACATCCGGACCAAACTCAGATCCTGGGGGGACAGGGCTTTCTCCATCGCTGCTTCCACCCTATGGAACTCACTACCTCAAACCGTCAGAGACTCCTCCACACTCACCACATTCAAAACATCACTGAAGTCTCACCTATTCAGTACTGCCTTCAACCACTGAAGGTCACCCCACCTTCTGTCTCCTTTCTCTGTTCGTTTACTTATTTATCTATTTATTCACTTCCCTATGTTCTCTAAATCCCTGTAAAGCGTCTTTGAGTATATGAAAAGCGCTATATAAATGTAATGTATTATTATTATTATTATTATTAATCATGGAAGAGATAGATTTAGAGCAAGGGTTCCCAACCTGGGGTAAGTTTACCCCCAGCGGGTAAATTTCGTCTACACAGGGGGTAAGTTTGTTGGTTCAGGATTTGTACATATTGACTGACTGTGTTTGGTTCTGGTATACCGGTATTTGTTCATCATTAGTTGTTCATAAATAAGTGAAATAACATTGTTATGTGCTATTATTATTGTCATTTGAACTTAAAATAATAATGTTAAAAACATCATTTTAAAATTCCCCCTTTGTCGGTTGCTTTATTATGGTAGAGGTGTAAATGCAAATTACTGAACAAAAACAGGGTTGGGGTAAATTTACTTTCGAAAAGTTGCAAAGGGGTAAATGGGACGAAAAAGATTGGGGAACCCCTGATTTAGATGGACAAAATGCTGGAGTAACTCAGCGGGACAGGCAGCTTCTCTGGAGAGAAGGAATGGGTGACGTTTCAGGTTGAGACCCTTCCTCAGACAGGGAGTCGGGAGAGGGAGACCAAAGATATGTGGATGGGTCAGGTGTGAAAATGACAGATCAAAGCAGACGTTGATCAAGGAAATGTAAAATGTTAGCTTAGGGGAGGGTGACAACAAGGCAATCAGCAAAATTAATCATATTCTTGATATGAATTATATGAAGGATATTCTTGCTATTGAGGGCGTGCAGCGTAGGTTTACTAGGTTAATTCCCGGAATGGCGGGACTGTCATATGTTGAAAGACTGGAGCGACTAGGCTTGTATACACTGGAATTTAGAAGGATGAGAGGGGATCTTATCGAAACGTATAAGATTATTAAGGGGTTGGACACGCTAGAGGCAGGAAACATGTTCCCAATGTTGGGGGAGTCCAGAACAAGGGGCCCCAGTTTAAGAATAAGGGGTAGGCCATTTAGAATGGAGATGAGGAAAAACTTTTTCAGTCAGAGAATCTGTGGAATTCTCTGCCTCAGAAGGCAGTGGAGGCCAATTCTCTGAATGCATTCAAGAGAGAGCTGGATCGAGCTCTTAAGGATAACGGAGTCAGGAGGTATGGGGAGAAGGCAGGAACAGGGGGTACTGATTGAGAATGATCAGCCATGATCACATTGAATGGCGATGCTGGCTCGAAGGGCCGAATGGCCTCCTCCTGCACCTATTGTCTGTTGCCTATAATCAGTTCAGTTCAGTTTAGTTTATTGTCACTTGTACCGAGGTACAGTGAAAAGCTTTGTGTTTTGTGTTATCCTGTCAGCAGAAAGACAATACATGATTACAATCGACCTATTTACAGTGTACAGATACATGATAAGGGGGTAACGTTTCATGCAAGGTAAAGCCAGCAAAGTCCGATCAAGGATAGTCCAAGGGTCACCAAAGAGGCAGATAGTAGTTCAGCACTGCTCTCTGGTTGTGGCAGGCAAAACTAGTCAGGGAACTTGGGTGGGCCTACCGGGAGGAGGTGGCTAATCTGGCACTCTGGTGTCAGGACAATAGCCTCCTCTTGAATGTCACTAAAACTAAGGAGCAGATTGTGGACTTTAGAAGGGCTCAACATCCAAGGACGTACACGCCACTGAAGATAACTGGGTCTACTGTGGATAGGGTGAGCAGTTTTAAATACTTGGGAGTCCACATCACAGAGGATCTGACATGGGCAACGCACATTGCCGCACTGGTGGGTAAGGCAAAGCAGCGCCTTTACCACCTTAGACAGCTGAAGAAATTCAGCTTGTCTCTGAGGATCCTTCATTGCTTCTACTCTGGGGCTGTAGAGAGCATCCTGTCCGGCAACATCACAGTCTGGTTTGGGAACAGCTCTGCCCAGGACAGGATGGCCCTGCAGAGAGTAGTGCGTTCGGCAGAACACACCATGGGAACTACACTCGTCCCCCTGCAGGACCTATACATCAGGAGGTGCAGATCCAGAGCAAGCAAGATTATGAGGGACCCCTGCCACCCCAGTAACGGACTGTTCCAGATGCTACAGTCAGGCAAACGCCTCCGCTGTCACGCTGTGAAAACGGAGAGGATGAGACGGTTTCTTCCCACAGGCCATCAGGACTGTCAACTTTTATAACTCCAGGGACTAAATTTTGTCTTCTCTATATTAACTTTATTAACTTTATTTATATGCTGTAACTGTAATTCTTTTTTGTGCACAATCCGCAGACATTGCCACTTTCATTTCACTGCACATCGTGTATGTGTATGTGACAAATAAACTTGACTTGACTTGGGGGAGGGACGGAGAAGAGAGGAAAAGCACAAAAGATTCAGTGATAAAACAGCAAGGGGCAAATGTTAGGGCAGCTACCTCAGTGGGTAACATCACCATAAAGAAGCACATATCGGACTTCCCATTGGTTTGCATTAAAGATCGACTGACCTCCTGCTCAAATTCCAAGTATGCCTTCCCATTAAATGAAGTTTAGCCGTGGGAGAGCAAACACAGAAAGTCAACCACTGAGATCCAAGGATCATTAGCAGTACCAAAGCTCCGTGCAAAAGCAAACAATGAACCTGGAGGGATAACAAAAAAACCGTTGTGAGCGGTAATTGGAAAATAAAGCAGTAAATGTTTACGATTTGAAAACGATGCTAGGCTGAAGGGCACAGTAGATTATCTGCCTCTGACATCAGCCAAGTTACTTGATCATTAAATTAATTGCTAGATTCGCAAGGATGGTATGGTCTTAAAAGCATCCCTGTCAAATAAGTTGGGGTTTCTTTCCTCACTCCATAGACGTACGTACAGGTTTGTAGGTTAATGGGCTTTGGGAAAGATTGTAAATTGACTCTAGTGTGTGGGATGGTGCTAGTGCACAGGGATCGCTGGTCGGCGCGGAATCGATGGGCCGAAGGGCCTGTTTCCGCGCTGCACCTCTGAACTGAATTAGACTAAATATCCCCCCATTCTGGTGAACATAATAGTTTTTTTTGCCATCTTAAATGTTGCACTACATCCATAATTGATACCGTCTGTCCAAGGTGGCTGGATGTAATTCACAAAAGTGACACTGTGTTCCATTGCATATCAGTCAGGAAAGGTGATTTCATTAAAAATCATTGGGAGACTATTTAAAATTAAAGAAAATATTGGCAATGGACTGCTCAATTCGAAAGATACGATGATTGAATGCAGAAACGGTCCGTTCCTGAATGTATTCATTTGAATCAAATTTTAATATTGGATGCAATCAAATAATCCCGATGTGATGCATAATTCAATCAAAATGACGGGTGTGTGAATCATTGCCCTGTGCTTGAAAGTTATTGATATGTTAAACATTGCACCATAGAATAGTTAACCTCTAATTTTACCCTTGCAAATGTGGTCATCAGTTATTTGGTCCCAGCCAACAGATGATCCCAGGAGTAGTAATGGAGAAAAAAACTTGAAAATCAACATGTCCTTTCATGTTAAAGCAAAGTGTTTCGAGTCTATTTTGTTCGAAATAGTTACTGTGCGGTCTTTGTAGGGCAGAAACCTTACTTACATTCGTTAGATTAAGCCTGAATGTTTCACCAGTGCTTCCTGCAGGCAGCTACAGACTGTCGGCAACTACAACAGCCTAACCGCGGGAGAAGACGGCAGGGGAAGAAAAATGACATTCTGGCCTTCCATCACAGTGAGGAGGGGACCGGAGGAGACTCACTGTGATGGATGTTTCTTTTTTTGTGTGTTTTGTGTTGGTTGGGATTGTGTAATTTGCTTATTTTATTGCTCGTATTGTTGGACTGTGGGTGACGAAATCTCGTCCAAAAGACTTGTTTTTTGGATGACAAATAAACGTAATTCTGATTCTGAATTCTTCCTTTTTTTGTTGGTGATTGTTTTAGTTTAGTTTAGTTTAGTTTTAGAGGTACAGTGTGGAAACAGGCCCTTCGGCCCACTGAATCTGCACTGACCAGCGATCCCCTGCAAATTAACACCATTTTTATACATCAAGCCAATTAACCTACAAACCTGTACGTCTGTGGAGTCTGGGAAGAAACTGAAGATCTGGGAGAAAATCCACGCAGTTCATGGGGAGAACGTACAGACTCCGTACAGACAGCACCTGGAGTCGGGATCGAACCCGGGTCTCTGGCGCTGTAAGGCAGCAGCTCTACCGCTGCGCCACCGTGTCCTTTCATGTTGAAGCAAAGTGGTTCAAGTCTACTTTGTTGGAAATAGTTACTGTGTGGTATTTGTAGGGTAATTATTGTGAGCAATTTAGGACACCAGATAAACTAGGAATATGTATAACTATAGAAAAATGAAGACAGATTATTCACATGACTGCAATAAGGTCAGTCTATTGCTAATATTTGACTTGCAGAAAGGACCGGCCCCGAAACATCACCTATCCATGTTCTCCATAGATGCTGCCTGACCCGCTGAGTTACTCTAGCACTCTTGTGTCATATCATATCATATCATATATATACTGCCGGAAACAGGCCTTTTCGGCCCACCAATTCCGTGCCGCCCAGCGATCCCCGTGCATTAACACTATCCTACACCCACTAGGGACAATTTTTACATTTACCCAGCCAATTAACCTACCTACCTGTACGTCTTTGGAGTGTGGGAGGAAACCGAAGATCTCGGAGAAAACCCACGCAGGTCACGGGGAGAACGTACAAACTCCTTACAGTGCAGCACCCGTAGTCAGGATCGAACCTGAGTCTCCGGCGCTGCATTCGCTGTAAAGCAGCAACTCTACCGCTGCGCTACCGTGCTTGTGGTTATTCCTTCATCAATTCAAATAGTAATTTTATGGACCAAAGGTGGTCAGGGGGAATTAACATAAATGGAGTATCTAGGTCAGCATGGATAGGTTGGGCCGAAGGGCCTGTTTCTGAGCTGTTTAACTCTATTCAGAGCCTGGTTCAGTGTTATACAGCACTATGATTCTACGAGTCTATGAAGGGACTATTTCCATGCCATTTGACTATATGACTCAGTGAAGAGCCTGTTTCGGCTGGCATGGACTCGATGGGCCAAAGGGCCTGTTCCCCTGCTGTATCACTAAATATTGCAGTAGAAGTCTGATGAACAATGTGAGCTTTTAGTTGAAACTTTTGTTTTTATTGGATGAATAATTCACAACTTTTTCACATTAGTTTGTCTTTTGTTTTGTTTTGCACCCCTTTATACCAAATTGCATCTTCCATGTGCAAAGATTTACAACGCAGGATCAACCATTTGCTTCATAAGGTTTCCAGGGGGATGCATACAATGGAAAATCAACTTGTTTTCTGATGTGTTTATATATAAAATACCTGGCTTCAGAGTCAAACTTTGTCATCCATAGGAAATTGTTATCATAGGAAATTTGTCCTTGCTAATCCATTTACCACGACCAGTATATAAAGCTGACTTCTGTGCCTGTTCACAATAAAGTAATGATTGTAATATATTTTCTTTCCAAGAAGGAAAATAGAGAAAAACACGATATTGGAGGTATTCATGTCCATAAGTTATCCGAGCAGAATATGGCCATTCGGCTCATCAAGTTTACTCCACCATTCAAACATGGCTGATCGACTGTATCTTTCCCTCTCAACCCTGTTCTCCTGCCTTCTCCCCATGGGCACACAATCCCCATGACACCCGCACTAATGAAAAACATGTCAATTTGTGCCTTCAATATTCCAATGAATTGGCCTCCACAGCCGTCTGTGGCAATGAATTCCACAGATTCACCACCGCCTGACTGAAGAAATTCCTCCTCGTCTCCTTTTATTCTGAGGCTGTGCCCTCAGGTGCTAGATGCTCCCACGTGGGGAATCCTCTCCGCATCCACTCCATCCAGGCCTTTTACTATTCAATGGGTCAGGCAGCATCGTCGAAGGGAATAAGCAGGCAATGCTCTGGTTTATTTTCACCCACATGTTAAGACCGTAATATTGTATCCTTATTGTTTTGATGTGTTTATGCTTTATTTTTAACTGTTAACAATGTTTGTGTTGTCATTTGTGAGCGGAGCACCAAGGCACATTCCTTGTATATGCAGATACTTGGCCAATAAACTCATTCATTCATTCATTCATTCATTCATTCATTCATTCATGTTTCGGGTCAAGACCCTTCTTCAGACTGAATGCAGTAGGGGGGCAGAAAGATGGAAAAGAGGAGGAGTGGGCAGGACAAAACCTAGCATGTGATAGGTGGATAGAGGTCAGGGAGGGTTGATTAACAGACAGTTGGAGTAAGTAGCAAAGGCTGGTGAAAAGCAGACAAAGGGCGTCAGGTGAGGAGTGAAGGAGAGTAAAATGTAAAATCAAAGGAGGGATATAAGTGTCGGGGATTGGGAGGAAAGGGGGGAGAATTAAAGGGAAATGAGGCCTTTTGGAATGAGTGAGGAGAATGAAACTATATTCTTCTTTGCAAAGAAAATGAAATGGGAACAATTTAGATTTTTTTTTTTAGATTTAGAGATACAGCGCAGAAACAGGCCCTTCGGCCCACCGGGTCCGCGCCGCCCAGCGATCCCCGCACACTAACACTATCCTACACCCACTAGGGACAATTTTTACATTTGCCCAGCCAATTAACCTACAAACCTGTACGTCTTTGGAGTGTGGGAGGAAACCGAAGATCTCGGAGAAAACCCACGCATGTCACGGGGAGAATGTACAAACTCCGTACAGTACAGCACCCGTAGTCGGGATCGAACCCGAGTCTCCGGCGCTGCATTCGCTGTGAGGCAGCAACTCTACCGCTGCGCCACCGTGCCGCCCTACTTGTTCTACTTTCAGTCTGAAGGAGGGTTATGACCCGAAACGTCACCTATTCTTTTCCTGCAGAGATGCTGCCTGACCCGCTGAGTTACTCCAGCATTTTGTGTCCATCTTTGGAAACAATTCATTTGGATTTGAAATAAAGGGCTGGATTTTGCAATCAATAACCTTTAAAAAAAGCTGTGTGCAAAGATCTGGTGATCAGAGGCTTCCATTATCCAGTGTTGGTTGTGGGTCAGGTTTCAGTTCAAATGTATCTCCCTGTCTCAGCAACAGTGATATCACTAAGTTGTCAATAATGCCAAAGATTTTTTTCTTGGCAGCAAATTAGCGAAACAAAAAAAGTCACTAATTTCAATCGTGTTACAAAGCACAAAACGAAGATTGATAATTGTGTGTGTGTGCTTTAGGTAAAAGCTAAAATATTATCATTTGGGTTAACGCAACAAAAATCTAGGCATCTGAAGAAGGGTCCCAACCCAAAATGTCACCTATCCATGTTCTCCAGAAATGTCGCCTGACCTGCTGAGTTACTCCAGCAATTTGTGTGTCCTTTTTAGCAGAAATCACCATTGTTTAATAGATGTGCAGTTGAAATTTAGACACAGGGTTTTGGAGTAAATCAGAGGTGGGGGGGGGGGGGTCAGGCAGCATCTCTGGAGAAAAAGGATGGGTGATGTTTCGGGTTGGAACCCTTCTTCAGACTGAAAGTAGAGCAATCGTTCAGTCTGAAGAAGGGTTCATTAGGGTAGAATTAGGCCATTCGGCCCATCAAGTCTACTCTGCCATTCAATCACGACTTTGCCATTCAACCATTCGCAAAACGTTACCCACCCTTTATCTCCAGAGATGTTACCTGACCCACTGAGTTAGTCCATCACCTTTTGTTTATCTTTGGTATAAACCAGCATCGGGAGTTCCTTGTTTCTACAGTTGAAATTTACTGGCTATGTATGTGGGCGGCACGGTAGCGCAGCGGTAGAGTTGCTGCTTTACAGCGAATGCAGCGCCGGAGACTCAGGTTCGATCCTGACTACGGGTGCTGCACTGTAAGGAGTTTGTACGTTCTCCCCGTGACCTGCGTGGGTTTTCTCCGAGATCTTCGGTTTCCTCCCACACTCCAAAGACGTACAGGTATGTAGGTTAATTGGCTGGGTAGATGTAAAAAATTGTCCCTAGTGGGTGTAGGATAGTGTTAATGTACGGGGATCACTGGGCGGCACGGACTTGGAGGGCCGAAAAGGCCTGTTTCCGGCTGTATATATATGATATGATATGATATGTAAGACTGGCTGATATCACATCTATGGGAAAAAAGGTTCTGACTGTCTACCCTATCTTTGCCTCTTATCTATATACTAAAGCTCTCATTTGTTATCTTGTTTGTGACTGAACTTCAGCCAAAACGGTACACGATAGCGCGACAATTTTAGGCCCGCCTTACTCACCATTGTCACTTTAGTGATAATGCAAGTAGTTTTATTGAAATCGGTCTTATATTTTTTAAGTTATTCACATTTTAAAGTTTAAAAGGAGGGGAGGGAGGAAGGAGGGATGGGGGGAGTGGGGGAGAAGGGAGAGGGGAGGGGGGGGATGAGGAGACAGGGGAGGGGGGGAGGACAGGGTGGTGCACCAATGCAGGAGAGGTTTGGGCCCAACGGGTCCACTTGGTCTAGTGTTTTATAAAATCTCCTCAGCCAAGGTCAGGAACATGGTTTTGGTGCATAGTTGGTAACCTGAGGTCATTTAAGGGTGATGATCAAATGATCCCTGCAGAGTAGGAGTTCAATTATGTCAGGACATTCATAGATGAATCAGAATTGCAACAGAACGTCTTTAGATTCCCCTTTGAAAATCATTCCCTCCATGTCGACATGTAATTATTATTACAAACCTGTAATTGATTTTGATGAAATAACTGAGTCCTTTCCCCCTTTTCTCCACACTTCCTTAGTTTTGTTTTAGTGTAAAGACACAGTGCGGACAAAGGCCCTTTGGCCCATCGAAACTGCACCGACCAGCGATCCCAGCACATTAACACTATCCCACCTACTGGGGACAATTCAACAAAAAATTAACCAACTAACCTGTATGTCTGGAGTGTGGGAGGAAACCGAAGATCTTGGAGAAAACTCATGCAGGTCACGAGGAGAACTCCGTACAGTTAGCACCCAGAGCCGGGATTGAACCTGGGTCTCTGCAGCTGGAAGGCAGCAACTCTTCCGCTGCGCCACCGTGCCGCCACACGCAGTTCCCCCCACCACCACAAAGTTTGCAGTTGAGTCTCCGGCATTTGGAGACATGGCAGGCATCAGCAAACCAAACCCGGAGTGTAATGGGATAGCCTCGCCCTGGGTGATCGGCCTCCGTGATCATCAACTCTGGCGCAGCGGTAGAGTTGATGCCTTACAGCATCAGAGACCCCAACTACGGGTGCTGTCTGTATGGAGTTTGTACGTTCTCCCCATGACCCGCGTGGCAATAAATGAAACTAAACTAACCTAAACTAAACTAAACTACACACCACAACTACACTACACTACACATTTCTAAACTGAACTAAATTAAATTAAACTACACTACACTACACTACACAACGCTAAACTGAACTAAATTAAATTAAACTACACAACACTGCCACTACACTACACTACAGTAAACTACACTACACTACACTACACTAAACTAAACTACACTACACTACACTAAACTAAACTACACTACACTACGCTACGCTACACTGCACCACAGTAAACTACACTACACTACACTAAACTAAACTACACTACACTACGCTACGCTACGCTACGCTACGCTACGCTACACTACGCTACGCTATGCTACACTACGCTACGCTACGCTACGCTACGCTACACTACACTACACTACACTACAATACGCTACACTACACTACCACTACATTACACTACACTACACTACACTACATTACACTACACTACACTACACTACACTACCACTACACTACACTACACTACACTACATTACACTACACTACACTACACTACACTACACTACCACTACATTACACTATACTACACTACACTACACTACCACTACATTACACTACACTACACTACCACTACATTACACTACACTACACTACACTACCACTACACTACACTACACTACACTACACTACACTACACTACACTACACTACACTACACTACACTACACTACACTACACTACACTACCACTACATTACACTAAACTACACTACACTACACTACACTACACTACACTACCACTACATTACACTAAACTACACTACACTACACTACACTACACTACACTACACTACACTACACTACACTACCACTACACTACACTACACTACACTACACTACACTACACTACACTACACTACACTACACTACACTACACTACACTACCACTACATTACACTAAACTACACTACACTACACTACACTACACTACACTACACTACAGTACACTACACTACACTACACTACACTACACTACACTACACTACACTACACTACAGTACACTACACTACCACTACATTACACTAAACTACACTACACTACGCTAAACTAAACTACACTAAACTAAACTAAACTAAATAAAAGTGGTTGGTCCCTTTTCAAGGTTGCAAGGCTGTCTCCAGTTTATCATTCTCTCATTCTCCATACTCATTGATCGACTGGCTGACATCAACTGCATGTTTTCAATTCCTGCATGTGATATTTATTTGCTGTTCTGGCCATCTTTTGAACTTGAGACTTGAGCCAGCGCAAAATAAAATGATGGCCCCCGAAAGCATCCCTCAGAGTATGACTTGACAGACCAGTCATGAGAAATGTGAACCGCAGCGCTGTTCCTGATATATGACGAACAGGAATATCACGAATGGACACAAAAAGCTGGAGTAGCTCAGCGAGTCAGACAGCATCTCTGGTGAAAAGGAACAGGTGATGTTTGCGGGTCGAGACCCTTCTTCAGACCGAGAGTCAGGTCAAAGGGAAATAGACGGTGATGTAGAGAGATATAGAACAAAGGGATGAAAGATTTGCAAAGAGTAACGATGGCCAAGGATAGGTGGAGCCCACAATGGTCCATTGTTGGCTGTGGGCTTGGTGATAACGAGTTATACAGACAGTGAAACTAGTACGATGACGAGGGGGGGGGGGGGGGGGGGGCGGAGGATGGAGAGAGAGGGGATGCAAGGGTTACTTGAAGTTGCAGAAATCAATAGTCATTGTTGTAAGCTGCCCAAGCAAAATATGAGGTGTAGTTCCTCCAATTTGCGTTTGGCCTCACTCTGACAATGGAGGAGGCCCAGGACAGAAAGGTCAGTGTGGGAATGGCAAGGGGAGTTAAAGTGTTTGGCAAACTGGAGATCGGGTAGGCCCAGGCGGACTGAGCGAAGGTGTTCAACGAAACGACCGCCCAGTCTGCGTTCGGTCTCGCCGATGTATGAGTCCACATCTTGAACAGTGGATACAGCAGAAGAGGTTGGAGGAGGTTCAACTGAACCACTGCCTAACCTGAAAGGGCTATGGGGGTCCCTGGACAGAATCGAGGGAGGAGGCGTAGGGAGGAAATGGTTTTGGATAGACTGATGGGACTGAAGGCTGATAAATCCCCAGGGCCTGATGGTCTGCATCCCAGAGTACTTAAGGAGGTGGCTCTAGAAATAGTGGAAGCATTGGAGATCATTTTTCAATGTTCTATAGATTCAGGATCAGTTCCTGTGGATTGGAGAATAGCAAATGTTATCCCACTTTTTAAGAAAGGAGGGAGAGAGAAAACGGGTAATTATAGACCAGTTAGTCTGACATCAGTGGTGGGGAAAATGCTGGAGTCAATTATAAAAGACGAAATTGCTGAGCATTTGGATAGCAGTAACGGGATCGTTCCGAGTCAGCATGGATTTACGAAGGGGAAATCATGCTTGACAAATCTACTGGAATTTTTTGAGGATGTAACTAGGAAAATTGACAAGGGGGAGTCAGTGGATGTGGTGTACCTCGACTTTCAGAAAGCCTTCGACAAGGTCCCACATAGGAGATTAGTGGGCAAAATTAGGGCACATGGTATTGGGGGTAGTGTACTGACATGGATAGAAAATTGGTTAACAGACAGAAAGCAAAGAGTGGGGATAAATGGGTCCCTTTCGGAATGGCAGGCAGTGACCAGTGGGGTACCGCAAGGTTCGGTGCTGGGACCCCAGCTATTTACGATATACATTAATGACTTAGACGAAGGGATTAAAAGTACCATTAGCAAATTTGCAGATGATACTAAGTTGGGGGGTAGTGTGAATTGTGAGGAAGATGCAATAAGGCTGCAGGGTGACCTGGACAGGTTGTGTGAGTGGGCGGATACATGGCAGATGCAGTTTAATGTAGATAAGTGTGAGGTTATTCACTTTGGAAGTAAGAATAGAAAGGCAGATTATTATCTGAATGGTGTCAAGTTAGGAGGAGGGGGAGTTCAACGAGATCTGGGTGTCCTAGTGCATCAGTCAATGAAAGGAAGCATGCAGGTTCAGCAGGCAGTGAAGAAAGCCAATGGAATGTTGGCCTTCGTAACAAGAGGAGTTGAGTATAGGAGCAAAGAGGTCCTTCTACAGTTGTACCGGGCCCTGGTGAGACCGCACCTGGAGTACTGTGTGCAGTTTTGGTCTCCAAATTTGAGGAAGGATATTCTTGCTATGGAGGGCGTGCAGCGTAGGTTCACTAGATTAATTCCCGGAATGGCGGGACTGTCGTATGTTGAAAGGCTGGAGCGATTGGGCTTGTATACACTGGAATTTAGAAGGATGAGGGGGGATCTTATTGAAACATATAAGATAATTAGGGGATTGGACACATTAGAGGCAGATAACATGTTCCCAATGTTGGGGGAGTCCAGAACAAGGGGCCACAGTTTGAGAATAAGGGGTAGGCCATTTAGAACGGAGATGAGGAAGAACTTTTTCAGTCAGAGGGTGGTGAAGGTGTGGAATTCTCTGCCTCAGAAGGCAGTGGAGGCCAGTTCGTTGGATGCTTTCAAGAGAGAGCTGGATAGAGCTCTTAAGGATAGCGGAGTGAGGGGGTATGGGGAGAAGGCAGGAACGGGGTACTGATTGATAGTGATCAGCCATGATCGCATTGAATGGCGGTGCTGGCTCGAAGGGCTGAATGGCCTACTCCTGCACCTATTGTCTATTGTCTATTGACAGGTGTTGCAACTCCTGGGGAGGGGGTGGTTTGGGTGGGAAAGGGACGAGTTAACCAGGGAGTTGCAGAGGGAACAGTCTCTGCAGAAGGTGGAAAGGGGTGGAAGTGGGAAGATGTGACTGGTGTTGGGATTTCGTTGGAGGTGGTGAAAATGTCGGAGGATTATGTGTTGTATGCGATGGCTGAAAAGTGACATTTCCACCACCTCCAACATGATCCAAAAGGATGTCAAAAGATATTCCACATTTCAATGTAAAAATGTTGCCTTGCATGTAATGTTATTATTATTGTTGTAACACATTGATTTCAGAGATTGTGTGGGATTCAGCTGCTGGAAGGCAGTCAAAATTCTATATCGTCACTGTCGGGATCTCTGCCCAAAATAACAAGGCTAAATTTAAATTTATGTCAACAAATTTAATATCATATGCTTCTCCCAGAACACCAAGAACAAAAAGTACTTCGAGCAGATTCCAATGAACAAAATTGAATTGTAGTGAAAATTGAAGTGTTTAAGATCATGAGAAGATAGAGTCTCTTGCCCAGAGTAAGTGAATGGAGGACCATCGGACGTAGGTTTAAGGTGAAGGGGAAAAAGTTTAATATGAATCTGAGGGCTAACGTCTTCACACAAAGGGTGGTGGGTGTATGGAACAAGCTGCCAGAGGGGTTAGTTGAGGCTGGGACTATCGCAAAGTTTAAGAAACAGTTCGACAGGTACATGGATAGGACAGGTTTGGAGGGATATGGACCAAATGCTGGCAGGTGGGACTAGTGTAGCTGGGACATGTTGGCCGGTGTGGGCAAGTTGGACCATGGGCCTTTTTCCACGCTGTATCACTCTATTGACTCTATGACTCTAAAATGAACAAAATTAAATAGAATAATCAGGACATAATGAAACAGCTGAGCCAACACTACTCTACCATTTTCTATTCTTCAGTATTTCCTGGGGTTAATTTTAACTATTCATTGAGTGTTCTACATAATACACTGGCCAGCTATCTACTACATTGTACAGCTGCTAGAGTAACTCAGCAGGTCGGGCAACATCTATGGAGAACATAGATCTGGTCACCTATCTCCTGCAGCACCTTAGAAGGTCCCTCTGCATCAAGGTCGTCTCAGTTATACTTGCCCCTTGAGAATGGTGTAGGAAAGAACTGCAGATAGACACAAAATGCTGGAGTAACTCAGCGGGGCAGGCAGCATCTCTGGATAGAAGGAATGGGTGTCGTTTCGGGCCAAGACCCCTCTTCAGAGTCTGAGGAGGGGGTCTCGACCCAAAATATCACCCATTCCTTCTATCCAGAGATGCTGCCTGTCCCGCTGAATTACTTCACCATTTTGTGTCTACCTCGAGCTGAGTTCAATGAATCAGTATCAGGACCAACTCTTTTCTGCCTGCACCCAATCCATATCCCCCCATTCCCTGCATATCCATGTGCCTGTGCAGAACCCTCTGAAATGCCACGATGGTATCTGCCTCCACCACCACCCCCAGCAGTTTATACCAGGAACCCATCACCCTCAGTGTAAAAAGTTCTGAAGAGGTTTCCTGACCTGCAACATCACCTATCCATAATCCCTTCTATCCAGAGGTGCTGCCTGTCCTGCTGACTAACTCCAAGCACTTTGTGTCACCTTTTGTATAAAAAAAACTTTACCCAGCACATCTCCTTCAAACTTTGGCCCTCTCATCTTAAAGCGATGCCTTCTATTATGTGATATTTCTGTCTTGGGAAAAATATGTTCCAACCGTACTCCAACAAGGAACAAAGTTCGTAAGTGATAGGAGCAGAATTAGGCCCACCTCGTCTACTCTAGCTGGCTGATCTGCCATTCCCTCTCAGTCCCATTCGCCTGCCTTCTCCCCATATCCCCCGACACCTCGACACCATTCCAGTCTGTTGGAATAATCTCTTTAAAGATACGTGTAGCTTCTCTTCACTGGAGGTCAAAGGATTGTAGCTGCCACTGCAGCAACTCTGCAGCAATTAGGACCTCAGGCAAGCAGAAGGACAACACAGATGGAGAGATAAAGGGATGGCTTAATTAACCTCTTGTCTCAGGACAGGCGGACTGTGGGATAGCTAAATTAGCAGGATAAGAGATAAGTAGACCCTGCAGGAATATAAAAGAGCCAGAAGCTTTCTCTGGAGATGATTAATCTTAGTGGGAAGTGGTGACAGACCAACTGAACACTAATAATCCCAAAATGTGGCTAATGATAACAGGCCTAGTGGGTACAAGTGGCCTTTGGACAAATGCGGTTAATAATTAAGCATGGGCCGCTAGAACGAATCCGAAGGAATATTTTATTTTGTTCACATACTGAACAAAGGCAGTGACCTTAAAGATACTTGAAGATCAGAAGTAGCTGATCAAAGTTTAGTTGAGTTTATTGTCACGTGTACCGAGGTACAGCGAAAAGATTTTTGTTGCGTGCTAACCAGTCAGCGGAAAGACAATACACGATTACAATCGAGCCATTTACAGTGCACAGATACAGTACATGATACTTGATAAAGGGAATAAATCATTGGATGGGGTAAGAGATGTTAATACAACTCTCTTAAGGATAGCGGAGTCAGGGGGTATGGGGAGAAGGCAGGAACGGGGTACTGATTGAGAATGATCAGCCATGATCACATTGAATGGCGGTGCTGGCTCGAAGGGCCGAATGGCCTCCTCCTACACCTATTGTCTATTGTCTAACTTATGTACATTGGTGGAATTATGGGTGGCATAATGGATGGCTCTAAAGGTAGAATTGCTGCCTTATAGCACCAGAGACCCGGGTTCGATCCTGACTATGGGTGCTGTCTGTACGGAGTCTTACGTTCTCCCCGAGACCGTGTGGGCTTTCTTCGGTTGCTCTGGTTTCCTCCCACACTTCAGTACAGGTCTGTAGGTTAATTGGCTTTGGCAAGTTGTAAAATTGGCCCCTAATGTGTTGGGTCCCACGGTCACAGAGAGAGAACGTACAAACTCCATACAGACAGAACCCGTAGTCAGGATTGAACCCTGGGCTCTGGCGCTGTGAGGCAGCAACTCTACCGCTGCACCACTGTGCCGCCCTGCTCTGGTTGACTTGACTATGGACTTATGTAAGTGTTCCCTTTGCTCCATAACATCATTATCCATTATACTGACTACTTAAATGCCACAGTGAAATACCCATCTCACTTGCATCACACAATAATGATGAATGCGACCAACAACATTAAATTCAGAGGAATCGGTTGTCCACATCCCATTTACCTGAGCTTTGCGGTGGCACGGTGGCGCAGCAGTAGAGTTGCTGCCTTACAGCGGCAGGCACCCGGGTTCGATCCTGACTACGGGTTGCTGTCTGTATGGAGTTTGTACGTTCTCCCCGTGATCTGCGTGGGTTTTCTCCGGGTGCTCCGATTTCCTCCCACACTCCAAAGACGTGCAGGTTTGTAAGTTAATTGGCTTGGTATAGTTGTAAATTGTCCCTAGTGTGTGGGATAATGCTTGTGTACATGGATCACTGGTCGGCGCGGACTCAGAGGGCCGAAGAGCCTGTTTCCACCCTGTATCTCTAAACTAAACTGAACTAAAATCTATTTTCCTGCTGTTAATATCTATTCAAATATCCCAAAGGTGGCAGTGTTTTAACTTTGAATTTCTTAGAGGCGAGCCCTCTACATTCAATCAAATTTTCATCCATATCTGTTCAAAATTATCTGGTAATTCTCTTCTATCCAAGTACATGTCAAAATAATCTATTATCTACTGACTTCCACGAAATTATCATGCATTTGTGTTTGTTCAGCTTTGATATATACTTCAAAGAAAGCTGCAGCAATTTGAATCAATATTAGAAGGAAATAGAATAAGCAGGCCTTGGTCTACTGCAGAGACAGAGGAGAATTGGGAATTATTTTGCAATTAGGAAAAGAAGAACTATAAGCCACAAGTTTAGCTGGGAAATTGGAATTGGGTAAGAGAGAGCGAGGATTTGTCAGTCTACTTAAGAAATAGTTTTGTTTAGTTTAGCTTAGTGATACAGCGTGGAAACAGGGCCTTCAGCCCACCGAGTCCATGCCGACCAGCGATCCCCACACATTAACACTATCCTACACCCACCAGGAACAATTTTACATTCATATCAAGCCAATTTACCGACAAACCATTATTTTTGATATATCTAGCGTTGCTATTATGCCAGGGAGGGGTGTTTAATGTCTGAAATATTCAAGCACTGTGTAATTGTTGTGAATGGCTTTGTAGACTGATTCATAAGTTCATAAATTCACAGGTTTTAGGATTAGAAGCAGAACGAGGCCATTCGGCCCATCAGGTCTACTCCCGCCATTCAATCGTGGCTGATCTATCTCTCACTCTCAACCCCATTCTCCTGCCTTCTCCCCATAACCCCTGACACCCGTACTAACCATGAATCTATCAATCTCTGCCTGAAAAATATCCATTGACTTTGCCTCCACAGGCATCTGTGGCAATGAATCAGATAGAGTTCTGTAGTCCCTTAGCGTTTTTCCACCGTATTTTTGAGATGACTGTTCTATGGTGCATGCCACACACAACCCGATTCAATTATCATGGTGAATGGAGCTGTGTGCTCTGTTGCTCACTATGGCTCCACAGAACACTAAATCTGTTTGACAGTATTAAAACGTTAATCACCAATTTCCTTTCTGCAAGGGATGACCGTAAAGAGCCTAACAGTTATTACCTTCAAGGCTGTTTTTTTTTAATAACATTCATTATTAATACTCCCACTAAGCTTGGAGCAGCATGGAAACTCAGATCATCTGGAGCAGCAGGATAAACTCCATTGTCTCAAACATTTACCTTTTGTGTTCTGGAAAGGAAGAATCTGGCAGTTCAATAGACAATAGACAATAGACAATAGGTGCAGGAGTAGGCCATTCAGCCCTTTGAGCCAGCACCGCCATTCAATGCGATCATGGCTGATCACTCTCAATCAGTACCCCGTTCCTGCCTTCTCCCCATACCCCCTCACTCCACTATCCTTAAGAGCTCTATCCAGCTCTCTCTTGAAAGCATCCAACGAACTGGCCTCCACTGCCTTCTGAGGCAGAGAATTCCACACCTTCACCACTCTCTGACTGAAAAAGTTCTTCCTCATCTCCGTTCTAAATGGCCTACCCCTTATTCTTAAACTGTGGCCCCTTGTTCTGGACTCCCCCAACATTGGGAACATGTTTCCTGCCTCTAATGTGTCCAATCCCCTAATTATCTTATATGTTTCAATAAGATCCCCCCTCATCCTTCTAAATTCCAGTGTATACAAGCCCACTCAATTATTTTAAGTTATCACCCACCAGTGGGCCCCACAATGACACCATCCTCACAGATCTTGCCCGGAAAGAATCAATCAATGGTATTAGAGAAAGGGATTAAATATGTGGCACGGTGGCGCAGCGGTAGAGTTGCTGCCTTACAGCGCCAGAGACACTGGTTCGGTCGTGACAGGTTCGGGTGCTGTCTGTATGGAGTTTGTATGTTCTCCCCGTGACCTGCAGGTGCTCCGGTTTCTTCCCGGATTCCAAGAAACGTGCAGGTTTGTAGGTTAATTGGCTTCTGTAAATTATCCCGAGTGTGCACGATGCAAAACTGGAATAACATAGAACGAGTGTGCGGGTGATGGCTGGTCGGTGTGGACTCGGTGGGCTGAAGGGCCTTTATCCACACGGTATCTCTAAACTAAAGATTAGAGATTAGAGATTAGAGATACAATGCGGAAACAGGCCCTTTGACCCACCGAGTCCATGCCGACCAACGATCCCCGCACATTAACGCTATCCTACACTCACTGGGGACAATTTATACGTATTTACACCAAGCCAATTAGCCTACAAACCTGTACGTCTTTGGAGTGTGCGAGGAAACCGAAGATCTCGGGGAAAATCCACGTGGTCACGGGGTGAACGTGCAAACTCCGCACAGACGGCACCCGTAGGCGGGATTGAACCCAGGGCTCTGGCGCTGTACACACTGTAAGGCAGCAATTCCACCGGTGTGCCACCGTGCCTCCCCTAAACTAAACTAAAAAGATCATCCCCACATATCAAAGGCATACAGGTTGTAAGTTATTTGACTTCTGTAAATTGTTCCAAGTGCGTAAGATATCACTTTGAAAACGCAAAGGGTTCCCAATTATTTATCTTCATTGGGTCTTTGAAGGAAATGACATCTACAGCTTGCTGATTCACCACCAAACTACATTGTTTATGTCTGTTGGATCATTGTATGGAAAGAGCAGGAATGGTTTACAGCTGCACATTTTGTAGCACAATCTTATATATCCCAGAATAATTTGACCGAATACTAAGTATCTTGGAGATGAAGGCTTATGGGAAAGTTTGAAAACTGACAGAAGCCATTACCGTTGTTAGTTGCCTATGCGGAACAAACCCCATCAATTTATATTCAGTTGCATTTTTTTGATCGCAAATGTCCTACTTAACATCTGTGCACATTTAATCTCCTTATGCAATACTTCCAGAAAATGACTGAATTATTCTGGTTAATTTTGTTCAAATATTCAAAAGAAATTCGTCAATCGTTGTAAGCCATTTAAAACTGAGAAGAGAAAAAAATGTTTTCACCCAGAGAGTTGTGAATTTGTGGTATTCTCTACCATAGAAGGCAGTGGAGGCCAATTCACTGGATGAATTTAAAAGAGAGTTAAATAGAGCTCTCGGGGCTAGCGGAATCAAGGGATATGGGGAGAAGGCAGACACTGATTGTGGATGATCAGCCATGATCACAATGAATGGCGGTGCTAGCTCGAAGGGCCAAATGGCCTCCGACTGCACCTATTTTCTATGTTTCTATGTAACGTCCACTAAGATTTGTGTAGGAAGGAATTGCAGTTGCTGGTTTAAACCAAAGATAGTCACAAAACGCTGGAGTAACTCAGCAGGTCGGACAGCATCTCTGGAGAAAAGGAATAGGTGACGTTTCAGGTTGAGACCCTTCTTCCGAACAAAACGTCACCTATTCCTTTTCTCCAGAGATGTTGTCTGACCCGCTGAGTTACTCTAGCTTTTTGTGTCTGTCTTCGGTCCACTAAGAAATCCTTTATGTTTACGATGATATCCAAAATGTACAGGAAAGCAATGATAGCAATTCATTGCCAATACCTGCTCTCAGCCAACCAAAGTGTATGTTCTGAAGCTATGCTGGCAGTTAATATTTTGGCCCACAAAGTGCTTTCATAGTCTTCTTTTTCCTTAAAGGGGAAACAGACCTAAATGAAAAAAAATAATAATTCAGGGGCGGCACTGTGGTGCAGCAGTCGAGTTGCTGCATGTAGGAAAGAACTGCAGATGCTGGTGTACAAAGATAGACACAAAATGCTGGAGTAACTCAGTGACACAGGCAGCATCTCTGGAGAGCAGGAATGGATGACGTTTCAGGCTGAAATGTCATCCATTCCTTCGCTCCAGAGATGCTGCCTGTCCTGCTGTGTTACTTCAGCATTTTGTGTCCATCTTCAGTAGAGTTGCTGCCTTGATTTAGATACAAGGAGCTGCAAATGCTAGTTTACTAAAAAGGACACAAAGTGCTGGAGTAACTCAGCGGGTCAGGCAGCATCTTTGGAGGACATGGATCCATGTTCTCCAGAGATGCTGCTGACCCGCTGGGTTACTGCAGCATTTTGTGTGTTTCCTTGTTTGACTTAGTGTGTGTCTGGTAGGAACCTGCTTCACCTGTTTCCAATCAGTCCTTACCTGTCTGGGCCTGTCAGTGCATGTCCCCATTCGTCACCTTTTGCTTCCTCATTGAAAAGCCTGTCCCCACCTGTTCCCGGCCTTGTGATATCGGCAACACATGCCTCTTCTTGCCCGTGCTTGTATGAATCCTTTTAGGGTTGACTACACCCTTTATTTTCCGTACGCACTCAATGGTTGCTGAACCTGTTTGTGCCTCTCTGCTCCTTGAAGCACCTGAGCCCCTCTGTGTGTTCTGGCCTTGCTCCACCAACTCCACTCCATCTTACACCTCCTCACTTCAATAACAATCAATCTGCCCATCCCCCCTGGCCCTTTCTTTGTCTCTCCCGTTTGACAATAGACAATAGACAATAGGTGCAGGAGAAGGCCATTCGGCCCTTCGAGCCAGCATCACCATTCAATGTGATCATGGGTGATCATTCTCAATCAGTACCCCGTTCCTGCCTTCTCCCCATACCCCCTGACTCCGCTATCCTTAAGAGCTCTATCTAGCTCTCTCTTGAATGCATTCAGAGAATTGGCCTCCACTGCCTTCTGAGGCAGAGAATTCCACAGATTTACAACTCTCTGACTGAAAATGTTTTTCCTCATCTCCGTTCTAAATGGCCTACCCCTTAATCTTAAACTGTGGCCCCTTGTTCTGGACTCCCCCAACATTGGGAACATGTTTCCTGCCTCTAACGTGTCCAACCCCTTAATAATCTTATATGTTTCAATAAGATCCCCTCTCATCCTTCTAAATTCCAGTGTATACAAGCCTAGTCGCTCCAGTCTTTCAACATACAACAGTCCCGCCATTCCAGGAATTAACCTAGTAAACCTATGCTGCATGCCCTCAATGGCAATTGTTTGCAATTGTTTATTAGTAGATGTAGTCCTGGTTGCTTTGTCACGTGCACCCAGATAGAGCAAAATGCTTTGTTTTGCATTCGATCCTCCACATCCTGGATAAGAGCTTTTAGAAGAAAATGGAGCCTGTAACAGCGACCGAGCGGCATGGTGGCGCAGTGGTAGAGTTGCTGCCTTACAGCCCCAGCTCACAGGAGCAGAGAGGCACAAACAGGTTCTGCAACAATTGAGTGCGTACGGAAAATATAGGGTGTAGTCAACCCTAAAAGGATTCATCACAAATCTTAGTGGACGTTACATTGATTGATGAAATTTCTTTTGAATATTTGAACAAAATTAACCGGGATAATTCAATCATTTTCTGGAAGTATTGCATAAGGAGATTAAATGTGCACAGATGCTAAGTAGGACTGCGTGGACCCGGGACCTGCGTGGGTTTTCTCCTGGAAGCTCGGGTCTCCCCCCCACATGCCAAAGACGTACAGGTTTGTAGGTTAATTGGCTTGCTGTAAATGTAAAATTGCCCCGAGTGTGTGTAGGGCAGTGTTAGTGTGTGGGGATCGCTGGTCAGTGCGAACTCGATGGGCCAAAGGGCCTGTTTCCGCACAGTATCTGCTTGGTCGGTCTGCTGCAGGTTCGTGCATGTGCCTTTCTGGCCTTGCTTGCACTCGACTGGGCCTCCGGATATTTGGGTGTGTTTACGGTAGAGTTACGGCACGGTAGCGCAGCGGTAGAGTTGCTGCTTTACAGCGAATGCAGCGCCGGAGACTCAGGTTCGATCCTGACTACGGGTGCTGCACTGTAAGGAGTTTGTACGTTCGCCCCGTGACCTGCGTGGGTTTTCTCCGAGATCTTCGGTTTCCTCCCACACTCCAAAGACGTACAGGTATGTAGGTTAATTGGCTGGGTAAATGTAAAAATTGTCCCTAGTGGGTGTAGGATAGTGTTAAATGTACGGGGATCGCTGGGCGGCACGGACTTGGAGGGCCGAAAAGGCCTGTTTCCGGCTGTATAGATATGATATGATATGATATGATACTCCCCTTTGCTCCCTCCTTCTCCTGCAAATTATTTTTACATTCCTTTGAGCGATCAGGTTCAATCACGATGGTTTAGACAATAGACAATAAACAATAGGTGCAGGAGGAGGCCATTCGGCCCTTTGAGCCAGCACCGCCATTCAATGTGATCATGGCTGATCATTCTCAATCAGTACCCCGTTCCTGCCTTCTCCCCAGCATTGAAACACGCCCTTCGGCCCACCGAGTCTGCACCGACCAGCGATCCCCGCACACTAACACCATCCTGCACATTCTAGGGACAATTTTACATTTACACCAAGCCAATTAACCTACAAACCGGTACATCTTTGTAGCGTGGGAGGAAACTGAAGATCGCGGAGAAAACCCACGCAGGCCACGGGGATAACGCACAAACTCCGTACTGACAGCGCCCGAAGTCAGGATCGAACTTGGGTCTCTGGCGCTGTAAGGCACTAGCTCCACCGTTGGGCCACCGTGCTGCCCCTGGTGTTTATATTTGCCAGTTCGGGTCTGCCTATTCTTCATCTGCCTATTCCTGACTGCATTTATCTGCGACTGATTGTACTAGTCTGGATTTAGAGTCAGAGAGAGAGAGAGCCCTGTAGTTTTGAGCAAAGGTTTTGTTTATTGGGGATAAATAAGGGGTCATAGTGTCATAGAATGATACAGCATGGAAACAGGCCTTTCAGCCCAACTTGCTCACACCACCAAACATGTCCCATCTACACTTGTCCCACCTGCCTGCATTTGGCCCATATCCCTTTAAACCTGCCCTATCCATGTACCTGTCCAAATATGTCTTAAACATTGCAATACTACCTGTATTTTCCTGGATTTGTGCAATTCTCTGATCACTTGTTTGTTTTTCACTGGATCTCAGCAGCTTCCTGGGGAGACTGAAGAGATTTGGCATGTCTCCAATAACTCTTACAAGCTTCTACAGATGCACCATACTGTCAGGTTGCATCAGGACCAGCTTTGGGAATTGCTCAGCCCAAGGCCACACACAATGAGAGCGTTGCCGATTTAGCCCAGTCCATCGCACCATTGATTCCACCTACACTTCACGCTGCCCCGGAAACACAGCCGATATAATCAAACGTGTGTCGGAAGGAACTGCAGACTCTGCCTCAAAGCGAAGATTGACACCGGAAATGGTGGAGTAACTCAGCGGGTCTGGATCAGCGTTCTCCGGAGAGAAGGAATGGGTGACGTTTCATGGTCGAGGCCCTTCTTCAGAACGAAAGTCACGGGAAAGAGTAAACGACAGTTGTAGACGATGATGTAGAGAGATATAGAACAAATGAATGAGAGACATGCAAAATACGTAACAGTGATAAAGGAAACAGGCCATTGTTGGCTGGAGCTAGGTGAGAAGAAAAGCTGGTGTGACTTTGGTGGGGGAGGGATGGAGAGAGAGGGAATGCAGAGGTTACTTGAAGTTAGAGAAATCAATATTCATATCCCTGGGTCATAATTAAACTCTTGGCCTACTCATTTCTCCTCCCTGCTCCTGTCTGGCAGAAGGTACAGAAGCTTGAAAGTGCCCACCACCAGACTCAGGGACGGCTTCTTCCCCTCCGTTATCAGGCTTGCGAACAGTCCTTCCATAAGCTAGGGTACTGTCCAATCTACTTCCACCCCATTGAAAACATTGGACTTGTCTATAGAACTGATGCACTAGAACGCTGAGAATAATATTCTACACTTTGTATCTTCCCCTTTGCTCTAACTATTGTACTTGAGTTTGATGTCATAAGTTCATACGTTCCAGGAGCAGAACTAGGCCATTCGGCCCATCAAGTCTACTCTGCCGTTCAATCATGGTTAATCTATTTCTCCGTCCGAACCCCATTCTCCTGCCTTCTCCCCCATAACCCCTGACACACGTACTAATCAAGAATCTGAAAATCCCCGCCTTAAACATATCCATTGACTTGGCTGCCACAGCCGTCTGTGGCAATGAATTCCACTTGATAGCATTTATGTACAGTGTTATCCGATCTGTTTGTTCATCTTGCAAACCAAAGTTTCTCACAGTGCTTTGGTATACATGACAATAATAAACCTAACGTCTAAACCTTCTGATTTTTACCTTCCCTAGAACTGTTTGCCCCTCTCCTCTACTGTCAGGACTTGACTGCTTTCATCATTGCTCAACAGCCCCCTCTTCTCTCGTCTAGTCCACATTTTCTGCCTCCTCCACTTTGCTCCAGTCTCTGATACACTGCTGCAATTTCTCCCATCTGCCAATATCTTCGTTTAATTAATCTTAGTTTAATTTAGCATAGTTTAGTTTGTTATTGTCTCAGTGAAAAGCTTTTTGTTGCGTGCCAATGAAAAGACTACACATGCCTATACAATCAAGCCGTCCACAGTGTACAGACACAGGGTAAAGGGTATAATGTGTGGTGCAAGATAAAGTCCAATTAAAGGAGGTTTGAAGGTCTCCAATGAGGTAGATGGGGGGGGGGGGGGGTGGGTTGGTGAGAGGACACGGTTGGTGAGAGAGCGGCACGGTGGCGCAGCGGTAGAGTTGCTGCCTTACAGCGAATGCAGCGCCGGAGACTCAGGTTCGATCCTGACTACGGGCGCCGTCTGTACGGAGTTTGTACGTTCTCCCCGTGACCTGCGTGGGTTTTCTCCGAGATCTTCGGTTTCCTCCCACACTCCAAAGATGTTCAGGTATGTGGGTTAATTGACTGGGTAAATGTAAAAATTGTCCCTAGTGTGTGTAGGATAGGGTTAATGTGTGGGGATCGCTGGGCGGCGCGGACTCGGTGGGCCGAAGGGCCTGTTTCCGCGCTGCATCTCAAAAAAAAAGGACAGTTTAGTTGCCTGACAAACAGTTAGGAAGAAACTGTCCCTGAATCTGGAGGTGTGCATTTTCAAACCTCTGTCCCTCTCGCCTGATGGGAGAGGGGAGAAAAGTGAGTGAGACAAGGCGTGGTGAAGTATAAGAAGATAACTGCAGATGCTGGTACAAATCGAAGGTATTTATTCACAAAATGCTGGAGTAACTCAGCAGGTCAGGCAGCATCTCGGGAGAGAAGGAATGGGTGACGTTTCGGGTCAAGACCCTTCTTCAGACTGATGTCAGGGGGGCGGGACAAAGGAAGGATATAGGTGAAGACAGGAAGATAGATGGAGACCTGGGAAGGAGGAGGGGACGGGAGGGACAGAGGAACTATCTAAAGTTGGAGAAGTCGATATTCATACCACTGGGCTGCAAACTGCCCAGGCGAAATATGAGGTGCTGTTCCTCCAATTTCCGGTGGGCCTCACTATGTCACTGGAGGAGGCCCATGACAGAAAGGTCAGACTGGGAATGGGAGGGGGAGTTGAAGTGCTCGGCCACCGGGAGATCAGTTTGGGTGAAGTAGAGATGGAGTCAATGGAAGGGAGGTTGGTTTGTGTGATGGTCTGGGCTGCGCCCATAACAGACTGATTGAAGAAAGGTCCCGACCCAAAACGTCACCTATCCATGTTCTCCAGAGATGCTGCCTTACCCCCTGAGTTATTCCAGCACTCTGTGTCGTTTCTTTGCAAACCAGTAGTTTTGTGCCTCCTTCTTGATAACTGGACATATCCAAATGGCTTGGTCCAAATATCACCGGCTTGGTAACCAAAGTGTTTGTGGAACAAAGGGGCGCTTTATGCCAGGGAACACTTGGAGATCCTGCAGGGAAAGTGACGTCAGAAGCCAATAATCATGCACCCTCTCATCTAGCGCTGGTTAAGAAGTGAAGGCTGAGTATCTGTAAAAAAAACCTGCACCTCATCCCTAAATGTTTACAACTGTAAAATGTAAAATAATCCATTGACTCCATTTATACCTCACGCTGCCTTGGCAAGGCCAGCAGTATAATTAAGAACAAGTCGCATCCTGGCCACTCCCTCTTCTCCCCTCTCCCATCAGGCAAAAGGTACAGAAGTGTGAAAAAGCACACCTCCAGATTCAGGGGCAGTTTCTTCCCAGCTGTTATCAGGCAACCGAACCATCCTACAACAACCAGAGAGCAGTGCTGAACTACTATCTACCTCTTTGGACACCCTCGGACTATCTTTGATCGGACATTACTGGCTTTACCTTGCACTAAACGTTATTCCCTTATCATGTATCTTTACACTGTAAATGGCTCAATTGTAATCATGTATTGTCTTTCTGCTGACTGGATAGCACTCAACAAAAGCTTTTCACTGTAGCTCGGTACATGTGATAATAAAGGCAGCATGGTGGCGCAGCGGTAGAGTTAATGCCTTACAGCGGATGCAGCGCCGGAGACCCAGGTTCGATCCTGACTATGGGTGCTGTCTGTATGGAGTTTGTACGTTCTCCCCGTGACCTGCGTGGTTTCTCCGAGATCTTCGGTTTCCTCCCACACTCCAAAGACGTACAGGTTTGTAGGTTAATTGGCTCGGTAAATGTAAAAGGATAGTGTTTTATGTGCGGGGATTGCTGGTCGTCGCGGACCCGGTGGGCCGAAAGGGCCTGTTTCCGCGCTGTATCTCTGAACTGCAGGGGCCTGTTCATTCAGGCCTCTGGAACCAGAAAGGAAAAAATGTCCTGTTTCACAGGGATAGAAACTATAGAAGTCTCTGGAAAACCACCTCAAATCTTCTTCCAAGTAGCCCAAGAATCTAATAGGAGATTTTATAGAGTTTATACTTGACTACAGACAGATAAAAAATATCCAGGTGTAGAACACATTCCGAAGTGACATGATGAAATCCTTTCTTGGCGAAAGGAAGTTTCAGAGGAATGTAACCCAAACATCTTTAAACTTTGCCCCTCTCACCAGGACGAAGAGTTTATTATTTAAGGAATGCTCAATGTTCATTGAAAGGTCATTAACTCCAATTATATCCAAATATCACGAAGGCCACTAAAATATCTCCACTATATTCCCATTATAGAAACCGGAATTAGTATTAATTATTTTTTACATTAAAGGATTCTTGATCATTGTCACAGGAATGTGGAGAGATTGAAGCTAAATCATTTATCTAATTGGGGCAGGTAAATGATTGATTGATACTGAGTGGACATAAGGAAAGGGCCAAAGATGGACTAGAGAACAAGGGGCACCTTGGTCGGCATGAACAAATTGGGCAGAAGGGCCTGCTTCGGTGCTGTACCATCCTCAAAGCTGGGAGTCAACTCCCATCCAACAATGGTCCATGCAACATGATATCAACAATCAGGTCACAGAAGTACCACAAAACTGAAATATGTGAGCAGAATATATGGTCATCGCCTCAGAATTAAAGGACGTCCCTTTAGGAAGGAGATGAGGTGGAATTTCTTTACTCGGAGGGTGGTGAATCTGTGGAATTCTTTGCCACCGAAGGCCGCGGAGGCCAAGTCAGTGGATAACTTTAAGGCAGTGATAGATAGATTCTTGATTAGTATGGGGTCAGAGGAGAAGGCAGGAGAATGGGGTTAGGAGATACAGATCAGCCATGATTGAATGGCGGTAAACATGATGGGCCGAATGGCGGTAAACATGATGGCGCAGCGGTAGTTGCTGGCTTAGAGCGCCAGAGACCTGTGTTCGATCCTGACTACGGGTGCTGTCTGTACAGAGTTTGTACGTTCTCCCCGTGACCTGCGTGGGTTTTCTCCGAGAACTTCGGTTTCCTCCCACACTCCAAAGACGTACAGGTTTGTAGGTTAATTGGCTGGGTGTGAATGGAGAGGGAACACGCGGTGTCCACAGGGACTCTGGGGGCCTTCCGTGAACGCTGGTCGCCGCGGGGGGGTCGAATGCATTGTTGACAGAGATGGCGGGATTTTAATGCGATAATTGTTTATTTTGTAAACTGCCGATACAGGCGGCTTTTGTTTGATCACATTTTGCTTAGTATGTTTGTATGTTTTTCTTTGGAATAAAACTTTTATATTTAACAAAACTAAAAAAAAATAATAATAATTTATGGACACATTTGATGGATAATCAGATCAAGTCCACACTTGGAATTTGCCGAAGTCAGCACCGGCGGCAACCTTAATCACCTGGCGACAACCTGCTTCACCTGGCGACAACCTGGCGACAACCTACGACAGCGCCCATGTCAGGAGACGTCAAGCTACGCTCATTGGCGTCCAACCAACAGTCGCCGAAAAATTTCAAGCCTTAACAAAATCCAGAAAAACGCTACGACTCTTTGGAGACGACTCGCGACCGTGCCCGCGCCATGGGGCAACAGCCTAGTCGCCTGTAGTCGCCTAGAAAATCGCCGAACTGGGACAGGGCCTTAAGGCAGCAACTCTACCGCTGGGCCACCGTACCTTGATTCCCACTTTCATGTGCTTAAACAGGAGCAGTCTCTCAAAATTACTATCATCTAATGGAGGATTTCACTCTGAGGTGTCCTCTGCATCCACCGTGTTTAATGTCAGCAAGCTGTTTCTCTCTGTGTTTAATATAAAGATCAGGCAGTTAGCAGTGACCCATTGATATAAGGAAAAGGTTATCAAGGATGTTACACGTGCCAATTGGAAAGATCAGGCGCATCGGATGGTGCTAATTGCCTTAGCATTAAATGGAGGAGCCATGAAGTGCGAATAATGTCGTTCAGCTCCAATGCTCAGCGTGAAGATCAATGTGGACAATACCATTAAACTTGGTTATGACAGGTACACCGTCCTGTATTTGTTCTCCCTCTGAGCTGTGCCGTCAATCACAGGAAAAAACATAGGAATGGAAGAAAGGATGAAAGAAAGATCAAGTTATGGTGAGTCCGAAACTTGTTGGTTGTAGAAGAAGTTTATTGCAGCCGCAATATTCGAATACAGAGTTAAACAACAAGGTAAAGGACAACCATTACAAACTTACTGTCTTCCTTGAAGACTTCGCCGAACTAACTAAATCGGGCGCCAAACGCGCACATGACATCGCTGGCCAATCAGCGATGTCGCTCCCTGGACCAATCCCCATGGTCGCGTTCCCACGTGACCTCGCTGGCCAATCCGAGGGTTCGACGACCTGGACCATTCTCTATGGTCGCTACATGACCCCCCCCCAGAACCCGAGGTGCGGAACCTAACAGGGAGCCGGATTTCGCGACCATAACGGGTACGGAGAGGGACAGCCTGAACCACAGGAGCCGGAGGTTCCGGACTTGGCGGAACAGCCGGGACGGGAGGTTCTGGAGGAACTACCGGAATGGGGGGTCCAGGAGGAACTGCCGGAACGGGGGGTCCTGGAGGAACTGTCGGAACGGGGGGTCCTGGACTGAGCGGAACTAACGGAGGTCGGCCTCTCCTAGGGGATTGACCGACCAGGACTGGTTGATCCGGATCCAAATGGGCAGGTTTGAGCCGGGACACCGAGACGAGCTCACTCTTGCCGCACATGTCTAAGGTGAAGGTAGCCGTTCCCTTACGCAAAACCCGGAACGGCCCTTGATAGACCCTCTGCAACGGGGCGCGATGGGCATCTTTACGCAAAAAAACAAACTCACAGTCCTTCAGGGAAGACGGTTCATGTACCATGGGACACCCATGACGTGAAGTCGGAACTGGAGCCAGGGAGCCCACCCGTTCCCGGAGAGATGCTAACACTGATGGGACGGTAGGCAGCTGGTCTGAAGGGTCAGGAAACAGATCTCCGGGTACTCGAAGTGTCGAGCCATATACTAGCTCTGCGGACGACGCACCGAGATCTAGCTTAGGAGCAGTCCGGATGCCCAAAAGAACCCAAGGGAGTTGGTCTACCCAGTCCGGGCCTTCAAGCCTTGCACTGAGGGACGCCTTAAGTTGGCGGTGGAACCTTTCTACGAGTCCATTTGCCTGGGGGTGATAAGCAGTCGTGGGTTGTAACTTGGACCCGTACAGTTCTGCCAGCGCGGCCCAGAGGGACGAAGTGAACTGTGGCCCTCTGTCAGTGGTAATAACTGCTGGGACCCCGAAACGAGCTACCCAATGAAGGGCCAAAGCCCTAGCACAAGACGCGGACGAAATATCAAACAATGGGAAAGCCTCTGGCCACCGGGTGAACCGATCCACCACCGTGAGGAGGTGGGTATAGCCCCGGGAGGAAGGTAAAGGCCCGACCAAATCCACGTGGATGTGGAAAAAACGAACAGCCGGGACCTCGAAATCCTGTACGGGGGGCTGGACGTGGCGCTGGACTTTAGCGGTCTGACAGGGCACGCAGGAACGTGCCCACCCCGCTACCTGTTTCCGCAGGCCATGCCAGACAAACCTCGCTGCTACCAAGGCAGAGGTGGAGCGGATAGACGGGTGCGCCAGCCCATGAATGGCATCGAAAACCCGGCGCTGAAGGGAGGGCGGTACTACCGGCCTGGGACGGGGAAGAGAAACATCGCACCAGACTTTCGTGCCCTCCGACCCACAAGCTACCTGGGCCAACTTCAATCCCGAAGTGGTGGACTGGTATGCCGAAGCGGTATCCGCTAGGAGCTGTGCCTCCGCGAGCTCCTGGGGATCCACCTCGCAGTCCACCGCCGAAATAGGGGGAAAAGCAGGTCTAGACAGGGCGTCAGCAACGGCATTAAGCTTACCCGCGACATGACGGACATCGGTGGTAAATTCGGAGATAGCAGTCAGATGCCGCTGCTGGCGGGCCGACCATGGTCGGAGCGACGTGCTCATCTTCGGCGGAGGGTCGGAGGTCGTTACCGCGGACATCAGGAACCAGTGAAAAAGCCCAGAGAAAATCTGCGCCCAGGATCGCTTGTTTGACGTCGGCTATGATGAATGGCCATTCGTACGTGCGGAGGCCTAACACAAGGGACATCTTCCGTGTACCGAAAGTGCGAATTGGGCTGCCATTAACCACGATGAGGGTGGGACCTGTCTTACCCGATCTGGTTTCGAGGTCGGTCGGCGGCACTATGCTGACGATTGCTCCCGTGTCTACCAAAAATTCTGTGTCCGTGAATCGATCATGGACATAGAGGCACCGGTTCTGGCCAATCGTAACTGCCCCTATGTACGATCGGCCGAGGCATTTCCCACGAAGGTACAAGGCAAACGGCAGTTGCGGGATTCGTTACCCCATCGTAGGTGATAATAGCACCAGCCGCGTTTGTGCGGATCTTTTTGGCGGGCTTTCGGAGAATTGGCGGGAGACGTGGCGCCATCTTGCCGTCGCTGTGGCGTGGTCACTGATGTCGAGACTTTGATGATCGAACCACTTGCCTTGTTTTTTGCCGCTATGAGCGCGTCCGCTTTCGCTGCATATGCTTCGGGGTCCTTAAAAGAACAATCCGTGAGCAGCAGTCGGACATCCTCGGGAAGTTTCTCGCGGAATGCCTGTTCGAACATAGGGCAATCCGTATGCTCACCGGCTAGCATCATCATTTCGGCCATGAGGACGGAAGGCAGTTGGTCTCCAAGATCTGGTAGGTGCAGAAGTTTTGCCGCACCACCATGCTTATTAAACCCGAAGGTTCGCAGTAATACTTTCTTCATGGCCTCGTACTTGTTTTCCGCAGGTGGATCCACGATGAACCGCATCACGCGCTTGGTTGTGTCCGGCGATAGAGCGCTGACGAGGTAGTAGTACTTCGTGGATTCGTCCGACACCTTCTTTATATGAAATTGAGCCTCGGTGTGGATAAACCAAGCTTGCGGTGCGTGCGTCCAAAACAACGGAAGATGAACGCTTCCGGCGCTTGACTCCGGTGTGCCCGGCTCGGTCATCGTCAACGAGGCGTCGGGTTCCTGCTCAGTCGGTGATCGTCCAGATCACGTCGGGATCACGTCGGTGACCCCCCCCCAGAACCCGAGGTGCGGAACCTAACAGGGAGCCGGATTTCGCGACCATAACGGGTACGGAGAGGGACAGCCTGAACCACAGGAGCCGGAGGTTCCGGACTTGGCGGAACAGCCGGGACGGGAGGTTCTGGAGGAACTACCGGAACGGGGGGTCCAGGAGGAACTGCCGGAACGGGGGGTCCTGGAGGAACTGTCGGAACGGGGGGTCCTGGACTGAGCGGAACTAACGGAGGTCGGCCTCTCCTAGGGGATTGACCGACCAGGACTGGTTGATCCGGATCCAAATGGGCAGGTTTGAGCCGGGACACTGAGACGAGCTCACTCTTGCCGCACATGTCTAAGGTGAAGGTAGCCGTTCCCTTACGCAAAACCCGGAACGGCCCTTGATAGACCCTCTGCAACGGGGCGCGATGGGCATCTTTACGCAAAAAAACAAACTCACAGTCCTTCAGGGAAGACGGTTCATGTACCATGGGACACCCATGACGTGAAGTCGGAACTGGAGCCAGGGAGCCCACCCGTTCCCGGAGAGATGCTAACACTGATGGGACGGTAGGCAGCTGGTCTGAAGGGTCAGGAAACAGATCTCCGGGTACTCGAAGTGTCGAGCCATATACTAGCTCTGCGGACGACGCACCGAGATCTAGCTTAGGAGCAGTCCGGATGCCCAAAAGAACCCAAGGGAGTTGGTCTACCCAGTCCGGGCCTTCAAGCCTTGCACTGAGGGACGCCTTAAGTTGGCGGTGGAACCTTTCTACGAGTCCATTTGCCTGGGGGTGATAAGCAGTCGTGGGTTGTAACTTGGACAAAAAGCAAATGTTAATGGCTTGTGGTCCGTAAATGCCACAAATGGGCGGCCCTCGAGGAAGTACCTGAAATGACGAACAGCTAAATAGAGAGCCAGAAGCTCTCGGTCAAATGCGCTATACTTCAGCTCGGCCGAATTTAGTTGCCGGCTGAAAAACGCTAAAGGCTGCCAACGGCCACCGACCTGCTGCTCCAGAACCCCACCCACCGCCACGTCAGAGGCGTCAACCGTCAGGGCCGTGGGGGCGGAGGGGCTCGGATGGACCAACATGGTGGCGTCTGCCAAGGCTGCCTTAGCTGCTGTAAAAGCCGACTCAGCGGTCGGGGACCACAACAACTCTACCGGATTCCCTGCAAGGCATTGGAAAAGCGGGCGCAGGACTCGCGCCGCTGCCGGAACGAACCTATGGTAGAAATTAACCATGCCTACGAACTCCTATAGCCCTTTTACTGTGGTGGGCCTAGGAAATGCCCGGATAGCCTCCACCTTTTCGGGCAAAGGGGAGGCGCCGGCAGGGGTAATTCTGTGCCCTAGAAAATCAAGAGCAGGAAGGCCGAATTGACATTTGGAGGGTTGGATTATGAGCCCGTGGTCTTGGAGCCGCTGGAACATGGTCCGCAAATGGGCCTGGTGTTCCTGCACGGAGGGGCTGGCGACCAGGATGTCGTCTAAATAAATAAACACAAAAGGTAAACCCCGGCCCACGCGGTCCATCAGCCGCTGGAAAGCCTGTGCCGCGTTCTTTAAACCGAAAGGCATACGCAACCATTCAAACAACCCGAACGGAGTAATTGTTGCAGTTTTCTGTATGTCCTCCGGTCGCACCGGAATCTGATGGTATCCTCGCACCAAATCGATTTTGGAAAACACCACCGCTCCTTCCAGCCCAGATGAAAAATCCTGTAGGTGCGGTATGGGGTAGCGATCAGCCGTGGTGACAGCATTGAGACGCCGATAATCGCCACATGGTCTCCACCCCCCAGATGCCTTGGAGACCATGTGTAACGGCGAGGCCCACGGGCTGTCAGACTGACGGACAATTCCCATTTCCTCCATTTTCCTGAACTCCGCCCTTGCCACCACCAGTTTGTCTGGCGGTAGTCTCCTGGCCCGAGCGAAAACGGGAGGGCCTTCGGTGCGGATGTGGTGGACCACACCGTGCTTAGCCGAAGGCGTGTCAAAACGTTGGACGAGCAGCTCCGGAAACTCTGCCAGAATCGCAGCATACGAGTCGGGGGCCGCGACGATGGCCTGGACAGTAGGGCTGGGCGAGGAGGCGATTGTCGGAGCGACGTGCTCATCTTCGGCGGAGGGTCGGAGGTCGTTACCGCGGACATCAGGAACCAGTGAAAAAGCCCAGAGAAAATCTGCGCCCAGGATCGCTTGTTTGACGTCGGCTATGATGAATGGCCATTCGTACGTGCGGAGGCCTAACACAAGGGACATCTTCCGTGTACCGAAAGTGCGAATTGGGCTGCCATTAACCACGATGAGGGTGGGACCTGTCTTACCCGATCTGGTTTCGAGGTCGGTCGGCGGCACTATGCTGACGATTGCTCCCGTGTCTACCAAAAATTCTGTGTCCGTGAATCGATCATGGACATAGAGGCGCCGGTTCTGGCCAATCGTAACTGCCCCTATGTACGATCGGCCGAGGCATTTCCCACGAAGGTACAAGGCAAACGGCAGTTGCGGGATTCGTTACCCCATCGTAGGTGATAATAGCACCAGCCGCGCTTGTGCGGATCTTTTTGGCGGGCTTTCGGAGAATTGGCGGGAGACGTGGCGCCATCTTGCCGTCGCTGTGGCGTGGTCACTGATGTCGAGACTTTGATGATCGAACCACTTGCCTTGTTTTTTGCCGCTATGAGCGCGTCCGCTTTCGCTGCATATGCTTCGGGGTCCTTAAAAGAACAATCCGTGAGCAGCAGTCGGACATCCTCGGGAAGTTTCTCGCGGAATGCCTGTTCGAACATAGGGCAATCCGTATGCTCACCGGCTAGCATCATCATTTCGGCCATGAGGACGGAAGGCAGTTGGTCTCCAAGATCTGGTAGGTGCAGAAGTTTTGCCGCACCACCATGCTTATTAAACCCGAAGGTTCGCAGTAATACTTTCTTCATGGCCTCGTACTTGTTTTCCGCAGGTGGATCCACGATGAACCGCATCACGCGCTTGGTTGTGTCCGGCGATGGAGCGCTGACGAGGTAGTAGTACTTCGTGGATTCGTCCGACACCTTCTTTATATGAAATTGAGCCTCGGTGTGGATAAACCAAGCTTGCGGTGCGTGCGTCCAAAACAACGGAAGATGAACGCTTCCGGCGCTTGACTCCGGTGTGCCCGGCTCGGTCATCGTCAACGAGGCGTCGGGTTCCTGCTCAGTCGGTGATCGTCCAGATCACGTCGGGGTCACCAATATGGCGAGTCCGAAACTTGTTGGTTGTAGAAGAAGTTTATTGCAGCCGCAATATTCGAATACAGAGTTAAACAACAAGGTAAAGGACAACCATTACAAACTTACTGTCTTCCTTGAAGACTTCGCCGAACTAACTAAATCGGGCGCCAAACGCGCACATGACATCGCTGGCCAATCAGCGATGTCGCTCCCTGGACCAATCCCCATGGTCGCGTTCCCACGTGACCTCGCTGGCCAATCCGAGGGTTCGACGACCTGGACCATTCTCTATGGTCGCTACAAAGTTGTCAAATCTGGATTCCTTGTCCTCTTTCCGTTTGGATCACGAAACCCATTTACTTGCTGTCCCTCTCTTCCATTTTCCTTCATTGGTTTGTACTGACCTACGGACATGTTGTACCAAGAGTCAACATTGTTTCTTTGTTTGAGAAGGTTCAACAGGGGCAAAGTGGAAAATTCTGAGCCTTACACAGTGGTAGTTTAAGTTTCGTTTAGAGATACAGCACCAGAAAAAGGCCCTTCGGCCCACCGAGTCCGCGCCAACCACCGACCCCCCGCACACTATCCAGCACACACTGTAGGGACAATTTACAATGATACCAATCCAATTAACCTACAAACCTGTACGTCTGTGGAGTGTGGGAGGAAACCAGAGATGCCGGAGAAAACACAAGCTGGTCACGGGGAGAACGTACAAACTCCATACGGACAGCACCCGCAGTCAGGATTGAACCTGGGTCTCTGGTGCTGTGAGGCAGCAACTCTACCGCTGCACCACCATGCTGGTAGGGAGATTTACTGGAGAAGATTCCGAGGGACAGGATTTATTTACATATGGATGAAGCAGGGAGTTATGAGGGATTGTCAACATGACCTTGCGTGGTGATCTTGCAGGCTCCAAAATCTGATCGATCTTTTTTTGTGATATCCAAGCAAGCTTGCTGATGAATCCAACAACTCGCTCTACATCCAACTCCTCTTCGGGGTGGCGCAGTGGCGCAGCGGTAGAGTAGCTGCTTTACAGCGCCAGAGACTACGAGTGCTAGCCGTATGGAGTTTGCACAATCTCCCTGTGACCTGCGTGGGTTTTCTCCGGGTGCTCTGGTTTCCATCCCACATCCCAAAGACGTGCAGGTCAGTTATCTAATTGGCTTTGGTAAAAATTGTAAATTGTCCCAAGTGTGCAGGAAAGTGTGCAAGCGTGCGGGGTGATCGCGGGCTCGGTGGGCTGAAGAGCCTGTTTCCGTGCTGTATCTCTAAAGTCCAAATCAGTGAAAAGCCCTATCAACACTGGTCATTACAGCGCAGCACAGATTTAATCAAGATGAAACTTCCCGTGAACACCCAGGAGCACGCTATGATATGACTAGGTTAACATTTATGACTCCCTTCAGGCAGTTTCTCCAAGCGGCATGCGTTAAATATAAAGTACAAACTCTCTGACACTGTTCAATGAAGCACATAAGCACAAATACAACATGGTGATCCTGCAGAATAAAAATAGCTATAAAGAGAAGCGCAGATGGATTGATGTAGGAATTCTTCCTGTCTGCTAGAAACATAGAAAATAGCTGCAGGAGTAGGCCATTCAGCCGTTCCAGCCAGTACCGCCATTCAATATGATCATGGCTGATCATCCAAAATCAATACCCCGATCCTGCTTTTTCCCCATATCACTTGATTCCGTTGGCCCTAAGAGCTAAATCTAACTCTGTCTTGAAAACATTCAGTGAATTGGCCTCCGTGAATTGGCTTCTGTGGCAGAGAATTCCACAGATTCACAACTCTCTGGGTGAAAATATTCAGGGAATGGAGGCATGTGGGTTGCATACACAGCAGATGAGATTAGTTTACCTTTGCATCTTGTTTGACACAGATATTGTGGGCAGCGCGGTGGTTTAGCGGTATCCAGTTTACGGGCGCCGTCTGTACGGAGTTTGTACATTCTCCCCATGACCTGCGTGGGTTTTCTCCGAGATCTTCGGTTTCCTCCCACACTCCAAAGACGTGCAGGTTTGTAGGTTAATTGGCTAGCTGTAAATGTAAATTGTCCCTATTGCGTATTGGCTAGTGTTAGTGTGCGGGGATCGCTGGTCAGCGTGGACTCGGTGGGCCGAAGGGCCTGTTTCTGCGTGGTATCTCTAAACTAAACTGAAGGGCCTGTTCCAATGCTGAACTGTGCTTGGTTCCTTTTGTCCAATGGACGAGGATAATTCCTACTGTTTGACTTTACTTTAGACTTCTGTGATATAGCGTGGAAAGAGGCCCTTTGGCCCACTGTAGTGCACGCAGACTTGTGTGTATACTGACCCAATCCTACACACTCGGGACAACTTTCAATTGACAGAAGCAAATTAACCTGGAGTGGAGTGTGTCGTTGGAGTGGGGGAGGAAACCAGAGCACCCGGAGAAAACCCACGCGGTCACGGGGAGAGCGTACGTACTCCGTACAGACAGCACCCGTGGTCAGGATTGAACTCGGGTCTCTGGCGCTGTGACCAGTTGCGCCACCGTGCCGCTCCTAAGCTACCACCTCAGTTCAGTTCGTCCTACCTTTCCTCCTTTGGTCGTATATAACCAAGTGGTCAGGTCTGTTCAAGTGACATCACAAAGGAGCCAGCACCTAGTTACAAAGCAGCTGGAATCAGTGTTGTAATGCTGCCAAGACCCTTCCACAGAACCAGATATATGGTTAAAAGACCATTCTCTGAGTGAGTCTCTTCACTGGGCACAGTGTGTGAATTTGACCGCCAATCCAGTCTTAGTTCAGTGCTAGTTTTTAGAGATACAGCATGGGGAACAGGGCCCTTTGATTTATCGAGCCCACGACGACCATCCACCACCCGTTCACACTAGTTCTACTTTATCCCACTTTCTCGTTAACTCCTCTACACACAAGGGGCACTTTACAGCAGCCTTTTACCTGCAAGACCGCACCTCTTTGGGATCTAGTATGTAGGCAACGTTTTTACATGCACTAAAACTTTAGAACAAAGTAAACATCCATTTAGAAATATTTTCTCCACACCTCAAATGTGGTCCCACTTGTAACACTAGCTGTAACACTTAGAAATACACAGAAGAAAATCTTCTCTGTATATTTGTCCCTGCTGCTTTGGCAGTGTGAATGTTTAGTTTAATTTAGAGATACAGCGCGGAAGCAGGCCCTTCGGCCCACCAGGTCCGCGCCGACCAGCAATCCCCACATATTAACACTAACCTACACACACTATGGACAATGTACACATACACCAAGCCAATTAACCTACACACCTGTACGTCTTTGGAGTGTAGGAGGAAACCGAAGATCTCGGTGAAAACCCACGCAGGTCATGGGGAGAACGTACAAACTCCGTAGAGTCAAGCACCCATAGTCGGGATCGAACCCGGGTCTCTGGCGCTGTACGTGCTGTAAGGCAGCAACTCTACTGCTGCGCCACCGTGCCGCCATGCTTCAGTTTCCTTCCACATCCCAAAGACGTGTGGGTTTGTATGTTATGTGCAGGAAGGAACTGCAGATGTTGGTTGAAACCGAAGATAGACACAAAAAGTTGGAGTAACTCAGCGGGACAGGCAGCATCTCTGGAGGGAACGAATGGCACCCATTCCTTCTCTCCAGAGATGCTGTCTGGCCCGCTGAGTTACTCCAACTTTTTGTGCCTATCTTGGATTTGTACATTAATTGGCCTCTGTAAATTCCTCCTCGTGTGTAGGGAGCGGATGCAAATGTGTTTGAATGAGTGTGGTTTGGAACGATTCCATTATATCATAATCTCCACCTTTCAAGCCAAGTGTCAAGATTCAATAGTCTTTCAGTGCTATATGTGCCAACAACGGAAAAATTAAATTCTCAATCGCAGAGGTATAATCGGCCTTTAAACACAGCACACATAAATAATATATAATAAAACTAAACAAATCAACAAATTCATAACTCCAATACTAGTGCAAGAAAAAGCCCAAAGTCTGCAGTGTAACTGGTGGAGCTGCTGCCTTACAGCACCAGAGACCCAGTTCCATCATGTCTTTGGGTGCTGTTAGTGCGGAGTTTGCACGTGTTCCCTGTGACTGCGTGGGTTTCCTCTGGGCGTTTCAGTTTCCTGAAATATCCCAAAGACGCGTGGATTTGAACGTTAATCGGCCTCTGTAAATTGCCTCTAGTGTGTAGGGAACAGATGCCAAAATGGGACAACATAGAAGCCATGTGAATGGGTGATCGATGGTCAGCGCATACTCGGTGGGCCGAAGGACCTGTTTCCATGCTGTATTACTCAACTCAACTCAACTCAACTCAACTCAACTCAACTCACCACAACTCACCTCAACTCAACTCACCTCAACTCACCTCAACTCAACTCACCACAACTCACCTCAACTCAACTCACCTCAACTCACCTCAACTCAACTCACCTCAACTCACCTCAACTCACCTCAACTCACCACAACTCACCTCAACTCACCTCAACTCAACTCACCTCACCTCAACTCACCTCAACTCAACTCAACTCAACTCAACTCAACTCAACTCAACTCAACTCAACTCAACTCAACTCAACTCAACTCAACTCAACTCAACTCACCTCAACTCACCTCACCTCACCTCAACTCACCTCAACTCAACTCAACTCAACTCAACTCACTCAACTCACCTCAACTCAACTCACCTCAACTCAACTCAACTCAACTCAACTCAACTCAACTCAACTCAACTTAACTTAACTGAACTTAACTGAACTTAACTTAACTTAACTTAACTAAAGAACCAAAGACATTCCACTGTCTATCTTTCCTCATATGACTGCCATATGAGGAAAGATTGGAAAAACTGGGCTTGTATTCACTGGAGTTTAGAAGGATGAGAGGGGATCTTATAGAGACGTATAAAATTACAAAAGGACTGGACAAGCTAGATGCAGGAAAAATGTTCCCAATGTTGCGGGAGTCCAGAACCAGGGACCACAATCTAAGAATAAAGTGGAGGCCATTTAAAACTGAGGTGAGAAGAAACCTTTTCACCCAGAGAGTTGTGAATCTGTGGAATTCTCTGCACAGAGGGCAGTGGAGGCCAATTCACTGGATGAATTTAAAAGAGAGTTAGATGGAGCTCAAGGGGCTAGTGGAATCAAGGGATATGGGGAGAAGGCAGCCACAGGTTACTGATTGTGGATGATCAGTGATCAGCCATGATCACAATGAATGGCGGTGCTGGCTCGAAGGGCCAAATGGCCTCCTCCTGCACCTATTGTCTATGTTTCTATGTTAAGGTTATTGTTGTGTAGTGTTCAAGAGCCTGATTATTGTTGGGGGGAAAAGCTATTCTTGGACCTGGTGGTCACAGTTTTCAGACTACAAAACTAATGTGTACTCCGGAATAATAACGTGTATAATCAGCGGAAGGGCTGTTAAGTTAATAGTTGCTATAATCATTTTGGCCATAATTGTAAGGGAGGTTGTGTGTGAAAACAGGGTAACATCAGAGATATTACAATAATGCTCCATCCACATGATCCCCTCAGGTATCGAGTCGATTACATACAGTTTATAGCTTCCTCTGCAGTTCTGTTAAACACCCACACAAGGTATAACATATTGGATGTAATATAAGTCTTTAAACTGGCTCTCCGAGCTGAGCCTGCTCAGATGCACTGAGCGCAGGCTCGGCGATCTTTTCGTAGAATGCCTCCGCTCAGTCCGCCTGATCTCCCGGTTGCCAAACACTTTAACTCCCCCTCCCATTCCCACACTGACTTTTCTGTCCTGGGCCTCCTCCATTGTCAGAGTGAGGCCCAGCATAAATTGGAGGAACAGAACCTCATATTTCGCTTGGGTAACTTGCACACCAGCGGTATGAACATTGACTTCTCTAACTTCAAGTAACCCATGCATTCCCTCTCTCTCCATCCTTCCCCCTTCCCAGTTCTCTGACCAGTCCAACTGCCTCCGGCTACATTTTGTCTCTGTTTGCTTTGTTGGTGTTACCTTCTCCCAACTAACAATGATCTATTCTACATTTTCCTTGATCTCCATTCCCTTTGTCCTGTTTTCACACCTTACTCTTCCTTATCTGTGTATCTCCCTCTCCCCTGACAATAGTCTGAAGAAGGCTCTCGAAGTAACTGCATTTCAATCACACTGATGCCACATCAGTTTGAAGAAGGGTCTCGACCCGAAACGTCACCCATTCCTTCTCTCCAGAGATGCCGCCTGACCTGCTGAGTTACTCCAGCATTTTGTGATACCTTCGATTTGTACCATCATTTGCAGTTATTTTCCAACATTAAAAGCCTCTGTACTTCAAGTAACTGCTATTCAATCTTATTCAGCTGTGACTTTTCCACATTAGAGATGATCAAACTGGATCTCTTTAAGTTTCACCTTGACAGGCCTCCTGTCGTATGAAAGTCTCCATTATATTCTTCACACTTGTAATCTTTACTGTGAGAATCTTCTGATTCCTCTTTGAATCTGAAGGTGTTGATCTTTGAATCCTCTTTGAACCTGAATATGTTCATCTTTCCGAATGTTATACATAAGGTTATATAAGAGGCTGCCAGAGAAGGTAGTTGAGGCAGGGATTATCGTATCGTTTTAAGAACCAATTAGACAGGTACATGGATAGGACAGGTTTGGAGGAATATGGGCCAAACGCAGACAGGTGGGACTAGTGTAGCTGGGACATAGAAACATAGAAACATAGAAAATAGGTGCAGGAGTAGGCCATTCGGCCCTTCGAGCCTGCACCGCCATTCAATATGATCATGGCTGATCATCCAACTCAGTATCCCATACCTGCCTTCTCTCCATACCCCCTGATCCCTTTAGCCACAAGGGCCACATCTAACTCCCTCTTAAATATAGCCAATGAACTGGCCTCAACTACCTTCTGTGGCAGAGAATTCCACAGATTCACCACTCTGTGTGTGAAAAAAAACTTTCTCATCTCAGTCCTAAAAGACTTCCCCCTTATCCTTAAACTGTGACCCCCTTGTTCTGGACTTCCCCAACATCGGGAACAATCTTCCTGCATCTAGCCTGTCCAACCCCTTAAGAATTTTGTAAGTTTCTATAAGATCCCCCTTCAATCTTCTAAATTCCAGCGACATGTTGGCCAGTGTGGACAAGATGGGCTGAAGAAGGGTCTTGACTTGAAATGTCACCCATTCCTTCTCTCCAGAGATGCTGCCTGCCCAGCATTTTGTGTCTATCTTCAAGCCAAAGGGCCTGTTTCCATGCTGTGTGACTCTATGGCTCTATGACTCTGTATGAATCAAGTTACTCTCCTTCTTTCCAGTTTATTAATTAATTGATTGATTGATTGAAAGATACAGCATGGAAACAGGTCCTTTGGGCCATTGAGTGCACACAGGCCATCGATCACCCATTCACACCAGTTCTCTGTTGTCCAACTTTCACTGTCCCTACACACCAGGGGAAATTTGCAGAGGCCAATAAACCTACAAACCTGCACATCTTTGGGATGTGGGAAGAATCTCACGTGGTCACAGGGAGAACGTGCAAACTCCACACAGACAGCAACTGAGGTTAGGATTGAATCTGGTTCTCTGGCGCTGTGAGGAAGCAGCTCTACCAGCTGCACCACTGTGCTGACATGTACTGCTATGTTGAAATAGTCACTATACATGCTCTACAGCCCATTCGTAATAGGTAAAACAGTATTGGTGCAGTGCTATAATATATATATATATCTCTATATACTAAAACTCTTGTTTGTTTGTTTGTTCCTGAACTACAGCCAAAATGGTACACGATAGCGCAACAATTTTAGGCCCACCTTACTCACCGCCAACTCTTTGGTGCTAATGGAAGAAGTTTCATTGAAATCGGTGTTTTATTTTTAAAGCTATTCACATTTTAAAGTTTAAATCTATCTCCTAAAGAGGGAGGGGGGGGGAGTGGGGTGAAGGGAGGGAGTGAGGGAGGGGGGAGGAGGGAGGATAAGTGGGTTGAGGGGGATGGAGTGGACGGGGAAGGGAAGGGGGCAGGGGAAGGGGAGGGGGTGGGGGAGGGGGGAGGGGAGGGGGAGGAAGGGAGGAGGGAGGGAGGGGGGAGGGGGAAGGGGGTGAGGGGGAAGGGAGGGAGGGGCAGGAGGGAGGATAAGGGGGTTGAGGGGGATGGAGTGGACGGGGAAGGGAAGGGGGCAGGGGAAGGGGAGGGGGTGGGGGAGGGGGGAGGGGAGGGGGAGGAAGGGAGGAGGGAGGGAGGGGGGAGGGGGGAAGGGGGTGAGGGGGAAGGGAGGGAGGGGCAGGAGGGAGGATAAGGGGGTTGAGGGGGAGGGAGTGGAGGGGGAGGGAAAGGGGGAGGGCGAGGGGAGGGGAGGGGGAGGGGGATGGAGGGAGGGGGGGAGGGGGAGTGTGGCGGCACGGTAGCGCAGCGGTAGAGTTGCTGCTTTACAGCGAATGCAGCTCCGGAGACTCAGGTTCGATCCTGACTACGGGTGCTGCACTGTAAGGAGTTTGTACGTTCTCCCCGTGACCTGCGTGGGTTTTCTCCGAGATCTTCGGTTTCCTCCCACACTCCAAAGACGTACAGGTATGTAGGTTAATTGGCTGGGTAAATGTAAAAATTGTCCCTAGTGGGTGTAGGATAGTGTTAATGTACGGGGATCACTGGGCGGCACGGACTTGGTGGGCCGAAAAGGCCTGTTTCCGGCTGTATATATATGATATATGATATATATGATATATAAGAGGGAGGATGGGGAGGGGGAAGGGGGTGAGGGGGGAGGGGGGAATGGGGAGGGGAGAGAGGGGAAGGGGAAGGGGGGGAGGAGAGGGTGCTGCACCAATGCAGGAGAGGTTTGGGCCCAACGGGTCCATTTGGTCTAGTATATATATTTCTATATATATATATATGTGTGTATATATTCTTCCAGCACGGCATCAACACTGTTTGATAATATATAATATATATAATATATTGATCTATTCATGATAGGTTTAGTTTATTATCAGCACATGTACTGAGGTACAGTGAAAAGCTTTTGTTTGTGTGTGAACCAGTCTAAGGAAAGACTGTACATGATTACCATCAAGCTGTCCACCGTGTACAGATAACGGACATTTCACACCATGGATGAGCATGCTAGCATTATTTATCATATTAAAACTAATACGATATCTCGGGAACTCAAGGGGCACTCAGGAGCTTAGTTCATAAGTTCTTCAATTCATAAGTTGTAGGAGCGCAATTAGGCCATTCGGCCCATTAAGTCCACTCTGTCATTCAATCATGGTTGATCTATCTCTCCCCTCTCAACCCCATTCCCCTGCCTTCTCCCCATAACCCCTGTACCAATCAAGGATGTCAAACCCCACCTTAAAAATACCCAATGACTTGGCCTCCACAGCCATCTGTGGCAATGAATTCCACAGATTCACCACCGTCTGACTAAAGAAATTCCTTCTCATCCCCTTTCTAAAGGTACGTCCTTTTATTCTGAGGCTGTACCCTCTGGTCCTAGACTCTAGTTGTGGTGTCAATCTCTTTTTTTTTCAAATTTGCCATTGCTTTCTATTTTCATTGGTTCATTTCACTATAATTTCTTCTCAGTTTTTGCTCAGTGGGCTCATTTGATTTTTTTTCTTCACATCATTCTATATCTTCTTTCCCATCTCGTCGATTTTCCTAGTTCCCGGTCTGATCTTTTGATCGACACAAAAAGCTGGGGAAACTCTGCAGGTCAGACAGCGTCTCCGGAGAAAAGGAACGGTTGACGTTTCGGGTCGAGACCCTTCATCAGACTGAGAGTCAGGGGAGAGGGAAACGAGAGATGTAAACGGTACATAGAAAAAAGGAATGGAAGATGTGCAAAAAGCAACAGCGGTCAAGGAAAGGTGGAGCCCACAATGGTCTATTGTTGGCTGTGGGGTGGGTGATAACGAGTTAAACATGACAGTGAAACTCAGCAGGACCACAGTGAAACTAGAACGATGACTAGGGTGTTGGAAGGACAGAGAGAGAGGGGGGATGCAAGGGTTACGTGAAGTCAGAGAAATCAATATTCAAACCGCTGGGTTGTAAGTTGTCTTTGGCTTGTTTTGACACCTTTTCAGACCAGTGTATTCTTGTGTCGCTGCTTTGTTAGTGTCAGCTTGAATACTCTTTTTCCATTTTAGTCTGTGCTTTTTTTATTCCTGTCACTTCTCCACGGTGACGGCTACAGTTTTAGTCTTCTCTTAATTATACTTCAATTATCCTCTGTTTCCTTCAATGCATTTTATTTTCTACTAACAGTTCCCGCATGTCACATCCATCACTCCTTTGCTTTACTTTTTTCACTCTACCACATTTCTTCTCCTGCCCTTTCACATCTGCCCATCGAATCCATCTGCCCTGCCGACATTTACCTGGCCCCCTTGGCAAGGCGAATTCAAGATCTCTGATGCTGGGATTAAACTGGTAGCTGGTAAGAGAGAGAGAGAGATTCTACGCACACTTTCCACAGGTTCTCTCATTCCGAAGGAAATAGAACATAAAACATTGAACAGTACAGCAGAAGGAACCCATAATATCCATGCCAAACATGATGCTGTTAAACTATTTTCCTCTGCCTTCCATACCACTCCAATTCCTGCACATCTATGAGCCTATCTAAAAGCTTCTTAAATGCCATAGAGTCATAGAAACATAGAAAATAGTTGCAGGAAAAGGCCATTCAGCCCTTCGAGCCAGCACCGCCATTCAAGATGATCATCCAAAATCAGTACCCCGTTCCTGCTTTCTCCCCATATCCCTTGATTCCATTGAAAACATCCAGTGAATTGGCCTCCACTGCCTTCTGTGGCAGAGAATTACACAGATTCACAACTCTCTGGGTGAAAACGTTTTTCCTCATCTCAGTCCTAAATGGCCTGCCCCTTATTCTTAAACTGTGTGACCCCTGGTTCAGGGCACCTGGTTTCCTGCATCTAGCCTGTCCAATCCCTTAAGAATCGTATGTTTCTATAAGATCCCCTCTCATCCTTCTAAATTCCAGTGACTTTTTAGCCCAGTCGATCTATTCTTTCATCATATGTCAGTCCCGCCATCCCGGGAATTAAACTGGTGAACCTACGCTGCACTCCCTCAATAGCAATAATGTCATTCCTCAAATTAGGAGACTAAAACTGCACACAATACTCCAAGTGCGGTCTCACCAGGGCCCTGTACAACTGCAGTAGGATCTCTTTACCCCTAAACTTAAATCCCCTCGCTATGAAGGCCAACATGCCATTAGCTTTCTTCACTGCCTGCTGTACCTGCATGCTTACTTTCAGTGACTGATGTACAAGCACACCCAAGTCTCGTTGCACCTCCCCTTCTCCTAATCTAACACCATTCAGATAATAATCTGCCTTCTTGTTCTTGCCACCAAAGTGGATAACCTCACGTTTATCCACATTGTACTGCATCTGCCATGCGTCTGCCCACTCACCCAACCTGTCCAAGTCACCCTGCAGCCTTATAGAGTGATACAGTGTGGAAACAGACCCTTCAGCGCAACTTGCCCACACCGTCCAACATGTCCCAGTTACACTAGTCCCACCTGCCTGCATTTGGTCCATATCCCTCCAACCCTGTCCTATCCATGTGCCCGTCTAACTGGTTCTTAAATGTGTGGATGGTTCCCTGCCTCGACTGCCTCCTCTGGCAGCTTGTTCCATACACCCACCACCCTTTGTGTGAGAAAGTTACCCCTCACATTCCTATTAAATATTTTCTTCTTCACCTTAAACCTGTGCCCGTTGGTCCTCGATTCACCTCCTCTGGGCAAGAGACTCTGTGCATCTTCCCGAACTATTCCTCTCATGATTTTATACACGGATATATTGTTTATATCGTATCTGCCTCCATCACCATACCTGGCAATGTGTACCAGGCACTCACTATTCTCTATGTAAAAAAACCTGCCCAACACATCTCCTTTAATCTTTGCCTCTCTCACCTTAAAGCTATGTCTTTGACATTCCCAACCCAGGGAGATAAGGTTCTGACTGTCTACCCTATCTATGCTTCTCATCATTTTATGTCCTTCCATCAGGATTCCCCCCAACCCCCGATGTTTCAGAGAAAACAATCCAAGTGTGTCCAACCTCCACTTATAGCGAAGACTGGACTTCGAAAATGGCGTCAAAACATGGCGCCCCTTGCTTGCGGGCCCGGTAGACTATTTTTGAAAACTCGGTAATCGAGGACGTGATTAGCGAGATGGGGCATGGTCATTGGGATTGACACATGGACATCTGCTTAGCTTGAATGTGAGAAAGTTGACTCGAGGGACCATCTGTTGACTGGAGGCTCTGTGAGCTAACTCTGAGCACAACAGATGACGATGTTGTGCTACAAACAGATGTCCCGATAATGACAGGACTGGAAGTGGAAGTGCGAAAGTGACTGTGGAACCGTGCCAACGTGTGAAGAAATGAAAGAAAAACACAAACATGAAGGAGTTGACATATAGCCACGCGATTGACTGTATAATCGGAGCAAGGACAAAGAGTTTCCAGAGACCAACAAAGCACAGAACGATCCCAGGTTCCCGACACGGAGGAAAAACCCAAAGGCTCGGCAGACGGCGCAACCAGGAGGGAACTGGAGATGTCGGACAAGAGGAGCAAGGGCCGGAAGGAGGGTGAACCGGGGTGATGCCTCCAGTGCCTTTAGGTCAACTGCAGGAGGCGCCCCTGGGACACAGGGTAGGGAGGGGAGGGGAGGGGAGGGAAGGGGGGGGAGGGGGGGGAGGGGGGGGGAGGGGAGGGGAGGGGAGGAGAGGGGAGGAGAGGAGAGGAGAGGAGAGGAGAGGAGAGGAGAGGAGAGGAGAGGAGAGGAGAGGAGAGGAGAGGAGAGGAGAGGAGAGGAGAGGAGAGGAGAGGAGAGGAGAGGAGAGGAGAGGAGAGGAGAGGAGAGGAGAGGAGAGGAGAGGAGAGGAGAGGAGAGGAGAGGAGAGGAGAGGAGAGGAGAGGAGAGGAGAGGAGAGGAGAGGAGAGGAGAGGAGAGGAGAGGAGAGGAGAGGAGAGGAGAGGAGAGGAGAGGAGAGGAGAGGAGAGGAGAGGAGAGGAGAGGAGAGGAGAGGAGAGGAGAGGAGAGGAGAGGAGAGGAGAGGAGAGGAGAGGAGAGGAGAGGAGAGGAGAGGAGAGGAGAGGAGAGGAGAGGAGAGGAGAGGAGAGGAGAGGAGAGGAGAGGAGAGGAGAGGAGAGGAGAGGAGAGGAGAGGAGAGGAGAGGAGAGGAGAGGAGAGGAGAGGAGAGGAGAGGAGAGGAGAGGAGAGGAGAGGAGAGGAGAGGAGAGGAGAGGAGAGGAGAGGAGAGGAGAGGAGAGGAGAGGAGAGGAGAGGAGAGGAGAGGAGAGGAGAGGAGAGGAGAGGAGAGGAGAGGAGAGGAGAGGAGAGGAGAGGAGAGGAGAGGAGAGGAGAGGAGAGGAGAGGAGAGGAGAGGAGAGGAGAGGAGAGGAGAGGAGAGGAGAGGAGAGGAGAGGAGAGGAGAGGAGAGGAGAGGAGAGGGACGTTGGTTTGCAGGAACCGCTCCAGTACATGGAGCGTGCGGGCCGAACCGGTCTTTGGACTTTGAATAAGTTCTAGGAGCAGAATTAGGCCATTCGGCCCATCAAGTCTATGCCACCATTCAATCATGGCTGATCTGTCTTTCCTTCTCAACCTTGTTTTCCTGCCTTCGCCCTATAACTCCTGACACCCTGACACTGGCACTTTCCATGGTAAACGGCACCAAAAATATCAGCGCCCGCAAGTGTGATATCTGCCAAATGAATTTCGATGTTCAGTCGCACATGTGACAAATCAAGTCCTGTGGACTATTGACATTGATCCCAGCCAAGTTCATCGAGACTAATAATACCTTGGTTCTTGGTTCTCCAAAGTCGAAATGCATTGAATACACCTGGTCACGTGGCCTGGAAGCGAGCGGCGGCTCACTACGGGTCACTGCCGTTTGCACCATCGCAAAGCCGAAATATCGCGAGTCGAAGCATCGTAAGACGGGGAGCACCTCTACTTGGAAAGTTTGAAACGAAGTAAAGAGAGGTGCAACGAAAGAGTTAATGACTTTAGCTTGAAACTACAGGGTGAATATGTGAGTTGTTTGAACTAATCATGATTAATGAAGTATAGCTATTGGGCAAAGTCATTGTCTGGTGTACTTCCATCGCGCGCTGCATTTAATTGGCAAATGTTTGGAGCAACATCAGACTTGGAATTAGAATGGCACCTCTCATTTTCTGATTTTCGCCCTGTGCAATCTAATTCCGATTTTACCCAGAATAAATTGCACAGCCAATTATTTTACGGTGAAGTTGGAACGATTGGGCAATTAGGTAGAGTACTTACAGGCTCAACGGTTGAGTTTAGTTTTACTTTTGTGATACAGCGCGGAAACAGGTCCTTCGGTCCGCCGAGTCTGCACTGCCCAGCGATCCCCGCACAGTAACACTATCCCACACACACGAGGGACAATTTACATGTACACCAAGCCAATTAACCTACAAACCTGTACGTCTTTGGAGTGTGGGAGGAAACCGGAGATCTTGGACAAAACGTACGCAGGTCACGGGGAGAACGTACAAACTCCGTACAGACAGCACCCGTAGTCAGGATCAAACCCAGGTTTCTGGCGCTGCAAGGCAGCAACTCTACCGCTGCGCCACCGTGCCACACTGCAATGGTGCGTTATTGTCACATGTGCAAACGCACGGTGAAATTCTTTCCTTCCAGTCCAGTGAAGTATTGCCATACCTAAGCACAATCCCCATTTGGAAAAGTGTACAGAGTTGGTGTACTGAGGCAGCATGCAAGAGGCGCCAGGTTTTGGGACCACGAGGGTTTCCTCTGGGAGCACCGGTTTCCTCCCACATACCAACGTCGTGCGGGTCGTCGGTCAATTGGCCTTTGTGTAGGGAGTGGATGAGAAAGCGGGATAACATGTGTGAATGGGTGATGGGTGGTCGGTGTGTTCTCGGTGGGCCGGGCGGCCTACTTCTATGCTGTGTCTCTAAAGACGAGGGTTGTCAACTGTCCCGTATTTTGGGCTAAATTGGTTTGTCCCGTACGGAACCGCCCTTATCCTGCATTAGGCCCGGGGGGGCGCTGGAGGCCCGGACGCTGTAGGCCCCGACACTGTAGGCCCGGACGCTGTAGGCCCCGACACTGTAGGCCCGGACGCTGTAGGCCCCGACACTGTAGGCCCCGACTCTGTAAGTCCCGACCGTTTAAGTCCCGACACTCTAGGTTTCCGACATTTTAGCTCCGGACAGTCTAGGTCCGGAGGCCCGGGCGCTGCCTAACGGAGGTTGTGTAGCAACCCACCTCCCGGCCCGGGCGGCCGCCATTGATAAAGCAGGAGCACGTGGCCGCTGGCTGGGTGAGGTCACGTGGGGCGCGGGGCGCTGACATCACCTTGTCCCGTATTTGGGAGTGAGATGGTTGGCAGCCCCTACTAAAGATATGGTAAACAGAAGGGGGGGAGAAGGCAGTTTATACAATGGCTTGTGACTTGTGGTCTCAGAGAGGGCAAATACAGTCCATCTAGTGCACTGTGACATCCTACCCTTCAAGGGGAAATCTCTGAATGCTGTTTCGTATCCACTGTCATCAAATAGAATTAATCTTCTAAACAAATCCAACCATTTCACAAGCCCAAACTTTGAATGCTCTAAAGGAAAACCAGGACTTGCATTTTGTTCATAGATTGTTCTAGACTATTGTGATTTGTGAAGATAGACACAAAGTGCTGGAGTAACTCAGTGGGTCGGGCAGCATCTCTGGAGAAAGGATCAGGTGCCGTGTTGGGATGGAACCCTTCATCAGACTGAATGTTGAGGGGGGGGATGGGAGGAGGGTGGGGGTAGGAAGGAAAAGACCAGAACAAATCAGGGCCAGCAACAGATGATCAAGGAAGCGTGAAGCCCACAATGGCCCATTGTTGACTGGGGAAAAGATGATAATGAAGGAATCCAAACAGTGAAATTGGCAAATGGACTAGGGGGTGGGGGGGGGGGGGGGGTGGAGAGTGAGGGGATGCAAAGGTTACTTGCAGTTAAATAAGTCAATATTCATGCCACTGGGGTGTAAGCTACCCAAGCGAAATATGACGTCCTGTTCCTCCAATTTGCATGTGGCCTCACTTTGACAGTGGAGGAGGCCCAGGACAGAGTGGTCAGTGTGGGAATGGAAGGGGCAGTTCTACAAATGGGAGGATCACCTTAAACCCACGTCCTTTGGTTCTTGATTCCCCTACTCTGGGTAAACGACTGTGGCAGACACCCTGTCTATTCCCTTCATGACTTTATCCACCTCTGTAAGATCACCCTTGCGCTCCAAAGAAGTTCGGTGGCATCCTAGCCTGCCCAACTTTTACTTGTAGCTCGGGCTAGAGCTCAAGATAAAAGCTTTATTTTTCTCGAAACGTATTCTTTTTTTTAGTACAACAATGAACTTATTTTGCGTATCAGAATGTCAGGAACATTCAAAAAGGCCTCCCAGAATATAAATGATTTTGAAACCCCTGGATACAAGTTGGAAAGCACTTCAAAAGGCTAGTGCAATTTGACACATTGAGAAGTGTACATGCGTGCATTCAATCATATCGGCTTCTTCCCAGCTAAGCACATTTTAAGAAGAGGATGAATAAAATACTCTTAATCTATTAATTGTCCTCTTTTTCAACCACAATTTAAAATTATCTGAAATAACATGGGGCTCAGAGGTGGAATTGCTGCCTTGCAATCCTTATGCGCCAGAGATCCAGACTCGATCCCCACTACGCGTACTTGTCCGCAAGGGGTTTGTACGTTCTCCTCGTGACTGCGTGGGTTTTCTCTGAGATCTTCGGTTTCTTCCCACATTCCAATGATGCTCAGGTTTGTAGGTTGATTGGCTTGGTATAAATGTAAATTGTCCCTCGTGTGTGTAGGGCAGCGTTAACGCGCGGGGATCGCTGGTCGGTGCAGACTCGGTAGGCCGAAGGGCCAGTTTCCGCGCTGTATCCCTAAACTAAACAAATGTGGATTACGGAAATGACCGAGACCTTGCATTTGGAAAAAATAAGGTTTGCCTTAATTGACAAACCAGATCTATTTTTTAAAATATGGTCTCCATTTATTGAATTTTAAAAAAAGTAAATGGGTTTGTCACAAAACTAAAATTTAAAACTAAAGTTAAAACTTGAGTTTAGGGTTGGATCGACAACTATACTCACTAACTCCCGGATTTATCCCCATAATCTTTATGTTAGTAATTCTCTTTTTTCTTTGCTCTCTCTCTATTAGTTTATAGTCTTTTTTTCCAGCCTCTTTTCATCTTTATTTTTTCTTTAAAATTTTAAAAATTGAAGCTATGTAAGAACTCTATAACCAGTTTGTCGTTTATTATTATTTGTACATATGCTTTAAAAAATTAGAAATTAAAAAAAAAAAAACGAGACTTAAACTAAACAGCTGATGAGAATAAAAAAATAATACTGTTCACCAACTGAATTTGGAAATAATATTTTGTGATTTTCAAGTTGAATAATTAATAGCAGTGTAGATGCTGGTTTACACTGATGATAGAAACAATATGCTGGAGTTGCTCAGCGGGACAGGCAGCATCTCTGGAGAGAAAGAATGGGTGACGTTTCGGGTCAGGACCCTTCTTGATCCAAAATGGCGGCGCTGCCATAGCAGCTGCGGCTTACCTGCGGTCCATTTGTCTTTGTGTTTTTGTTGTTTTTTTGTCTTAATTGTAGTTGTGATGTGGTGTTTTTGTGTTTGTGTACTATGTGTGTATGTGGGGGGGAGGGGGGGAACTGTAAAATTGTAAATATGTGTCCCTTCCGAACGGAGACCCGACCTTTGTTTTCTGGGTGGTGTCTCCGTTCCTGCTGCGGCCTACCATCGGCCTAACTCCTGGAGCTGGCAGCCCCCAGGGCTCTGGTTCGCAGATCGGACTTACCATCACCGGAGCCAGCCGTCTTCGGAGGCTGTGGGAGCGGCTGCGACTCGCCTTAGGCTCGGGCCGCGTGGATGCCGACATCGGGAGCTCCGGCAGCGGCAGCGTGTTCGCCCGCCCCGGATCACGGGGCTTGGGTCGGCCCGCCGCGGACATTTCACCGTCTGGCGCGGCCTAAAATATGCCGCGGGATTTTTCTCTGCTGGGCGGGGGCTTCAATGTCGGAGCCACGACCGCCCCGACGTGCAGCAACAGCAGCAGCGTGTTCGCCCGCCCGGATCGGACTTATCATCGGCGGAGCCGGCCGTCTTCGGAGGCTGCGGGAGCGGCTGCGACTCGCCTTCGGCTCGGGCCGCTGCGGACCGTCCGGCGCGGCCTCCAACCACAACAACCTGACTGCGGGAGAAGACGGCAGGAGAAGGGAAAGACATTGTGGCCTTCCATCACAGTGAGGAGAGGACTGGAGGAGACTCACTGTGATGGATGTTTCTTTGATGGATGTTTCTTTTTTTGTGTGTTTTTGGGGTTGTGTAATTTTAATGCCTATTTAATGCTTTTATTGTTGGACTGTGGGTGACTGAATTTCGTCCAATATTGGATGACAAATAAAGCTATCTTGAATCTTGGATCTTGAATCTTCTTCAGACTGAGAGTCAGGGGGAGAAGGAAACGAGAGATATGGAAGGGTCTCGACCCGAAATATCACCCATTCCTTCTTTCCAGAGATGCTGCCTGTCCCACTGAGTTATTCCAGCATTTTGTGTCTATCTTCAGATTAATAGCATCGACTTTCAATGGCAGAACACATGGTACCACACAAAATTTATGTACGAAATTTAAGAAAAGTTAAATCATAATCTAAACATTTCTACTTATTTTGACAATGCATAGATTGATATTCAGCTGTTTATATTTCAATGGAAACGAAGCAATAAATCACTGTAACTTATTTTCGTGGCTCATTAAATAAAACACAAATTTAATTCAAGCCCAGCACAGACTCAGGATTGCACAGTTCAACAGTCAATGTGGCAGGTTTTCCAATTATTCCAATAAGAATATTTTAATGCAGAAACTAATCACATTCATTTCAGCTGTTGAGAGGCATTGTTTGGCTCTTACTCCAGCACCTTAATTCAGGGCATCACGGTGGCGCAGCGGTAGAGTTGTTGCCTTACAGCACTTACAGTGCTATAGACCCGGGTTTGATCCCAACTGAGGGTGTTGTTCTGCACGGAGTTTGTACGTTCTCCCCATGACCGCGCGTGTTTTCTCCGAGATCTTTGGTTCACCCCCCCTCCCCCCCAACACACTCCAAAGACGTACAGGTTTGCAGGTTAATTGGTTTGGTCTGAATATAAAATATCCCTTGGAATGGGTGGAATGAAATGGAATACTTAATTGTTACGTGACAATAAGGCACAGTGAAATTCTTTGCTTGCACACCCAAAGTATACAAATAGCGGCCACATATGGCGCTGACAAGGTTACAAAGCACGCCGGCTCCTCCTTTTGTTCTCCCCCCCTCCCTCCTCCCCCCTCCCCCTCCCCCTTCCCACTCCCACTCCCATTGTGTTAGTGTGCAGGGATCGCTGGTCGGAGCGGATTCGGTGGGCCGAATGGTTTACACAAAGGGTGGTGGGTGCATGGAACAAGCTGCCGGAGGAGGTAATGTTTAAGAAACAATTGGACAGGTACATGGACAGGACAGGTTTGGAGGGATATGGACCAAACGCAGGCAGGTGGGACTAATGTAGCTGGGAGATGGCCGGTGTGGGCAAGTTGGGCCGAAGGCCCTGTTTCCACACAGTATCACTCTATGACTCTATCACTCTATGGCACTTTGTGTCTCTTTTTAAATCTCCAATTATCACATTCCTCACAGGGGCTTTCTGCACTTCTTGTGCTCTGTTGATTTAACAAGGGTTACCTCAACACTTTCTATCTTTACTAGGTTAATTCCCGGAATGGCGGGACTATCATATGTTGAAAGACTGGAGCGACTAGGCTTGTATACACTGGAATTTAGAAGGATGAGAGGAGATCTTATCGAAACGTATAAGGTTATTAAGGGGTTGGACACGTTAGAGGCAGGAAACATGTTCCCAATGTTGGGGGAGTCCAGAACCAGGGACCACAGTTTAAGAATAAGGGGTAGGCCATTTAGAACTGAGATGAGGAAAAACATTTTCAGTCAGAGAGTTGTGAATCTGTGGAATTCTCTGCCTCAGAAGGCAGTGGAGGCCAATTCTCTGAATGCATTCAAGAGAGAGCTGGATAGAGCTCTTAAGGATAGCGGAGTCAGGCGGTATGGGGTGAAAGCAGGAACAGGGTACTGATTGAGAATGATCAGCCATGATCACATTGAATGGCGGTGCTGGCTCGAAGGGCCGAATGGCCTCCTCCTGCACCTATTGTCTATTGTCTATTGTCTATTGTCTATCTTTCTTTGTTAAACCAATGCTGTTATCAGGCAACGGAAACATCCTATCACCAACTAGACATTGGTCCTAACATACCAGTTACCTCGTTGGAGACCCTTGGACTATCTTTAATCTACATGACTGGACTTCATCTTGCACACAACGCTATTCCCTTTATCCTGCATTTGTACTCTGGGGATGGCTTGATTGTAATTGTGTACAGTCTTTGGGCTGAATAGATAGCACGCAGCAAAAAGGTTTTTCACTGTACCTCGGTACAGATAACAATAAGAAACTAAACTAAACTGGTTAATATCGGTGTCAGGGGTTATGGGGAGAAGGCAGGAGAATGGGGTTAAGAAGGAAAGGTAGATCAGTCATGATTGAATGGCAGAGTAGACTTGATGGGCCGAATGACCTAATTCTGCTCCTATCACTTATGAACTTATGAAACAGATAACATATTGTAGAAACATTGAAACATAGAAAATAGATGCAGGAGTAGGCCATTCGGCTCTTCGAACCATTCAATATAATCATGGCTGATCATCGTAAATTACTTCCCCCGTTTCTGCTTTCTCCTTATAAACCTTGATTCCGTTAGCCCTAAGAGCTATATCTAACGCTCTCTTGAAAAGGGTGGCACGGTGGCGCAGCTGTAGAGTTGCTGCCTTACAGCGAATGCAGCGCCGGAGACTCAAGTTCGATCCTGTCTACGGGCGCCGTCTGTACGGAGTTTGTACGTTCTCCCCGTGACCTGCGTGGGTTTTCTCCGAGATCTTCGGTTTCCTCCCACACTCCAAAGACGTACAGGTTTGTAGGTTAATTGACTGGGTAAATGTAAAAATTGTCCCTAGTGTGTGTAGGATAGTCATCCGGAATCTTGGAATCATCCTTGATCAAACCCTCTCCTTCGACAAACACATCAAACACATCACAAAGACAGCCTTCTTCCACCTCAAAAACATTGCCCGTCTCCGTCCATCCCTCTCCTCCACAGCTGCAGAAACCCTCATCCACGCCTTCATCACCTCCCGTCTGGACTACTGCAACAGCCTCCTCTATGGCGCACCCTCAAAAATCATCAATAAACTTCAATACATTCAAAACTCCGCTGCCCGTCTACTCACACACACCTCGATCCGTGACCATATCACCCCCGTCCTTTATAAACTCCACTGGCTCCCCATCCCCCAGAGAATCCAGTACAAAATCCTCCTCATAACCTACAAAGCCCTCCATAACCTGGCCCCATCCTACCTGACCGACCTCCTCCACAGGCACACTCCCACCTGCACCCTCCGCTCTGCCGCTGCCAATCTCCTATCCCCCCACATCCGGACTAAACTCAGATCCTGGGGGGACAGGGCTTTCTCCATCGCTGCTCCCACCCTATGGAACTCACTACCCCAAACCGTTAGAGACTCCCCCACACTCACCACATTCAAAACATCGCTGAAGTCCCACCTGTTCAGCACTGCCTTCAACCACTGAAGGTCACCCCACCTACTGTCTCCTTTCTCTGTTCATTTATTTATTTACTTATTTATCTATTTATTAATTTCCCTATGTTCTCAAAATCTCTGTAAAGCGTCTTTGAGTATATGAAAAGCGCTATATAAATAAAATGTATTATTATTATTATTATTATTAATGTGTGGGGATCGCTGGGCGGCGCGGACTCGGTGGGCCGAAGGGCCTGTTTCCGCGCTGTATCTCTAAATCTAAAAAATCAAAATCTAAATCCAGTGAACTGGCCTCCGTGGCAGAGAATTCCACAGATTCACAACTCTCTGGGTTAGAGAAAGTGTTTCCTCATCTCAGTCCTATGTGGCCTGCACCATCTCGTTCTTCGAAGAAGAGGAAAAAGTAGAAGAGGCCGAGTTTCGTCCATGACCGGAAGCTGAACATATTAATGATTGGGTTCGGGAAGAAGCTGCCCGGTGCACGAGCTTACTGTAAGCAAGTTCAAAATGATAAAAGGTTCTTTCAGATCATTCAGTGGCCTGAGGCCGAGATGGAGTCCAACTCAAGAGGATGGTTTGCCAGCGATGTCAGGCCCTGAGGTGACGATTACAATTTGCAATGCACAACTTTGTCCAAGTGTCTAGAGGCTTGCCGTTTGATCACCGAGCAACATCCACCTCACACTGCACAGTGCATGAGAAGCACGGTCAATGCTGTGAACTTGTCAGACGGGTGCTTGAGGCATCTAAATCATCACAGTCCTCCCGCACTCCTCCCTGCACTGAGCAACCTGGCCTCTCGCAATACCCTGGCTCACGGGAACGACGAGCAGAGATTGTGCCTGACCTGCTGAGTTACTCCAGCATTTTGTGATACCTTCGATTTGTACCAGCATCTGCAGTTATTTTTGCAGATTGAGGGCGTGCAGCGTAGGTCTACTAGGTTAATTCCCGGAATGGCGGGACTGTCATATGTTGAAAGACTGGAGCGACTAGGCTTGTATACACTGGAATTTAGAAGGATGAGAGGGGATCTTATCGAAACATACAAGATTATTAAGGGGTTGGACACGTTAGAGGCAGAAAACATGTTCCCAATGTTGGGGGAGTCCAGAACAAGGGGCCACAGTTTAAGAATAAGGGGTGGGCCATTTAGAACTGAGATGAGGAAAAGCTTTTTCAGTCAAAGAGTTGTGAATCTGTGGAATTCTCTGCCTCAGAAGGCAGTGGAGGCCAATTCTCTGAATGCATTCAAGAGAGAGCTAGATAGAGCTCTTAAGGATAGTGGGGTCAGGGGGTATGGGGAGAAGGCAGGAACGGGGTAGTGATTGAGAATGATCAGCCATGATCACATTGAATGGCGGTGCTGGCTCGAAGGGCCAAATGGCATCCTCCTACACCTATTGTCTATTGTCTATTGTCTATCTCGAGCAGACCGCCAAAGAGCTTTGGTTGGTGGAGGCAGCAATGGTGATACTCAACAACAGACCCTAGGGGAACTCCAGTGGGGTGGTAAAGTGGCGCAGAGGGTAGTGCTGCTGCCTCACAGCGCCAGAGAGCCAGGGTCAATCCAGATTTTCTCTGGAATGCCAGAGGCTATGGGGGGGGGGGGGGGACTGAATAGAAGCATATCAAATGATAAGAGGCATAGATAGGGTAGACAGTAAGAAGCTTTCCCCCAGGATAGAGCAAACCAGACACTAAAAGGCATAGCTTTAAGTTAAACGGGGGAAATTTTCAAAGAGAAAATGAAAAAAAAATGAATTTAAGAGAGAGTTAGATAGAGCTCTGGGGGCTAGTGGAATCAAGGGGTATGGGGAGAAGTTGGGCACAGGTTACTGATTGTGGATGATCAGCCATGATCACAATGCAGGCTCGAAGGGCCGAATAACCTCCTCCTGCACCTATTTTCTATGTTTCTATGGTTTCTATGTGCGGGACAATCTTTTTTTCACACAGAGAGTGGTGAGTGTTTTCAAGGGAGAGTTAGATTTAGCTCGTAGGGCTAAAGGAATCAAGGGATATGGGGAAAAAGCAGGAACGTGGCACTGATTTTGGATGATCAGCCATGATCATATTGAACGGCGGAGCTGGCTCGAAGGTCCGAATGGGCTACTCCTGCACCGATTGTCTATGTTGCTATGAGTGCCTGGAATGTGCTGCCAGGAGTGGTGGTGGAGCCAGATATCGTAGCAGCATTGAAGAGCCTGTTGGATAGGCACACGGATATGCAGGGGATGGAGAGATATGGATTATGTGCAGGCAGATAAGTGTTGGTCTTGACCAAAGATGGACCACTCCGTTTAAATCGCCTATACTGAAGTGTAGTGCGCAAAGGAGCGTAACGTCTCCTTTAGAATGGTCCGCCATTTTAGTAAGCGAAACCCGCCGTTCGCTATACCTCTCGCAGTGTAATCAGTGTTGTGGGGGAACAGTATGTGCGATGATACCATAAAAGATGCAGAATATATCTCATCTATCAATTCACAGATTTTTGTTAGTTTTCTTTTAAAATGTTTCTGCAAGTTTCTGCCGACTAAAATGGCGCCAAGACATACTACGGTTTTTAGGGTCGAGTGGTCTATCTCGCTCTGCTCTATTATCTGGAGTGTAAGTGTGCGTCCAGTGGAGGTGGGGTGCAGGGGCTTTGTAGCCGGTTCCACCGCAAGGCTCCTGAGGGAAGTAGGAGTCAGAGGGCAGGCCCAAAGGAGGGCAATCAAAGAACTTGCAAATGCCGCCGAACGGAGCAGTCACTGGCTGTGGCTGAAAAGAAGAGATGCTGTCTGGGCTGCCACGTGACCATCTAGAGGTTAACCATAAGACACACACCCAGGTCTGATCACCCAGCGGTGGGCTTACCTCGACTGAGGGTGTCTTGTGATAAGACACCCAGTGACGTTGAGGTACACAACTGAAGATGTGTCGGAATGGCAGCAACATCACCTAGTGGTCACCCCCAAGAACAACACCAGTCAATTGTAGTGCAAACCTTAGGGATTGTAACATCTAGTCCTACTAATTAATTTGGTCTTGACAGCATGTACAGCCCAGACCTTGTGGGCCGAAGGGCCTTTTCCTCTGCTGCACAGTTGTATGTGCATTTTCGTACACTAAATAAAGTAACTGTGCTGGCAGAAGATAGGGAGCAAGCAGTCTGTTTGAGAAGGCTTCAAGGTAAGTGGAAGCCGGAGGACAGATATATGATCTGACTTTGAAAGTATGTCCATAGGAATTTGGGGATGACGGATGGATGGAGACGAGTGAGATAGATGATTGGAAGTGGTGAGACGCAGAGGAGAGAAACTCGGGGACTGGACTCACACTCGGTGCTGCATCCGATTAACAAGGGATCTATTGATGGATTTGCTACTGATCCTAGTTCCTTTGAATATGCGATTTCAGTCAAAGCTTTCCAATGAAATATCGGTGTGACTGCCAAGAAGATTGACGATAATCAAAATATGCTGGGTCGATGCAGATATGGATCAAGCTCTTTGATAATCGGTCTGCTTTGACGTGCGTCTCAGTTTTTATTGCACGCAATAATAATCTTTCGGATTGATGGGGCCAGAACACAATCCCGAAAATTTGTCTTTCTCCCAACAAACTGGCATTTGGGCCAGAAACTGAGAATTAAATTCCTGTCAAGGTGAAATTGAATAGTATTGATAAACAGGTACCGGGATTGTGATGCATCTGATCCCATGGACAATTTGTTCTCGAACCTCTCTGATATAATTTCAGCGGCAGAAGCACAGGAGACCATTGTACAGCGAGCAAACCAGGCAGCATTGAAAACACCGTGGTGGCACAACGGGTAGAGCTGTGAAGGCAGAGTCCTGGGTTCAATCCTGACCTCGGGTGCTGTCTGTGTGGAGTTTGCACCTTCTCCCTGCGATTTCTCCGGTTGCTCTGGTTTCAATAGACAATAGACAATAGACAATAGGTGCAGGAGGAGGCCATTCGGCCCTTCGAGCCAGCAAAACCATTCAATGTGATCATGGATGATCATTCTCAATCAGTACCCCGTTCCTGCCTTCTCCCCATACCCCCTGGCTCTGCTATCCCTAAGAGCTCTATCCAGCTCTCTCTTGAATGCATTCAGAGAATTGGTCTCCACTGCCTTCTTTTTGTGCACAACCCGCAGGCATTGCCACTTTCATTTCACTGCACATCGAGTATGTGTATGTGACAAATAAATTTGACTTGACTTGACTTGACTTGAGGCAGAGAATTCCACAGATTCACAACTCTCTGACTGAAAAAGTTTTTCCACATCTCAGTTCTAAATGGCCTACCCCTTCCACATCCCAAAGACATGCAGGTTTGTAGGTCAATTGGCCCCTGTAAAATTGTCCTGGGTGTACACTATTAGACGAGAAGATAGACACAGAAAGCTGGAGCAACTCAGCGGGACAGGCAGCATTTCTGGAGAGAAGCAATGGGTGACGTTTCGGGTTGAGAGCCTTCTTCAGACCCTCGACCCGAAACGTCACCCATTCCTTCTCTCCAGAGATGCTGCCTGTCCCGCTGAGTTGCTCCAGCTTTTTGTGTCAATCTTCAGCTTAAACCAGCAACCGCAGTCCTTTCCAACACCACTTAGAAGAGAAAGTGGGATCGGCGGAGGGAACTTTTGCTGCACTATTTCTATGGCAAGAAAATGAGACTAAAGCTGTACATAGTTCTTCAGGCACAGTCTCAGCAAGATTCTATACCATTGCAATAAAATGTTAACATTGAGCATGGAACAATATCGCTTAAGAACATGTCCTTCAGCCCATCATGTCTGTGCTGACCATGAGACCAAACTGACCACTCATGGTCAGGTCGTCTATTCCTTGCCTGTTCATTACACGTCTAAATGTCCCTTGAACCTTACTATTATATACAGTTCGCCGCATTTTGAGTATTACGTGCAGTTCTGGTCGTCCCATTGCAGGAAGGATGTGGAGGCTTTGGAGAGACCGCAGAAGAGGTTTATCAAGCCACTGGATGGATCGGAGGATATTAGCTATAAAGAAAGTTTTGCTTAGTTTAGTTTAGAGATACAACGCGGAAACAGGCCCTTCAGTCCGCGCCGAAAAGCGATCCCCCCCGCACATTAACACTGTCCCCCTCCCACTAGGGATAATTTTGACATTGACCAAGCCAATTAACCTACAAACCTGTACGTCTTTGGAGTGTGGGAGGAAACCGAAGATCTCGGAGAAAACTCACGCAGGTCACGGAGAGAACGTATAAACTCCGCATACAGCTCCGTACGCCTACTGCCTTACAGCGGCAGAAACCCGGGTTCGATCCTGACTATGGGTGCATGTTTTTACGGAATTTGTACGTTCTCGCCATGACCTGCGTTGGTTTTCTCCGAGATCTTCGCTTTCCATCCACATTCCAAAGACGCATCTTTTTTTTGGTTAATTGGCTTGGCGTAAAAATGTAAAATTGTGTATGTCGGGTGTGTGTAGGGTTAGTGTTTATGTGCGGGGATCGCTGGTCGGTGCGGACTCAGTGGGCCGAAGGGCCTGTTTCCGCGCTGTAGCTCTAAACTAAACTAAATGAAACAACACTGGAAACTCTACCGCGAGGTTCACAAAATATGAAAAAGTATCTTCATTAGATTTAGATTTTTTTTATTTAGAGATACAGCGCAGAAACAGGCCCTTCGGCCCACCGAGTCCACGCTACCCAGCGGTCCCCGCACATTAACACTATCCTACACACACTAGGGACAATTTTTACATTTTACCCAGTCAATTAACCTACATACCTGTACGTCTTTGGAGTGTGGGAGGAAACCGAAGATCTCGGAGAAAACCCATGCAGGTCACGGGGAGAACGTACAAACTCCGTACAGACGGCGCCCGTAGTCAGGATCGAACCTGAGTCTCAGGCGCTGCATTCGCTGTAAGGCAGCAACTCTACCGCTGCGCCACCGTGCCGTAAGCTCACCACTATTTTCTCAAGAGCAATTATGGAGAGAGTTGTGAATCTGTGGAACTCTCTGCCACAGAAGGCAGTGGAGGCCAATTCACTGGATGTTTTCAAGAGAGAGTTAGATTTAGCTCTTCGGGCTAAGGGAATCAAGGGATATGGGGAAAAGCCAGAACAGGGTACTGATTTTGGATAATCAGCCATGAATGGCGGTACTGGCTCGAAGGGCCGATTGGCCTACTCCTGCACCTATTTTCTATGTTTCTATGGATTGGTAATAAAATACTGCCCTTGCTAGTGACATCCATATCCTAAAGCAAAGTGTGAAAAAAACTCATAAAATAGACAATAGACAATAGACAATAGGTGCAGGAGTAGGCCATTCGGCCCTTCGAGCCAGCACCGCCATTCAATGTGATCATGGTTAATCATTCTCAATCAGTACCCCATTCCTGCCTTCTCCCCATACCCCCTGACTCCGCTATCCTTAAGAGCTCTATCTAGCTCTCTCTTGAATGCATTCAGAGAATTGGCCTCCACTGCCTTCTGAGGCAGAGAATTCCATAGAAAATGTGGGGAAGTGTAGTATTTGCTGTTCCCCAGAGCAAAATTAATGAGACTTTCAGATTTTCACTGGTTCAACAACTTGTTTGTTTAGAGATACAGTGCGGAACAGGCCCTTCGGCCCACCGGGTCTGTGCCGACCAGCGATCCCCACACATTGAAACTTACCGAATAGAGAAAGGCCTGGATAGAGAGGGTGTGTAGAGGACGTTTCCACTGGTGGGAGAGTCTAAGACCAGAGGGCATCACGTCAGAATAAAAGGACATCCCTTTAGAAAGGAGATGAGGAGGAATTTCTTTAGTCAGAAGATGGTGAATCTGTGGAATTCATTGTGTAGGCCAAGCCGGTGGGTATTTTTAAGGCGCAGATTGACAGATTCTTGATTAGTAAGGGTGTCAAGAGTTATGGGGAGAAGGTCGGAAAATGGGGTTGAGAGGGAAAGATAAATTAGCCATGATTGAATGGTGGAGTAGACTTGATGGGCCGAATGGCCTAATTCTGCTCCTATGGCCTATGACCTAAGAACTATCCTTGTACCAAGAGTCAAGAGTGTTTTATTGTCATATGTCCCAGATAGAACAATGAAATTCTTACTTGCAGCAGCACAACAGAATATATCAACATAGTAGACTGTAAACAATATAATAAATGAGAAAAAAAAGTTCAGTGTGTGTATATACACACACGCACACGCACGCATACGTACATGTAAAAAAACGATAGTAGTGCAATAATAACAATAATAGTCTATGTAGTTCATAGCTTATTTGAGATTGTAGTTTTGCTCTGCCCCCTTCCCACTCATGCCCCCCCCTGAGGTGATATACCTTCCCTTGTTTGGAGGGGTACCTCCACCATACCCCACCCCTCAATTTATTTAAAGCATTCCCCCTTTTTAATGATGAAACTACTCTCTAGTTTATGGTTTCCATCCCAGCTTCATAAGTATCACAAAATGGACAGGTAGGCTCAAAATGCTGGAGTAAATCAGCGGGACAGGCAGCATCTCTGGAGAGAAGGAATGGGTGACGTTTCAGGTCGAGACCCCTCTTCAGACTCAGATCCTACACATTTTGACCACTCCACCGCAAAATCTCCTCAAGGTATGTCTACTTTGAAGAAGTTCTCCTCCTCTCTCTGACGAGAGTTCAGAATCCTACACAAAGTGGACAGGTTATGTTTTGGTTTGGGTTTTTACCCTTAGTTTTAGTTTAACGTTGACTTCTTCCGAAGGCAGGCTGCTTCCTTACATTCTTAGCAACAGCATTCAAACCTAATCTCGATCCAGCCTCTTCCAGTGCAAACACGCTGGGTTTACATAACCATTCTCATTGGTAATTCTGGTGGTACCCTCTGAACCCTTTCACTTCATATATTCACGGTATCTGCCATCTAGTTCAAACGTTGAGTTGCAGTGCCTTTCCGTGATGACAGAACGATTGTGTATGTTTCAAACTTTTCAGCCTGAACAGAGGTAGAAATTACAATTGGAGCAGAACGAAGATGAGATTGAATATTTGTGGAAGGTGATGTAAATGCCGGATGATAAATTGGAAGCAATCCATTTTGCTGTGTTTGCGAAGGGCACAATTCAAGTCAAGTTGGAGTTCTTACAATCTGCACAAGGATAGTGAGGTACAGTGAAAATCTTGCTTGCAGCTGCACAACTGGTACACATTAAATCATTGGGCGACACGGTGGCGCAGCTGTAGAGTTGCTGCCTTACAGCGCTTACAACGCCGGAGATCCGGGTTCGATCCCGACTAAGGGTGCTGTCTGCATGGAGTTTGCAAGTGCCGCGACGTGCGTAGGTTTACTCCGAGATCTTCGGTTTCCTCCCACACTCCAAAGACGTGCAGGTTTGCAGGCTAATTGGCGGTGTAAATGTAAATTGTCCCTAGTCCCTAACTCATGTAGGATAGAGTTAGTGTGTGAGGATTGTTGGTCGGTGCGGACTCGGTGGGCCGAAGGGACTGCATCCTTTTAGTTAAGGATACAGTGCGGAAACACTGTATACTTAACTAAAAGGATGCAGTCCCTTCGGCCCACCGAGTCCGCACTGACCAGCACAACTAAACATAACATATACATGCATTGCATAAATAGGATTGTGCAGGTCGATTCAAGAACCTGTTGACTGTAGGAAAGTGATTTATTTTGTTTAGACGTACAGCACGGAAGCAGGCCCTTCGGCCCATCGAGTCCACACCGACCATCGATCGCACTAGTTCTACGTTGTTCCACTTTTCCACCCACTCCCTGCACACCGGGGGCAATTTAACGAGGCAAATTAACCTGCAAACCCGCATGTATTTGGGATGTGGGAGGAAATCGGAGCGCACGGAGAAAACTCACAGGGAGAACGTGTAAACTCAGAGCAGAGAGCGCCTGTGGTCAGGATTGAACCCGGGTCTCTGGTGGCTGGGAGGCAGCAGATCTACCCACCCCGTTCCCAGTGTTGCAGTGCTAATTTTTTTAGGTGCCGGAGCTGTCACTGGTGCCAGTGCGGCCGCTGTTAAATTCCCAGCTAAGTTAAAATTCCCCGCTGTTTATTTTGGCTTTTGTTTTTACAGCGGTGCCGGAGCGGCGTTTCCGCTGGGCCCCGGCAGCAGCGCACCTCTGCCCGTCCCCACACCTCGCGAGGTGGGACTTCAGTCTTCTGTACCAACCAGCACAGCAGTTACAACCAGAAGTGGGCATGGCCTGGATATGTGACAGGGCACAGCGGAATTCTTTGTTTCACAAACCGTACACAAAGCATGCAAAGGGTCGCCACGTAAAGGGCACCAAAAAAGTTACCGAGTGCTCAATGCAGTGCCAATAGTCCCACTTTGTTCTCGCCCTCCCCCCTCTCCCCTCTCCCCCCCACCCCCCACACCAGGGTCCCTCTTCATTCTGCCCCCCCCCCCCGAACACACCAGGGCCAATCTTCATTCTCGGCCCCCCCCACCCCCCCACACACCAGGGTCCCTCTTCACTCTCGCCCCCCCCCCCCCACACACACCAGGCTTCCTCTTCACTCTCGGCCCCCCTCTTCCCCACACACCAGGGTCCCTCTTCATTCTCGCCCCCCTCTTACCCACACACCAGGCTCCCTCTTCACTCTTGGCCCCCCTCCCCCCCCAACCCCCACATACCAGGGTCCCTCTTCACTCTCACCCCCCCCCCCCCCACATACCAGGGTCCCTCTTCATTCTCGGCCCCCCTCCCCCCCCCCCCCCACACACCAGGGTCCCTCTTCATTCTCGGCCCCCCTCCCCCCACACACCAGGGTCCCTCTTCACTCTCGGCGGTCCCCGAAGCATCCAGTGGTCAGTTTGGAACATGATCTGCACACAAGTTTAGTTTAAAATGCACCAAGCATTGAGAAATATTACTGAATATGAATCTGCCAAAAAACTTGTACTGCTATCAATGAGCAATTATCACGTATTTTACAGTTATTATTCTCGGATGATTCCCATACTCCCAACGGAGATTTACGATTATGCAGGTCGCTCATAAAAGTTAGTAAGAGATGCTGTACGAAGTTACCATTATAGCAAGCTATCTTTTCCTGAGAACAATGTTGGTGGAATAACTGCACTCCTGCTGTTATTTGCAAGTGTCTATTAACTTGTTCCACAAAGTCACTGCCTGTCTTGGCACCAGGTTTACAAGAAGACAACTTGCCATGAAGAGACACAAAATGCTGGAGTAACAGGCAGCATCTCTGGAGAGAAGGAATGGGTGACATTTCGGGTCGAGACCCTTCTTCAGATTCCCCCCCACCTCCCCACCCCCCGAAACGTCACCCATTCCTTCTCTCCAGAGACGCTGCCTGTCCCGCTGAGCTACGCCAGCATTGTGTGTCTATCTTCGGTTTAAACCAGCGTCTGCTGTTCCTTCCGACACAGCTTGCCATTAAATGCTGTCCCGTGCTGTAAACATTTTATGTTCGTCGAAAAATTGTGTCAGATTGAGCGTTTCCATGCAATGCCTAGGTAAAATTAATTTCTGAAGCTTGCCGGCTCTGCCAGTTTAAAAAAAAATTTCACCTCACATTAACCTCAAGTTGTTAGCTACTGAACTTATCATTCGTTTATTGCCTTCGTAGATCATGGCATTATTAAAGGCTGCAAGTGAACTGAAAGCAGAAGCCTCCCTCTGTGATCAAGACCACAAAGGAATCGCTTACAAAGTAATTGTTCTTGGGTTAAATGATTGGGTTACTGCTGGGATAAATCTGGCAAGAAACTGCCCTGGTGACATATCCTCTGGATACGGTGCTGAATATCTATCTGCTAATACAGAACGTACTTTTAAAGTGGTCTTGTTTATACTTTAGAGAACAGTAACAGCAACATTATGGGCAATGGCCACAATTTATAGGCAATTTTAAAACAATGGCTCGAGACATAATGAACCGGGCGGGACGGTGGCACAGCGTTAGAGCTGCTGCCTTACAGCGTCAGAGACCCGGGTTCAATCCCAACTATGGGTGCTTGTCTGTATGCAGTTTGTACGTTCTCCCCGTGACCCGTGTGGCTTTTCTCCGGGCGCTCCGGTTTCCTCCCGCACTCCAAAGATGTACAATTGGCTTGGTAAAATTGTAAATCACTCCTATTGTGTGCAGGATAGTGTTAGTGTGCAGGGATTGCAAGTCGACGTGGACTTGGTGGACCCAAGGGCCTGTTTCTGTGCTGAGCTAAACTAAATTGCAGATGCTGGTTTACGGACAAAAAAGCACACAGTGCTGGAGTGCGGGTCAGACAGCATCTCTGGAGAACATGGAGAGGTGACAATGAAGAAGGGTCCCGACATGAATTGTCACCTATCGCCCCCTTCTTTGGTCAGTGGTTGGTGAATCTGTGGAACTCTTTGACACAGAAGGCTGTGGAGGCCATGGCAATGGATATTTTTAAGGCAGAGGTAGACAAATTCTTGATTAGTGCGGGTGTCTGGGGTTATGGGGAGAAGGCAGGAGAATGGGGCTAGGAGGGAGAGATAGATCAGCCATGATTGAATGGCGGAGTAGACTTGATGGACCGAATGGCCTAATTCTGCTCCTATCACTTTGACCTTACGACCTATCACCTAAGCTAAAAATCAATTAAAGTACGTATAGGAAAGAACTGCAGATGCTGGTTCACACCGAAGATAGACATAAAATGCTGGAGTAACTCAGTGGGTCAGGCAGCATCTCTGGAGAGAAGGAATGGGTGACGTTTCTGGTCAAGACCCTTTTTCAGACTTAGAATCTGAAACGATTCCTTCTCTCCAGAGATGCTGCCTGTCCCGCTGAGTTGAATGAATGAATGAATGAATGAATAAGTTTATTGGCCAAGTATGTGCATATACAAGGAATGTGCCTTGGTGCTCAGCTCACAAATAACAACACATACATACAGTTAACAATTAAGAATAAAGCATAAACACATCAAAACAAAAAGGATACAACATTACGGTCTAATGTTGCTCCAATTACTCCAGCATTTTGTGTCTACCTTCAATTAAAGTATCTCAGTCCTTGATTCTTGAGATCGAAATAACAGAGGGAGCCATGGAGATCCTCAACTGCTGCCACCCACTCATCACCGTACAAAGTGCAGCTGAAATTCTGGCGGAAAGCCTACAAGAATGTTTGTCACGGCAACAGTTTGTGTTGGGCATTGTGTGAGTGCATGACCTTGAGGTGCTAACCCGATATATTAAAATCGCTGTGAAAGGAATATGATGGTCGCAATTTTTAAGTGTTCGCAATGATGGATTGCCCATCAAGAAATAAATTCCATTATGTCTCCTGGTATTTTCTTTACTTCATCTAGATTTGAGTCGAGTGCCCGGAGCAATCTCGATCTTCATGTTTTTTGCTTAGCTGAAGGTCACCACATTTTTAGAAGTCAATTCACACCCAAATAACATGGGTATTTACCGCACACAATGCCTGTGCCACTTTGCTATATTCATTATAAACCCTTTTTTGGGGATGATCTTATGGGAGTGTATAAGATCATGAGGAGAATAGATAGATAGATTCTTTTGCTGAGAGGAGGGGAATCAAGAACCAGAGGACATAGGTTTAAGGTGAGGTGGGGAGGGGGGGGGGGGGGATTTAATAGGAACTTTTTTTCCACAAAGGATGGTTGTTTGTAGAACAAACTGCCAGTGGAAGCAGTTGAGGCACATTGAGAAACACATTCGGACTGGTACATGAATGAAATAGGTTTGGAGGGATATGGGAGGGATATTGTAGAGTTGCGAATTGTGAAGCTGGAAGAAGGAATGGAGGTGGAAAGGGAGGGGGGGAGGGGAGAAATGGGTGCGGGACCAGGTGGGGCACAGGGTTGATGGGGGGGGTGGGGGGGGGGTAGAAGAAGGGAGAGGGGGAGGGTTATGCAATAACCTAAAATTGGAGAGATCAGTGTCTATACAGTTGGGTTGTGAGCTACTCAAGTGACATGTGAGGTTCTGCTTCTCATAGTTTGTCTCACTCTGGCAATGGGGGAAGCCCAGGACAGAAAGGTCAGTGTGGGAATAGGGAAGGGGAGTTAAAACGGTTAGCAACTGGGCGATCTTTGGACCCAGCTCTGCCAGCCACTACAAATGTACCATGATCCCAATGTTGGGGGAATCCAGAACAAGGGGCCACAGTTTAAGAATAAGGGGTAAGCCATTTAGAACGGAGATGAGGAAAAACTTTTTCAGTCAGAGAGTTGTGAAACTGTGGAATTCTCTCCCTCAGAAGGCAGCGGAGGCCAGTTCTCTGAATGCATTCAAGAGAGAGCTAGATAGAGCTCTTAAGGATAGCGGAGTCAGGAGGTATGGGGAGAAGGCAGGAACGGGGTACTGATTGAGAATGATCAGCCATGATCACATTGAATGGTGGTGCTGGCTCGAAGGGCTTAATGGCCTCCTCCTTCACCTATTGTCTATAGTCTATTGTCTATTGTCTTTGATCAGCAACGAATGATGAAGGAGTTCTCCCTGCACCTAAATGCCAGCTTCACCCGGGTCTCTGGCGCTGTAAGGCAACAACTCCACCGCTGCGCCACCGTGATTTAACTAATTGGATTGGACAGCGTCCAAAACAAAGCTATTCACTGTACCTCGGTACACGTGACAATAATAAACCTGAACCTACTCCACCGGGACAACGTTCAGGCCTCGGATGAAATGTAGCGAGTAATATATATTAATTGTTATAAAGGTGCCAGCCAATGACTGGATCAAAAAAGTCCATGGGTTAATTGTGCTTCACAATGCCAGTGCATGCTTGAGTTTATTTCCAATTTCTCCCCATTATTCGTAAAAATGCAACGTTACCAAACTGCGATAAAAAAAAAAATTCTGTTTGTTGCTTCTCATTTATCTTCGCGTGACTTTCATCAACTTTCAAAGGAATTGGATTGACATTCGCACAATGTGCCAGTAAATACAAATTGCTTTTTTGCCTTATCTCGAGTATTGCATGCCTGATGTCTCGTGTAGCCTCGGGGTAATTACAGACAGTATTTTGCGGACATATTTTGTAAAAGATGTGTCATTTGCATCACAATACACACAAACAGGTGTGTTGACTTTCCAAATTCTGAATAGTTCATTAACTTATACAAACCTGGGTCAGGATTTCGAAGCTATTTGGCAGTGGAAGTGTACTTGTGGCTTTATCAGGTGTGCAGACATCGCACAGAAAGTACTTACTTTAAGTCATCATTATGTAGCTGAAATTTCTGTTTCAAAAATTTTAATAAATTCTCTTTGTTGCATCCTGAGGTATTATTTTAAAAACCACTCTCTGATGCAGAGAGTTCAAAACCAAATGATGCCCTCAGATTGCAAGCAGTCACAGTGAAGATAGGCACAAAACGCTGGAGTAACTCAGCGGGTCAGGCAGCATCTCTGGAGAGAAGGAATGGGTGACGTTTCGGGTCGAGACCCTTCTGCACACTCAAGTCTGAAGAAGGGTCTCGACCCGAAACGTCACCCATTCCTTCTGTCCAGAGATGGTGCCTGTCGCCGCTGAGTTACTCCAGCATTTTGTGTCTATCGATAGGAATAGACTTCCAGCTTGTCTGAATGTCACTTCAGTTGGAACGGCATCTGCAGTTCCTTCCTGCTGAGAAGTTGCAGTGAGTTCAGTTTAGTTTATTGTCATGCATACCAAAGATACTAGAGGAGCAAGATAGACCACTCGACCTTAAAATCCGTAGTACGTCACGGCGCCATTTTAGTAGGCAGAAACTTGCAGAAACATTTTAAAAGAAAAATAACAAAGATCTGTGAATTGATAGATGAGATATATTCTGCATTCTAATGGTATCATCACGCATACTGTTCCCCCCACAACACTGATTACACTGCGAGAGGCATAGCGAACGGCGGGTTTTGCTTACTAAAATGGCGGACGTTACGCTCCTTTGCGTACTACACTTCAGTATAGGCGATTTCAACGGAGTGGTCTATCTTGTTCCTCTAGTATCTTTGATGCATAACGAGGTACAGTGAGAAGCTTTTGTGGCATGCTATCCAGTCAGCAGAAAGACAATACATGATTACAATCGACCCATTTACAGCGTATTAATACACGATGAAGGAATAACGTTTAGTGCAAAGTAAAGCCGGCCAATTCAAGGATCAAGGGTAGTCCGTGGGTCACCAGGGAGGTAGATAGTAGTTCAGCACTGCTCTCTGGTTGTGGTAGGATGGTTCCGTTGCCTGATAACAGCTGGGAAGAAACTGTCCCTGAATCTGGAGGTGTGCGTTTTCACACTTCTATACCTCTTGCCCGACGGGAGAGGGGATGGAGCCCAGTTCATCACATAAACCAGCCTTCTCCCTCCCCCGGTCGATCCTATCTATACTGCACGCTGTCTCGGGAGAGCAGCCAACATAATCAACGGTCTGGAGGAGGTTTACGAGAATGATCCCAGGAATGAGTGGGTTAACATATGATGAACGCTTGTCGACACTGGGCCTGTACTCACTGCAGTTTGGAAGGACGAGGGGGGATCTCATTGAAACGTACTGAATCGTGAAAGGCCTGGATAGAGTAGATGTGGAGAGGATGTTTCCACTAGTGGGAGAGTCTAGGACCAGAGGCCGTGGTCTCAGAATAGTTTAGTTTATAGTCACGTGTACCGAGGCACAGAGAAAGGTTTTAATAATAATAAAGAATAAAAGGACGTACCTTTAGAAAGGAGATGAGGAGGAATTTCTTTAACCAGAGCATGGTGAATCTCTGGAATTCATCGCCACAGATGTCTGTGCAGGCCAAGGCATTGGATATTTTTAAGGCAGAGGTTGACAGATTCTGAAGAAGGGTCTCGACCCAAATTGTCACCCATTCCTTCTCTCCAGAGATGCTGCCTGTCCCGCTGAGGTACTCCAGTATTTTGTGTCTATCTTCAGTGCAAACCAGCATCTGCAGTTCCTTGCTACACAGATTCTTGATTTGCAAGTGTGTCAGGGGTTACGGGGAGAAGGCAGGAGAACGGAGTTGAGAGGGAAAGATGGATCAGTCATGATTGAATGGCAGATTAGACTTGATGGGCCGAATGGCCTAATTCTGTTCCTGTCGATTATGAATTTGAACTTATATTGGAGAGATCAATTATGCCGTCTTCACATACTTCTGTTAATGTTTATGAATACAAAAACTTGAAAGTATGCACCCTGATATTGAAGAACACCTTGAAGAACAAGATCAAGATTTCAAGAAATTCAAGATCAATTTATTGTCACGTGCACCAATTAAGGGACAGTGAAATTTGAGTGACCATACAGCCATACTAAGTGAAAAGCAACAAGACACACAGCCACATCAAATAAAATTTAACATAAACATCCACCACAGCGGATTCCACATTCCTCACTGTGATGGAAGGTAATAAAGTTCAATCATCTTCCTCTTTGTTCACCCGCGGTCAGGGCTGTTGGACCGTCCGCAGTCGCCGCTGCCGACTGTCCGAGGCCCTCGCGTCGGGATGATCGAAACTCCAGCGTGGGGACGGATGAAACACTCTCCGCGGCATAGAGCTCCCGAGTCGGCCTCTTCTTACCAGAGACCACGGGCTTCACGGTGTTAAAGTCCACAGGCCCCGCGGTTGGAGCTCTCCACAGTCGATCCTCAGCAAAGGATCGCAGCTCCGCGATGTTAAAGTCCGCGACGTGCCCGCAGCTTGAACCGTCTCCAGGAGAGCCCGCTAACTCCTCGATGTTAGGCCGCAGTGGGGATGGAGATACGATACGGAGAAACATCGCATCTCTATCGAGGTAAGAGATTGAAAAAAAGTTTCCCCCAACTCTCCCCACCCCCCCCCCCCCCCAACCACCATCCACATAAAACAAACCAAGAAACACTAAAACATACTTTTAACACATGCTTAAAATAATAAAAAACAGTAGAAAGGACAGACAGACTGTTGGCGAGGCAGCCACTGCCGGTAGCGCCACCAGGGCGTCACGGTGGCGCTGCGGTAGAGTTGCTGCCTTGCAGCACTTGCAGCGGCGTAGACCCAGGTTCGATCCCGACTATGGGCGCCGTCTGTACGGAGTTTGTACGCTCTCCCCGTGACCTGCGCGGGTTTTCTCCGAGATCTTCGGTTTCCCCCCACACTCCAAAGACGTGCAGGTTTGTGGGTTTATTGGCTTGGTATGAGTGTAAATTGTCCCTGGTGTGTGTAGGGTAGTGTTAATGTGTGGGGATCGCTGGTCGGTGAGGACGAAGGGCCTGTTTCCACGCTGTATCTCCAAACTAAACTAAACTAAACTTCTTCCCTGCTCTATGAACAGTCCGGAGGGGAACTGTAAGCATCCCTGAGTCCTGCCAATGATGGTTTGCCATGAACTGTAAGCATCCCTGAGTCCTGCCAATGATGGTTTGCCATGAACGGCAGCATCCTGTGCTTTCACACGAAGCGCTGGAAACAGCCAGCATGGCACTAATTTCCATGCAGTAACAAACTGATCTTTTAACCATGTTTAAAAATCGCTTCTGACGGAAAACAGGACGCTAACATACATCATCATCAATCAATCATTTTCCATTTGCGAAGTACTTGTCGATTATTTGTTTTTACGCTCAAATTGATCTTCAAAATGGAACATGCTTCCACAATGCCCCTTTCCGCTGGTGTGGGTGATAACAATGTGCTGTGATGTGCTGTGCTGCGATCAAAGACACAGAAAACCAGCAGGTGGGAGAATGGATATGTCAGCACGTATACAGAGTGACAAGGGGAATGCAGGGAGCTACCACGAAGAAATGGAAATGTATTTTAGTGTACAGTTTTAGTTATGAAAAGTGGCAGGACTCAGTGATGCTTACACTTCCTCTCCAGACCATTCATGGCTCTGATAACAGCCGGGGTGAAGTTGTTCTTCAATATGGGGGCACATGGTTGCAAGCTTTTGTATTTATAAACATTAGCAGAAGGATGTGAAGATGGCATCGTTGATCTCTCCGATGTAAGTTCAAGTTCGTAAGTGATAGGAGCAGAATGAGGCCATTCGGCCCATCAAGTCTACTCCGCCATTGAATCGTGGCTGATCTATCTTTCCCTTTCATTCTCCTGCCTTCTCCCCATAACCCCCTGACACCGGTATTAACCAGGAATCTGTCAATCTCTACTATAAAAATATCTGATGTCTTGGCCTCCACAGCCTTCTGTGGCAAAGAATTCTTTAATACGGAGCCATATGCTTTCAATCTTTTGTATTTAAGGGGCGGCACGGTGGCGCAGCGGTAGAGTTGCTGCCTTACAATGCCAGAGACCCGGGTTCGATCCTGACAACGGGTGCTGTCTGTGTGGAGTTAATACGTTCTCCCCGTGACCTGTGTGTTTTCCCCATGTGCTCCAGTTTCCTCCCACACTCCAAAGACGTAAAGGTTTGTAGGCTAATCGCCTTCGGTAAAGATTGTAAATTATCCCTAGTGTGTAGGATAGTACTAGTGTACGGGGATCGCTGGTCGACGTGGACTCGGTGGGCCGAAGGGCCAGTTACCATGCTGTATCTCTAAAACTAAAAACTAAAACCAAATATAGAACCATCTTCATGTTAGTGCACTCGTGACAAGTTGCTGCATATGTCACCCCTTTCGTTTTGTTTCTGTTTAACTTCATCCTACATTCTTTACATTACACAAGTCAAAGGATTTGATTTTCAATCACACAAAGGCAGTTTAGTTTAGTTTAGTTTAGTTTAGTTTAGTTTAGTTTAGGTTAGTTTCGAGATACAGCCTGGAAACAGGCCCTTCGGCCCACCCAGTCCACACTGACCATCAATCATCCTGTACACTAGTTCTATCTTTCACACACTAGGGACAATTTACAATTTTACCAAAGACAATGAACAATAGACAATAGACAATAGACAATAGGTGCAGGAGGAGGCCATTCGGCCCTTCCAGCCAGCACCGCCATTCAATGTGATCATGGCTGATCATTCTCAATCAGTACCCCGTTCCTGCCTGCTCCCCATACCCCCTGACTCCGCTATCCTTAAGAGCTCTATCCAGCTCTCTCTTGAATGCATTCAGAGAATTGGCCTCCACTGCCTTCTGAGGCAGCGAATTCCACAGATTCACAACTCTCTGACTGAAAAAGTTTTTCCTCATTTCAGTTCTAAATGGCCTACCCCTTATTCTTAAACTGTGGCCCCTTGTTCTGGACTCCCCCAACATTGGGAACATGTTTCCTGCCTCTAACGTGTCCAACCCCTTAATAATCTTATACGTTTCGATAAGATCTCCTCTCATCCTACAAACCTATACGTCTGTGGAGTGTGGGAGGAAACTGGAGCACCAGGAGAAAACCCACTCGGTCACGGGGACTCCGTACAGACAGCACCCTTAGTCAAGATCAAATCCGGGTCTCTGGCGCTGTGGGGCAGCAACTCTACCGCTGCGCCACCGTGCCACTGAACACCCAATGTATGATGACGAGATTAGTTTGACTTGGCAAATGATCAGCACAGACATTGTAGGCTGAAGGGCCTGTTCCTGTGCTATACTGTTCCATGTTCTATGTACAATGTCTCCAGAGATCATTTGAATAAAAAACCTATCATTCATGAGAAAAGTACATAAATTATTTAATTGTTTGTACTAAATAGGGCTGATGATTAATCAATATATACAAGTTCAGTGATCTTTATTCTATCTAACCGAAACAAATGCATTTTAATTATTACAGTATGTTACTAAATTGCCATACAGGAGTAAAGTAGTTTTTATCAACACAATGTTTTAAAAAGTATGGAAAATATGATTGCTTGCCATTTCCTTTCCTGTATTTCTTTGTCAGGGTCTCATTTATATTCAAGCTAGATTAATTTACTGCCAGAGACGTTGAAAATTATATTTCTTGGACTGCATGGAAAGTGGCAGAAGGGCTGGAATGATTGATGGCATTAGTCGTAGAACATTTCCCAGCACAGTAAACCTCCCATTGTACGTATCATCAGTGCCTTTCAGTAATTATAAAAATGACTAGCAGATTCAAATTCAGAGAAATCACCCTTCTGGGTAATAGTAGAAGGTAGAACAGTACCTGTAGAGTTGATTCCTTACAACGCCAGAGACCCGGGTTCGATCCTGACCACGGGTGCTGTCTGTACGGAGTTTGCACGTTCTCCACCTGACCGCGCGGGTTTTCTCCAGGTGCTCCGGTTTCCTCCCACACTCCAAGGACGCACGGGTTTGTTTGTACGTTAATTGGCTTTGGTAAGTGATAAGATTGTCCCAAGTGTGTGTAGTTTAGTGTAGGGGGCTGATCGCTGGTCGGCATGGACACAGTGGGCCGAAGGGCCTTTTTCTGCACTGTATCTCTGAAGCCTAAATCTAAAGTACAGCACAAGAATAGGCTCTTTGGCCCATAATGTCTGTGCCAAACATAATACCAAGACCAACTCTTATCTGCCTGCAAATAACTTGCCTGCATAAGGCATATCCATCTGCCTCTCCAAAAGTCTCATAAATGCCACTATCACCTTTACCTCCTCTAGCACATTCCCGGCACTCACCACCCTCCACGTAAAAAATCCTTGCCCCTCGCATCTCCTTCAAAGGTTGCTCCTCTCGTTCTATGTCCTTTGAGTGTTTGATTTTCCCATCCTGAATAAGGTTCTGACTTGGACAGATGGTGGCAGGAGCCTGGAACGCATTGCCAGGGTTGATGGTGGAAGCAGATACGATAGTGGCATGTAAGAGACCTTGAATTTGCAGAGAATGGAGGGATATTGGTTATCTGCACTCTGAAGAATAAAGCCCTCTCCTATCCGATCTCCCACTGTAGTTTATGGGCGGCACGGTGGCGCAGCGGTAGAGCTACTGTCTGACCGCGCCAGAGACCCGGGTTCGATCCCGACTATGGTTGCTTGTCTGTACAGAGTTTGGACATTCTCCCCGTGACCTGCGTGGGTTTTCTCCGAGATCTTCGGTTTCCTCCCACACTCCAAACAGGTGCAGGTTTGTAGGTTAATCGGCTCGGTCTAATGTAAAATTGTCTGATCGCCGGTCGGCGTGGAATCGGTGGGACGAAGGGCCTGTTTCCATGCTGTATCTCTAAACCAAACTAAACCAGGTTTGGGCCTTCAAGAACTGGCAAAGTCCTTGTAAATTCCTATCATGCAGCCTTGTTGTGAATTTGGTGGTGCCTGCGAACTCAAGGACATAACTCATTGCCTCTAAGCATTATATTTTTATGGGCATCAGCTCAGGGCAGCATGGTAGTGCAGCGGTAGAGTTGCTGCCTTACAGCGCTTACAGCGTCGTAGACTCGGGTTCGATCCCTGACTACGGGCGCTTGTCTGTACGGTCTTTGTACGTTCTCCACATGATTTCACGTTGGTTTTCTCCGGGATCTTCAGTTTCCCCCCACACTCCAAAGAGGCACAGGTTTGTAAGTTAATCGGCTTGGTATAATACAATACAATACAATACAATACAATACAATACAATACAATACAATATATCTTTATTGTCATTGTACCCAGGGGTACAACGAGATTGGGAATGCGCCTCCCATACGATGCAATAATTTAAGTAAATTAGACAGCAGCAACCCAACGAAACGAAACAGTTGTAACAGTTTTGGACAGGGTAAAGTGCAAGTTGATCTATGCATTGTGGCCATCCGGCTCAGCAGGACCGGTTCATAGCAGCTATGGCCCTAGGGATGAAGCTGTTCCTGAGTCTGGAGGTGCGGGCGTAGAAGGCCTTGTATCGTCTGCCCGATGGAAGGAGTTCGAACAGACTGTTGCAGGGGTGTGAAGAGTCTTTGTGGATGCTGGTGGCTTTTCTGAGGCATCGTGTGTTGTAGATGCCCTCCAAGTCTGGTAGCTGTGTTCCGATGGCCCTCTGAGCTCTATGGACTACCCGCTGTAGAGCTTTCCTTTCTGCCTCCGTGCAGCTGAGGTACCACACAGGGATGCCATGCGTTAGGATGCTCTCTATGGTGCAGCGGTAGAAGGTCGTCAGCAGCTGTTGGGGTAGACCAGACTTTTTCAGTGTTCTTAAGTAGAACAGCCTTTGTTGTGCCTTCTTGACCAGTGCAGCAGTGTTATTGGACCATGTTAGGTCCTCCGAAATGTGAGTGCCCAGAAACTTGAAGCTGGACACTCTCTCCACACTGTCCCCATTGATAGAGATCGGGGCATATTCCCCGTTATGTGACCTACGGAAGTTGATGATCAGCTCCTTGGTCTTTGTGGTATTTAGGGACAGGTTGTTATCCGAGCACCAGTCCGCCAGGTTCTGCACCTCCGCTCTATAGTTTGTTTCATCCCCGTTGGTGATCAGCCCGATCACCGTTGTGTCATCTGCAAACTTGACAATGGTGTTGGTGTCGAATGCAGGAACACAGTCGTGTGTGAAGAGGGAGTAGAGCATGGGGCTCAGAACACAGCCCTGTGGTGTGCCGGTACTCAGGGTAATAGTGGAGGACAGGTGCGGGCCCATTCTCACTGCCTGCGGTCGTTCCAGCAGGAAGTCCAGGATCCAGTCACATAATGTAAATTGTACCTCGTGCGTGTGTGTTTGTTGGATAATGTAAGAAAATAACTGCAGATGCTGGTACAAATCGAAGGTATTTATTCACAAAATGCTGGAGTAACTCAGCAGGTCAGGCAGCATCTCGGGAGAGAAGGAATGGGTGACGTTTCGGTCGAAGTCTGAAGAAGGGTCTCGACCCGAAACGTCGCGCATTCCTTCTCTCCCGAGATGCTGCCTGACCTGCTGAGTTACTCCAGCATTGTGTGTTGGATAGTGTTTATGTGCGCGGGGGTCGTTGGTCAGCGTGGACTCGATGGGCCGAAGGGCCTGTATCTGCGCTGTATCTCTAAACTCAACTAGGCTAAGCTCACAGCTTGTGGCACGTCTGTCCACAGGATATAATGAATCATTTAGAAGTTGTGTTTTTCATCAAGCGAGCCCACAGTTATGAAAGGACTTGTTCAAAAATCTCTATCACAGGTTTTCACGTTATGATATAAAAATAAGGATTATGTTATGCTACTCACAGTGGGTCATCTTGTTTGAGGTGAAACTAATGTTATCGTTCCCTTCACCAGTTTCATTTCTTTCTGACAGCCCTTTTGTAATCTGATTTCGTGCGCACAGCCTGTTTCTCAGAACCCAACAACCTGTGTCAGTGTTCATTATCAGTGTCAGCGCTCCGGTTTTATTTTCTCGCTGTTCACACCCAGAAATAGATCCAAAAAAATCTTCCTGCGGAATAGACAGGCACTTGGCGCTTATCACTTCCTGAGACAAGCTAATAAATTGCCCCTGCGATTGCAGCCTTCGAGGAAGAAACATCAAAGCTATCTCGTTATTTTCTTAACTACCTGCTGCCTCAGCCCATTCCTTTCATTAAACTGTAGGCCATCCTGGGCTTTGGCGACACTATCTTTAAAGCAACATTTTCTCCCACGTAATTTCGGCGATAATACGGTCCAGATTCGGAGTGATTACAGTGCCAACTTAATTCACCAAACTAAATTCTGAAGTTCAGAAGCTCTCGGAGCAGAATTAGGCCATTCGGCCCATCAAGTCCGCTCCGCCATTCAGTCACGGCTGATCTATCTCTCCCTCTCGACCCCATTCTCCTGCCTTCGCCCCGTAACCCCAGACACACGTACTGATCAATAATTTCTGTCATACGACTTTGTTATCAATTTGGGGGAATCGAGAACCCAGAGGACTTAGGTTTAAGATAAATGGGCGCAAAAGATTCAATAGGAACCTGAGGGGTAACATTTTTACACCAAAGGTGATGGGTGTTTGGAACAGGTGTTTAGACAGGTACATGGATAGGACAGTTTTAGAGGGATATTGGCCAAATGCAGGCAAGTGGGACTAGTTTAGTGGGGACATGTTGGTTGGCATGGGGCAAGTTGGGCCGAAGGGCCTGTTTTCATACTGCATGGCTCTTTGACTCTATGGCTATGGTGGTGTCTAAGATCCTTCTATGGTCAATAACATCACTAATCTTAATTATGATCAAATGATGATTATTAAGTAAGATTGTTAAAACTAATAGCATCTTAAGTATTCTGAGCATCATATTTTTATGGATCCTTCTGCTGAACGGTAAGCAGGTTTTTAAAATCCACACTGGACCTGTGGATGGCAGCTTTATCATGGGGTTAGCACAATGGCGCAGCGGTAGAGTTGCTGCCTTACAGCACCAGAGACCCCGGTTCAATCCTGACTACGGGCGCTATCTGTATGGAGTTCAGTTTAGTTTATTGTCTCGTGTACCGCGGTACAGTGAAAAGCTTTTGTTGCGTGCTAACCAGTCAGCGGAAAGACAATACATGATTACAATCCAGCCGCCGGTAGTGTGCAGATACATGATAAGGGAATACCGTTTAGTGCAAGGTAAAGCCAGTAAAGTCCGATCAAATATAGTCCGAGGGTCCCGGATGAGGTGGATAGTAGTCCAGGACCGCTTTCAGGTTGTGCTAGGATGGTTCAGTTGCCTGATAACAGTTTGTACGTTCTCCCTGTGACTGCATGGGTTTTCTCTGGGTGCTCCACATTCCTCGGACATGCAGGTTTGTAGGTTTATAGGCTTCTGTAAATTGTCTCTGATGTGTGGGATAGAACCAGGGCCGTCTTAACGCATGGGCCTGATGGGCACTTGCCCGGGGCCCCACGAGCATAGGGGCCCCATGCTGATCTGTGTATGTTAAGTGACTTGCAATAAATAAATACTACTTTAAAAATGTAGGTTCAATAAGTGCTTTTTTTGCAACATTTTCCATCCCTAAGTGCCTCTCACAGCGATCTGTAAGTGCTTTTCGCAACAATGTAGCACCCTAAGTCCATCGCTAAGTGCTTTTCGGTAAGTGCTTTTCGCCGGCACGACAGGGGGGGGGGGGCTGGTAGGGAAAGGGGGGTGGGGGAGAGTAACGGTAGGGGCCCCAGTACACTGCTTTGCCCGGGGGCCCATAATGCTGTAAAAACGGCCCTGGATAGAACTAGTGTGTGGGTCCCTTTACCTCCCCCCTCAACTCCATCCAAGGACCTAAACAGTCTTTCCAGGTGAGGCAGAGGTTCACCTGCACCTCCTCCAACCTCATCTATTGTATCCGCTGTTCTAGATGTCAACTTCTGTACATCGGCGAAACCAAACGCAGGCTCGGCGATCATTTCGCTCAACACCTTCGCTCAGTCTGCCTTAACCAACCTGATCTCCCGGTGGCTGAGCACTTCAACTCCCCCTCCCACTCCCAGTCTGACCTTTCTGTCATGGGCCTCCTCCAATGCCATAGTGAGGCCCACCGGAAATTGGAGGAACAGCGCCTCATATTTCGCTTGGGCAGCTTGCAGCCCAGCGGTATGAACATTGACTTCTCCAACTTTAGATAGTTCCTCTGTCCCTCTCTTCCCCTCCCCCCTCCCTCCCAGTTCTCCCTCTATCTTCCTGTCTCCGTCTATATCCTTCCTTTGTCCTGCCCTCCTGACATCAGTCTGAAGAAGGGTCTCGACCCGAAACGTCGCCCAATCCTTCTCCCCTGAGATGCTGCCAGACCTGCTGAGTTACTCCAGCTTTTTGTGATGCCTGCTGTTTGGAGATATCATCTTTACATGAAGAAGCAGCCCTAAATCATGGTCGTATACAATCCAAGTTTTTGTCAAACACTTTAAAAGCTGTGAAGTCTGAGCATTCGTGTTCACCCAAAAAAATCATTGGAGGATCCATCCATCAAGTGTTTGAGTTTCTCCGTACAACAATACAAGTGGATTCTGTTGAACTGCATCTGGGGAGGCAAGGAAGAAGTGTCTGTTTATTAAAGTCATGAGATACAAAGTGTGTAGGAAGGAACTGTGTCTCCGTTCCCGCTGCGGCCTACCATCGGCCAAAGACCTGGAGCTGGCGGCCTCCAACTGGGACCACCTTGGGCTCTGGTTCGCAGAGCCCGCGGACCGGACTTACCATCTGCGGAGCTGGCTGCCTTCGGAGGCTGTGGTGGCGCCGCGGGAGCGGTGGCGACTCGCCTTCGGAGGCTCCGAAGGCTTCTTCGGCGTGGGCCGCGTGGATGTTGGAAGCCCGCAGCCCCCTGGGTGGGGGCCGACATCGGGAGCTCCGGCAGCGGCAGCGTCTTCGCCCGCCCCGGATCGCAGGGCTTGGGTCAGCCCACCGGGGACATTTCACCGTCCGGCGCCGGCCTGGAATAGGCCGCGGGATTTTCTCTGCCCGGCGGGGGCTTCAATGTCGGGAGCCACGACCGCCCCGACGTGCAGCGGCAGCGTCTTCGTCCACCCCGAATCGTGGGGCTTGGGTCGGCCTGCTGCAGACCTTTTACCGTCCTGGAACGTGGAAACTTCAACAGCCTGACCGCGGGAGAAGACGGCAGGGGAAGAGAAAAGCCATTCTCTTTCCATCACAGTGAGGAGGTGACTGGAGGAGACTCACTGTGATGGATGTTTCTTTTTGTTTCGTGTTGGTTTGTGATTGTGTGTGTCATTGCTTATTTTTATTGCTCTTATTGTTGGACTGTGGGTGACAAAATCTCGTCCAAAAGACTTGTTTTTTTGGATGACAATAAAGGTTATTCTGATTCTGATCTCTGGAGAGAAGGAATGGGTGACATTTTGGTTCATAGCCTCAGAATTAAAGGATATTCTTTTAAGAAGGAGACGAGGAGAAATTTATTTGGTCAGAGGGTGGTGAATCTGTGGAATTCTTTGGCACAGAAGACTGTGGAGGCAAAGTCAGTGGACATATTTAAGGCAGAGATAGTTAGGTAGACTCTTGATCAGTACGGGTGTCAGAGGTTATGGGGAGAAGGCAGGAGAATTGGGTAAGGAGGGAGGGGTAGATCAACCATGATTGAATGGTGGATTAGACTTGATGGGCCGAATGGCCTAATTCTACTCCGGTCAGTTATGACCTTCTGAGGCCCTTCTTCAGACTGAGAGTCAAGGGAGAGGAGACTAGAGATATGGAAGGGTAAGGTGGGATATAAAGGGTTCTCTGAACTGTGTGCGATTGGTGAGGTGCAGTGAATCACACACAATTCAGACTCCAGCTCTGAACTTGCACGTCATGAAGGAACAATGTAGTTAGCCATCTGCCTTGCTATCAACTGAGTGTCAAAACTCAAAATACAACCTTACCATTTACCTCTTCTGACGTTCTTTGTCGGAGTCACAAAGGGAAAAAGAAAACAGCACAACATAAGGCATAACCTCCTCCTTCGGTTTATAGTAATGATGATTAGGGTTTATTGTGTGGACGTTACAGACCTTGGGCGGCATGGTGGCGCAGCGGTAGAGTTGCTGCCTTATCAGCGAATACAGCGCCGGAGACCCGGGTTCGATCCCGACTAGGGGTGGGCGTCTGTACGGAGTTTGTACGTTCTCTCCGTGACCTGCTTGGGTTTTCTCCGAGATCTTCGGATTCCTCCCACATAAATGAAAAAGATCTCCCTAGTGTGTGTAGGATAGTGCTAATATGCGGGGATCGCTGGTCGGCCGGTGGGCCGAAGGGCCTGTTTCCGCGCTGTATCTCTAAACTAAACTAAACCATGAGGTTGTGAAACCTCTTCTGGTGGCTCTGGTGTTCATAGGTGATAGGAGCAGAATTAGGCCATTCGGCCCATCAAGTCTACTCCACCATTCAACCAAGGCTGATCTATCTTTCCCTCCCAACCCCATTCTCCTGCCTTCTCCCCATAACCCCTTTGGCCCACAATATCTGTGCCGAATATGATGCCAACCACCTCTTAACTATCTGTGCATAACCCATATCCCTCCATTCCATTACATATCCATGTGCCTATCAAAAAGCCTCTTAAAAGCTGCTATTGTTTCTCAATTCAGTTCAGTTCAATTTAGTTTATTTTCACGTGAACCGAGGTACAGTGAAAAGATTTTTGTTGCAGCGGAAAAACAATACATGATTACAATCGAGCCATTTACAGTGTATATTTACATGATAAGAGAATAACGTTTAGTGCAAGGTAAAGCCAGCAAAGTCCGGTCAAGGATAGTCCGAGGGTCACCAAAGAGGTCGATAGTAGTTCAGCACTGCTCTCTGGTTGTGGTAGGAATCGGCTTCGTTTCTGGTATCTGCCTCGACGATAGACAATAGGCAATAGACAATAGACAATAGACAATAGACAATAGACAATAGACAATAGACAATAGACAATAGACAATAGACAATAGACAATAGATGCAGGAGGAGGCCATTCGGCCCTTCGAGCCAGCACCGCCATTCAATGTGATCATGGCTGATCATTCTCAATCAGTACCCCGTTCCTGCCTTCTCCCCATACCCCCTGACTCCGCTATCCTTAAGAGCTCTATCTAGCTCTCTCTTGAATGCATTCAGAGAATTGGCCTCCACTGCCTTCTGAGGCAGAGAATTCCACAGATTCACAACTCTCCGACCACCAACTCTAGCAGTGGATTCCAGGGACTCAACACCCTCTGTGTAAAGAAGTTGCCCAGCACATCTCCTTTCAACTTTGCCCCCCTCACCTAAAAGCTATGCCCTCTAGTAGGTGATTTGTCCACCCTGGGGAAAAAGGTTCTGACTGTCTACCCTATCTATGCCTTTCATAATTTTACATACTTCTATCAGGTCTCCCCCCCAACCTCCGGCATTCCAGAGAAAGCAATCAAAGTCTGTCCAACCTCGCCCTTTAGCTAACACCCCCTAATGCAGGCGACATTATGACAAAGCTCATTCTCCGGTTACGTACTGAATTTCCCGGTAAATATATATAAAGAGTGAGCATTTCACCCAGCCCATTCCTCTTGAGCTCATTCTTTCATTGTTTGCTTACTGATTGAGAAGTCTTTTCGGAAGGTCACACACTAAATTGGCAAATATCTATTCCCATCCCTTTTTTGATCAGGGGGATTTCAAGAATGAATCATCTCGATGAGTGAAAATATTGACAAGTGTTATGCAGCACCCAGACGGACTTATTTTCAGAAATTTACATTTGTGAAGTTATTGAGCAAAATCCCGAACACACCTTTCATTAAGCAGCTTGGAGTAACTGAAATGGCAGCAGATTGCAAAAATGTTTTGAAGGCAGGATAAACCTTGTCATTTTGTGCAGACAGATTTCTTTTAGTTTTAGATTCAGTGCCGACCCGAGATCGACCCGTACACTAGCACTATCTAACACACTAGGGACAACTTTTTTTTAAAGTTCCCCGAAGCCAATTAACCTAGAAAGCTGTATGGGTTTGGAGTGTGGGAGGAATCCGAAGATCTCGGAGAAACCCCACGCAGGTCACGGGGAGAACGTACAAACTCCGTACAGACAGCAACCGTAGTTGGGATCGAACCCACGCTGGCTATTCATGCCCCATCTACACTAGTTCCATCTGCCCGTGCTTGATTCATAACCCTCCAAACCTATCTGTACATGTACCTGTCCAAATGTCTTTTAAACATAACAATAATACCTGCCACAACTACCTTCTCTATAAGCTCATTCCACATACCCATATCCCTTTGTGCAAATAAATGTACCCCTTAGGTTCATATTAAATCTACCCCCCCCCTCCTCACCTTATACCTACGTCTCTATTCCCCTAACGCCTAACATCTGCAAGTTGGTATAAGAATAAGGGGTAGGCCATTTAGAACTGAGATGAGGAAAAACTTTTTCCGTCAGAGAGTTGTGAATCTGTGGAATTCTCTGCCTCAGAAGGCAGTAGAGGCCAATTCTCTGAATGCGTTCAAGAGAGAGCTGGATAGAGCTCTTAAGGATAGTGGAGTCAGGGGGTATGGGGAGAAGGCAGGAACGGGGTACTGATTGAGAGTGATCAGCTTTGATCACATTGAATGGCGGTGCTGGCTCGAAGGGCCGAATGGCCTCCTCCTGCACCTATTGTCTATTGTCTATTGTCTAGTTTAGTTTCAGTTTCTTGGGGGCCAAGCAGCATTTTGGTTTCCTCCCACACTCCAAAGACATACAGGTTTGTAGGTTAAACGGCTTGGTGTAAATGTACAAATTGTCCCTCGTGCGTGTAGGATAGTGTTAGTGTGCGGGGATCGCTGGTCGGCACGGACTCGGTGGGCCGATAGGTCAGTTTCCGCGCATTCCTTAAAGTAGCGTCTTTTCCATAGGTTGCTGTGACAAATTCCTGCTCATCCAGGACTGGATACCAGACAAAAAAAAAGTGAAAAATCTGAGTCCCAAGTGTGATCTAATGAGGCGCTGGTGAAGGTCATCGGACGATGGGATGGTGGTGATGGTGACGGAGGCCCACCAAAGGGCCGATTTCAAGATGGCAGCGGCCAAGATAAGTCTGTACTCTTAAGAACTTTGAAACTTTGTCGGTGACAGAAACATGCTCACTGTCTCGGGGAAGTCTACTATTGCACTACAAACCTGGCCCTTTTGTACTTAGCTCTGATTCTGTTTATCTATAGTATTATCTTACTGGACTATCATGGTCATTCAACTATCATAGTCATTACTGGACTATCATAGTCAACAGGCTCTTCAGCCCAACTTGCCCATACCGACCAACATGTCCCATCTTCTCTCGTCCCACTTGCCGGTGTTTGGCCCATATCCTTCTAAACCTGTCCTATCCATGTAGCTAATTGCTTCTGCCTCAACTGATAGACCCAGCCTCAACTGATGTCAGAGGTTATGGGGAGAAGGCAGGAGAATGGGGTGAGGATGAAAAGATAGATCAGCCATGATTGAATGGTGGAGTTATTGGACTTATTGGCTTAATTCTACTCCTATCACTTATGACCTTATGACAACTACCCCCTCCGGCAGCTCGTTCCAAACACCCACCACCCTTTGCGTGACCCCTGAGGTTCCTAAGAAACCTTTCGCCCTTCACCTGAATTGTACGCAAAACAAAGAATTTCACTGTACCTTTGTACAGACCTGTGTACCTGTGACAATAAAATATCATTGAATTATCGTTGAAACATCCTCTAATGACACCACCAAGAACAAGCGATTGGATGAGTTACAGAACGAGGTTAAGGTTACACCTTTGGGGAAATCCAGTGATAATTATATACTGTAGGAGTGTTGTAAGACTGCTCCTGCATTATATGGATCAAGCTCATTATATATCACAATGTACTTCTACTCCTTTGCAGTCAAACAAAGAGGCAAAATCAGCTTAGACGTCTGAAGAAAAAGCCGTCTTTGAAGGCATTGCCAGACTTACCAGCATAATCATTAAGTATTTCCATAATTTGTCATAGTATTCAATACTGCGCTATATATAACACTTTTTTGCTGTAACACATTTATATCTCATCTATTATTCTTGGCTACAGTTATAAGATTTAAAAAAATATGGTTTTTCAAATAAAATTAATCATTTATTCTAATTGCAGTTTTGTTTTAAATGGAGCTAGAATACTTCACATGCATCCTTGCCTTAATTTATATGCTATTACATTATTTATATTAGTTATTCATTTTTATTTATTAGTTATTACTGGTTGGTGCAGACTCGGTGAGCCAAAGGGCCTGTTTCCGCGCTATATCTCTAAAAATATTAGGCTATTAATTTATTAGTTTGTAATTTATTTCGTATACTAAAAGTCGTTTTTTCCTCCAAAAATCAGAACCTAGACACATTAGACATTAAAATGTATCTTTAAAGTTCCAAAGCACATCTTCAAGGCTGATTAGTCTTGTTAATTGCTATTCAATTATATAATTTTCACTGTTAAAGCTGCAAATGCTTGGTATTATTTGCCTCTACTCTAATTGCCTTTAAAAATACATGAACGTCATTGCCCGAAGAAATTGTTTTTTCAAGATGTTAGGGAAATGTTCATTGTTTGTCAGAGTTAATCAACTGGAATAAAATATTTCTATGGAGCAACGTTGCAGGAGAAATGTAGGCAAAACAACTGGTTGGCCAAAGCACTGCAGCCTGGAGAACATTTCATATAATAAATAAAAGCATTTGCTTGAATCCACACACATGTTAATCCATCTAGAATAAAATGCCTTCTAGATAAACCTAGAGGTAGATTCAGGGAGGTGGTCTTGGAGGGGAGGATGCTCCTCAAATTGCAGAGCATCCTGGACAATACAGCTCACCCCCCCTCCATGACACGCTGGTCAACCTGAGGAGCACCTTCAACAACAGACTGGTTCCCCCAAGATGCAGCACAGAACGCCACAGGAGATCCTTCTTCCCTGTGGCTATCAAACTGTACAACTCCTCCCCCTTCTGCCATGGGGTAGACTGAGACTGAGACTGATTTCCCCGCCCCCACTTCATCAATCTTTGCACACCCCCCAGGCCTTTCCACTCATCACTTTAATTTCATGTTTCATGTATTTTTTGGTTTTTATGACTGTTGGCAGATTAATTTCCCTCCTGGGCTAAATAAAGTTCTTTCGTATCGTATGGTATCGTATGGTATCGTATCGTATCGTATCGTATCGTATCGTATCGTATCGTATCGTATCGTATCGTATCGTATCGTATCGTATCGTATCGTATCGTATCGTACCGTATCGCATGCTGCTCATGAGATAGACGCAAAATGCTGGAGGACTCAGTGGGTCAGGCAACATCTCTGGAGAAAATAAAATTGGTGACGTTTCGGGTCGAGACCTTTCTTCCTGCAGTGAAGCAAGAGGCATTTTATGTCCATCTTCGGTGCTAAAATGGATCCTTTTGCCCGAAACGTCACCTATTCCTTTTCTCGTGAGTTTCTGCCTGATCCGCTGAGTTACTCCAGCATTTTGTGCCTGTCTTCGGTGTAAACCAGCATGTGCCGTTCCTTCCTCCACATGCTGCCTTACAGCACCAGAGACCAGGGTTCGATCCTGACTAACGCAGGTGCTGTCTGTATGGAGTTTGTAACTGCGTGGGTTTTCTCCGGGATCGCTGGTTTCCTCCTACACTCCAAGGACGAACTAGTTTGTAGGTTAATTGGCTTGGTATAAATGTGAATTGTCCCTACTGTGTGTAGGATAGTGTTAGTGTGCAGGGATGCCTGGTCGGCGCGGACTCGGTGGGCCTAAGGGCCTGTTTCTGTGCTGTATCTCTAAACTTAAACTAAGTTGTTTTTTATTACAGTGAAAGGATTTGCTTTGCATGCGATCCAATCAAATTAGATAACACAATATAGAAATATAATCAAGCCAAACTTGTACAATGGAAGGTAGACACAAAATGCTGGAGTAACTCAGCGGGACAGGCAGCATCTCTGAGAGAAGGTATGGGTGACGTTTCGGGTCGAGACCCTTCTTCAGACTGATGCCAGGGGAATGGGCGGGAAAGAGATAAAATGTAGTCGGAGACAGTAAGACTGGTCGGAGATCTGGGAAGGGGGAGGGGATGGAGAGAGAGGGAAAGCAAGGGTTACTTGAAGTTAGAGAAGCCAATGTTCATACCACTGGGGTGTAAGCTGCCCAAGCGAAATATGAGGTGCTGTTCCTCCAATTTAATCGAAGATAGACACAAAATGCTGCATCTGCAGTTCTTTCCTACTCAAGTACAATAGGTAAATTGAAGGATAAGATACAGTGCATGACAACTACAAGTGGTGTTCGATTAACAGGTAGAAGGGAGATTTAAAAGTGTGGGGAGATGTTATTGGATGATGGTAGATCTTCTTCTGGGACCAGCATGCAAAGAGTCATCACGATTCATAAAAACATTCAAAGCTATGGTCCAAGATGAACTGGCAAATGTAGGACTGCCGTAATAATGCAGCACGGTGGCGCAGCGGTAGAGTTGCTGCCTCACAGCGCCAGAGACCTGGGTTCCATCCTGACTGCGGGTGCTGTCTGTACGGAGTTTGTACGTTCTCCCCATGACCTGCGTTGGTTTTCTCCAGCTGCCCCGGTCTCCTCCCACATTCCAAAGACGCACAGGTTTGTAGGTTAATTGGCTTCTGTAAAATGTCCCTGGTGTGTGTGCGCGATAGAACTAGCTTACAGGTGATCGCTGGTTGGCGAGGTCACAGTGGGCCAAAAGGCCTGTTTCCACGTTGTATCTCTAAATAAAAACACGAAGCAATCAGAGAACCAAATGTTAGATTATCTAATTTCTCCTGAAAAAAATACATAAACTTAGAACTCTTCATTTTCAGTTTAGTTTATTGTCACGTGTAACGAGGTACAGTGAAAGGCTTTTGTTGCGTGCAATCCAATCAGCAGAAAGACAATACATGATTACAATTATGCCATCCACAGTGTACAGATACATGATAAGGGAATAACGTTTAGTGCAAGGAAAAGCCAGCAAAGTCCGATCAAGGATAGCCCGAGGGTCTCCAGTGATCCCACCAAATTCACTCACATTTGGTTTGAATAATGGGAGTAGACAATAGACAATAGACAATGGGTGCAGGAGGAGGCCATTCGGCCCTTCGAGCCAGCACCCCCATTCAATGTGATCATGGCTGATCATTCTCAATCAGTACCCTGTTCCTGCCTTCTCCCCATACCCTCTGACTCCGCTATCCATAAGAGCTCTATCCAGCTCTCTCTTGAATGCATTCAGAGACTTGGCCTCCACTGCCTTCTGAGGCAGAGAATTCCACAGATTCACAACTCTCTGACTGAAACAGTTTTTCCTCATCTCAGTTCTAAATGGCCTACCCCTTATTCTTAAACTATGGCCCCTTGTTCTGGACTCCCCCAACATTGGGAACATGTTTCCTGCCTCTAACGTGTCCAACCCCTTAATAATCTTATACGTTTCGATAAGATTTTCAATCCGATAGAATGGAATGCATATTAATCTACAGGTGCGTTAATGATAAAATCTGTGCGTGCAATTTTGTTTTAAAGCTTAAGACTGAGAACAGCCAATCTCAAATGTAAGCAAAGAGTTTGCAAATACCACTTGCAGTTCCTGCTTGCAAGCTCATTGTTCCTCCTTCCACAACACCAGATTGTTGAGACAGAAATTCTCTTCTATATTTACATCATGGGCAGTCTGCCACTACAAAGTTCAGATTTTTATAATACACTTTGAAAATAAAATGCTGCGGACCTCAATGTAATATAAAATAAAACAGATTAACGGGGTCTCTTTCTCTGGTAAGGCAATAGACAATAGGTGCAGGAGGAGGCCATCCGGCCCTTCGAGCCAGCACCACCATTCAATGTGATCATGGCTGATCATTCTCAATTAGTACCCCGTTCCTGCCTTCTCCCCATACCCACTGACTCCGCTATCCTAAGAGCTCTATCTAGCTCTCTCTTGAATGCATTCAGAGAATTGGCCTCCACTGCCTTCTGAGGCAGAGAATTCCACAGATTCACAACTCTCTGACTGAAAACGTTTTTCCTCATCTCCGTTCTAAATGGCCTACCCCTTATTCTTAAACTGTGGCCCCTGGTTCTGGACTCCCCCAACATTGGGAACATGTTTCCTGCCTCTAACGTGTCCAACCCCTTAATAATCTTATATGTTTTGATAAGATCCCCTCTCATCCTAAATTCCAGTGTATACAAGCCTACTCGCTCCAGTCTTTCAACATATGACAGTCCCATTCCGGGAATTAAGCTAGTAATTCTAACCTAGTGTCAAGAGTTTTTATTGCCGTGTGTCCCTGAGAAAACAATGAAGTTCTTACTCCACAAGTTCACAAGTTATAGGAGTAGAATTAGGCCATTCGGCCCATTGAGTCTACGCCGCCATTCAACCATGGCTGATCTCTGCCTCCTAATCCCATTTTCCTGCCTTCTCTCCATAACCCTTGACACCCGTCCTAATCAAGAATTTGCTACTAGTAGCAGCATCCCCCCTGGTTAAATCCCTCCCCACCTATATCCAAGACACCTCACACGCTCTCCATCTCCTGGATAACTTCCGGTTCCCAGGCCCCCACTCCCTCATTTTCACCATGGATGTCCAGTCACTCTACACTTCCATCCCCCACAAGGATGGTCTCGAAACCCTCCGTTTCTTCCTCGACCGTAGAACCAGCCAATCCCCATCGACCAACACTCTCCTCCGCCTAGCAGAGCTGGTTCTTACCCTCAACAACTTCTCCTTTGACTCCTCCCACTTCCTCCAAACCAGAGGCGTAGCTATGGGCACTCGCATGGGCCCTAGCTATGCCTGCCTCTTTGTCGGGTACGTCGAACAATCCCTGTTCCAGACGTACACTGGCCCCATCCCCGAACTCTACCTCCGCTACATCGACGACTGCATTGGTGCTACCTCTTGCACCCATGCAGAACTCACTGACTTCATACACTTCACCTCCAATTTCCATCCTGCCCTTAAATATACCTGGACTATCTCTGACATCTCCCTCCCGTTTCTGGACCTCACCATCTCCATCACAGGAGAAAAACTAGTGACGGACATTTTCTACAAGCCCACCGACTCGCACAGCTATCTGGACTACACCTCTTCCCACCCGGTCCCCTGCAAAAAGTCTATCCCCTACTCCCAATTCCTCCGTCTACGCCGCATCTGCGCCCGGGATGAGGTGTTTCACACTAGGGCTTCCGAGATGTCCTCGTTTTTCAGAAAACGGGGCTTCCCCTCCTCCATTATAGATGAGGCTCTCACTAGGGTCTCTTCTACATCCCGCAGCTCCGCTCTTGCTCCCCCTCCCCCCACTCGCAACAAGGACAGGATCCCCCTCGTTCTCACCTTCCACCCCACCAGCCAGCGGATCCAACATATCATCCACCAACATTTCCGTCACCTACAACGGGACCCCACCACTGGCCATATCTTCCCATCCCCTCCCCTCTCTGCGTTCCGCAGAGACCGTTCCCTCCGCAACTCCCTGGTCCACTCGTCCCTTCCTACCCAAACCACCCCAACCCCGGGCACTTTCCCCTGCAACCGCACGAGGTACAACACCTGTCCCTTCACCTCCCCCCTCAACTCCATCAAAGGACCCAAACAGTCTTTCCAGGTGAGACAGAGGTTCACCTGCACCTCCTCCAACCTCATCTATTGCATCCGCTGCTCTAGATGTCAACTTATTTATATCGGCGAAACCAAGCGCAGGCTCGGCGATCGCTTCGCTGAACACCTGCGCTCGGTCCGCATTAACGCAACTGATCTCCCGGTGGCCCAGCACTTTAACTCCCCCTCCCATTCCCAGTCTGACCTCTCTGTCATGGGCCTCCTCCAGTGCCATAGTGAGGCCCGCTGGAAATTGGAGGAGCAGCACCTCATATTTCGCCTGGGCAGTTTGCGGCCTGGTGGTATGAACGTCGACTTCTCCAACTTCAGATAGCTCCTCTGTCCCTCCCTTCCCCTCCTCCTTCCCAGATCTCCCTCTATCTTCCTGTCTCCACCTATATCCTTCCTTTGTCCCACCCCCGACATCAGTCTGAAGAAGGGTCTCGACCCGAAACGTCACCCATTCCTTCTCTCCCGAGATGCTGCCTGACCTGCTAAGTTACTCCAGCATTTTGTGAATAAAAGGATATGTAAACACAGTACACTGTAAACAATATTATATACAATTTAAAAAAAGTGGTGGTGCTGGCTCGAAGGGCCGGATGGCCTACTCCTGTACCTATTGTCTATTGTCTATTGTCTATTGACACTGTTTCTCCTTCCACAGGTGCTGCCCAGGCCACTGGGCGCTTCCAGCTTGGTCTGTTTTTATCTCGGATTTTCGGCACCTGCGGTTTGGTTTGGTTTTCATTCACTGACCTTGAGTAGACGCGTTTTGCCGTGGAGTGATTCCCCCCTGGACAGTCTAAAGCTCCACTCAATTAGGCCACGTTGGAAGAGTAAATGAAAGTGGGACCCTGGTTCAGAAGGCTTCTCACTTTGAATTAAGAGGAGCGTTTCGTGGGCAGGCGACTGACAAACACAAGGGGTTCCCTTTACAGCAGGTCAATTCACACTCAGAGAAAGAAGTGAAAGGAAAGCTTTGCACTAAACAGAGGGGCAGAAATTCAAAGGACCTCTTGTTTCGAAATATCGAAGACATGCAACATTTTTTATAAAAATCTGAAATTTGAGGCATTTGTGTGGTGACTAGTTTAGTTTAGTTTAGTTTAGAGATACAGCGCGGAAACAGGCCCTTTGGCCCACCCAGTCCGCGCCGACCAGCGATCCCAGCACATCCTACAGACACTAGGGACAGTTTTATATTTATACCAAGCCAATTAACCTACAAACTTGGTCGTCTTTGGAGAGGAGATTCTAGATCTCGGAGAAAACCCATGCAGGTCACGGGGAGAACATACGGACAGCACCCGTAGTCTGAGTCGAACCAGGATCTCTGATGCTGTAAGACATTAAGTAGCTCTACTGCTACGCCACCGAGCTGCCCAAAGTAACAACTCAAGTAACACAGTGAACTCCCCACACACAAAACAATCAAGACTTTTAAATGCATTGACCCATTAAAAATAAATTCAAACCTCTTGCAAAGATGCAAACCTCTAACTGGAGATAAAAGGAAGCCATTTGCTACAAATTCTGGAGCAATTACGAATTTTGGATTTTTACTTAGTAAAAAATCGCAATCCTAAATAATCCTATTTACAGTAAAAAGCAGTAATTTTTTTAAACGATTTTATGATTTTATGTTAGATATGGATTTCCGCATTTAATTACAAAATAGATGAGTGTGAAGTTATAAAGAGCAATAATAAAGAACACTGTAGTGTAATAATCTAATAATATTAAATTCTGATACACGATATCTCGCTTAATGGTAAAGTTCCTTGGATGCTGTAGTTTGCACTTGACCTCTGTAAACCTGCCATGCAGAAGGCTTATAGAATTTACAATAAAACTGAACTGGCTGTCACATCATTTCAATAAACAGAAAATAGACAGGGTGATGAGGGCTTTGCTGTTAAATCTATCCTTTGTACGACTCGATTCTGTGCTGTAAAGTGTTATAAGTTAGCGATAAGAATAAGGAATTCAGCCAATATTTCGGGAGAAGTTTGTAAAGAATTGTCAGCTCATTCATGGTCAACCAAACTTTTCCCATGAAAATAATAACTGTTCACAGTATGCAGGTTACAACACTTTTTACATGCAGTCAATTTACAATGACAATATTTGTTGATTCAATTTAGTTTAGTGTAAAGATACAGGCCCTTCGGCCCAATGAGTTCGCACCGACCGCCGTTCCCCGCACATTAACGCTATCCTGCCCTCAGGACTTTTTTTTAACATTATTCCAAGCCAATTAGCCTACAAAACCTGTACGTCTTTGGAGTGTGGGAGGAAACCGAAGATCTCGGAGAAAACCCAAGGGAGAATGTACAAACTCCGTACAGACAGCACCCGTAGTCAGGATCAAACCCAGGTCTCTGGCGCTGCAAGCACCGTAAGGCAGCAACTCTAATCGCTGCGCCATCGTGCTGGCCTTGACAACGACGTTGTTTATTGAACGATTAGAATATTGTTCGCCCATGATTTAAGATAAATAAATATATTCTGATTTATTGAATTGAAAGATACAGCACGGAGACAAGCCCTTCGGCCCATCGAGTCCATGCTGACCATTGATCAGCTGCTCACACTAATTTTATCTTACCCCACGTTCGCATCCAACCCCTACACACGAGGGGCAATTTACAGAGGCCAATAAATCTACAAACCTGCACGTCTTTGGGATGTAGCAGGAAACCCAAGTACCCGGAGAAAACCCACACGGTCAGAGGGGAAAACGTGCAAACTCCACACAGACAGCAGACAAGGTCAGGATCGAACCCGGGTCTCTGGCAGTGTGAGGGAACAGGTCTACCAGCTGAAGACAAACACAGAATGCTGGAGTAACTCAGTGGGTCAGGCAGCATCTCTGGAGAAAAGGAATAGGTGGCGTTTCAGGTCAGAACCCTTCTTCAGATGTCCCACCCCAAAATGTCACCCATCCTTTTTCTTCAGAGATGCCGCCTGACCCGCTGAGTTACTCCAGCATTTTGTGTCTACCTTCAGTAAAAACCAGCATCTGCAGTTCCTTTCTCCAGCTGTGCCAGCTGTGCCATTGATTTTATGTTAGGTATGGATTTTGTACATTTAATTACAAAATGGACAGGTAGACAGTTATACGTAGCAACAATAAAGAACCCTGTATTGTATAGTCCAATAATATGAAATTCTGTTAAAGAGTATCTTGTTTAATCCCAGGATATATGATACACTTCTACTGCAGTTAATACTTAACCTCCATTAATTTGTCATGTGGAAAACCTGTAGGATTTACAATAAAATTTGATTGTACTAGTTCTAATCGTTCAATAAACAGAGAAGGACTTTATTGCTAAATCTATCCTGAGTAGGACTTAATGTTGTGCAGTAAGACAGACTATTGCTAATAAGCTCTAGAACTTATTCGGGCAGCACAGAGGTGCAGCGGTAGAGTTGCTGCCTCACAGCGCCAGAGACTCGAGTTCGATCCCGACTGCAGGTGCTGTCTGTACAGAGTTTGCACGTTCTCCCCCTGACCCAAGTGGGTTTTCTCCGGGATCTCCGGTTTCCTCCCACGCCCCAAAGATGTACAGGTTTTTTAGGCGAATTGGCTTACAATTATTGGAAATATTGTAAATAATTGTATTCATGAAATATTGTAATACATTCAAAATACAATACTGTCAAATTGCAAATTGTCCCGCTGTGCGGGGTTGATCGCTGGTCGGCACGGACTCGGTGGGCAGAAGGGCCTGTTTCTGCGCTGTATCTCTACATTAAACTAAACTAAACTAAACTACACTGAAGAATTCAGTCTCTGTTTCAAGAACGGTTTGTAAAAGTTTTTAAGCTGAAGGCTTGTAAGCTGAAGGCCAACCAAGCTGTTCCTATGAAAATAATACCTGTACATTTATAAGAAAATACGTGATTTGCTTCAGAAATTTGCGCTCTGTTGATTATCATTGGTTTTTTTTGCATTTTACAATAGTTATTTTAATATGTAACAGATTAATAACGATTTTTATTTCACAAAATGCTGGAGTAACTCAGCAGGTCAGGCAGCATCTCAGGAGAGAAGGAATGGGTGACGTTTCGGGTCGAGACTCTTCTTCAGACCCATTCCTTCGATAAATCCCTTCGATTTGTACCAGCATCTGCAGTTATTTTCTTACACTAGACAATAGACAATAGACAATAGACAATAGGTGCAGGAGTAGGCCATTCAGCCCTTCGAGCCAGCACCGCCATTCAATGCGATCATGGCTGATCACTCTCAATCAGTACCCCGTTCCTGCCTTCTCCCCATACCCCCTCACTCCGCTATCCTTAAGAGCTCTATCCAGCTCTCTCTTGAAAGCACTAGATTTATAACGATGGTGTTTGCTGCTTCATTTTATAGTGTTCAACTTAGATTAAAAACCATTCTTAGTGAAATCACCCCATGATATAAGATAAAGAAATATATTCAGATTTATTGAAATTGAATTGAAAGATACAGCAAGGGAAAAGGCCCAATGGCCGACTGAGTCCACACTGACCGTCGATCACCTGTTCACACTAAAGATATTTCACAAAGTGCTGGAGTAACTTAATGAGTCAGGCAGTATCTCTGGGAAAAAAAGGATGGGTGACCTTTCGAGTTGTCGACACTCGAAATGTCACCCATCCTTGTTCTCCATAGTCTGGGACCCGCTGAGGTCAAAATCCAGCAATTTGTGTCTATCTTTGGTATAAGCCAGCATCCGCAGTTCTTTTTTGCTACACCAGTTGACACTAGTTCTATGTTATCCCACTTTCACATTCCACTTCCGAACGCAACTCCTAAGTGACAGAGGCCAATGAGCCGACAAACCCGCATGTCTTTGGGATGTGGGAGGAAATGGGTCACTGGGTAAATCGTGCAAACTCCGCGCAGACAGCACCCGTGGTCAGGATCGACCCCTGGTCCCTGGCGCCACCCCACATTCCGAGTTAAAGTCAGATTATGTTATAAACAGCTGAAAGAATTGATAACTCGTGAATTTACCAGGCATATGAGAATTTTAACTTTTAATAGGAAACCTGATTATTGGGTGGAACAGCTTTCCAATTTCAATTAAATTCTCACCTGCGCGGAGCCCACAAGGATATTCTACCGCCATGCCTTTCTTCGTAATTTCATGAATGGAAGACTTCCCGCAGGACAAGGGTGTGCACTGTGTCAGAGAGGAGCGGTGGGCAGTTATTTTATATCAATGTATTTATTTTTAGATCATATTAAATTGAACTCCAGCACAGACTTGGAGCAGTGAACTCCAGCAAGAACACAGAGCGCAGTGGGCGCTGCTGCTTTTAAAAGTCAGGCCAGTTTTAAACACGTCAGTGGCGATGATATTGCAATGTTCACCTTGTGGAATACAGAATGCTGGAGGGACTCACAGGCAGCGCGGTGGCCCCTCAGCCTCCTACTTTCTATGGAGCCGCTGCCTCGCGGCGCCAGAGACTCAGGTTCAATCCTGACTTCGGCTGCTGTCTGTGTGGAGTTCGCACATTCTTCCTGTGACCGCGTGGGTCTTCTCCAGGTGCTCCAACATCCCAAAGACGAGCGGATTTGTAGGTTAATTGGCCCTCTGTAAATTGCCCCTGGTGTGTCGGGAGTGGATGCGAAAGTGGGTCAACATAGAACTAGTGTTTGTGGGTCAACATAGGACAGATGTTTGACAATAGACAATAGACAATAGACAATAGGTGCAGGAGTAGACCATTCGGCCCTTCGAGCCAGCACCGCCATTCAATGTGTTCATGGCTGATCATTCTCAATCAGTACCCCGTTCCTGCCTTCTCCCCATACCCCCTGACTCCGCTATCCTTAAGAGCTCTATCAAGCTCTCTCTTGAATGCATTCAGAGAATTGGCCTCCACTGCCTTCTGAGGCAGAGAATTCCACAGATTCACAACTCTCTGACTGAAAAAGTTTTTCCTCATCTCAGTTCTAAATGGCCTACCCCTTATTCTTAAACTGTGGCCCCTTGTTCTGGACTCCCCCAACATTGGGAACATGCATCCTGCCTCTAACGTGTCCAACCCCTTAATAATCTTATACGTTTCGATAAGATCCCCCCTCATCCTTCTAAATTCCAGTGTATACAAGCCTAGTCGCTCCAGTCTTTCTGTCTTGCTGGTCTGCATGGACACAATGGGCTGAAGGAACTGTTTCCACGCTGTATCTTTCAATTCAAAACCCAGTGTGTCAGCCAGCATCTCTGGAGGACATGGATGGGTACAGATAATAATAATAATAATAATAAACATTTATTTTTTATAGCGCTTTTCCAGATGCTCAAAGACGCTTTACAAAAACAGTCAAGACATAAAAACAAACTAACGAACTGTCCTGACGGAGAAGCGGAGAACAAATAGCGCCAGCGTCCTCTCGCGTCAGGGTCCGGCAGTAGACAATAAAGAACACAAGACACACAATTACAATTTTTAACACAAACAGCCATCACAGTGATTGCTCCAGGCACAATCTCACTGTGATGGAAGGCAAAGAAAAGTCTTATCTCCTCCTCATTCTTCTCCCGTGGTGCCACGAGGCGATCGAGGCTCCCGACTTTTGAAGCCCCCACCGGGCGATGGAAAGTCCCAGGGCCGAGCCGAGCAGGCCGATGAAGGTCCTGAGCCCCCACCGGGCGATGGAAAGTGCCGCGGCCAGGCCACGCAGGGCGATGAGGGGTCTGCGAGCGGGCCAATCAAACATCGCGCTTCGGGGCGGTCGAAGCTGCTACGGCTGGAGCTCCCGAAAGCCGGTCGCCAGCCAGGGACCTGCGAGCTCCCGATGTTGCGGTCTGCAGGGCCCACGGCCGAAGCCTCCGAGATGGTAAGTCTAGGCCCTGCGACTGGAGTCTTCAAGGTCGATCCCAGCTGGAGGCCGCCGACTCCACGGTGTTAGGCCGTAGCACGAACGGAGACGCAACACGGTAAAGGTCGCGTCTCCGTTGAGGAGGAGATTAGAAAAAAAGGTTTCCCCCACCCCCCCACCACACCCCACATAAACAGAGTTAAAAATAAATCAAAAGAAACATTTAAACGATAACAAAGACAAAAACAAAAAAAAAGACAGAGAGACTGCCGGTGAGCCGCAGCTGCTGAACGCAGCCACGCCCCCTCGAGGATGGGGGCGGCACGGTGGCGCAGCGGTAGAGTTGCTGCCTTGCAGCGTCACAGACCCAGGTTCGATCCTGTCTGTACGGCGTTTGTACGTTCTCCCTGTGATCGTGTGGCTTTCCAGGTGCTCAGGTTTCCTCCACTTCGTTCCAAAGACGTGTGGGTTTGTAGATTAATTGGCTTCTGTAAATTGTCCCTGGTGTGTAGGATAGAACTAATGTATCGCTGGTTGGCGTGGACTCAGTGGGCCGAAGGGCCTGTTCCCACGATGCTTTTCTAATCTGGACTAAACTGATGGTGATGTTTCTAAATTGAACATATCCTTACCTTTCCTCTGTTCAGCCTAAAATTCACTTTAGAATTAATGGGTTTGGAAAGTAGCAATCTTGTACCATCTCTAACCTACTGCAGTATATGACAGGTATAAAGTTTTGAGGGATTTAAGCACGTTAAAACTCCACTGTATGACTCCATGGCAGGTCCAGAGGTGAAGCATATTTAAAGGGGGGCACGGTGGCGCAGCGGTAGAGTTGCTGCCTTACAGCGCCAGAGACCCGGGTACGATCCTGACCATGGGTGCTGTCTGTACGGAGTTTGTACGTTCTCCCCGTGACCGGCGTGGGTTTTCTCCGAGATCTTCGGTTTCCTCCCACACTCCAAAGACGTGCAGGTTTGTAGGTTAATGAATGAATGAATGAATGAATGAATGAATGAATAGAAACATAGAAACATAGAAAATAGGTGCAGGAGTAGGCCATTCGGCCCTTCGAGCCTGCACCGCCATTCAATATGATCATGGCTGATCATCCAGCTCAGTAGCCTGTACCTGCCTTCTCTCCATACCCCCTGATCCCTTTAGCAAAAAGGGCCACATCTAACTCCCTCTTAAATATAGCCAATGAACTGGCCTCAACTACCTTCTGTGGCAGAGAATTCCACAGACTCACCACTCTCTGTGTGAAGCAATGTTTTCTCATCTCGGTCCGAAAAGACTTCCCCCTGATCCTTAAGCTGTGACCTCTGGTTCTGGACTCCCCCAACATCGGGAACAATCTTCCCGCATCTAGCCACTCCAACCCCTTAAGAATTTTATATGTTTCTATAAGATCCCCCCTCAGTCTTCTAAATTCCAGCGAGTACAAGCCCAGTCTATCCAGTCTTTCCTCATATGAAAGTCCCGCCATCCCAGGGATCAATCTGGTCAACCTTCTCTGTACTCCCTCTAAGGCAAGAACGTCTTTCCTCAGGTTAGGAGACCAAAACTGCACACAATACTCCAGGTGCGGTCTCACCAAGGCCCTGTACAACTGCAGCAGAACCTCCCTGCTCCTAAACTCAAATCCTCTTGCTATGAATGCCAACATACCATTCGCTTTCTTCACTGCCTGCTGCACCTGCATGCTTGCTTTCAATGACTGGTGCACCATGACACCCAGGTAACGTTGCATCTCCCCTTCTCCCAATCGGTCACCATTCAGGTAATACTCTGCTTTCCTGTTCTTGCCGCCAAAGTGGATAACCTCACATTTATCCACATTATATTGCATCTGCCATGCATTTGCCCACTCGCCTAATCTATCCAAGTCACTCTGCAGCCTCCTAGCATCGTCCTCGCAGCTAACACTGCCACCCAGCTTCGTGTCATCTGCAAACTTAGAGATGTTGCATTCAATTCCCTCGTCCAAATCATTAATATACACTGTAAATAACTGGGGTCCCAGCACTGAGCCTTGCGGTACCCCACTAGTCACTGCCTGCCATTCTGAAAAGGACCTGTTTATTCCTACTCTTTGCTTCCTGTCCGCCAACCAATTTTCTATCCACCTCAACACTGAACCCTCAATACCGTGTGCTTTAAGTTTGTACACCAATCTCCTATGTGGGACCTTGTCGAAGGCCTTCTGAAAGTCCAGATATAACACATCGACTGGTTCTCCCTTATCCACTCTACTAGTTACATCCTCGAAAAATTCTATAAGATTCGTCAGACATGATTTGCCTTTGGTAAATCCATGCTGACTTTGTCCGATGATTTCACCACTTTCCAAATGTGATGCTATCACATCTTTAATAACTGACTCTAGCATTTCCCCCACTACCGATGTTAGGCTAACTGGTCTATAATTCCTCTCTCCCTCCCTTTTTAAAAAAAGGGGTTACATTAGCTACCCTCCAGTCCTCAGGAACTACTCCAGAATCTAAAGAGTTTTGAAAAATTATCACTAATGCATCCACTATTTCTGAGGCTACTTCCTTAAGCACTCTGGGATGCAGCCTATCTGGCCCTGGGGATTTATCTACCTTTAATCCATTTAATTTACCTAACACCACTTCCCGACTAACCTGGATTTCCCTCAGTTCCTCCATCTCATTAGACCCCCGGTCCCCCGCTATTTCCGGCAGACGGTTTATGTCTTCCTTAGTGAAGACAGAACCAAAGTATTTGTTCAATTGGTCTGCCATCTCCTTGTTCCCTATGATCAATTCACCTGTTTCCGACTGCAAGGGACCTACATTTGTCTTAACTAGTCTTTTTCTCTTGACATATCTATAAAAGCTTTTGCAGTCAGTTTTTATGTTCCTTGCCAGTTTTCCCTCATAATCTATTTTCCCTTTCCTAATTAAGCCCTTTGTCCTCCTCTGCTCGACTCTGAATTTCTCCCAGTCCTCTGGTATGCTACTTTTTCTGGCTAATCTGTATGCTTCATCTTTTGTTTTAATGGTATCCTTGATTTCCCTTGTTAGCCATGGATGCACTACCTTTCCTGGTTTGTTCTTTTGCCAAACTGGGATGAACACTTGTTGTAGTTCATCCATGTGACCTTTAAATGCCTTCCATTGCATGTCCACCGTCAACCCTTTCAGCATCAATCGCCAGTCTATCTTGGACAATTCACACCTCATACCCTCAAAGTTACCTTTCTTTAAGTTCAGAACACTTGTTTCTGTATTGACTTTGTCACTCTCCATCCTAATGAAGAACTCTACCATATTATGATCACTCTTGCCCAAGGGGCCTCGCACAACAAGACTGCTAACTAACCCTTCCTCATTACTCAATACCCAGTCTAGAATGGCCTGTTCTCTCGTTGGTCGAATGAATGAATAAGTTTATTGGCCATCACAAAATGTTGGAGTAACTCAGCAGGTCAGGCTGCATCTAGCAGAGAGAGGGAATGGGTGACGTTTCGGGTCGAGACCCTTCTTCAGACTGTGTTTTTTGGCCAAGTTTATTGGCCAAGTATGTGCATGTACAAGGAATGTGCCTTGGTGCTCCGCTCACAAATGGCAACACAAACATACAGTTAACAATTAAGAATAAAGCATAACCACATCAAAACAATAAGGACACAACATTACGGTCTAAACATGTGGGTGAAAATAAACCAGAGCAAAAAAAAAGACTACACAGACTTTGGTTATTGAGTGGAGCTATCACTCGTGGAAAAGAGCTGTTTTTATGTCTGGCTGTGGCTTGGTATAAATGTAAAATTGTCCCTAGTGTGTGTAGGATAGTGCTAATGTGGGGTGATCGCTGGGTGGTGCGGACTCGGTGGGCCGAAGGGACTGTTTCTGCACTGCTTCTCCAAACTAAGCTAAACTAAACTAAACATAGAAACATAGAAACATAGAAAATAGGTGCAGGAGGAGGCCATTCGGCCCTTCGAGCCAGCACCGCCATTCATTGTGATCATGGCTGATCGTCGCCAATCAATAACCCGTGCCTGCCTTCTCCCCATATCCCTTGATTTCACTAGCCCCTAGAGTTCTATCTAACTCTCTCTTAAATCCATCCAGTGACTTGGCCTCCACTGCCCTCTGTGGCAGAGAATTCCACAAATTCACAACTCTCTGGGTGAAAACGTTTTTTTTTACCTCAGTTTTAAAATGGCCTCCCCTTCATTCTAAGACTGTGCATCAAATAGAGGTCAGTAAGCTCACGACTTCCTCATTTGATTGCGTGTTCACCACCTTCCAGTATGTGCTGGCATTTAAGCAGGTAAATGTTCCGAAAAAATTGTTGAACCAGAGGAGAGGGCGTTTTGCCTTCCCATCACCTTGATTCCAACTTTGATTTTTAGATTATTATTTTTTTAGATTTTAGAGATACGGCGCGGAAACAGGCCCTTCGGCCCACCGAGTCCGCACCGCCCTGCGATCCCCACACATTAACACTATCCTACACACACTAGGGACAATTTTTACATTTACCCAGTCAGTTAACCTACATACCTGTACATCTTTGGAGTGCTCTTGTTTCTTATGATGTGAGTTTTAAACAAGCTATTGCTTGGGTTACGCTTGTCAAGGTTGAAATATTGCTCCATTTATTTTCCCTGCTGTTACAACGCAAGACCTGTGTAAAACTTTATTGAGTAAATGAGAAACAGTTCTGGGTGAAAAATGTGCTTCATTGCTTTCCTTCCCCGCGGCTGGTGACAGTGCAGAAGGCTTTTGTCTAAGGTCTACTACTGAGCCTAACTAAAGAATTTTCCGATGCATTTAAGATAACCATAAATTCAACTTTAACAACGTCAATATATTTGAAGACGGCGGATATTCTTTGATGTTCATAAGTGAAAGGAGCAGAATTAGGCCATTCGGCCCATCAAGTCTACTCCGCCATTCAATCGTGGCTGATCTATCTCGTCCTCCTAACCCCATTCTCCTGCCTTCTCCCCATAACCCCTGACACCCGTACTAATCAAGAGTCTATCTATCTCTGCCTTAAAAAATATCCATTGACGACCACCACAGCCTTTTGTGGCAAAGAATTCCATAGATTCACCGCCCTCTGACTAAAGGAACTTCTCCTCATCTCCTTCCTAAAGATTCTTCACCACAGCTTATCTGTTTAACGTCGACACAAGGAACTGCAGGTGCTAGTTTATAAAAAAAGACACAAAGTGCTGCAGTGGAAGGTGGCATGGTGGCGCAATGTTAGAGTTGCTGCCTTACAGCACCAGCGCCCCGGGTTCGATCCTGACCACGGGTGCTGTCTGTACGGAGTTTGTACGTTCTCCCTGTGACCTGCGAGGGTTTTCTCCGTGATATTTGGTTTCCTCCTACACTCCAACACTCCAAAGACGTACAGGTTTGTAGGTTAAATGGCGTGGTGTGATTGTAAAAAAATTGTCTCAATTAAACTAACTCAGCGGGTCAGGCAGCATCTCTGGAGAACATGGATCAGAGACGTTTAGGGTCGCGACCCTTCTTCAGAGTCTGAAACATTAAAATTGTATTCCCTAGGTTTAAAGCATGATATGTAGCAGGAAGAGTAAGGTCTAAGTACCAACTCCCTGGGACACCAATGTATATCAACGGGACAGGCAGCATCTCTGGAGAGAAGGAATGGGTGACGTTTCGGGTCGAGACCATTCTTGAAGAAGGGTCTCGACCCGAAACGTCACCCATTCCTTCTCTCCAGAGATGCTGCCTGTCCCACTGAGTTACTCCAGCATTTTGTGTCCACCTTCGATTTAAACCAGCATCTGCAGTTCTTTCCCACACGCCAATATGTATTCTTCTCTAGTCTGGAAAAGTCTATCACAATTCTCCACTTCCTTGTTCACCTCGCTAGTTGCTTAGTGTAAGAAAATAACTGCAGATGCTGGTACAAATCGAAGGTATTTATTCACAAAATGCTGGAGTTACTCAGCAGGTCAGGCAGCATCTCTGGAGAGAAGGAATGGGTGACGTTTCGGGTTGAGACCCTTCTTCAGACTGATGGTTCTGCTTTCGCTAGGTACTTACATAATTTACCTCTACCCCTTTCACGGCGGTCCTCAGCTACGATCCACCTCATGGGATAACCTTAGACTATCTTTGATCGGACTTTATCTTACACTAAACATTATTCAATTTATTCCCCTTACCATGTCATCAGTCATAAGGTCATAAGGAATAGGAGTAGAATTAGGCCATTCAGCCCATCAAGTCTACTCCTCCATCCACTCATGGCTGATCTATCTCTCCCCCTCCTAACCCCATTCTCCTGCCTTCTCCCCATGACCTCTGACACCCGTACCAATCAAGAATCTATCTATCTCTGCCTAAAAAATATCCACTGACTTGGCCTCCACAGCCTTCTGTGGCAAATCATTCCACAGATTCACCACCCTCTGACTGAAGAATCTGTATCTGTCCACTGTCTATTGGAATCATGTATTGTCTTTCCGCTGATTGGTTAGCACGCGACAAAAAAGCTTTTCACTGTACCTGGCTACACCTGACAATAAACTAAATTCAAACGCAGACTCAATGTGCATCTATTTTTAAAGATACCTGTTTCATGCATGACAATGACAGTGTAAAGTCAACAACAACATACATCAGCCAAAACATTATGACCACTGACAGGTGAAGTGAATAACATTGACCATCTTGTTACAATGGCACCTGTCAAGGGGTGGGATATATTAGGCAGCAAGTGAACAGTCAGTTCTTGAAGTTGATGTTTTGGATGCAGGAGAAATGGGCAGGAGTAAAGACCTGAGCGACTTTGACAAGGGCCAAATTGTTATGGCCAGACGACTGGGTCAGAGCATCTCTGAAATGGCAAGGCTTGTGGGGTGCGCCCGGTCAGCAGTGGTGAGCACCTACCGACAGTGGTCCGAGGAGGGACAAACCACACATCGGCGACAGGGTGTTGGGCGCCCAAGGCTCATCGATACACGAGGGCAACGAAGGCTATCCCGTCTGGTCCGAACCAACAGAAGGTCTAATGTGGCACAAGTCACAGAAAATCTTAATAGTGGTCACGGGAGGAATGTGTCACAATACACAGTGCATCGCACCCTGCTGCGTATGGGGCTGCACACGGAGGACCAACAGCATATTAGGCAGGTGGTCATAATGTTTTGGCTGATGGGAGTAAGTCACTGTGAATGCAAGGGGAGATACAGTACACAATGATTCACTTATGATCATAGAACATAGCCTTCAATGAAGGTTGCACAAAACAGTTCCCTTGCGGGAGCCCTGGTTGAAATTTACAAGTCGTCCTTAAATATAGGAGAGGTATTTTGCCCAGAGTAGGGGAATCGAGGACCAGAGGGCATAGGTTCAAGGTGAGGGGGAAAAGATTTAATAGGAATCCGAGGGGGTAACATTTTTAACACAAAGGGTGGTGGGTGTATGGAACAAGCTGCCAGAGGAGGTAGTTGAGACTGGGACTATCCCATTGTTTAAGAAACAGTTAGACAGGTACATGGATAGGACAGGTTTGGAGGGATATGGACCAAGCACAGGCAGGTGGGACTAGTGTAGCTGAGACATGTTGGCCAGTGAGGGCGAGTTGGGCCGAAGGGCCTGTTACCACACTACTGAATCACTCTACGACTACGACAATCATCCCCATCAACAGGAAACAGCTCAGAAATATTACTGAGTTAGTTCAGAAATAATACAAGAACAATGTCTGTAATGTCCCATATCTGAGAGTGAAATCATACGTCGACTAATATTCACGAGGAAGTTACATCAAAAGAAATCATTTCCTCTTTCCCAAGATGTGGATGCAAGGAAGTGCACTTGCCGGTTTACAAAAAGAGACCCAAAGTGCTGGATTAACTCAGCGGGTCAGGCAGCATGTGTGGAGAACATGGATAGGTGACGTTTGGGTTGGGTCTCCAAGAAGCATCTGACCCAAAACGTCACCTCTCCATGTTCTCCAGAGATGTTGCCTGACCTGTTGAGTTAATCCAGCACTTTGTGTCCAATTTCTCCAAAACGTTTCTCCAACGAATTGACTTTTTAAATTTAAAAAAAAAAAAAAATTGAGATACAGCGCGGAAACAGGCCCTTCGGCCCACCGAGTCCACGCCGACCAGCGATCCCCGCACATTAACACTATCCTACACACACTAGGGACAATTTTTACATTTACCCAGTCAATTAACCTACATACCTGTACGTCTTTGGAGTGTGGGAGGAAACCGAAGATCCCGGAGAAAACCCACGCAGGTCACGGGGAGAACGTACAAACTCCGTACAGACGGCGCCCGTAGTCAGGATCGAACCTGAGTCTCCGGCGCTGCATTCGCTGTAAGGCAGTAACTCTACCGCTGCGCCACCGTGCCGCCATTTTTTAACCAACAAGGCTGATAGTACCACGATGACTGGTTCTACCGTGAATGGTAAGACATAGGTTTAAGGTGAGGGGGAAAAGGTTTAACAAGAACCTGAGGGGTAACTTTTTCACATTAAGAGTGGTGGGTATATGGAAAGGGCTGCCACAGGAGGTGGTTGAGGCTGGTACTATCGCAACATTTAAGAAACATTTAGTCAGGTACATGGATAGGATATTGGCCAAAGGCAGGCAGGTGGGACTAGTGGAGATGGGACACGTTGGCTGGTGTGGGCAAGTTGGGCTGGAGGGCCTGCTTCCATGCTGTATGACTCTGTGACTCTGAATGGAAGTAGTATTAGTTTGCACCATGCTTCCACCATGATTATAAGTTGTATTGGTTTCTGTCCACCACAGTTAGTTGAAGGCAGAACACAGATAAAATCTGGCACAGGAGATTGCAGTACTTATGGTACTTTAAGTAGTAAGTCCAGTCATCCAGATGTTATACATCAACTACACCAACTCGCTGCACCACCCTGATCCCTCTCTATAACTATCTTGAAACATACAGAGTTACAGTCACCATTCCAAACATATTGACCCACAAACACTTCAGCATCTTACCCAGCTATTTTCATCTAAACTAGGTTTGGAACAACCTCCCCCTCCCCCCCCCCCCCCACTCCCCGCCTCCATCTCCTTCTCTAGAAGAACAATCAATGTATTCATTCAAAAAGCACTCCAGCATTCACTTAAAAATGCCCAACCCTCTACCCACACTGTGGTGCAGCGGTAGAGTTGCTGCCTTACAACGCCAGAGACCTGGGTTTGATCCCAACAACGGCTGTTGTCTGCAGGGAGTTTGTACGTTCTCCCCGCGACCTGGGTGGGTTTTCTTCGAGATCTTCGGTTTCCTCCCACACTCCAAAGAAATACTGGTTTGTAGGTTAATCAGCGTGGTATAAATGTACATTAACCATAGTGTGTGTGGGATTGTGTTAATGTGCGGGGATCGCTGGCCGGCGTGGACTCGGTGGGCCGAAGGGCCTGTTTCCTCGCTGTATCTCTAAATTAAACTAAACTAAACATACGGCCTCCTTTGAAGAGCCTTCCTGGATATCTGCCCTCATTATTGCCTGATCAATGCTGCTCTCGCTAGTCCTCTTTTACTTCCGACCTCACCGTGCTTAAAACGTCTAATAGCTTCTTTCAGCAATTGCGGTCCAAGTCCATGTGTACCTGAAACAGATGTGTAGGAAGGAACTGCAGACGCTGGTTTAAACCAAAGATAGACACAAAACAGCTGGAGTAACTCAGCGGGACAGGCAGCATCTCTGGAGAAAAGGAGCAGGTGAAGAAGGGCATCGACCCGAAACGTCACCTATTCCTTTTCTCCAGAGAGGCTGTCTGACCTGCTGAGTTACTCCAGCTTTTTGTGTACCTGAAACTTAAGTGTATAGAGTGGTTGAGAATGTATATGGTATCCATGCCTTCATCGTTCAGGGTATTGAGTGTAAGAGTCGAGAAGTCATGTTGCATGTGCGATAGCAACTCTACCGCTGTGCCACCCCTGATTTGATCTGATCTTAGATCAAAACCACACCAAATTCTTTGTCAGTGCAGAAAAATCTCCCTCCACTAAAAGTGGAGATTTTATTGTTCTTAATCTCGCTAACTTAATTAAAAAGGAACACTTGCAGGAAAACACTATAATCAGCAAAATTACTGATATGACTTGGTAATTACTGTGTTTTAAAAAATATATATATAAGTAGTAATTTGAACTGTAAGAAATGATTAGCTACATATGGATAATCAGTATGAAGATATTATTACAATTGTAGTTTCTAACTTTAATCATTGCTCCTTTAGTTTCTTATATAATTGTATAGCACTGTTTTTAATGGTGTTTAAGCTTGTTGAATAACTTTTGCAGGATAAAATCCAATTGGTAATGGAGGTAAATGTGAATCTCTTTATTTATATATGGCTGTTGGTACAATGGAGACCTACTACGTGAGCACTATGCATGCTGAATCTGTGGAATTCGTTGCCACAGAAGGCTGTGGAGGCCAATTGGATATTTTTTTAAGGCAGAGATAGATAGATTCTTGATTAGTATGGGTGTCAGGGTGAACAACAAACAATGGGCTGTTTCCTTGATCATTGTCACTTTTTTGCATATCATTCATTCATTGTTTTATCTCTCTCTACATCGTCGTCTATATCTCTCGTTGCCCTTTCCCGTGACTTTCAGTCTGAACAAGGGTCTCGACCTGAAAAGTCACCCATTCCTTCTCTCCAGAGATGCAGCCTGTCCCGCTGAGTTACTCCAACATTTTGTGTGGATTTTCGGGTGTCAGGGATCATGGGGAGAAGGCAGGAGAATGGGGTTGAGAGGGAAAAACAATAGACAATAGACAATAGGTGCAGGAGTAGGCCATTCGGCCCTTCGAGCCAGCACCACCATTCAATGTGATCATGGCTGACCATTCTCAATCAGTACCCCGTTCCTGCCTTCTCCCCATACCCCTTGACTCCGCTATCCTTAAGAGCTCTATCTAGCTCTCTCTTGAATGCATTCAGACAACTGGCCTCCACTGCCTTCTGAGGCAGAGAATTTGACAGATCAGCAATGGTTGATGGGCCGAATGGCCTAATTCTGCATCTACCAGTTATGAACTTATGAACTTATAAACGTTCATTTAATGCTCTAAAAGGAAGTTGAAGCTTGTTGACTTCCTTTCCAAGTGTTCCACTGACTTCTCTGTCATGCATGCCTTGTCACACGTCAGATGCGGCATTTTAGCCTACTCTTCCGATTTGCCATGAACAACACTTCAGGGCATCTGTGACCAACTATAAATACTCCGTTCATCAACGGGCAGGCAGAAAAACAATGCACGCTATGTCTCTGAAAGTGAGAGATAAAAGGGGCAGAGATCGTAATTGAATGTGTTTGCATGTAATATGAGGAATTATCTTCTTGGGAGTGCATGTCCAATCAGGTGCACTTAATGATCGTGGCTTCAAAGAAAGCTGAAATTGGTGTAACTTGGTTCGTTAAATTAAAATAGGGAAGTTTTCAATGCAATTTGTTCCTGCCGTGGGACCAGAGTGTAACAATTTCACATATTTATTACTCAGAGTGAAGGCGACACGACATTCCTAAAGGTAACTTTTAACTCCCCTTCCCATTCGCACACTGACCTTTCTGCCCTGGGCCTCTTCCACTGGTCAGAGTGACGGCCAATGCAAATTGGGGGAACAGCGCCTCATGTTTGGCTTGGGCAGCTTACACCCCAGCGGTAAGAACGTTGATTCCTCTCATTCCAAACAACCCCTGCATTCTGCCACCTCCCCTCCCCTCCCCCACCCGAGTCGTCCTACTAGTTTCGTTATCACCTCTTCCCCAGCCAACAATGGACCATTATGGGCTCCACATTTCAAAACCCATCTACTCTTAAATCTCTCTCTCTATCTGGCCCTGATTTGCTCCGGCCTATTCCTACCTTCAGATGGAAGATGGGTCCCGACCCGAAACATCGCCAATCCGAATTCTCCAGAGAAGCCCCATGTCCCGCTGAGTTACTCCAGCTTTTTTTTTTAGTTTAGAGATACAGCACGGAAACAGGTCACTTTCGGCCCATCGGGTCCGCGCCGACCAGCGATCCCCTGTATCCACAGGGGGTCCATGCACCTCCAAAGATGCTGCTCTACCCGGTTCGACTGCGCCGACCGCGGGAGAAAAGGACTCCAAAGATGCTGAGTTACTTGCTAAAAAATTCCAGCATCTGCAGTTCCTTGTGTCTACTTCCTTAGACTTTAGACTTTGGACCTTAGAGATACAACGTGGAAAGAGGCCCTTTGGCCCATTGAGTCCACGCCGACCAGCGATCACCCCGTGCACCGGCACCATCCTACACTGGGATAATTTACAATGTTACTGCAGCCAATAAACCTACAAACCTGCACGTCTTTGGAATGTGGGAGGAAACCAGAGCTCCCGGAGAAAACCCACGTGGTCACAGTGTGTTTCCTGTGTACGAGGAATTTGGTAATAATCTCTTAAAACTAAATGTGTAGGAAGGAACTGCAGATGCTGGTTTAAACCGAAGATAGACACAAAAAGCAGGAGTAACTCAGCGGGTCAGACAGCATCTCTGTAGAAAAGGAATAGGTGACGTTTCGGGTCGAGACCCTTCTTCAGACCGAATTGTAGGGAGGGGGACATGATGGTGCAGCGGTAGAGTTGCTATCTTATAGCGCCCGAGTTTGATGCTGACTCTGGGTACTGTCTGTAATAAAGTTCTCCCTGTGACCCAGGTGGGTTTTCTCCGGTACTACAATCTGAGCAGTATTTACTGGATGCACAGGTATTTAAGGATGCGATGGATTTGAAAACATCTGGACCAGCTGTGAGGCATGAAATGTCATCAGTAGAAGTGATATAAAAATTCTCAGATGATTACCTTATTGAAAAGAAAACACATTAGAGGTTTCCATGTAGAACATGCACACTAAAAATAAATGGAAAAAACAGCAATTTATATCATCTTCAATATTTGCTTGTCCAAGCAACAACTTCACACCTAAAAATAATAAACAAACAGAAATCATCAAGTCACTCCAAATGTTTCATGATCCAATACCTAGCAAAGATGTTCCTCAGTGTCAGACTGTAAATGTTAGTGCCAGCTTCTTGCTTGCAACATCGATCAGCAGGATGGCGGTTTAAAAAAAATCTCTTTCTCCGACGGAGACGCAACTTTTTTCCGTATCGTATCTCCATCCGCGCTGCCACCCAACATGGTTTAGTTTAGTTTAGTTTAGTTTAGTTTAGTTTGGTTTGGTTTGGTTTGGTTTGGTGTGGTTTAGTTTATAGACAATAGACAATAGACAATAGGTGCAGGAGTAGGCCATTCAGCCCTTCGAGCCAGCACCGCCATTCAATGCGATCATGGCTGATCACTCTCAATCAGTACCCCGTTCCTGCCTTCTCCCCATACCCCCTCACTCCGCTATCCTTAAGAGCTCTATCCAGCTCTCTCTTGAAAGCATCCAACGAACTGGCCTCCACTGCCTTCTGAGGCAGAGAATTCCACACCTTCACCACTCTCTGACTTTGCTTTGCTTTGCTTTGCTTTGCTTTGCTTTGCTTTGCTTTGCTTTGCTTTGCTTTGCTTTGCTTTGGTTTGGTTTGGTTTGATTTGATTTGATTTGGTTTGGTTTGGTTTGGTTTGGTTTAGTTTAGTTTGGTTTGGTTTGGTTTGGTTTAGTTTAGTTTGGTTTGGTTTAGTTTAGTTTGGTTTGGTTTGGTTTGATTTGATTTGATTTGGTTTGGTTTGGTTTGGTTTGGTTTAATTTGGTTTGGTTTAGTTTGGTTTGGTTTAGTTTAGTTTGGTTTGGTTTGATTTGATTTGATTTGGTTTGGTTTGGTTTGGTTTGGTTTAGTTTAGTTTGGTTTGGTTTGGTTTAGTTTGGTTTAGTTTGGTTTGGTTTGGTTTGGTTTAGTTTAGTTTGGTTTAGTTTGGTTTGGTTTGGTTTAGTTTGGTTTGGTTTGGTTTAGTTTGGTTTGGTTTGGTTTAGTTTAGTTTAGTTTAGAGACACAGCGCGGAAACAGGCCCTTTGTCCCACCGAGACCGCACCGACCAGCGATCCCCGCACCTGAACACTGTCCGACGCAAACGAGGGACAATTTTCACTTACAAGCCAATTAACCTACAAACCTGTATGTCTTTGAAATGTGGGAGGAGACCGACGGTCTTGGAGAAGACCCACGCAGGTCACGGGGAGAACGTGCAAACTCCGTACAGACAAGCATCCATAGTCAGGATCGAACCCGGGTCTCTGGTGCTGTAAGGCAACAACTCTACCGCTGCACCACCATTTAGTTTACATAAGTTTAATTTAGTTTAATTTGGTTTATTATTGTCACATTTACAGTGAAAAGCTTTTTTTGTCTGAGGGTCTCCAATGAAGTAGATGGAAGGTCACCCTCTCTAGTTGTTGATAGGATGATTCAGTTGCCTGATAACAGCTGGGAAGAAACTGTCTCTGAATCTGGAGGTTGCGTTTTTCACACTTCTACACCTCTTGCCTAATGGGGAGAAAAGGGAGTGAGCAGGGTGAAACTGGTCCTTGATTATGCTGAAGTGTAAATGTAGATGTAAAGTTGCTGGGGAGGGAAGGAAAGAGACTTAGTGGGCTCTCACCAGCTAAACCTTAGTGAGAAACAATGTGTTATGTGCCAGAGTTTCAAGAAGGATAATGGTGCAATATAATTGATTGTTCCTTATTATCCACAGTGCTTTGTGGATGTTGACTTTGAACTGTCAGGCTAGTCCCAAATCTATTCCACTGAACACCACACTGCACAATTGAGTGTTAAGACAGTACTCTGTCAACATTAGGTTGTTCCTGTTAAAGTAGCATGTACAGATAGCCTTGAGAAGATTCGATCAAACAAGTTCTTACGTCAATAGGACACAAATTGCTGGAGTAACTCAACGGGCCAGTCAGCATCTCTGGTGAAAATGGACGGGTGCCATTTCTGGTCGGGACCCTTCTTCCGACTTTGTTGCAACCCGCAATACCACCCATCCATGTTCTCCAGAGACGCTGCCTGATCTGCTGGGTTACTCCAGCACTTTGTATCTATCTTCACAGTTACTCCAGCACTTTGTCTCTTCTTGCGTGAGCCAGCATCTGCAGTTCCTTCTTTCTACTGTAAGGAAGGAGCGTGTACCTCATGTGTGTAAAATGTAGGAAGGAACTGCAGGTGCTGATTTAAACTGAAGATAGACACAAAGTGCCTGTGTAACTCGATTTATTCACAAAATGCTGGAGTAACTCAGCAGGTCAGGCAACATCTCGGGAGAGAAGGAATGGGTGACGTTTCGGGTCGAGACCCTTCTTCAGAGTAACTCAGCAGGACAAGCACCATATCTGTGGAGAGAAGGAATGGGTGTCATGTCGTGAAACGTCACCCATTCCTTCTCTCCAGGGATGCTGCCTGTCCCGCTGAGTTACTCCAGCGTTTTGTGTCTACCTTCATGGAATGGTAAATATGTGTTGGTGGCAAGAGTAAGATGATGCTTGGGCATGAATCTTGGCTGATAGAACATGTTTGCAGCTGAATGAAGGGGCGGTGCTGGAGACTATTAATCTGACGATCATGGAGAAGAACATTTGAAAATGGACTCATTGTCCTTGATCACGCACTCAACCACTAAAAAGATCATTAACTCAATTACCTTTGATAATCATTCCATTACCTCAGGTAATTGAACATTTTACTGCATGATGGTTCCAAATCTCAGTAACTCACTCCTTGAACTTGGCACCAAATCAAAATGCCTGCTTCCCCCTTCCCCCAGATCCTTCCACCTCTAATCCTCCCACTGGCTTTACATTTCATTCCTGCACGGTGGCGCAGCGGTAGAGTTGCTGCCTTACAGCGCCAGAGATCCGGCTTTGATCCTGACCATGGGTGCTTGTCTGTAATGAGTTTGTACGTTCTCCCCGTGACCTGCGTGGGGTTTTCTCCGAGAGTTCCGCTTTCCTCCCACACTCCAAAGACGTATTGGTTTGTAGATTAATTGGCTTGGCCTCAATGTAAATTGTCCCCAGTGTGTGCAGGGTAGTGTTAATGTGTGGGGAACGCTAATCGATGTGGAATCAGTCTGCTTATCACCTTTAGTTCCTTTTTGTTGCTCTTTTGTTTCCTTCCCATCTCTAGCCTTATTCCACCCATCTAGTTAGCATTTGATCAGTCTGAATAGACAATAGACAATAGACAATAGGTGCAGGAGGAGGCCATTTGGCCCTTCGAGCCAGCACCGCCATTCAATGTGATCATGGCTGATCATTCTCAATCAGTACCCCCGTTCCTGCCTTCTCCCCATACCCCCCTGACTCCGCTATCCTTAAGAGCTCTACCTAACTCTCTCTTGAATGCATTCAGAGAATTGGCCTCCACTGCCTTCCGAGGCAGAGAATTCCACAGATTCACAACTCTCTGACTGAAAAAGTTTTTCCTCATCTCAGTTCTAAATGGCCTACCCCTTATTCTTAAACTGTGGCCCCTTGTTCTGGACTCCCCCAACATTGGGAACATGAAGAAGAACCAACCTGAAATGCATCTATCCATGTTCTCCAGAGATGCGGCCTAACCCGCTGAGTTACTCCAGCACTTTGTGTCTATCTTCTAGCATTTGCCAGGCTTTATCCCAACCCTACCTCTTACTCAAGACAAAACAGCACCTATCCATGTTCTCCTGATCTCCAGAGATGCTGCCTGACCCTTCTGAGTTACTCCAGCTTTGTGTTCCATGCAGGATTCCAACATCTGCAGTATTTTGGGCCTATCAAATCCAACTCCTTCCATTGCCTTCGAAGGGGCTTTCTGGAGGGTCTTCCGAGCTTACGCACGTCAACACGTCCCTTTGTGCTGCACCTAGAATATCTTGGAACCCACACTCTACCATGCTGTGTTATTCTAGTCATAGATTCACACAGCACAGAAACAGGCACTTTGGACCAACTTGCAGATGCCGACAAATATGTCCCTTGCTATTGAGGGCGTGCAGCGTAGGTTTACTGGGTTAATTCCTGGAATGGCGCGACTGTCATATGTTGAAAGACTGGAGCGACTAGGCTTGTATACACTGGAATTTAGAAGGATGAGAGGGGATCTTATCGAAACGTATAAGATTATTAAGGGGTTGGACACGTTAGAGGCAGGAAACATGTTCCCAAGGTTGGGGGAGTCCAGAACCAGGGGCCACAGTTTAAGAATAAGTGGTAGGCCATTTATAACTGAGATGAGGAAAAACTTTTTCAGTCAGAGAGTTGTGAATCTGTGGAATTCTCTGCCTCAGAAGGCAGTGGAGGCCAATTCTCTGAATGCATTCAAGAGAGAGCTAGATAGAGCTCTTCAGGATAGCGGAGTCAGGGGGTATGGGGCGAAGGCAGGAATGGGGTACTGATTGAGAATGATCAGCCATGATCACATTGAATGGCGGTGCTGGCTCGAAGGGCCGAATGGCCTCCTCCTGCACCTATTGTCTATTGTCTGTTGTACCACCTGCCTACCTTTGGCCCCTATCCTTATAAACCTTTCCTTTCCATGTAGCTGTCCAAAGAGTCTGAATTAGAGTCTCGACCCAAAGCACCACCTATTCCTTTTCTCCAGAGATGCTGTATGAACTGCTGAGTTACTCCAGCTTTTTGTGCCTATCTTCATGTATCTGTTCAAAAGTCTTTTAAATGTTGTTATAGTATCTACCTCGACTACCTCCTCTGGCAGTTCTTTCCATACACCCACCTCCCTCTGTGTAAAAAAAACATGCCCCTCAGGTTCCTATTAAATCTTTCCCCTCACAACTTAAACCTATGTCCTCTGGTTCTTGATTCCCCAACTCCGGGTAAAAGACTTTGTGCTTTCACCCTGTATATTCACCTCATGATCTTATGCACGCAGTGGCACAATGGTGGAGCTGCCTCCGCACCCGACTATGGGTGCTGTCCGTGTGGAGTTTGCACGTTCTCCCTGTGACTGCGTGGAATTTCTATGGGCGCTCCAATTTCATCCCACACTCCAAAGACGTGCAGGTTTGTATGTCAACTTGTAGCTTCGGTAATTTGCCCCTGGTGTGCAGGTTGCAAAAGTGGGATAACATAGAACTAGTGTGCGTGTGATCGCTGGTCGGCGTGGACACGGTGGGCCGAAGGGCCTGTTTCCACGCTGTATCTCTAAAACTAAAAACAATGGCGCAGCGATAGACAATAGACAATAGACAATAGTGCAGGAGTAGGCCATTCGGCCCTTCGAGCTAGCACCGCCATTCAATGTGATCATGGCTGATCATTCTCAATCAGTACCCCGTTGTTGCCTTCTCCCCATACCCCCTGACTCCGTTATCCTTAAGAGCTCTATCTAGCTCTCTCTTGAATGCATCCAGAGAATTGGCCTCCACTGCCTACTGAGGCAGAGAATTCCACAGATTCACAACTCTCTGACTGAAAAGGTTTTTCCTCATCTCCGTTCTAAATGGCCGACCCCTTATTCTTAAACTGTGGCCCCTTGTTCTGGACTCCCCCAACATTGGGAACACGTTTCTTGCCTCTAACGTGTCCAACCCCTTAATAATCTTATACGTTTCGATAAGATCCCCTCTCATCCTTCTAAATTCCAGTGTGTACAGGTGTACAGGTTGCTGCCTTACAGAGAATGCAGCGCCGGACACACGGGTTCGATCCCGACTGCGGGAGCTGTCTGTACTGAGTTTGTACATTCTCCCCGTGACCTGCGTGGGTTTTTCTCCGAGATAGACAATAGACAACAGGCAATAGGTGCAGGAGGAGGCCATTCGGCCCTTCGAGCCAGCACCACCATTCAATGTGATCATGGCTGATCATTCTCAATCAGTACCCTGTTCCTGCCTTCTCCCCGTACCCCCTGACTCCGCTATCCTTAAGAGCTCTATCTAGGAATCCTCGGTTTCCTCCAACACTCCAAAGACGTACAGGTTTGTAGGTTAATTAGCTTGGTACAAATATAAAAATTGTCCCTAGTGTGTGCAGGGTAGTGTTAGTGTGCGAGGATCGCTGGTCGGCGCGGACCCGGTGGGCCGAAGGGCCTGTTTCCGCGCTGTATCTCTAAACTAAACTAAACTAAAACCTCAACGAGGGTGTTGTTATCCCTCAATGATCCAGAGTTGGAATAAGCCTGCTACTGTCATGGTACATCTCCTTCTCACGAGTAATGGATTAGTTTTAACTGGAGTTAGTCACCCATGCCTTTGGTATGAATGGGAGTTCCTCAGGCCAGGTTTAAAAGCTTAGCACACAGCATAAAGCTAGCCGGATGCCTGCATTGTCATCAATCGATGAATACTGTGAGTCCCATTCCAATCTAAAGGACCACTGATAGATTTAGCCACCCAAGAACTTTACTGAAACATTATCACTACAGCATATTAAACGTCTTGCCGTCTGAAAATAGCAAGATTAATTAATACAGGCTGTATGTGTGAAATACCTCTGATCGATAAATGATTAAGTAAACAAAAAACTTGCTAAATTCAAGGTACATGCAAGGGGGAAACGTAATCACATTTTAAAATGGTGAGCGTTCTATCACTTGTGGCAGCTGGTGTAAGACAACACGGAGCTGAGTAGCTTGTAAACAGGATGGGGTCAGCACGGTGGCACAGCGGTAGAGTTGCCGCCTCGCCACGCCAGAGACCCGGGTTCGACCCTGACCACAGGTTGCTGTCTGTAGGGAGTTGGCATTTTCTCCCCGTGACTGCGTGGGTTTTTCTCCAGGTGCTCTGGTTTCCTCCCCCATCCCAAAGACGTGTGAGTTTGCAGGTGAATTGGCTTCTGTAAAATGTCCGCTCGTGTAACATGGGCGCGGAGAGGGACGGTGGTTCACAGGAGGACCGGAGTGGAGGAGGCGACGGCTACGACGGGCCTTGGTGGCCGCTTGCAGCCTGCACTGTAAAATGGCACCGAAATGGCGCCTCTAGTAGATGGACTCGGTGGCCTGACCTGTGCGGACTGCACCGACTGGGGTGATTGTGTTTATGTACGGGGATGGTCTTGCAGAAAATGTACTTCACTGTAGCTGGTACATGTGACAATAAAGAAACCATTGACCATTGAAACATTGACCTTTGAACTAGTGTATCCGCCATAGGATATCGCGTGGAGCGCAGGAGGGTGAGGGGTGATCTTACAGAGGTGTACAAAATCATGAGAGGAATAGACCGGGTAGATGGACAGAATCCCTTGCCCAGAGTAGGGGAATCGAGGACCAGAGGACATGGGTTCAAAGTGAAGGGGAAAAGATTTAATAGGAATCTGAGGGGTAACCTTTTCCACACAAAGGGTGGTGGGTGTGTGGAACAAGCTGCCGGAGGAGGTAGTTGAGGCAGGGGCTATCCCAACGTTTAAGAAACATTTTGGCCGGTGTGGGCAAGTTGGGCCGAAGGGCCTGTTTCCACGCTGTATCACTCTATGACTCTAGGTGAGAGGTTGGTGGAGAGGGAGGTGCTATACACACTAAGAAATGCCTTGTCTCTCCCTCAATCAACCAGAAGGAAGAAATAGTTCAGGGAAGACAATTTCATCTTATCAAGTTTTCATTCAGAACTCAGAAGTGTGTTGTAAGATAAATAAAAAAATCAAATACGTATCTGTAGAAGGGTCCTGACCTTTCTTGATTAGTACGGGTGTCCGAGGTTATGGGGAGAAGGCAGGAGAATGGGGTTAGGAGGGAGAGATAGATCAGCCATGATTGAATGGCAGAGTAGACTTGATGGGCCGAATGGCCTAATTCTGCTCCTATTCCTTATGACCTTATGACCCAAAACGTCGCCCGTCCATGTACTCCACAAGTGATGCCTGATCTGCTTTCACAAGAATTTCTCCCCCCTGCCCCCCATAAAAATAACAGGCCAGGTTTAGAATTCCTCTCCTTATTTGGTCACATCAAGGTGCAATCTGTTCATTTTCTCAAGGTAGAACCGGTCAATTAAGACATAAAAGTCAGCCTGATATTTATGGCAGCATTTACAGAATGGCAGCTAATAGATTGTGAATGCTTTATGTTCCCTGCCGAAGGAATTATTCCAAAGTCTGAAAAGAAATTTGTACTCTGGTGCCCTGTACATTTCACAAAGAGATTTGGGGGAAAAAAAGACTCTTACAGAGACACCAAAGTGCTGGAGAAACTCAGGAGGTCAGGCATCATCTGTGGAAGGAAAGGACGGGCGATGTTTCAGGTCGGGACCTCACTGGCAGAGCACATTTTAAATTATTTTTATCTGTTATTGCAAAAGAATTCTGAGCTCTGAATGAAAGCAATAGGGCGGCACGGTAGCGCAGCGGTAGAGTTGCTGCTTTACAGCAAATGCAGCGCCGGAGACTCAAGTTCGATCCTGACTACGGGTGCTGCACTGTAAGGAGTTTGTCCGTTCTCCCCGTGACCTGCGTGGGTTTTCTCCGAGATCTTCGGTTTCCTCCCACACTCCAAAGACGTACAGGTATGTAGGTTAATTGGCTGGGTAAATGTAAAAATTGTCCCTAGTGGGTGTAGGATAGTGTTAATGTTACGGGGATCGCTGGGCGGCACGGACTTGGTGGGCCGAAAAGGCCTGTTTCCGGCTGTATATATATGATATGATATGATATGATATGAATGGAATTCCCTTCTTCTCCCGTTCTGACCCCTCGGATAGACTCAAAGTGCTGGGGTAACTCGGCGGGTCAGGCAGCATCTCTGGAGACAAAGGATGGGTGACGTTTTGGATCGGGACCCTTCTTCAGTCTGAAAGTAGAGGGGGGGAGGGGGGACTGGAGGTAAGAACAGGCCAGAACGAAGCAGGCCTGGCAAGAGATGAGGAAGGAACAGACTCTTGTACATCGGCGAGACCAAACTCAGACTGGGCGATCGTTTTGCGGAACACCCTCGCTCAGCCCACGTGAACCAACCTGATCTCCCAGTTGCTGGACACTTTATTTCTCCTTCCCATTCCCGCACAGACCTTTCTGTCCTCGGTCTCCTCCATTGCCAGAGTGAGGCTAAACGCAAATTGGAGGAACAGCATCTCATATTTCGCTTGGGCAGCTTACAGCCCAGTGGTATGAACATTGATTTCCCTCACTTCAGGTAGCCCCGGCATTCCCTCTCTCTCCATCCCTCCCCCACCCAAGTCGCACCAGCTTCTCATTTTCACCGCACAAACAGCTGACAATGGCCTGTTTCCTTTATCATCGTTACTTGTTTGCGTATCTTTCATTCATTGTTCTTTATCTCTCTACATCACCGTCTATACCTCTTGTTTCCCTTATCCCTAACCAGCCTGAAGAAGGGTCTCAACCCGAAATGTCACCCATTCCTTCTCTCCTAAGGTAAGTCATATCCATCTGCCTGTTTCCGCGCTGTGTCTCTAAACTTTCAAGTCTAAAGTAAAGATCTATGAAGTACGAAGTACTGTAAATTGGATCCGTTAAGCCTCCCTGTAGATATATATATATATATATATACAAGCTTTTTGTGTCTATCTTATGAGTGTGTATATATATATATATATATATATATATATATGGACACGTTAGAGGCAGGAAACATGTTCCCAATGTTGGGGGAGTCCAGAACAAGGGGCCACATTTTAAGAAAAAGGGGTAGGCCATTTAGAAGTGAGATGAGGAAAAACCTTTTCAGTCAGAGAGTTGTGAATCTGTGGAATTTTCTGCCTCAGAAGGCAGTGGAGGCCAATTCTCTGAATGCATTCAAGAGAGAGCTAGATAGAGCTCTAAAGGATAGCGGAGTCAGGGGGTATGGGGAGAAGGCAGGAACGGGGTACTGATTGAGAATGATCAGCCATGATCACATTGAATGGCGGTGCTGGCTCGAAGGGCCAAATGGCCTCCTCCTGCACCTATTGTCTATTGTCTATTGCCTATTGTCATATGTTGTCTTTCCGCTGACTGGTTAGCACGCGACTAAAGCTTTGCACTGTACCTCGGTACACGTGACAATAAACGAAACTAAACTAAACTAAACTTGCCCACACCAGCCAGATAAGGGGGAACCAATGGATGTGGTATATCTGGACACTGAAAAAGTAATTGATCTCCAACATCCACCCCTAAAACATCTGGCGGAAACACAAGCCAGGCGACTCTGTGAGCAGGTCCCAGAAACAGATCTGCAATCAGTCATTACAATCGATCCACTCTCTTAAACCTTTACTCCAACAGCAACATCTCGACCCAAAACGTCACCCACTCCTGCTCTCCAATGATGCTGTCCCATTGAGTTACTCCAGCATTTTGTGTCTTCCTTCGATTTAAACCAGCATCTAGCTTTTTTTCCCTACAGCAGCATTTCTTGGTTTAACCGTGCTCTTCTAAATCTCCTCTCAGTTCTCTATCTTGCACTAAACGTCATTGCCTTTATTCTGTATTTGTACACTGTGGACGGCTCGATTGTAATCATGTATAGTCTTTTCTTTGACTGGATTAGCGTGCAACAAAAAACGTTTTTCGCTGCAAATGTGACAATAATAAACTAACTAAACTAAACTAAACTAAACTAAATTAAATTAAACTACTTGTTCCACTTTTCCCCTGTTCAACTCCTCCTCTTCAAGATTCAAGATTCAAGATGGGTTTATTGTCACATGTACCATAAGGTACAGTGAGATTCGAGTTACTATACGTCCACACCAAGTGAAAAGCAGTAAGATACACAACCACATCAAATAAAATTGAACATAAACATCCACCACGGTGGCTCCCCACATTCCTCACTGTGATGGAAGATAATAAAGTCCAATCTCTCCCTCTTTCTTTCTTAGACAATAGACAATAGATAATAGGTGCAGGAGTAGGCCATTCGGCCCTTCGAGCCAGCACTGCCATTCAATGTGATCATGCCTGATCGTTCTCAATCAGTACCCCGTTCCTGCCATCTCCCCATACCCCTGACTCCGCTATCCTTAAGAGCTCTATCTAGCTCTCTCTTGAATGCATTCTGAGAATTGGCCTCCACTGCCTTCTGAGGCAGAGAATTCCACAGATTCACAACTCTCCGAGTGAAAAAGTTTTTCCTCTTCTCCGCGGTCGAGGCTGTCGAACCCTCCGCGGTGTGGGCCATCAAAGCTCCCCGCGGCCGGCAATCCGAGGCCCTCGTGTCGGGTTGATAGAACTCCCTCGTCGGAACGGTTGAAGCTCACCACGGCTTGGAGCCCCGACTCAGTCTCTAACGAGGGACTGGGCTCCAAGACGTTAAAGTCCACAGGGCCGCCCGCTGTTGGAGCTCTCCACAGTCGATCCCCGGCAAGGGGATCCAGCTCCAAGATGGCAAGTCCGCTGCGTTGAAGCGCCGGGCCGGTCTCCAGGAAAGGCCGCGCCGCTCCACAACGTTAGGCCGCAATGGGGGAAGGAGATACGACACGGAAAAAAACCCGCATCTCCGTCGAGGTAAGAGATTGAAAAAAGTTTCCCCCAAACCCCCCACCCACCCCCCACACAAAACATACTGTAGACGCATACTTAAAATAACAAAACAGAAAGAAAAGACAGACAGACCGTTGGCGAGGCAGCCATCTTATGGCATTCAATGGGAATTTCATTGGCACACAGGATCAACTGGGTTGTGCAGCTACCAGCATCTATGGAAACAATTTGACACACTTGTAGAGTTATAGTCAGGAAAAATGAACAAAAATGTAACAAATGTAATCATGTTTAGTCTTTCCGCTGACTGGATAGCAGGCAACAAAAAAGCTTTTCACTGTACCTCTGTTCATTTGACAATAAACTAAACTAAACTAATATTAATAGCAATAAGAAATATCACCACATAATGGAGCCTTAAAGATATCTTTTGATTTTGAAATTGAGTTAATTTGTATAATATGCTATTTAATTATAGAAAAGATTTTAATCTTTTCTATAATATAGGTCAGCTAACACTTCCCATCAAGGCAGATTAACAAAGCTATTAACCTTCATAGATATCACATTAAATGTGATACTTTTGCCAGTTCCCTTGACATTATTTCACCTTTCAATACAAAGAACATGGGCCCATTTTCCAAAATTGTTCCTTTGATTCCCTTGTGTCCAAATATTGACTTTAATTAACCTTAAATATGCTCAGGACATGTACAGGTTTGTCAGTGAGAGAATCCCAATGTTCAGAACCATCTCAGTAAAGAATGTATTTTGTTAGTTTAGATACAGCGCAGGAACAGTCCCTTCGGCCCACCGAGTCCGCTCCGACCAGCGATCCCCGCACATTAACATTATCCGACACACACCAGGGATAATTTACACATACACCAAGCCAATTAACCTACAAACCTGTACGTTGTTGGAGTGTGGGAGGAAACCGGAGATCCCGGAGAAAACCCAGGCGGTCACGGGGAGAACGTACAAACTGCGTACAGACGGCACCCGTAGTTGGGATCAAACCCAGGTCTCTGGCGCTGCAAGCACCGTAAGGCTACCCCTGCACTACTGTACTGGTCATTTTGTATCTCTGTGTTAAACAGATAACCCCTTAACTTGAGACTATTGCTGCTGATTCCCGAATCTATACCCCACAACTAGTCTCCCAGTATTCACCCTGTCAATCCCTCTCGGGCATTGTGTGTCTCATAAAGATAATTGCTTTAAATCCTTTTAAACTCATGATTGGGAATGCGCCTTCCACACGATGCAATAAATTAATTAGCTAATCAGTATAAATTTATACAACCCAGTGAAACAAAATTAGAAACAGTTTTAAGACAGTATAAAGTGCAAGTAGGTCTGTGCCGGTTCGCTGTGCGATGTGACCATCCGGCTCAGCAGGACCGGTTCATAGCAGCTATGGCCCTGGGGATGAAGCTGTTCCTGAGTCTGGAGGTGCGGGCGTAGATGGTCTTGTATCGTCTGCCCGATGGAAGGAGTTCGAACAGACTGTTGCAGGGGTGTGAAGAGTCTTTGTGGATGCTGGTGGCTTTTCTGAGGCATCGTGTGTTGTAGATGCCCTCCAAGGCTGGTAGCTGTGTTCCGATGGCCCTCTGAGCTCTATGGACTACCCGCTGAAGAGCTCTCCTCTCTGCCTCCGTGCAGCTGAGATACCACACAGGGATGCCATGCGTTAGGATGCTCTTTATGGTGCAGCGGTCGAAGGTCGTCAGCAGCTGTTGGGGTAGACCAGACTTTTTCAGCGTTCTCAGGTAGAACAGTCGTTGCTGTGCCTTCTTGACCAGCGCAGCAGTGTTATTGGACCATGTGAGGTCCTCCGAAATGTGAGAGCCCAGAAACTTGAAGCTGGACACTCTCTCCACACTGTCCCCGTTGATAAAGATCGGGGCGTATTCCCCGTAGTGTGACCTACGGAGGTTGCTGCCTCTCAACACCAGAAGCTCGGGTTCAAACCTGACTACGGGTGCTTGTCAGTACGCAGTTTGCACATTCTTCCTGTGACCAGCGTGGATTTTCTCCGGGAAACTCCGTTTTCCTCCCACACTCCACAGGCGTACAGATTTGCAGGTTATTTGGCTTGGTATAAACGTAAAATTGTCCCTAGTGTGTGTAGGATAGCATTAGTGTGCGGGGACCGCTGATTGGTGCGGACTCGGTGGGCCGAAGAGCCTGTTTCCGCGCTGTATCTTTAAGCTAAATTAAAAAAGGGAAGGCCACAATTTTCCTAATGAGAACAGGATGTGCAGTCTATCCCATTTAGACGGCAAAAAGGCCATTTTGTCCATGGGTCATGCCTCTTTATTCTCCAGGTTCCCACCTATCTTCACCAAGTGGGAGTGAACTAAATCCATTTGGAATCCCATCAGTGTAATTCAGTCCTAAGATGTGTAAGAAGGAACTGCAGATGCTGGTTTATACCAAAGATAGGTGCAAAATGCTGGAGTAACTCAGCAAGTCAGACAGCATCTCTGGAAAACATGAATAGGTGATGTATAGGCAAATGGTATCACAAAATGCTGGAGGGACTCAGCAGGTCAGGCAGCATCTTGGAGAGAAGGAATGGGTGACGTTTCGGGTCGAGACCCTTGTTCAGACTGAAGAAGGGTCTCGACCCGAAACGTCACCCATTCCTTCTCTCCTGAGTTGCTGCCTGACCTGCTGAGTTACTCCAGCATTTTGTGATACCTTCGATTTGTACCAGCATCTGCAGTTATTTCCGTACACTACAGGCAGATGGTGGTTAATACACAAAAGGACACAAAAGTTCAGATGAACTCAGCAGGTCAGGCAGCATCACTGGAGAACAAGTCTGAAGAAGGGTCTCGACCAGAGAAGTCACCTATCCATGTTCACCAGGGATGCTGCCTGATCTGCTGAGTTACTCCAGCACTTTGTGTCCTAATATGCACTTGTTGGTTAGACTCCAGCTTGCTTCTGTGAGCTGTCTTGGCCGTCGAACAATGAAGAGGTTGTCTAAACAACTTTACGCTGGGAGGCAGAGGGGCAGGCATCCCAACACATTTTAAAGTTCTTTTGCACTGCTTTTGCTTGGTAGCTTTAGTGAGCATTGACCCCAATACCATATGGATGTTATGTATCCTTATCAGCCCTGTGTGCGGATGTAATGAATGTCGACTGCAGTTGTTTACAGAGTTGACATGGCAAGCATTTAATTTAGAGGGCATGATACAGGGTCTCTCACGTGGTGCAAAATCATGAGGGGGATTATTAGTTTAGAGATACATCACGGAAACAGGCCTTTCGGCCCACCGAGTCCACACCGACCAGCGATCCCCGCACTTTCACACAGAGAGTGATGAATCTGTGGAATTCTGCCACAGAAGGTAGTTGAGGCCAGTTCATTGGCTATATTTGTGAGGGAGTTAGATGTGGCCCTTGTGGCTAAAGGGATCAGGGAGTATGGAGAGAAGGCAGGTATGGGATACTGAGTTGGATGATCAGCCATGATCATATTGAATGGCGGTGCAGGCTTGAAGGGCCAAATGGCCTACTCCTGCACCTATTTTCTATGTTTCTATGTTTCTATGTTTCTATGTTTCTTAACACCATCCTACACAATAGGGACAATTTTTACATACACCAAGCCAATTAACCTACAAACCTGTACGTTGTTGGAGTGTGACAGGAAACCGGAGATCTCGGAGAAAACCCACGCGGTCATGGGGAGAACGTACAAATTCCGCACAGACAGCACCCGTAGTCGGGATCGAACCCGGGTCTCCAGCGCTGCAATTGATATGAATACATATTATAATAAGATGGAAATATGTTTTTGCATTGTGCTGAAGAGAACAAATGGCTGTGACAGCTGAAATATCTAGGGTTTTATCAAACTACAAGCTTTGCCAAAACTTATAATAATCAGTCCAGTGTAAGACTGTGTGGGAATCAGGTAACCTTTGCATACCTCAATGTCACAGATAAATATAACTCTGGGATGAAATATTTTCACCACAGACCTTTAGAATTATTTGTGATTCAAACATCAGGTGTAATAGCGGCACTGGAGATATTAAGCAAAATTGAATTTCAGTGGTAAATTATGGCGTTCACTTTATAGAACTGCATAAATAAATCAGAGACATCCTTGGAGATACTCTCAGCTGTAAATTGTTTCTCAGCACGAGTCAATCTTAGAAAGCCAACAAAACAAAACTTGAGTGTTTATATTCAAATTCGTTGCGGCTGCATTTACTTTTTTTAAACATCACCCTGAAGTGAATAATCTTGCACCTTGTCATTTTAATAAGCCTTTTGGGAAAAGATCTGTGTCAAACGAATACTCTGGTCAATGATAACGTTTGATTCATAAGTATGCAAACACGCACACACACACATATATTTGTATATGTATATATATATATAGGTCTGAAGAAAGGTCTCGACCCGAAACGTCACCTGTTCTTTTTCTCCAGAGATGCTGTCTGACCCACTGATTTACTCAAGCTTTTTGTGTCTATCTTCAAGTCAAGTCAAATTTATTTGTCACATACACATACTCGATGTGCAGTGAAATGAAAGTGGCAATGCCTGCGGGTTGTGCACAAAAATAATTACAGTTACAGCATATAAATAAAGTTAATAAGTTACTAAACATAGCACAAAAAGTGTCGACAAAAATTTAGTCTCTGGGGTTATCAAAGATGACAGTCCTGATGGCCTGTGGGAAGAAGCTCCGTCTCATCCTCTCCGTTTTCACAGCGTGACAGCGGAGGCGTTTGCCTGACCGTAGCATCTGGAACAGTCCGTTACTGGGGTGGCAGGGGTCCCTCATGATCTTGCTTGCTCTGGATCTGCACCTCCTGATGTATAGGTCCTGCAGGGGGACGAGTGTAGTTCCCATGGTGCGTTCTGCCGAACGCACTACTCTCTGCAGGGCCATCCTGTCCTGGGCAGAGCTGTTCCCAAACCAGACTGTAATGTTGCCGGACAGGATGCTCTCTACAGCCCCAGAGTAGAAGCAATGAAGGATCCTCAGCGACACTCTGAATTTCCTCAGTTGTCTAAGGTGGTAAAGGCGCTGCTTAGCCTTACCCACCAGTGCGGCAATGTGCGTTGCCCACGTCAGATCCTCTGCGATGCGGACTCCCAAGTATTTGAAACTGCTCACCCTATCCACAATAGACCCATTTATCTCCAGTGGCGTGTACGTCCTTGGATGTTTAGCCCTTCTGAAGTCCACAATCAGGGAGGGAGAGAGAAAACGGGGAATTATAGACCAGTTAGCCTAACATCGGTAGTGGGGAAAATGCTAGAGTCAGTTATTAAAGATGTGATAGCATCACATTTGGAAAGTGGTGAAATCATCGGACAAAGTCAGCATGGATTTACCAAAGGCAAATCATGTCTGACGACCCTTATAGAATTTTTCGAGGATGTAGCTAGTAGAGTGGATAAGGGAGAACCAGTCGATGTGTTATATCTGGACTTTCAGAAGGCCTTCGACAAGGTCCCACATAGGAGATTGGTGTACAAACTTAAAGCACGCGGTATTGAGGGTTCAGTGTTGAGGTGGATAGAAAATTGGTTGGCGGACAGGAAGCAAAGAGTAGGAATAAACAGGTCCTTTTCGGAATGGCAGGCAATGACTAGTGGGGTACCGCAAGGCTCAGTGCTGGGACCCCAGCTATTTACAATATATATTAATGATTTGGACGAGGGAATTGAATGCAACATCTCTAAGTTTGCGGATGACACGAAGCTGGGTGGCAGTGTTAGCTGCGAGGAGGATGCTAGGAGGCTGCAGAGTGACTTGGATAGATTAGGCGAGTGGGAAAAGGCATGGCAGATGCAATATAATGTGGATAAATGTGAGGTTATCCACTTTGGCGGCAAGAACAGGAAAGCAGAGTATTACCTGAATGGTGACCGATTGGGAGAAGGCAAGATGCAACGTGACCTGGGTGTCATGGTGCACCAGTCATTGAAAGCAAGCGTGCAGGTGCAGCAGGCAGTGAAGAAAGCGAATGGTATGTTGGCATTCATAGCAAGAGGATTTGAGTTTAGGAGCAGGGAGGTTCTGCTGCAGTTGTACAGGGCCTAGGTGAGACCGCACCTGGCGTATTGTGTGCAGTTTTGGTCTCCTAACCTGAGGAAAGACGTTCTTGCCTTAGAGGGAGTACAGAGAAGGTTCACCAGATTGATCCCTGGGATGGCGGGAATTTCTTATGAGGAAAGACTGGATAGACTGGGCTTGTACTCGCTGGAATTTAGAAGACTGAGGGGGGATCTTATAGAAACATATAAAATTCTTAAGGGGTTGGAGAGGCCAGATGCGGGAAGATTGTTCCCGATGTTGGGGGAGTCGAGAACCAGGGGTCACAGCTTAAGGATAAGGGGGAAGTCTTTTAGGACCGAGATGAGAAAACATTTCTTCACGCAGAGAGTGGTGAGTCTGTGGAATTCTCTGCCACAGAAGGTAGTTGATATGATATGATATGATAATTCCAGCGCATTTCTATGGTAAATTGAGGTGTACTACACTTACAGATGTTTATTTTAGTTTTTTTTCTAATATTGGACAATGGTTGCCAATACCTACATCCGTATTTCTAATATTTCAAAATAAAAGGACATACTTCAGCTTTAGAGAGGAGATGAGGAGGAATTTCTTCAGTCAGAAGGTGGAGAATCTAGGGAATTCATTGCCACAGAAGGCTGTGGAGGGCAAGCCAATGGGTATTTTGAAGGCGGATTCTTGATTAGTATGGGTGTCGGGGTTATGGGGAGAAGGCGGGAGAATGGGGTTGAGAGGGAAACATAGATCAGCCATGATTGATTTGCAGAAGAGACCTGATGAGGCCTTATTCTGCTCTCAGAACTTACGAACTTATGAATTTCCTTCACTATCAGCAGAAACATGCGCATTTCAAAAGGATCATGGAAATATATAGTCACACACTGCCACGTGCATTACATCAAACCTGCGTAATGTTAGACACCATTTGTATGAGATAGGTATCTCACTAAGACAGTTGGTTTGTCTATCTGCTCCATTAATCAAGTTAATATTGGCACGTCTATCACAAACACAGCTTGCTTGGAACTCACCCATTGGCTCCTGTAGCCTGCAGCACGTGCAAATTACCCCAGTAATAAATTATTATTTATACAACAGACAATTGACACCGAGACCATGCCAGTCAGGCAGCTTCGGTTGGAAATCAATGAACAAAGCAACCTGACAAAAGCTGCTTTTTTTCGATTCTTGCAATGGCACCAACGCAAGAGTTTGGAGGCCTTATGTGTCTGAGCATTTCCTCATGCTTGATGGAACGGTGGCGCAGAGGTAGAGTTGCTGCCTTACAGCGTTTACAGCACCAGCGACCCGGGTTCGATCCCGATTACGGGCGCTGTCTGTACGGAGTTTGTACGTTCTCCCCGTGACTGCGTGGGTTTTCTCCGAGATCTTCGGTTTCCTCCCACACTCCAAAGACGTGCAGGTTTGTAGGTTGATTAGCTTGGTATAAATGTACATTGTTCCTAGTGTGTGTAGGATAGTGTTAATGTGCGGGGATCGATGGTCGGGGCGGACATGGTGGGCCGAAGGACCTGTTTTCGAGCTGTATCTCTAAAACGAAAACGAATTTAATCATTTTACACCTTCAATGGCAGTTTAGAGGGCAAAGCAAAAAAGTACGGTGCTACATGTTGTAACTATTAACAAAACTCAAAGGATTAAAGATCTGTTTTTGTCACGTGTACCAATTAAGGCAACTCGATTACCATACAGCCATACTTAAAAAAGCAACAAGACCCACAACTACATAAAAGTTAACATAAACATCCACCACAGTGGATTCCCCACGTTCCTCACTGTGATGGAAGGCAGTAAAGTCTAATCTTCTTCCTCTTATTCTCCCGCGGTCAGGGCCATCGAACCATCCACAGTCGGGACCATCGAACCATCTGCAGTCGGGGCGATCGAGCTCCCACGTCGGGGTGGTCAAAGCTCCCACAGCCGGCGATCGAAGTTCCCGCGTCGGGGTGATCGGAGCCCCCGCGTCGGGGCGGTTGAAGTTCCCGCGTCGGGGTGATCGAAGCTCCCGTGTCGGGGCGGTTGAAGTTCCCGCGTCGGGGCGATCGAAGCTCCCGCGTCAGGGTGATCGAAGCTCCCGCGTCAGGGTGATCGAAGCCCCCGCGTCGGGGTGATCGAAGCCCCCGCGTCGGGGTGATCGAAGCCCCTGCGTCAGGGCGATCGAAGCTCCCGCGTCGGGGTGATCGAAGCCCCCGCGTCGGGGCGATCGAAGCTCCCGTGTCGGGGCGGCTGAATTTCCCGCGTCGGGGCGATCGAAGCCCCTGCGTCAGGGTGATCGAAGCCCCCGCGTCGGGGTGATCGAAGCCCCTGCGTCAGGGCGATCGAAGCTCCCGTGTCGGGGCGGCTGAATTTCCCGCGTCGGGGCGATCGAAGTTCCCGCGTCGGGGCGATCGAAGCTCCTGGGGCTTGGAGCACCCGAAGTCGGTCTCTAACCAGGGACCGCAAGCTCCAAGACGTTAAAGTCCGCAGGCTCCCGCGGATAAGTAGGAGGAGGTGTCTGAGAGTTGTCGCCTGGCCTCAGCCCGGTACAGGTCAGTGCGCCAGACTACCACGGCACCTCCCTGGTCGGCAGCTTTGATTATCAAGTCGGGGTTGCTGCAGAGTGAGCGGAGGGCTGTATGATCATATCTCCTGACATCAGTCTGAAGAAGGGTCTCGGCCCGAAACCTCACCCATTCCTTCTCTCCAGAGATGCTGCCTGACCTGCTGAGTTACTCCAGCATTTTGTATCAACCATTTCTTACCTGAAGAAGGATCCTGACCCCATATCCAAATTCTCCTGAAGTACTGCCTGATCCGCTGAGTTACTCCAGCACTTTGTACCTTTTTTATAAACCAGGTCCTTGTGTCGAAGATATGTTGTGTCATGAATCACTGACTTTCTATTTTAATTCCATATATTCTTTTATACAGAAAACACTTCCAAGCTTCATTTTAAAAGAAAAAGTTCATTGGACTCGTTAAAAATGGTCGCTGTTTCTGTGCTGTGAAGTAAAATAATGTAAGTCTGAAGAAAGTAAAATAAGTATTACAGAATAGAGCCATAAAATTAATTGGCTTATAGACAATAGACAATAGACAATAGGTGCAGGAGTAGGCCATTCAGCCCTTCGAGCCAGCACCGCCATTCAATGCGATCATGGCTGATCACTCTCAATCAGTACCCCGTTCCTGCATTCTCCCCATACCCCCTCACTCTGCTATCCTTAAGAGCTCTATCCAGCTCTCTCTTGAAAGCATCCAACGAACTGGCCTCCACTGCCTTCTGAGGCAGAGAATTCCACACCTTCACCACTCTCTGACTGAAAAAGTTCTTCCTCATCTCCGTTCTAAATGGCCTACCCCTTATTCTTAAACTGTGGCACCTTGTTCTGGACTCCCCCAACATTGGGAACATGTTTCCTGCCTCTAATGTGTCCAATCCCCTAATTATCTTATATGTTTCAATAAGATCCCCCCTCATCCTTCTAAATGGAAATAACATAGAAAATAGGTGCAGGAGGAGGCCGTTTGGCCCTTCAAGCCAGCACTGCATAAAAGAAAAATACCTTAATAGCATTTAATGCTATTAATTACTTTTATGTAAATCTCATTCCAGTTCCGGCACTTTAATTTAGCGGGCAATGCCGCAAATATTACAAAATGACCTGTCAGGATGGGAAAATCAGCTCGATGCGCCTGCCCTTGGGGGGAGAATAAGAGAGAGGAGTTGTGCTATGACAGGCGATACATGTCCAAGGACTTGAATAACATAAAGATAAACGGAAAGAAGCCACAAGGTTAGAAATTTAATTTCAACGTATATTGCTGTATGAGATGAGATACGATCGACTCACTTGTGTGAATTTCATTTAAAGTGAAATATGATTGCAACACCAAGGGAAGGGAATGATGAGCTGAGAGGAACATGCTGCACATTGCAAATGAAAAGTCAATGGACCCAGTTAGGCAGTGCTCAGGGTGTGAGGAGCTGATAATTTTGAAGCTAAATCTCAAGTTCAAGTAGGCAAATGTGAGTTTCGCAAAACACATATAAAGTGAGACTTGCTCGCTAAATTGCATCAGATGTCATCGCATTGGTTTTGATTATTAAGTGGCATCGAGTCAAAAAAAGGCTTCTTATAGTCAATTCATTTTGCATGTGCACCACAGGGAATTCATCGGATGCCCAGAGAGAGACATTTAAGAAGGTGTTTAAGAAGGAACTGCAGATGCTGGTTTCGACTGAAGATAGACACAAAAAGCTGGAGTAACTCTGCGGGATAAGCAGCATCTCTGGAGAGAAGGAACGGGTGACTTTAGATTTTTTTTTTTTAGATTTAGAGATACAGCGCAGAAACAGGCCCTTCGGCCCACCGGGTCCGCGCCGCCCAGCGATCCCCGCACATTAACACTATCCTACACCAACTAGGGACAATTTTTACATTTGCCCAGCCAATTAACCTACAATCCTGCACGTCTTTGGAGTGTGGGAGGAAACCGAAGATCTCGGAAAAAACCCACGCAGGTCACGGGGAGAATGTACAAACTCCGTACAGTACAGCACCCGTAGTCAGGATCGAACCTGAGTCTCCGGTGCTACATTCGCTGTAAGGCAGCAACTCTACCGCTGCGCCATCAGACTGAAGAAGGGTCTCGACCCGAGACGTCACCCATTCCTTCGCGTTTAAGAAGGTCTTTGGATAGGCGCATGGATATGCAGGGAATGAGTGGCAAGGTGGCGCAGCGGTAGAGTTGCTGCCTTACAGCGCCAGGGACCCGGGTTCGATCCTGACTACGAGTGCTTGTCTGTACGGAGTTTGTACGTTCTCCCCGTGGCCTGCGTGGGTTTTCTCCGGGATCTCCGGTTTCCTCCAACACTCCAAAGGTGCACAGCTTTGTAGGTTACTTAGCTTGGTATAATTGTAAATTGTCCACAGTGTGTGTAGGATGGTGCTCGTGTGCGGGGATCGCTGGTCGGTGCGGTCTCGGTGGGCCGAAGGGCCTGTTTCCATGCTGTATCTTTAAATAACCTTACATTGTCTGTACCATTTAACATTGCCGTAGCAGACAGTCCAGAAACAAATTTCAATGGACTATGGATGATGAAAATTCATCCACATTTTTCATTTTGATCTACAAATAGCCAGCTTTAAAGCAGGAAAACAAATTATGATGCTGGAAATTTTCTAAAATCAGTTTGATATTAGATGGACATATCATATCATATCATCATATCATATATATACAGCCGGAAACAGGCCTTTTCGGCCCTCCAAGTCCGTGCCGCCCAGCGATCCCCGTACATTAACACTATCCTACACCCACTAGGGACAATTTTTACATTTACCCAGCCAATTAACCTACATACCTGTACGTCTTTGGAGTACAGGTATGTACGATCGGGTAGACTGTCAGAATTTTTTCCCGGGGTGAAAATGTCGAAGGCTAGAGGGCATAGCTTTCAGGTGAAAGGGACAACATTTTAAGAAGGTGCATGGGGAAAGATTTTTACACAGTGTGGTGGTGCATTGGACATGCAGCCTGGATGGAGATGGAGGCTGACACGATAGGGGCATTTAAGAAGGTTTTGGATAGGCACACGTATCTGCAGGGAATGGATCACATGCAGGCAAAGGAGATTAGTCATGAAGATTTTGAAGAGTATTTGTTTTATTGATCCCTCAACATCTAGAACATAGAACATTACAGGTAGGGTTGCCAGCTTTCTCACTCCCAAATAAGGGGCAAAAGGTGACATCACCACCTTGCGCCCCACGTGACCTCACCCAGCCTGCGGTCACGTGCTCCTGCTCCACTAATGGCGGCCGCCCAGGCCAGAAGGCGGGTTGTTACGCAAACTCCGTTAGGCGGCGCCCGGGCCTCAGGGCCTACATTGTCCGGGCCTACAGCGGCCCCCGGGCCTACAGTGCCGGGGCCTACAGTGTCCGGGCCTACAGCGCCCCCCGGGCCTAATACGGGACAAGGGTGGTCCCGTACGGGACAAACCAATTTAGCCCAATATACAGGATGTCCCGGCTAATACGGGACAGTTGGCAACCCTAATTACAGGACACAAATAGGCCCTTCGGCCCACGATGTCCATGCTGAAGACGATGTCTGGTAAAGAAATCTCTTCTGCCTGCACATGATCCATATCCCTCTATTCCCTGTCGAAAAGCCTCTGCAACTCCAGTATTGTATCAGCCTCCACTACCACACCTAGCAGCACATTTCAGGCACTTACAACTCTTGGTGTAAACATAATCACCCCTCACATCTCCTTTAAACTTTGCCCCTATCACCTCAGCCTATATCGATTGAATATTTACCCCCTCAATTGATAAATTCTCCTCCCCATTTTAACGGCAGTCAGCTTTAAATTTCAGCAGTAGTGCCCAAATTATTCTGACGGATGCACACTGCTTTGTGGGATGGAACGTAGGTTAAATGTCACTTGGTGGAAAGACATTTCGAAGGCAGCAAAGGGATCAATTTAAATCTAAAGATTGTGATATGGCGAGTCTGAAGGCTTGTAACTTTGTCAAAGAAGTTTATTGCGGTAGCAATATTCAGTTACAAAGATAACAACCGAGATCGCAGACGACCATTAAACTCAAACTATTCACATCGAAGTCCTCTTCCCACTGACTGGTTTTGGGCGCCAAAACCACCACGTGACCTTGCTGGCCAATCCGAGGGTTCGACTCTCAGGACCAATCCCTATGGTCGCTACAGTGAAGACATTTACACAGAGTTGTACAGAGCCAGAAACCCGGGTTCAATCCTGACAATGGGTGTCGTCTGCACGGAGCTTGTACGTTCTCCCGGTGACCGGAGTGGGTTTTCTCCCACACTCCAAAGACGTTAAGGTTTGTAGATGAATTGACTTGGTATAATTGTAGATTGTCCCTAGTGTGCAGAGGAATATGTTAGTGTGCAGGGATCGCTGGTCGGTGCGGACTCGGTAGGCCGAAGGGCCTGTTTCTGTGCCGTATCTCTAAGCTAAACTTAAGTAAACAGAGATAAAGAAAAACTGTAGGTTAATTTACTCATTAGCAACCAGGTTTTCAGGAAACATCTGTTTACTTAAGAAGTCCAAGGGCAAGCTTATCATAGTTTACACAAGATCACTTGGCACACATGCTTGTCTGTAAAATAGCATCTGCACTTTAATGAAAGAAAGCCTTTTATGTCTCTACATGAGGCAAATGGATGTGTTTATCTGCACAGTTAATTGAACCAAAAACATCAGAGAAATCTGTAGCAACAAGGATGTTATTTGGTTCACTTACTATTGGAATTTTAAAGAGCATTTTCATATTTAATATTCCCAGCAACACAAAGGTCACCTAAAGGGATTTCTTAATGCATTTGCGCTAATAGTTTATCAGATGGAGACTTAAAAGACACTAATAATGTAAAAGGTGACCTTGAAGGCCACTTGAATGGCTATGGGGGTGGTTTTGTTGTTTAAGAATCAAATGATCGACTTGTGTTATTGAATGTTATTCATTCAAACACAAGAGGAGTCTGAACAGTTATAGCTGATGAGCTTTTGTTTCATGTGATGCCTTAGAAGGATGTTCATGAGTTCATAAGTGATAGGAACAGACAGGCCATTCAGCCCATCAAGTCTACACTGCCATTCAATCATGGCTGATCAATCTGTCCCTCTCAACCCCTATTCTCCTGCCTTCTCCCCACAACCGCTAACACCCGTACTAATCAAGATGTTATACCAATCTTTGGAATGACTTGAAGACCATGTCCAAATGATGCCTGGATTGGAGTACATTAGCTACAGAGAGAGATTAGTTCAGATTAGTTTAGAGATACAGTGCAGAAACAGGCAGTTCGGCTCACCGAGTCCGCGCCGCCCAGCGATCCCTGCACATAAACACTACCCTACACACACTAGGGAAAATCTAACCTACATCCCTGTACGTCTTTGGAATGTGGGAGGATGGCAAAGATCTCGGAGAAATCCCACGCAGGTCACGGGGAGAACGTACAAACTCCGTACAGACAGCACCCGTAGTCGGGATCGAACCCGGGTCTACGGCGCTGCAAGCGCTTTAAGGCAGCAACTCTACCGCTGTGCCACCGTGCTGCCTCGGCTGGACAGATTTGTATTGCTTTCTCTGGAAGGCCAGAGGTTGGGGGGAGACTTGATAGAAGTACATAAAATGATGTGAGGCATAGATGGGGTAGACAGTCAGAACCTGTCTCCCAGGATAGAAATGTCAAACAGGTAACATGGACCCTTGGAATGAACCTCATAAAAAATATATTGAGCTTGCTTTGATCGCTGCAAGGAAGTGTACTACAATCCACTGGAAATCTGATTACCCCCCCTAGAGTATTGCATTGGTTAAATGAAACCTCTAGCTACATCCCATTAGATAAAATCTATTACAACATAAGATGTAAGAGTCAGGACTTTTTAAAAATATGGCAACCACATATAGATTTAATGGCAAGAAGGGCAGCTTCAGGGACTATTGGATGATATGTAGCGTTACAATGTATTTCCTGTTTGTGGCCATATATGGTAATGTTTGACATCCAGTGTGTCGTTGTTCATCCTTCAGGTTCGAAGATGACCATGACTTCACTTTCAGTTGGAGGCTGATTGGTGACTGTGGATCTAGAAGTGACTGGTGAGGCCAATCCGGGCCCGGAAGGCACGCCCACATGGAGGACACAAGTGGATGGGTGCTGCAGTGGAAGTGGAGGTAGCCCGGGCCTTGCGCGCGGTGCGTTTCCTCTGGGCCTCTGCAGTGCGTCTGTTCTCTGCTGCATGGGCTCCTGTGGTGAGCTTGCTACGCCAGGTTTCAGATTTCAGATTTCCAGCATTCCAAGTTTTATTTTTACACTATTTGCAAAGCTTTGTGGCGCACAGTTTTTCTAAGTTATTTTCTTCCACCATCTATATACTAAAACTCTCGTTTGTTATCTTGTTTGTGACTGAACTTCAGCCAAAACGGTACACGATAGTGCGACAATTTTAGGCCCACCTTGCTCACCATTGTCACTTTAGTGATAATGCAAGTAGTTTTATTGAAATCGGTGTTATATTTTTTAAGTTATTCACATTTTAAAGTTTAAAAGGAGGGGAGGGGGAGGGGAGGAGGGAAGGGGGGAGTGGGGGAGAAGGGAGAGGGGAGAGGGGGGTTGAGGAGACAGGGGAGGGGGGGAGGAGAGGGTGCTGCACCAATGCAGGAGAGGTTTGGGCCCAACGGGTCAACTTTGTCTAGTTATAACTAAAAATAGATTTGATGCGGTGCCGAATATTCAAAGTTGGAGTTAACTTAGGACATTTTAAATTGCTATGTGTATAAGGGCGGCACGGTAGCGCAGCGGTAGAGTTGCTGCTTTACAGCGAATGCAGCGCCGGAGACTCAGGTTCGATCCTGACTACGGGTGCTGCACTGTAAGGAGTTTGTACGTTCTCCCCGTGACCTGCGTGGGTTTTCTCCGAGATCTTCGGTTTCCTCCCACACTCCAAAGACGTACAGGTATGTAGGTTAATTGGCTGGGTAAATGTAAAAATTGTCCCTAGTGGGTGTAGGATAGTGTTAATGTACGGGGATCGCTGGGCGGCACGGACTTGGAGGGCCGAAAAGGCCTGTTTCCGGCTGTATATATATGATATGATATGATAAGATATATGATATATGATAAGATGGCCGCCCTGGATTTATTCTGAGAGGTACATTACGCAAAAGTTTAGTTTAGTTTGAGATATCGTGTGGAAATAGGCCCTTTGGCCCATCTGAGTCCGTGCCGACCAGCGATCCCCATACACTAGCACTATCCTCCTCCCGAGGGACAATTTACAATTTACATCAGACAATTGACATGCAAACCCATACGTCTTTGGAGTAGCTTAGAGCGATTAGGTGAATGGGTGATTGATGGTTGATGTGGACTTGGTGGGCCGAAGGGCCAGTTTCCATGCGTGTCTATCAATCAATCAAAAATAAAAATCACTAGACCCGGTAATTTTGCAAGGATTTGTTGCAGTTAATTTTGGTGCAGTTTCACCACCAGATTTCCGGCACCCTAATGTTCCAGAGCCTTTCTGGATCATTCCGTCTTGCCGGACACTCAGAGCTCACGGCCTCTGAGAGGAGTCCAACGGTACCGGAACGTTCCGCCTAGGCCGCCGAGGGGCCGGAATACCGGCCGGTAAAGTCGGCCTCGGAAGTCGGGCTATGGGAACGGATCTGCCGGCTCCGGTCGGGCCAGAGTTCCAGAGCCCCGGCTGCAGGGAGGCAGATTCGACCCCTCCGCCGATCGGCTGTGGAAGTCCCGATGAGGTCGAGATCGGCTGCCTCACCCGGCCTAGGCAACACATTGTCGGCAGAACTTCCAGGGACAGGATTGCAAGTGAGCTCTCGTAATTTGTTTTCCGGATTAAAAGAGGTGACGGGCCATCAAATCAGTGATGGACCTGCACAATGCACCATAAACCATAAACCATGTTCCTGTTCAATCAATCCATCCTCTTAAATTTCCCCACACTTGTTGCCCCTTCCTGTAATTTGCCCTCCTAATTTACATCTATTTTAACTGGAGCAGGCTGTAATCCTACGATTCTCTATTTTGTACCAACAAGACCGGGCAGTGTGAAGTTTAAGACGTGGCCAGGGTTGGATGAAACATGAAGTGAGGCATCTGTGGGAACTTCAGAGGCTTTTCCTACCACTGATATGATATTTTGTGGCTGCTACTTTGTATTCTGGCTTCACAGACATAGTCTTCCTTCTGAATGCATCTTGGGAGAGTGAGATCACAGGGAGCATTTTAACCCATATTCCTTATCTCCTGCAGTGAAGATATCACAGAGGCAAGAATCAAACTACTTATGGATGTACGCTTTCAAACGATTATTATAGTGAGGAACAGGCTGGTGTGGACGAAACGAGATCTATTGAAGAACTGATGTTACACTCTCCCATTGAAAATGCATGCAATGTGAACATGCTTACGGGGCGGCCTAGTGGCCCAAATGGTATCCAGGTGCCTCACTGTGCCAGTGACCTAGATCCTGACCTCGGTTGCTGTCTTTGTGGAGTTTGCACGTTCTCACTGTGACCGCGGGGATTTCCTCCGGGTGCTCCGGTTTCCTCCCACATCTCAAAAATGTGCGGGTTTTTTTGTAGGTTAATTGGCCTCTGTAAATTGCCGCTACTGGGAGAATGTGAATACTCCACACAGAAAGCACCCAAGCTCAATATTGAACCCGAGTCTCTGGTGCCTTGAGGCGGTGGTACTACCCGCTGTGCCACCTGGCCATTTACTTTGTTCATGTACATCGCGTGGTATTTACTCATATCACATTTACAATGCTTGTGTTTCATGCACGTTCTGCCAACTTTCTATTATAAATTCCTAACTCTACGTTTACTGAGGAGTCACAGAGTGCTGGAGTAACTCAATGGGTCTCAGGGGAACATGGATAGGCGACGTTTTGGGCCAGGAACCTTCTTCAGACCGAAGAAGCGTCCCAACTCAAAACATTACCTATCCATGTTCTCCTCAACTAAAGAGGTGTCCCAACCCGAAACATTGCCTATCCATGTTCCCCTCAACTAAAGAAGCCTGTCCATGTTCTCCAGAGATGCTGCCTGACCCGCTGTGTAAACTTGTTCCTTGTCGTTAGATTTACTGAAGATTGTTGCTAATGTTGACAAGGTGAATCAAGGTCAATCACAATAAGATGAAAAAATATCGAAAACGTGATAAAACAGGGATAAATATTGATTCCAATGAAGACAAACTATAAAAACTGAAACCGTGTCCTGGAAACGGTGCGATTAATCTTGTGATATTGTTGCCCCTGCAAGTTATATTCCATTTCACATCTATTGAGTTAAGGCCACAACTACACACCAGCTTCGCTTACAGTTTAATACGTTGTCAATGAACAGTGTGCGGTGAGTTGCTTAAGAATACCTGGCTCCCCACATCGCAAATCTTACTGGGGTTTCCTTGTGCTTTCTTCTCCTGTAAATAAGATGTTGCAGTGAGCAAGCACCAGCCTTTCTCAGCTCTACCTCGGTTCTGACTGCCTTTATCACACGATTCTTACAAATCTTTTCCTTCTTTAAGATGGGCACAAAAGGCTGGAGTAACTCAGCTGGTCAGGCAGCAACTCTGGAGAGAAGGAACAGATGATGTTTCGAGTCGAGACCCTTCTTCCGACTGAGAGTCAGGGGAAAGGGAAACGAGAGACATGGACGGTGATATTAAGAGATGCAGATCAAAAGAACGAAAGATAGGCAAAAAAGTAACGGTGGTAAAGGGAACAAGCTATTGTTAGCTGTGGCCTAGGTGAAAACGAGTTGCAGTCAATGAGACTCAACAAGATGACTTTGAAGCTGGAACAACCACTTGAGTGGGGGAGGGATGGAGAGAGGGGGGAAGCAAGGGTTACTTGACGTTAGAGAAATCAATATTCATACCTCTAGGCTTTAAGCAGCCTAAACGAAATATGAGATGCTGTTCCTCCACTTCATTATGCTCCCTGACATAGATTTGAATTGCAATCATTTCAATTTGATTCTTCAGCTCCCTGAGTTCATCACTTTAGAGTCATAGAGTGATACAGCGTGGAAACAGGCCCTTCGGCCCAACTTGCCCACACCGGCCAACATGTCCCAGCTACACTAGTCCCACCTGCCCAAGTTTGGCCCATGTCCCTCCAAACCTGTCCTAGGTCCTTTGTTCTGGCAAGCAAAGAAAATGGTCTGAAGAAGGGTCTCGACCCGAAACGTCACCCATTCGTTTTTGTCCAGAGATGGTGCCTGACCCGGCTGAGTTACTCCAGCATTTTTGTGTCTATCTTTCTTATTTTTGGCTAATATTCATTAATCCATTTCAGAAACTCAGAGATCCCCGGAGAGATCTAAACGCAATGGAACTCCGTGTCAATACTTCCTAACAGTATTGTACCCTTTTTAAAGTCTCGATTACTTTTGCACGATTATTAAAAACATGGTAATGCTTGGACCTCAGTATTCCTATTCATAATGCTCTGGGCATGGCTTAATTATGTTACAAATTACTGCCTTCATTGCTGTTGGGAAATTGTACGTAGCATAATTAAGGCTGATACTCCCATTCGCACTTGTAAATGCTTCTGGTAGAAACAGAACAAACATTTATGTTTTAATCCTAGTGGCTTGATGGTAGCACGATAACCCAGCTAACGGTGCTGCTAGTCGAATGGCAGCTGGATTTAAAAAAAAAAATACCTATGCCATTCAAAAAATGAAAATACTTATGATGCGCGCTGTGTCATGTATAAATGATTCCATTTTTGACACAGATTTGTCTCAAGTTGCAACAATAGACACGGAACCAAAACCATGAAGCAAAGTGCACATTAAAAGAATGTATTAAATTAAAAGAAGGTAAGATTGTCTAATTCATGTTTTTACAATTTGTGCCAGATAAATCAGAAGGTATTTCATTTAATTTTTAAGAAGACGCATTTTTTGAAGATGCTTTCGATGAGCCATTTTATTTTTTTCAAACAGGCAAGCAGATATAACCAGGCTAGCTGTTGCTATGACATCCTGGCTTACCGTACATCCTAGACAGAGTACAATGCGCATGCATATTGTACGTTTAATTGGATCATTAAAGCACAGAGTGTGGCTTTGATGGTTAGCAGTCCCTTTTAATGTTTTCCCAGCATAGATAAGGCGAAGAAAGTGGGAGAAATTTACTGTCTCAAACAACATTTCAATGTAACCTTCAAAATAATGCTTCTATCAATCAACATGAAAATGAATGAAAACCATCTAGATTCTAGGTTCCTGTGCAGGTGTCAGAGGTTGTGGATAGGTGACGTTTCACAGAGTGCTGGAGTAACTCAGCGGGTCAGGCAGCATCTCTGGAGAACATGGATAGGTGACGTTTCACAGAGTGCTGGAGTAACTCAACAGGTCAGGCAGCATCTCTGGAGAACATGGATAGGTGACGTTTCACAGAGTGCTGGGGTAACTCAACGGGTCACGCAGCATCTCTGGAGAAGATGGATAGGTGACGTTTCACAGAGTGCTGAGGTAACTCAACGGGTCAGGCAGCATCTCTGGAGAACATTTCAGGTGAACACCCTTCTTCGGACCATGAAGGGACCTGATTTGAGGTCTTCAAAATTATGAATGGGTAGGAGAATGTTTTCATTTGTGGTGTTTTACTTTATAAAGAGATATCCATGTATTTTAGAAACATAGATACATAGAAAATAGGTGCAGGAGTCGACCATTCAGCCCTTCGAACCAGCACCGCCATTCAATATGATCACGGCTGATAATCCAAAATCAGTACCCCGTTCCTGCTCCCCCCCCCCCCCCCCCCCGCCCCTTGATTCCGTTAGCCCCAAGAGCTTTATCTCTCTCTCTCTTGAATACATCCAGTAAGTTGGCCTCCACTGCCCTCTGAGGCAGAAAATTCCACAGATTCACAACTCTCTGGGTGAAAAAGTTTTTCTTCATCTGAGTCCTAAATGGCCTACCCCTTATTGTTAAACTGTGACCCTTGCCTAGTCTTAAATTGCGTTTTAAAACAATTTTATTTATAAAATTACAGGAGGCTTAGTGTACTAATTTTATTTTATTTATTTTGTTGATTCATTTCACAGGGGTATTTCTCACCTTGTTAATATACTACCATTATTTGAACGAGAATTAATCGTGTCAAACACTTTGGGGATGGTACGGTAGAGTTGCTGCCTTACAGCGCCAGAGGTTCAGGTCCAATCCCGTCTACGGGTGCTGCCTGTACGGAGTTTTCTCTTGGTGCTCCGGTTTCCTCCCACACTCCAAAGACGTATAGGTCTGTAGGTTAATTAGATTCTGTGAATTGTAAATTGTCCCTGGTGTCTAGGGTAGAACTAATGTACGGGGTGATCACTGGTCAGCATGGACTTGGTGGGCCGAAGGGCCTGTTTCCACGCTGTATCTCCAAGTCGAAAGTCCAAGGTAAAATCTAAATCATCCAGCAACAGTACTTTGTTTTCCATGTATCCAGATAAATCACAGTTGGGCTCGAAGGGCCAAATGGCCTCCTCCTGCACCTATTTTCCATGTTTCTAACATGAGTATATCAGGAAATGCCAGAGAGGAAAATTTAAGGAGCGCAGAATAGTTTTAAGGCGGGGATTGACAGGCTCTTGATCAGTACGGGTGTCGGGGGTTATGAGGGAGAAGGCAGGAGAATGGGGTTGCGAGGGAGAGATAGATCAGCCATGATTGAATGGCGGAGTAGACTCGATGGGCCAAATGGCCTAATTCTGCTCCCACAACTTGTGAACTTATGAACTTCGGAACAGCTTTAGAGGGCGACGGGCCAAATGTGGCCGGGTGGGACATGGAGACATGTAGCCTCAGGCTCAGAGCCTGCTTCCATGCTGTGTGAGTCTGTGATTCTATCAGTCAATGGAACCTTCAGAAGAGATAATGAGTCCAGCATCAGCTTATTTAACCATCAGTAGAAATGAAGTAGCTGAAGAAACTCCTCTAAGGTTTTACAGCTGTGAATAAGTTTAGTTTAGTTTAGAAGTACAGCGCGGAAACAGGCCCTTCGGCCCATCGAGTCCGCACCAGCCAGCGATCCCCGCACACCAACGCTACCGTGCACACACTAGGGAAAATCTAGCCTACAATCCTGTACGTCTTTGGAGTGCGGGAAGAAACCGAAGATCTCGGAGAAAACCCACGCAGGTCACGGGGAGAACGTACAAGCTCCGCACAGACAGCACCCGTAGTGGGGATCGAACCCGGGTCTCCGGTGCTGTAAGCGCTGTAAGGCAGCAACTCTACCGCTGCGCCACCGTGCCGCCCTCACCATCACCTCACGGTGGCACAGCTGCCAACTGACGCCCAATTTTGTTACACTGGAAACAGAAACAAAATTAGAAATGTTTAAGCAATTAAAATGCTATTAACGTTAATGAAAAGACTAAATTAAATACAGATATTTGTATATAGTATTTTCTTGTGGGGCTCATATTTGTAGTCGGATGAACCCGTTCTTACTGAATCTGTACAATCACATTGCAATCGTAGGTTGTTAGAACTTAATTAGTAATTTACCTACAAATTATAATTACTCAGGCAAACTAGAATCCTTGTTTAAAATCGTGTGCCTCGTGTTGTACCTAAACCTGTCATTGATCATGGCAAATTGTACACTAAAATTGTGCACATGTGTCGAACTGCGTCATTTTTACACATTGTAAACTTCATGCATGATACTCTTAGAATCGGGGAGTCATAGAGTGATACAGTGTGGAAACAGGTCCTTCGGCCCAACTTGCCCACACCAGCCAACATGTCCCAGCTACACCAGTCCCACCTGCCTGCGTTTGGTCCATATCCCTCCAAACCTGTCCTATCCACGTATCTGTCTAAATGTTTCTTTAACGTTGGGATAGTCCCTGCCTCAATTACCTCCTCTGGCAGCTTGTTCCATACACCCAGCACCCTTTGTGTGAAAAAGTTACCCCGCAGGTACCTATTAAATCTTTTCCCCTTCACCTCAAATCCATGTCCTCTGGTCCTTGATTCACATACTCTGGGCACGACACTGGGCAAGAAACATGATCTTGCCCAGAGACTCTGCATTTACCCGATCTATTCCTCTCATGATTTTATACACCTCCATAAGATCACCCCTCATCCTCCTGCGCTCCAAGGAGTAGAGTCCCAGCCTACTCAACCTCTCCCTATAGCTCACACTCTCTAGTCCTTGCAACCGGACTTAATAGCTAACACCCAATGTTATGATCTCTTTTCGAAAACCAAGCTTCTTTCAAACTTCTTGTTACTGGAGGTCAGTATAAATTTAACTGGTAGTAATGGAATTTCAATAGTCCGTGAGATTTTTTTAACGGGTAAATTGTTGTGCCATTTTATTGATACTTGTGCGGAGACAAGTATAACGCTCATTACTAACAGTATAATTGTTACCTTAGACTTTAGACTTTAGAAATTCAGCATGGAAACAGGCCCTTCGGCCCACTGGGTCCGCGCTGATCAGCGATCACCCTGTACACTTGGACTATCCTACACATTCGGGACAATATGTACTTTACGGAAGCCAATTAACCTACAAACCTGCACGTCTTTGGAGTGTGGGAGGAAACCGGACCCCCCGGAGAAATCCCACGCGGTCACGGGGAGAAAGTACAAACTCCGTACAGACAGCACCCGTGGTCAGGATCGGACGTTTGGGGTCGAGACCCTTCATCATCAGAATCAAAGAGGGAGAGATTGTTGTCTTCACACCATATTACCAAGCTCTCCGACCTCTTCCTGTACTCCGTCTCATTATTCTTCGAGATCTAGCCCACTAAAGACGCGTCAACTGTAAACTTCTAAACATAGAAACATTAAAAAATAGGTGCAGAAGTAGGCCATTCGTCCCTTCAAGCCAGCACCGCCATTCAATATGATCGCGGCTGATCATCCAGAATCAGTACCCCGTTCCTGCTTTCTCCCCATATCCCTTGATTCTGTTATCCCCAAGAGCTCTATCTACCTCTCTCTTGAAAACATCCAGTGAATTGGCCTCCACTGCCTCCTGTGGCAGAGAATTCCACAGATTCACAACTCACTGGGTGTAAAGTTCTAAAGGGGTAAGATCAGAATTTGGCCACACCTTTGTGTATGCATAGGGAGCATAGTGAGAGGCTGACAACACTGCCCTGCTGGGTGTGAGAATTTAAAGATGGCAATAGGAACACTAAGCCTCCCGACTGAAAACCCAGGGTCAACGGTTACAGGGGCATGAATAACAACCCAAGTGCGGCCTGATACTAATTATAAGTGCACATACCTTTCTGTAAGTATTTCAGTTTTAGCTTTGGCACATGGGGAAATGGCCGAGTGCTAATGGTCTTTAAGCGGAATCTTCAATCATGATGCTGCCAGATGTACAGAGGTTTTTATGGTGCAGTGACTCGATAACATGTAGTTTAAGTTCAAAATGACTGGAAGACAAAGAGCAGAGAGCAGCCAGAATTGGTTCCTAAAGAGAGCAAGCAGACTCTGTTTCCCTCTGTGCTTTTGCAGGCTGCCTTCCAACAAATTACTGACAGATGATTAAAGGGCCTGAAACACAGTAAACAATCTCCCTTTCAAATCCCTCATACTTAGGCTACCTGCCAGTAAAATGTGGCAGCTGTCATCAGCATTTTCATACTCGGATACATACCATTTCAGACATGAAAAGTAGGCTCGGTATTCGTAAGTTCATAAGTGCATAAGTTGTAGGAGCACAATTAGGCCATTCGGCCCATCGAGTCCGCTCCGCCATTCAATCATGGCTGATCTATCTTGAAGGGTCTGTTTCCGGCGCGGGCCGCTTGGACGTCGGAAGCCCGCAGGCCCTGCCCTGGGTGGGGGCCGACATCGGGAGCTCCGGCAGCGGCAGCGTCTTCGCCCGCCCCGGATCGCGGGGCTTGGGTCGGCCCGCCGCGGACCTTTCACCGTCCGGCGCGGCCTGAAATAGGCCGCGGGGTTTTCTCTGCCCATCGGGGGCTTCAATGTCGGGAGCCCCGACCTCCCCGACGTGCAGCGGCAGCGTCTTCGCCCGCCCCGGATCGCGGGGCTTGGGTCGGCCCGCTGCGGACCTTTCACCGTCCGGCGCGGCCTGGAACGTGGCAACTTCGACAGGCTGACCGCGGGAGAAGACGGCAGGGGAAGAGAAAAGACATTCTGGCCTTCCATCACAGTGAGGAGGTGACTGGAGGAGACTCACTGTGATGGATGTTTCTTTCTTTTTGTTTTGTGTTGGTTGTGATTGTGTGTGAAATTGTTTATTTTTATTGCTCTTATTGCTGGACTGTGGGTGGCCTTTCATTTCACTGCACATCTTGTATGTGTATGTGACAAATAAACTTGACTTGATTTGCTTTGATTTGTATCTCTAAACTAAAGTAAACATCTGGAGGGGTACATCAATAGGGAATGTTTAGAGGCGTATGGGTTGAATGTGATCAGGTGGTACTAGCTTAGATGATCTGAGTTTTACTGACAAGACCCACAATGCAAATGTCTATACCACTTCAGAGAATATATCGTGACTATTCAGCAAGGAAGATACTGTATCAGTAAAAAATAACATTAATTCCTACCAGATGAACTGGAATATCTTCGTTAAATTTTGCATCAATTTTGTCTTGTGACTCTTTGCAACAAAGATCTCAAATTGGATGTTAACCATAACCAAAGATACTAGAGGAGCAAGATAGACCACTCCGTCGAGATCACCGACACTGAAGTGTAGTACGCAAAGGTGCCATTTTAGTAAGCAAAACCCACCGTTCACTATGCCTCTCGCAGTGTAATCAGTGTTTTGGGGGAACAGTGTGTGTGATCTAACCATGAAAAATGCAGAATATATCTCATCTATCAATTCACAGATTTTTGTTATTTTTCTTTTTAAATGTTTCTGCAAGTTTCTGCCGACTAAAATGGCGCCATGGCATATTACGGTTTTTAGGGTTGAGTGGTCTATCTTGCTCTGCTCTATTATCTTTGACCATAACGTAACATTGATCATGAGACCATCCTTGCTGATCTAAACAATCTGGATATCGATGGAATAGAATCCGTTTCTGCTGTTGAAGAATTGAAGGATTTTTCAGTGGAGCTCTCGTGGCTACGAGTAGTTTCAGTGACAACCGGGACCCTGGGGACTTTGACAATGCTGGCAACTGCAACTGCGTTCAATCTTATCTGCTCCACACTGGAAAAATAGTACACAAGATTATTCATCCTTGAGTAACGGCCCTGGCTGATCTCTTTAATGCTGCTGTAAGCAGCTAACTGTGATACATGGCAGCAATCTGCTGGGGCTGTCCAATTGATCTCGAGGCCAGGAGGCTAACAGTGATGGTGAACTTGGTGTCCTGAGAGAGTAGTCGCAGAGTCATAGAGTTATCTAGCGTGGAAACTGGCCCTTTGGCCCAACTTGCCCACACCGGACAACTTGTCCCAGCTACGCTAGTCCCACCTGCCGGCGTTAGTCCAGGCAGCAGAGTCTGATGGAGGGCCATCCTGTTAAGTCTTGGCGATGAGGTCGGCATGGTGGCGCAGTGGTAGAGTTGCCGCCTTACAGCGCTTACAGCGCCGGGGACCCGGGTTCGATCCCGACCACGGGTGCATGTCCGTGCGGTGTTTGTACGCTCTCCCCATGACTGCGTGGGTTTTCTCCAAGATATTCGGTTTCTTCCCACACTCCAAAGACGTACAGGTTTAGAGGTTAATTGGCTTGGTACAAATGTAAATTGTTCCTAGTGTGTGTAGGGTAGTGATCATGTGCGGGGATCGCTGGTCGGTGCGGACTCGGTTAGCCAAAGGGACTGTTTCCGCGCTGTATCTCCAAAACCGAACTAATCTTTTTACCTCCTCAAGCACAATTTTTAGAAGGAACTAAAATTTGCCAAAATTGAGGGTTTCTTCAGCTCTGTGCTCTGTTGCTTAGAATTTGGATTGACTAGCATTGAGGAAAATCCCAGTGTACAATCCAGAGATTGCACAACACAATTGTCACTTTTTAGTTATCAATTTCACGCAAAATTGCCGTAATATATACAAGTGGAACAGACATTTCTGGTCATGATCCATGCCAGCAGGTTCAATGTGTTCCAAGGCTCAGTAAAAAAATGGGCTGCTTAATATTCACACGGGCAGAAACAAAATCAGAACACTGACACACTGCTCTCTTCACGTTTAGTTTAGATTTACAACGCGGAAACAGGCCCTTCGGCCCACCTGTTCCGCGCTGCCCAGCGATCCCTGCATATTAACACTATCCTACACCCACCAGGGACAATTTTTTTAAACATTTACCAAGCCAATTATCTTACAAACCTGTACGTCTGTGGAGTGTGGGAGGAAAGCGGAGTCAGGGGGTACGGGGAGAGGGCAGGAATGGGGTACCGATTGTGAATGATCAGCCATGATCACATTGAATGGCGGTGCTGGCTCGAAGGGTCGAATGGCCTACTCCTGCACCTATTGTCTATTGTCCATTGTCTATTGTCTATTGGAACCGAAAATCTTGGCGAAAACCCACGCAGGTCACGGGGAGTGCGCACAAACCCGGTGCAGACAGCGCCCGTGGTCAGGATCGAACCCGGGACTCTGGCACTGCTTCCGCTGTAAGGCAGCAACTCTACCGCTTCACCACCATGCCGCCCAATGACATTGTCATCATTTAAGAAGGGGGCACTCCACAATGTTGGGATACCACAGAAGGCTGGAATTTAGAAGGATGAGAGGGGATCTTATCGAAACGTACAAGATTATTAAGGGGTTGGACACGTTAGAGGCAGGAAACATGTTCCCAATGTTGGGGGAGTCCAGAACAAGGTGCCACAGTTCAGGAATAAGGGGTAGGCCATTGAGAACGGAGATGAGGAAAAACTTTTTCAGTCAGAGAGTTGTGAATCTGTGGAATTCTCTGCCTCAGAAGGCAGTGGAGGCCAATTCTCTGAATGCATTCAAGAGAGAGCTAGATGGAGCTCTAAAGGATAGCGGAGTCAGGGGGTATGGGGAGAAGGCAGGAACGGGGTACTGATTGAGAATAATCAGCCATGATCACATTGAATGGCGGTGCTGGCTCGAAGGGCCGAATGGCCTACTCCTGCACCTATTGTCTGTTGTCTATTGTCTAAGGCAACTCCAGAATTGAAGGCAGACTTTCCCAGGAATTTAAAACCGGTGCCAAATCTGGCGACTATGTACACTGTCTCTGTGTCGTACTTTTTTAGTTTAGTTTAGAGATACAGCGCAGAAACAATCCCTTTGGTCCACCGAGTCTTCGCCAACCAGCGATCCCTGTAAACTAGCCCTAGCCTACTCACTGGGGACAATTTACCATCTTTACCGAAGGTATAAACCTATAAACCTGCACGTCTTTGGTGTGTGGGAGGCATCCGAACCACCTGCACAAAACCTACGTGGTCACGGGTAGAACGTACAAACTCCATACAGACAGCACCCGGAGTCAGGATCAAACCCGGGTCCCTAGCACTGTAAGGCAGCAACTCTACCGCTGCGCCACCGTGCCGCCCTCTTTGTACGAAGGTTGAATTGAAGCGGAGCATTATCCAACATATCGAACTGGTCTCTTGGTGGGGATTTGTAAATCAAGGTGATAATCTGTCCATGGTTTTAAAAATAGCTTTCTATAATAGAAACAACATTGTACCATCTGCTTGATGTGGTAGAGAGGAAAGAAATGGGTTGCCTCATGTACCGCTAATTATTTATAATTAGCTACTTCAAAATCTTGAACCTGCACCACAGTAATAATATAATCTTGCCCGTGGTCTTCATGCCACCCCAAGCCAATGCCAAGGTGGAACTGGATCAATTATACTCTTGAATTACACTCAATGGAGGACATCAAACCCCAACCGAGACATCAAACATCACCCCTGGGACTTCGAGTAGCAACGTCAGGTGTGTGCCACACTAACTCCATCAGCTTGTCCACCATGTTACATGCGACACAGCTTGGAAACAGGCCATTCTGGTTCGGACTGGTTAGCACGCAACAAAAAAGCTTTTCACTGTACCTCAGTACACGAGACAATAAACCAAACTGAACTGAACTGAACCTTCGGTCCACAGGTTCCACACTGACCAGCGATCACCCCATACCCTAGCACTGTCCTACACACACGAAGGACAATTTATAATTTATCAAAGCCAATTATCTTGTACGTCTTTGGAATGTGGCAGCAAACCGGAGCACCCGGAGGAAACTCAAGCGGTCATGGGGAGAACGTACAAACTCCGCACAGGCATCGCCCGTGGTCAGAATTGAACCTGGGTCTCTGGCGCTGTAAGGCAGCATCTCTATCGCTGCGTCACTTTGCTGGCCATGGGGCCTGAATGTGTTTACTTCTTTCAGATAGACACAAAATGCTGAAGGAACTCAGTGGGACAGGCAGCATCTCTGGAGAGTTGGAATGGGTGACGCTTCGGGGTACCTCTATAATATACAATACAATACAATACAATACAATACAATACAATACAATACAATACAATACAATACATACAATACAATATATCTTTATTGTCATTGTACAGGGGTACAAAGAGATTGGGAATGCGCCTCCCATAAGATGCAATAAATTAATTAGCTAATCAGTATTAATTTAAACAACCCAATGAGACAAGTTAGAAACAGTTTTAAAATAGAATAAAGTGCAAGTTGGTCTGTGCCGGTTCACTGTGCGATGTGAGCATCTGACTCAGCAGGACCGGTTCATAGCAGCTATGGCCCTGGGGATGAAGCTGCTCCTGAGTCTGGAGGTGCGGGCGTAGAAGGCCTTGTATCGTCTGCCCGATGGTAGAAGTTTGAACAGACTGTTGCAGGGGTGTGAAGAGTCTTTGTGGATGCTGGTGGCTTTTCTGAGGCATCGTGTGTTGTAGATGCCCTCCAAGGCTGGTAGCTGTATGCCGATGGTCCTCTGAGCTCTATGGACTACCCGCTGAAGAGCTTTCCTCTCTGCCTCCGTGCAGCTGAGGTACCACACAGGGATGCCATGTGTTTGGATGCTCTCTATGGTGCAGCGGTAGAAGGTCGTCAGCAGCTGTTGGGGTAGACCAGACTTCTTCAGTGTTCTTAGGTAGAACAGTCGTTGCTGCGCCTTCTTGACCAGTGCAGCGGTGTTAGTGGACCATGCCTATCAGTATTGGTTTCCAATGATGACAATCAGGGTCCATTCTGATGAGAAATCATAGCAGAACAGGAACACAGCACCTGTCCACGTATTCCTCTAGACCATTTCTATCCACCACTATTACACTGTTGAACTGCAGCAAGTTATTTCCATTTCTGTTTAGCAATGCCAGATTAGAAAAAAGACACAAAGTGCAGGAGTAACTCAGTGGGCCAGCATGCATCTCTGGAGGAATGAGTAGGAAGGAACTGCAGGTGCTGGTTTAAACCGAAGATAGACACAAAATGCTGGGGCAACTCAGCGGGACAGGCAGCATCTCTGGAGAGAGGGAATGGGTGACGTTTCGGGTCGAGACCCTTCTTCAGACTCGACCCGAAACGTCGCCCATTCCTTCTCTCCAGAGGTGCTGCCTGTCCCGCTGAGTCGCTCCAGCATTTTGTGTCTAGCATGTCTGGAGAACGTGGATTGGTGATGTTTCGAATCGTGACCCTTCTTCAGACCACAAACACCAGTGGCTGTAAAGTTTAATAACTTTACCTTCAACTGTCAGGTTACCATCAACACACCACAATATTAGAACAGAGCCCCTTATATCCCTCTGTATTTTCTTAAGAGATAAAGAACATGTTTTGATGTACATCACCTTGAATCACTCTCAATAAGTGTTTTTCTTTCATCTGTCAGCTTGCTAAAGTGATGCTCTGATGCCTGCATTCACTTCCAGCCATTTCCCAGCTGACTGTCGTGTGTTAAGTGGATCTGTGTGAATTATAAAACCTTTTCACGCAAATGTTTTTACTTTGTTTAACATTTCCGTTTTTTACGGAGCTGTCAAAAACAGTAAATTACCAGCAATGTGGTCCTCCACATCATTCCTGAGATGTGTTTTCTACCAGATACCTGGACCAATCAGGAACTGTTCAGGAATAACAACAATAGTGTTCTGATTTGCCCCCACTTAAAACTTGAATTTCTTCTATTCTTGAGAAAGGAAAGAACTATGAACCGGTTATATTGATGCCATCGTCAAGTTATAATTTCTGGGTCATAAGCTCATGGTCTTTTCCTTTGAGCATAGGATGTGAATGCTATTGGCAAAGTGGATGTCCATAACTGATTACCACCAGGTTCATAAGTTCATAAATTCATAAGTGATAGGAGCAGAATTAGGCCATTACGCCCATCAAGTCTACGCCACCATTCAACCATGGCTGATCTATCTCTCCCTCTCAAACTCATTCTCCTGCCTTCTCCCCGTAACCCCTGACACTCGTACTAATCGAGAATCAGTCAGTCTCCGTCTTAAAAAATATCCATCGACTTGTCCCACACAGCCATCTGTGGCAATGAATTCCACATATTCACCAGCCTCTGACCAAAGAAATTCCTCCTCAGGTCGTTTCAAAGAGCAGATGAGAGTAATTCCCGGAATGGCGGGACTGTCATATGTTGAAAGACTGGAGCGACTAGGCTTGTATACACTGGAATTTAGAAGGATGAGAGGGGATCTTATCGAAACATATAAGATTATTATGGGGTTGGACACGTTAGAGGCAGTAAACATGTTCCAATGTTGGGGGAGTCCAGAACCAAGGGCCACAGTTTAAGAATAAGGGGTAGGCCATTTAGAACTGAGATGAGGAAAAACTTTTTCAGCCAGAGAGTTGTAAATCTGTGGAATTCTCTGCCTCAGAAGGCATAGAAACATAGAAAATATGTGCAGGAGTAGGCCATTCGGCCCTTCGAGCCTGCACCGCCATTCAATATGATCATGGCTGATCATCCAACTCAGTATCCTGTACCTGCCTTCTCTGCATACCCCGTGATCCCTTTAGCCACAAGGGCCACATCTAACTCCCTCTTAAATATAGCCAATGAACTGGCCTCAACTACCTTCTGTGGCAGAGAATTCCACAGATTCACCACTCTCTGTGTGAAAAAGAACTTTCTCATCTCGGTCCTAAAAGACTTCCCCCTTATCCTTAAACTGTGACCCCTTGTTCTGGACTTCCCCAACATCGGGAACAATGTTCCTACATCTAACCTGTCCAACCCCTTAAGAATTTTGTAAGTTTCTATAAGATTCAGTGGAGGCCAATTCTCTGAATGCATTCTATAGAGAGCTAGATAGAGCTCTTAAGGATAGCGGAGTCAGGGGATATGGGGAGAAGGCAGGAACGGGGTACTGATTGAGAATGATCAGCCATGATCACATTGAATGGTGGTGCTAGCTCGAAGGGCCGAATGGCCTACTCCTGCACCTATTGTCTATTGTCAACTATGTTGGCAGATTGAGCCGCATAGAGATTGGGTGAGCAAATTCCCTTCCAAAATAACAATAATGTGTCAGATATCGTCAAGCCACATTTATTGTCATGCACAGGTACTGGTGAGGTACAGGTACAATGCAGCAGCATCACATGCTCATACACCATGAGAAACATACATAAAGCATAAATCATACCTACAAGCATATAAATCCTATGAAACAGTAATAGGAAAAACAAGACTATGCAAAAAAAACAAAACTACAGCAACAAAGTGAAGCAGTGGATTGTGTGGCACAGTGGCGCGGCAGTAGAGTTGCTGTCTTTCAGCGCCAGAGACTCGGGGTCAATCTCGACCATGGGCGCTGTCTGTGCGGAGTTTGTGCGTTCTCCCTGTGGGTTTTCTCCGGGTGCTCCAGTTTCCTCCCACATTACCAAGAGCTGCAGGTTTGTAGGTTAATTGGCTTTTGTAAATTGTCCCTAGTGTGTAGGATAGAACCAGTGTGCGGGTGATTGCTGGGATGCGGTGGGCCGAAGGGCCTGTTTCCGCGCTGTATCTCTAAAGAAAAACATTTCTGCACAAACACATTAGAAAAATGTTTGAGGATGATCAGCCATGATCACATTGAATGGCGGTGCTGGTTCGAAGGGCCGAATGGCCTACTCCTGCACCTATTGTCTATTGTCTATTGTCTATTGATGTGCTGGTTGGTTCAAGAACCTGATGGTTGTAGGCATGTGGGCCTGGCCACTCCCTCTTCTCCCCTCTCCCATCGGGCAAAAGGTACAGAAGTGCGAAAACGCACATTTCCAGATTCGGTAACAGTTTATTCCCAGCTGTTATCAGGCAACTGAATCATCCTACCACAACCAGAGAACAGTGCTGAACTACCATCTACCTCATTGGTGACCCTCAGACTATCTTTGATCGGACTTTGCTGGCTTTACCGTGCACTAAACGTTATTCCCTTCTCGTGTATCTATGCACTGTAAATGGCTGGATTGTAATCGTGTATTATCTTTCTGCCCACTGGATAGCACGCAACGAAAGCTCTTCACTGTACCTCGGTACACGTGACAATAAACTAAAACTGTAGCTGTTCCGGAACCTGGTGGTGTGGGACCTCAGGCCTCTGTACTTCCTGCCTGAGTAATAATGAGAAGAGACATATATTTATTCATTAACAAACCCCTGACTTGTGGAATGATGAATGTTGCTTTGCTTTGAGAAGAGGTTTAACCACTGGAGAATTTCCACACACAAAAGTGGTGCTGTTATTTTGTAGCCGCGGAATAATTATGATTTTCCTTTCAGTGATTACTAAGTGTAGGCACCTCTCGTGATTTCCAATCATCAGTGGTAGCCTGGTGTTGATGAAGGTGCCCCTGAAATGGATGAATTATTTACTATCGAGCATGTTGGAATAACAAATAGAAGCGAATTATCGTCAATCAATCAGTCAAAAAAAAAGAACATGCATGGAATTAGCATTGTGATGGGACATTATGGCAGCTACAGAAAAATCACACTCTCCTGAGTATGTTCACAGTGAATTTTAGTATTAGTTTAGTTTCGAGATACAGCAAGTTTTGCCAACTGTCCCGTATTAGCCGGGACATCCCGTATTTTGGGATAAATTGGTTTGTCCTATACCGGACTGCCCTTGTCCCTTATTAGGCCCGGGGGGCGCTGTAGGCCTGGGCGCTGTGGGCCCGGACTGTGGGTATGGACACTGTAGGTCTGGACAGTGTAGGCCCGGACACTGTAGGCCCGGACTGTGGGTACGGACAGTGTCGGTCCGGATGCCCAGGCACTGCCTGACAGAGATTGCGTTGCAACCCGCCTCCTGGCCCGGGCGGCCGCCATTGTTGGAGTGGGAGCACATGGCCGCTGGTTGGGTGAGGTCACGTGGGGCGCGGGGCGGTGACGTCACCTTGTCCCTTATTTGGGAGTGAGATGGTTGGCACCCCTAGATACAGCACGGAAACAGGCCATTCGGCCCTCCCAGCGCTCCGACCAGCGATTCCCGCACACTGACATTATCCTACACACACTACGGACAATTTACAATTATACCAAAGCCATTTAACCTACAAACCTGTACGTCTTTGGAGTGTGGGAGGAAACCGAAGCACCTGGAGAAATCCAACATGGTCACTGGGAGAACGTACAAACGCTATACAGACACCACCGATAGTCAGGATCAAACCCGGGTCTCTGGCGCTGTGAGGCAGTAGCATGACCACCGCGCCATCATGCCACCCATAATTACAGAGGTTGTAATTTACTCCCCAAGAAAGGTTAGTAAAATATTCAGGAAAAAAATATTCAGTCACCTTCCTAAATAATGACATGAATATCTCAATATACATTAATGACTTGGATGAAGGGATTAAAAGTACAATTAGCAAATTTACAGATGATACAAAGCTGGGTGGTAGTGTGAACTGTGAGGAAGATGCTATGAGGTTGCAGGGTGACTTGGATAGGTTGTGGGAGCGGGTGGAAAAGGGGACGTACAACGAGATCTGGGTGTCCTAGTGCATCAGTCACTGAAAGGAAACATGCAGGTACAGCAGGCAGTGAAGAAAGCCAATGGAATGTTGGCCTTCATAACAAGAGGAGTTGAGTATAGGAGCAAAGAGGTCCTTTTGCAGTTGTACAAGGCCCTAGTGAGACCATACCTGGAGTACTGTGTGCAGTTTTGGTCTCCAAATTTGAGGAAGGATATTCTTGCTATTGAGGGCGCGCAGTGTAGGTTCACTAGGTTAATTCCCGGAATGGTGGGACTGTCATATGTTGAAAGACTGGAGCGACTAAACTTGTTTACACTGGAATTTAGAAGGATGAGAGGGGATCTTATCGAAACATATAAGATTATTAAGGGGTTGGACACGTTAGAGGCAGGAGACATGTTCCCAATGTTGGGGGAGTCCAGAACCAGGGGCCACAGTTTAAGAATAAGGGGTAGGCCATTTACAACTGAGATGAGGAAAAGCTTTGTCAGTCAGAGAGTTGTGAATCTGTGGAATTCTCTGCCTCAGAAGGCAGTGGGGGACAATTCTCTGAATGCATTCAAGAGAGAGCTGGATAGAGCTCTTAAGGATAGCGGAGTCAGGGGGTATGGGGAGAAGACAGGAACGGGGTACTGATTAAGAATGATCAGCCATGATCACATTGAATGGTGGTGTTGGCTCGAAGAGCCGAATGGCCTCCTCCTGCACCTATTGTCTATTGTCTATTTCTATACTGAATTTCTAAACTAATCTAAACTAAACTCGTGCAGCTGGCCAAAGCAAGCATTTGTTCCATTAATGGATCTCTGGATTAATGTGCATACTTAGCAGATTTTGTGGCACGGTGACACAGCAGCATAGTTGCTGCCTAACAGCTCCAGAGACCCGGATTCGATCCTGACTGCGGGTGTTATCCATACAGAGTTTGTACGTTATTCCCGTGACCTGTGTGTGTTTTTTCCAGGTGCTCTGGTTTCCTCCCACATTCCATAGACATACAGGTTTGTAGGTTAATTGGCTTCTGTAAGTTGTGAAATAGTCCCTAGTGTGTAGTAGGATAGCGCTAGTGTGAATGGTGATCGCTGATCGGCATAGTCTCGGTGGACCGAAGGGCCTGTTTCCACACTGCATCTCTAATGACTAAAGTGAAGTCCGAAGTCTAAAGTAGCTTGACATTGCACGAGAACAACTTTGGAATCATCCAAAAAGAACAATGTTACTCCCACATCCCAAAGACGTGTGTTATTGATTCGGGCCAATCAGCCATGATCACAATGAATGGCGGTGCTGGCTCAAAGGGCCGAATGGCCTCCTCCTGCACCCATTTGCTATGTTTCTATGATGCCTAAAAGGACACAAGGCTCTGGGGTAACTCAGCGGGTCATGCAGCATCTCTGGAGAACATGGATAGGTGTCGCTTCGGGTCAAGACTGTACTTCAGACTGAGGAAGGGTCTCGATGCTCAGCCAGAGAGAGGGTGGTGAATCTGTGGAATTATTTGGCACAGAAGGCTGTGGAGGCTAAGTCAGTGGATATATTTCAGGCAGATATAGATAGATTCTTGATTGGTGAGGGTGTCAGAGGTTATGGGGAGAAGGCAGAAGAATGGGGTTAGGAGGGAGAGATAGATCAGCCATGATTGATTGGTGGAGTAGACTTAATGGGCCGAATGCCCTAATTCTGCTCCTCTAACTTATGACCTTATGAACAAAGTTTTCCAAATAGAGTGGGAAAAAAAAATGGAATGTAAAATTATTAAGGGGTTGGACAGGCTAGATGCAGGAAACATGTTCCCGATGTTGGGGGAGTCCAGAACCAGGGGCCACAGTTTAAGAATAAGGGGTAGGCCATTTAGAACTGAGATGAGGAAAATCTTTTTCACACAGAGAGTGAATTTGTGGAATTCTCTGCCTCAGAAGGCAGTGGAGGCCAATTCACTGGATGCATTCAAAAGAGAGTTAGGTAGAGCTCTTAGGGCTAGTGGAATCAAGGATATGGGGAGAAGGCAGGAACGGGGTACTGATTGTGGATGATCAGCCATGATCACATTGAATGGTGGTGCTGACTTGAAGGGCCGAATGGCCTATTCCTGCACCTATTGTCTATGTATCTATGTATCTATGAATGCTGGAAATCTGAAATAAAACCAGGAAATTCTGAAAACACGGCAGATCAGAAAATATCTCTTGATTAGTGTGGGTGTCAGAGGTTATGGGGAGATGGCAGGAGAATGGGGTTGAGAGGGAGAGATGGACCAGCCATGATTGAATGGCGGAGTAGACTTTGGGCCGAATGGCCTAATTCTGCTACTACGACTTAAGATCTTCTGATCTTCTGATCTTCTGATCTTCTGATTTTGTGAACTGAAATGTCACCTATCCATTTTCTCCAGAGATGCTGCCTGTCCCGTTGAGTTACTCCAGCACTTTGCGCCCATTTGTGTATTAACCAGCATCTGCAGTTCCTGCATCAAGATTCATAACTAAACTAAGAATGAAAGATAATGGAATCATTGCATAATTCATGCAGAGTAATGTACACTGCAACAGAACAGTTAATGCACATCAAACATTTTTATTTGTCAATAAACCCCTTTGGTACTTCTTCATTTCATGTAAAGTGCCTGTAAAAGGCAAATCTTTTTTGTTTCCAGAGCCTCATCATTATGCCTGTGACATGTTTCTATAAAGTTCGAACGAATTCTTACACATTATCACCATATCTAATAATTTATTCTTTTTAATTGCTACTGCAGATTTACTGCCGATTATTATGCAAGTTAAAACCTCATGGAAATGAGGCAAACATGGTGAAATGCTGCCGCACTGTACCATATCTTCAAGCATTCCTAACGATTCGAATTATGCCGTACTACTTTGTGAATTGACGTCTTATTACTTGTCTTTTTTACTGTATCACTAATATGTCATTGGATTGATTTGAAGGTCATTCATTTATTCATTGCTAAAACAAGCACATGACTACAGTTCCTTTTTGACACACAAAAATGATTATTTAGAGATTGCTGCTCGCTTTAGCCAGCCAAGAGGTTTTCGGAGAAGAAGACAAAGGTATGTTTAGCTTAGTTTGGAGATACAACACGGAAACAGGCCCTTCGGCCCATCGAGTCTGTACTGACCAGCGATCCCCGCGCATGAATACTATCCTGCACACATTAGGGACCATATTTATATTTATATCAAGACAATTAACCTACAAACCTGTACGTCTTTGGAGTGTCTGGGGAAACCGGAGCACCCGGAGAAAACCCACGCAGGTCACGGGGAGAACGTGCAAATTCGGTACACCCAGTCAGGATCGAACCCGGGTAAGTGACAAGGCCGAGAAATGAAAAGGAGAGAAAAGTGTATCAGGTAAGAGGAGAAGAAGAATAAAATGTCAAGCCAGGGTGGAAGGGAGGAGGAGAGCAGAGGGGAGGCAGCATTTCAGGACATTAAGCCTAAATTCACTGCAGTTCATTAAATTATTTGGGATAGCCCAAAAACGTACTCTTCAATATCGCTCACTAATCCTGTCAAAATGATTTATGTGACTATACCATCTGCTGTGTGTCATCAACATGATTTCACTGCCGTGTTAAAAACTTTGTAGAATATGAGGGGATCCTAAAACATCAGATTTGGAACTGAAAACAAATCAAAAAACACTTTCCTCTGGCATTTGCACAGAGGATAGGATTATTTAAAAATTGCAATGATGTTTTTTTAGTTTGGCTTGGAGATACAGCGTGGAAACAGACCAAGATCACCCATACACGAGTTCTATCCTACACACTGGGGACCATTTACAGAAGTCAATTAGTCTACAAACCTGCACGTCTTTGGAATGTGTGAGGAAACCGGAGCACCCGGAGAAAACCCACCCGGTCACAAGAAGAAGGTAAAACTCCATGCAGGCGGCATCCGCAGTAGTCAGGATCGAACCCGGGTCTCTGGCGCTGCAAGGCAGCAAATCTACCGCTGCGCCACCGTGCTGTCTGTTCCACAACTCTCCAGGGCCCTGCCATTTACTGTGTGGGGTATTGTTAAGGTATTTACTGGGGAAACTGATGTCACAGTTCACAGAGTCCTGCAGGACAGATACAGGTCCTTTGGTCCAACTGACTTAGTCTGCAGTCTACTAAGCCTTGGAGAGTGAGTTGTTCGTAGAGATACTTCCTGAATGTTCCTCAAGCAGAACATGTAACCTCTGGAAATGTCGGATGGGGTTGTTGAAAAGAAGATGTTTTGTAAATATTTATTACTTGATATATTAAAATTTTTAAAAAAAGAGCGTTCCAGATTCCACCCAACCTCTGGTGGAAAAAAAATCTTCCTTCATATCCCCTATAAACATCTTCATCTTTGTCTTAAACCCATGCCCTCTGGTTATAGAAACTTCTGTAGCTGGGGAAAAGATTACTCTTGCCCACCCTATCTTTTCCCCTCCTAACCTGGTAAACCTCCAATCATTCACTCCTGGGCCAGGATATGTGGACAACATTTCCCAGCTATCCAGCCTCTCTTGGTAACTGAGGTACTACATGGGTGGCATGGTGGCGCAGCGGTAGAGTTGCTGCCTTACAGCGAATGCAGCGCTGGAGACCTGGGTTTGATCCCAACTATGGGCGCTGTCTGTATGGAGTTTGTCCCCCCCCACCCAACAGTCCCCCCCCCCCCCACGCTGGGTCCCCATTGTCCTTTGTCCCCCTTTCCCCCATTGTCCATTGTTCTCCCCCCACCTCCCTCACGGCGGTCCCTCCACGCCAGGTTAATTCCATCTACTATTAGTTCTGTCCATTTTACCAGCTGATTAAAATGTTTCTCTATCCTCGGACTCGACTGGGCTTATATTCACTGGAATTTAGAAGTCTGAAGGAGGGTCTCGACCCGAAACGTCACCCATTCCTTCTCTCCCGAGATGCTGCCTGACCCGCTGAGTTACTCTAGCATTTTGTGCCTACCTTCGGAATTTAGAAGGATGAGAGGGGATCTTACAGAAACATATAAAATTATTAAGGGATTGGACAGGCTAGATGCAGGAAAAATGTTCCTGATGTTGGGGGAGTCCAGAACCAGGGGCCACAGTTTAAGAATAAGGGGTGGTAGGCCATTCAGGACTGAGATGAGGAAAAACTTTTTCACCCAGAGAGTTGTGAATCTGTGGAATCCTCTGCCACAGAAGGCAGTGGAGGCCAATTCTCTGGATGTTTTCAAGAGAGAGTTGGATAGAGCTCTTCGGGCTAATGGAATCAAGGGATATGGGGAGAAAGCAGGAACGGGGTATTGATTCTGGATGATCAGCCCTGATCATATTGAGTGGCGGTGCTGGCTCGAAGGGCCGAATGGCCTACTCCTGCACCTATTTTCTATGTTTCTATGTTTCTACGACTCACAATGCTCAACACCTGCATTTTTGTATTGGCATCAAAGGCATCAAATGAAGTAGGTGAAACACGAGAGTATGAAATGTATCGGGACACTTAACAATCAAAGAAAGGAGATCATTGCTTAATTAAATAGAGAAGATAAAATCGCAGTCTGGGGAGTTATAACAAAAGTAAGGTACGAAAAGAGCAAAAGGACTGATGTAGATATCTAACTGAGTGAAAGGAAGTGGTGTCAGAGGAATAATAGATGACTTATGTTATCTCGGACTTTTAAAGCAGTGAGAGATAACAAACTCCAGGCTGTATTGAGCAATTAGCTTAACATCATTGGTACGAAAAATATCGGCATCATTATTCACAAAAGAGAATTGTGGACGCAGCCCAAACCGACCTCCTTTCCATTGACTCCATCTCCACTTCACGCTGCCTCGGCAAGGCCAGCAGCATAATCAAGGACCAGTCTCACCCCGGTCACTCCCTCTTCTCCCCTCTTCCATCAGGCAAGAGGTACAGAAGTTTGAAAACGCACACTTACAGATTCAGGGACAGTTTCTTCCCAGCTGTTATCAGGCAACTAAACCATCCCACCATCAACTAGAAAGCAATCATGAGCTACAATCCACCTCATTGGCGACCCTCAGACTATTTTTTCACAAAATGCTGGATAACTCAGCAGGTCAGGCAGCATCTCAGGAGAGAAGGAATGGGCGACGTTTCGGGTCGAGACCCTTCTTCAGACTGATGTCAGGGGGGGACGACAAAGGAAGGATATAGTTGGAGACAGGAAGACTGTGGGCGATCTGGAAGGAATCGGACTTTACTGCACTTTATCTTGCACTAAACGTTATTCACATTATACCCTTTATCTTGTATTTGTACACTGTGAATGGCGCGACTGTAATCATGCATTGTCTTTCCATTGACTGGTTGGCACGCAACAAAAGATTTTCATTGGACCTCAGTACATGTGACAATAAACTAAACTCAAACTAAAACTCAAACTAATAGTCATCAAACAGATAAATATCTAGTAACTGGAAATATAAAAAATAGTGTTCAGCGTGAATCCAGAAAGCTAAGGTTACAGTATGCTTGATTAAACTTCCAGGTTTTTTTGCAGAGATTACGATGGTTTCCTGTTAGTTCCATCGTACCCTGAAAGTCTCAATTTAAAAAAGGTGGAAAATCAGGGATAACTGGAAAACTCAATAAGAATCGAAACAAAGATTGGCGCAAATAATCAGCTTGATGCCATATTCTATGCACAGCAGAAGATAGACACAAAATGCTGGAGTAACTCAGCATCTCTGGATAGAAGGAATTGGTGACGATTCAGGTCGAGACCCTTCTTCAGAATCTGTCACCTTAAAAATACCCAATGCCTTGGCCTGCACAGTCTTCTGTGGCAATGAATTCCACAGATTCACCACCCTCTGACTAATTAAATTTTTCCTTAGAAGAAGGGTCTGAAGAAGGATCTCGACCCGAAACATCACCCATTCCTTCTCTCCAGAGATGCTGCCTCTACCGGTGAGTTACTCCAGCTTTTTGTGTCTATCTTCGGTTTAAACCAGCATCTCCAGTTCCTTCCTATACAATACTTCCTCATCCACTTACTAAAGGTACGGTCCATTTATACTTTATTATTATTGAAGCCTGTCACTGTATATCGGTGCACGTGACAATAAACTAAATTAAACTGCAGTTCCTTCTTACACATGAATGAATGAATGAATGAATGAATGAATGAATGAATAAGTTTATTGGCCAAGTATGTGCATATACAAGGAATGTGCCTTGGTGCTCCGCTCACAAACGACAACACAAACATACAGTTAACAATTTAGAATAAAGCATAAACACATCAAAACAATAAGGATACAACATTACAGTCTAAACATGTGGGTGAAAATAAACCTGAGCAAAAAAAGAGACTTCAGACTTTGGTTATTGAGTAGAACTATCACTTGTGGGAAAAAAGCTGTTTTTATGTCTGGCTGTGGCTGCTTTGACAGTCCGGAGTCGCCTTCCAGAGGGAAGTGCTTCGAAGAGTTTGTGGCCAGGGTGAGAGGGGTCAGAGATGATCTTGCCCGCTCACTTCCTGGCCCTTGCAGTGTACAGTTCGTCAACGGGGGGGAAGGTTGCAGCCAACAACCTTCTCAGCTGTGCGAACGATCCGTTGCAGCCTCCGGATGTCGTGCTTGGTGTCTGAGCCAAACCAGACCACGATGGAGAAGGTGAGGACGGACTCAATGATAGCAGTATAGAATGGGACCATCATTGCCTGTGGCAGATTGTGTTTCTTCAGTTGCCGCAGGAAGTACATCCTCTGTTGGGCCTTTTTGACTGTGGAGTCGATGGTGGCCCCCCCCATTTAAGGTCCCTGGAGATGATGGTTCCATGGAACTTAAATTACTCCACAGATGTGTTGTAATATATAAGACAAGGGGGATGTTGTGATATTGCTGGGACTACTTTGCGTATCCAAGGACTACTTTGTATGCCTGTGTATATAAGTGATTGGTGTGATTAGGCGGTTACTCTGGATCCAGGCGGCCTTGGAATAAACAGCCTGGAGTACAAGCTGCACCATGATAACATCTTAAACATGTGTACTCGTGGTCTGTCCAGAGTCACAACAAAGGTACAACAGGTACCGGACCACGAAGAACAACATGGTGGCAGCGGCTTGGTGTTTCGCCTAGGGAGGGAATGAAGCATGCCCGAGCAGAAAAGGTTAAAAAGAAGAAAAAAAAGAAGAAAAAAAAGCCCTGAAGGGAAATAAAACAAAAGAAAAGTTTCCAGCTCGGTACGGGACGTTTGGAGTGCATCCCGACAGGGCCAGTGTGAGTTGGTATAGTTACCTGCTCAGTAGTCGGCGCCGAGTTGCCGACGTGACGCTGCAGGCTGCTGGGGGAGGTGCGTGTAGGCCCACGTCGCGCCCCAGCACCTGTGTAGGCCCGAGATTAGAAGCCTGAGACTGCTTCGCGGGGGAGAGACCGGGAGAACCGACACACACGGAGATGTGCGGTGACCAGGGAAGACCGGGAGACCCGACACACACGGAGATGTGCGGTGACCGGGGAAGACCGACACCCATGGAGGTGTGCGGCGACCGGGAGAGCCCCGGGGGAGGCTGACACCCACGGAGGTGTGCGGCGACCGGGAGACCCAACACCCACGGAGGTGTGCGGTGACCGGAAAGACCGGGAGACCCGACACCCACGGAGGTGTGCGGTGACCGGGGAAGACCGACACCCACGGAGGTGTGCGGCGACCGGGGGAGGCTGACACCCACAGAGGTGTGCGGCGACCGGGAGAGCCCCGGGGGAGACCGACACCTACGGAGGTGTGCGGCGACCGGAGGGGGTCGGCGACCGAAGGGACCGACCACCCGCGGAGGTTCAGCGGCCGGTAAGGCCGAGGCACTGCGTACTTACCCAGGCGCGTCGACCGTAGAGTCGGGAGGCCCTGGGCCCGAGGCAGCGGCAGCGCGTTTGAATTTGAGCGACAGCTGCCGGGAGCACCTGTGGGCGGAGCCGGGGAGCACCTGTGGGCGGGGCCAGCGCGCACTGCAGCGGAGGCGCGATCGCACCGCGATTTCAGCAGTGGGAGCCCAGCAGTGCCAGCCCAGCAGTGGGAGCCCAGCAGTGCCAACCCAGCAGTGAGAGCCCAGCAGTGCCAGCCCAGCAGTGGCAGCCCAGCAGTGGCAGCCCAGCAGTGGCAGCCCAACAGTGGCAGCCCAGCAGTGGCAGCCCAGCAGTGGGAGCCCAGCATTGCCAACCCAGCAGTGGGAGCCCAGCAGTGGGAGCCCAGCAGTGGGAGCCCAGCAGTGGGAGCCCAGCAGTGGGAGCCCAGCAGTGCCAGCCCAGCAGTGGGAGCCCAGCAGTGGCAGGCAAATCATGGTGGTGGAGCATTTAGAGCCTACACTACGTTTGATCTACACAGCACGTCTTCTTGAGGGGAAGATATGGAACAAAATGAATATTTTGTGTTTGATGACCTGTGTAGTGATCTGTGTAATGAAAGCTTAATGTATTATATTTGATGCTTTTGTATAAATGTATATATCTGTGGAGTGACCACACGGAGATGAGTGACCACCATGATGGCGAAAAAAAGCAATTGTGTTTAGTTGTGTTATTGGTTTTGTTTGCAAAAAGCAATGGTGTTTTGGTTTTGTTTGTTAAATATATTTTAGCCCTCGAATGGTAAAGAAAACAATTTTATATAAGACAAGGGGGATGTTGTAATATATAAGACAAGGGGGATGTTGTGATATTGCTGGGACTACTTTGTGTATCCAAGGACTACTTTGTATGCCTGTGTATATAAGTGATTGGTGTGATTAGGCGGTCACTCTGGATGCAGGTGGCCATGGAATAAACAGCCTGGAGTTGAGCTCCAGCAATGTAACCTTTTATACACGTGTACTTGTGGTCCTTCCAGAGTCACTAAAGGTACAACAGGTACCGGACCACGAAGTACAACAAGATGTGACTGCGGTGTTGTTGATGGTGAGTGGGGGGAGGGGAGGGGGATCTCTTTGAAAGTCTACAATTAGTTCCACTGTCTTGAAAGCATTGAGCTCCAGGTTGTTGCGATGGCACCAGAACGCCAGCTGTGTCACTTCCCATCTGTAGGCAGATTCCTCCCCGTCCTGGATCAGTCCAATCATTCCATACACAGCTACCAGTTAGTACTGCAGCCCCTGTTTTAATGTTAGACCACTTCAGAATATAATCAACTGGAAGTTTTGTCTCACTCTGGGCACTGTATTCATGTCAGGAACTTTTCAATTGACACCTTATGTTTACAACAGTTACAGACACAAGTCTAAAATGATTTATAGTTTTTAATCTAGAGTGCCGTAGAATTAAAATGGGCAATTTTTTTTAAAAAATCAGTTCATCTGCAAATAATTTCCAAACCATTAATGTGTGACGATGCGTGTCAATTGAGGTTTATTCTGCATAAATTGTGAAACTCACCGAAATGCCGGTGCATAAAGCACACTGGCATCTTCATATAAAAGCGTTCCTTTGATTTTCCAATCTTTCTTTAGACCTTGTCTATACCCAGCACACAATAGTGGATTAGCTCTTCGGTTAAAGATGAGGTTCGGGTTGTTTAAGGTGAACAGTTATGACAGCTGGCGTGCTTATTTAAGATAAATGTAATGACAATTATGATTTTCTTTGTTGCTCATCACAATCGACCTTAACATGGTCTGTTTCCTTCGTCAAAAGACAAAGTCGGCGTGGACTCGGTGGGCCAAAGAGCCTGTTGTTAGCAAACGATGTGGGTTGGCATACAAAGAGCTTTTGACAGGACTGGGCTTGTATTCGCTGGAGTTTAGAAGGTTAAGGGGGGACCTCCACCAAATTCACAGAATAATGAAAGGCCTAGATGGAGTTGATGTGGAGAGGATGTTTCCACTGGTGGGAGAGTCTAGGACCAGAGGGCATAGCCTCAGAATTAAAGGGCGTTCTTTTAGAAAGGAGGTGAGGAGGAACTTCTTTAGTCAGAGGGTAGTTAATCTGTGGAACTCATTGCCACAGAGGGCTGTGGAGGCCAAGTCAGTGAATATTTTTAAGGCAGAGATAGACAAATTCTTGATTAGAACGGGTGTCAAGGGTCATGGGGAGAAGGCAGGAAAATGGGATTAGGAGGCAGAGATCAGCCACGATTGAATGGGTAGACTCGATGGGCTGAAAGGCTTAATTCTACTCCTATAACTTGTGAACGTGAACAAAGTACTGGAATTCTCTCCAGAGATGCTGCCTGACCTACTGAGTTACTCCAGCATTTTGTGATACCTTCGATTTGTAACAGCATCTGCAGTTATTTTCCTAAAGTACTGGGATAAATCGGCAGGTCAGGCAGCATCCCTAGATAGTATGGATAGGTGATGTTTCGGGTCAGTCTGAAGAAGGGTCCCGTCCCAAAACATCACCTATTGATGTTCTGCCTGATCTGCTGAGTTACTCCAGCATTTTGGGTCTTTCTTGTTTATGGAAGTTTGAGAAATAGAGTCGTATGGAGTGAAAAAGTCACACAATACAGAAATAGGCCCTTCGGCCCAACTCATCCATGTCGACCAAGATGCTCCTTGTTAAGCTAGTCCCATTTGGCCACATTTGCCCCATATCCCTCTAAACTTTTCCTATCCATGTCCATGTCTTTTAAATGCTATTGTGGTACCAGCCTCAATTGCCACCTCTGTCAGCTTGTTCCACAGCAAGGAGGAAAAGGTTAAAATTTGAGGGCACTAGTATATCAGGAATATGTACTTCTAACTGTGGTAAGATAATCATGATTGTAGAATCATAGAGTCGTACAGTGTGAAAACAGGCCCTTCTGCCCAATGTGCCCACATCGGCCAACGTGTCCCATCTACACTAGTCCCACCTGCCTACGTTTGGTCCATATCCCTCGAAAACTGTCCTGTCCGTGTACCTGTCCAAATGTTTCTTTAGCATTGCAATAGTACCTGCCTCAACGACCTCCTCCAGCAGCTCGTTCCATACAACCACCACCCTTTGTGTGAAAAGGTTACCCCTCGGCTTCCTGTTAAATCTTTTCCCCCTCACCTTAAAACTATGTCCTCCCCGTTTTTGATTCCACCTACTCTGGAACAGAGTCTCCACAAGTCTACCGCCCTCTAGAGACTCTACACATCTACCCACGATCAAATCCCCTCTTGAACTCATCGGTTTAAGTTTCAAAAAATCATTTGTCAGAAGGAATGCAATTCAAAATATGGCCTGAATTTTTCCTGGACTTGAGTAAGTTGTAAGCAGGGAAGATCTTACAAATGTGAACATAAAACTGTCTCTGCATCTCTACCGTTTCCTACAGAACCCTCATTAGCAATGTTGTGTGAATGTACAGCCCAGGAAGCTGTTCTTCATTTGTTGCTGCCTCTGGGATGAGCAGAGTGAAATTCTCGCTTGGTCTGCAGAAGTTTACAATCAGGAGTGCAGCAGGTATTATGTGCTTGGGGTAGATGAGATGTGTTGTTGGGATCTGGAGCCTGCAGGATGTCTACATTCGCCCCACTGAGCACAATACAACACTGACAATCCCTTTCCAATTAGTTTTAGTTTAGAGATACAGCGCGGAAACAAGCCCATTATGTCCGCACCGACCGGCGATCAGCCCATGGACAGTAGACAATAGACAAGAGGTGCAGGAGGAGGCCATTCGGCCCTTCGAGCCAGCACCGCCATTCAATGTGATCATGGCTGATCATTCTCAATCAGTACCCTGTTCCTGCCTTCTCCCCATACCCCCTGACTCCGCTATCTTTAGGAGCTCCACCTAGCTCTCTCTTGAAAGCATCCAGAGTAGACTAACACTATCCTACACACCAGGGACAATTTACAATTTTTAGCAAAGCCAAATTAACATACAAACCTGCACGTCTTTGGAGTGTGGGAGGAAAACCGGAGCATCGGGAGAAAACCCACGGGGTCACGAGTAGAACGTACAAAACTCCGTACAGAGAACACCCGTGGTCAGGATGGAACTCGGATCCCTGGTGCTGTGCGGCCCTACTATTCAGTGAAGATGCTCGTGATGGACCAGGGCTCACTTGCCTGGAGATGAGTGATCGCAGTTTGCGGACTGGAGCCTCACAGTGGCGCAGCGGGTAAAGCTGCTACCCCACAGCACCAGAGACTCAGGCTCCACTCTGACCTCGGGTACTGTCTGTGTGGAGTTTGCACTCCCTCCCTGTGAACGCCTGGCTTTGCTCCGCGATCTCCTGCTTCCTCCCACATCCCAAAAGCCCTGCGGGTTGGCAATTAACTTTGTGTCCATCTTCGGTTTAAACCAGCACCTGCAGTTTCTTCCTGCACATTTCATAGAGTCATAGAGTGGTACAACGCGGAAACAGGCACTCCAGACCAACTTGCCCACACCGGCCAACAATGTCCCAGCTACACTAGTACTACCTGCCTGTGTTTGGTCCATATCCCTCCGAACTTGTCCTATTCTTGTATCTGTCTGTTTCTTAAATGTTGGGATAGTCCCAGCCTCAACCACCTCCTCTGGCAGCTTGTTCCATACACCCACCACCCTTGTGTCGATGGGCGGCGTGGACTTGATGGGCTGAAGGGCCTGTTCCTGTGCTGTATCTCCAAACTCAACAAAAACTAAACTGAAGGAGCCTAATTAGAAGCCCCAGTGTAGAATGCATCCGCTATGTTGTGCAAAATCAGGAAACTCAATGTTGCTGAAAGGGGATTCTAGCTAGGCGTGTGAGAAATAATGAAGTATGTTATGTTTGTTTAATGGTTTTATTGCCTTTTCAATGTTGTTTAGTTCACCGTGAGATGTTGGAAACATAGAAAAATAGAAACATAGAAAATAAGTGCAGGAGTAGGCCATTCGGCCCTTCGAGCCAGCACCGCCATTCAATACGATCATGACTGATCATCCAAAATCAGTACCCCGTTCCTGCTTTCTCCCCATATCCCTTGATCCAATGAATTGGCCTCCACTGCCTTTTGTGAATTCCACAAGCTGTGACGGAATTGGCAACTTGGACTTTCACAACATTCCTATAAACGTATCGTAAAGTTCAGCTGTGGTTTAGCTTTAGTTCAGTTTAGTTTATTGTCATGTCTCCCAAGGTACAGTGAAAAGCTTTTTTGTTGTGTACTATCCAGACAGTGGAGAGACTATACATGTTTACAATCAGGCCGTCCACAGTGTACAGGACTCAGGATAAAGGGAATAACGTTCAGTGCAAGATAGCGCCCGATTCAATTTTAGTTTAGTTTAGTCTAGTTTAGTTTAGTTTATCGTCACGTGTACCGAGGTACTGTGTAAATCGAAGATCTCGGCTAAAACCCACGCAGGTCACGGGAAGAACGTTCTCCCCGTGACCTGCGTGGGTTTTCTCCGAGATCTTCAGTTTCCTCCCACACTCCAAAGACGTACAGGTATGTAGGTTAATTGACTGGGTAAATGTAAAAATTGTCCCTAGTGTGTGTAGGATAGTGTTAGTGTGCGGGGACCGCTGGGCGGCGCGGACTCGGTGGGCCGAAGGGCCTGTTTCCGCGCTGTATCTCTAAATCTAAATCTAAAGAATGTGGTTAGGATGGAGAGATAGATCAGCCATGATCGAATGGCGGTAGAGCGTTGATGGGCCGAATGGCCTAATATTGCTCCTATCACTTATGAACTAATGAAGGATCGAACCTGGGGCTCTGAGAGGTAGCAACTCTACCAGCTGTGCCACCGTACAGCCACCCAAATCTACATGCACTACAGTAACCCCAAGGCATGTTGGAGCAAGGCATCTACAACAGCAGCAACAAACAGTAAGGCACTTGCCACCACATGGTAACATCACAACATGATTCCTTCAAAGATCAATGCCTCATTATCTATCATGAGTGTTTAATTTAGTTGAGTTTACAGATACAGCACAGAAACAGGCCCTTCGGCCCACCGGGTCCGCGCCAACCACTGATAACCGCACATTAACACCATCCTACACACACTAGGGACAATTTACACTTGTACCGAACCAACCAACCTACAAACCTGTACGTCTTTGGAGTGTGGGAGGAATCCGAAGATCTTGGAGAAAACCCACGCAGTCACGGGGAGAACGTATAAACTCCATACAGACAGCACCCGTAGTCGGGATCGAACCTGGATCTCCGGCGCTACAAGCACTGTAAGGCAGCAAGTCTACTGCTGCGCCACCGTGCAGCCCAGAGTTTTAAGTCTTCTGGCCCTGTTTCCACGCAGTGATTGGAATAAACACGACGTTAATTTGTTTCTGTATGTTTTTCCTACAGTTTTTAACATTCTCTCATCAGTCGTCTTGTAAAATCAGAAAGAAATGGTGGGAAAATCAACTGCATTCCACATTGAGGTGAGGTTAATAACCATATCATTTAACTTGACTACAATCGGCTGGTTCCTTGATTGAAATCTGCTGCATCTTGATTCCAGCGACCGTCCATCTGACCTTCTGATTTAGAATCAGCAGAACAACTTCTTGAAGGTCATGTCATAAGTGATAGGAGTAGAATTAGGCTATTCGGCCTATCAAGTTTACTCCGCCATTCAATCATGGCTGATCTCTCTCTCCCTCCTAACCCCTTTCTCTTGCCTTCTCCCCATAACCTCTGTCACCTGTACTAATCAAAAATCTTTCTATCTCTGTCTTAAAAATATTCATTGATTTGGCCTTACAGCCTTTTGTGGCAAGGAATTCCACAGATTCACCACCCTCTGACTGACTAAAGAAATGTCTCCTCATCTCCTTCCTAATTCTGAGGCTGTGACCTCTAGTTCTAGACTCTCCAACTAGTGGAAACATCCTCTCCACATCCACTCTATCCAAGCCTTTCACTGTTCTATATGTTTCATTGAGGTCCCCACTCATTCTTCTAAACTCCAGTGAGTACAGGCCCAGTGCCGACAAACACTCATCATAGGCTAACCTACTCATTCTTGTAAACCTCCTCTGGAACCTCTCCAGAGCCAGCACGTCCTTCCTCAGATACGGTGCCCAAAAATTGCTCACAATGTTCCAAAAGCAGCCTGACCAGCTCCTTAAAGAGCCTCAGCATTATATCCCTGTTTCTGTACACAAGCCCTCTCGAAATATATGCTAGCATTGAGTTCGCTTTATTTTCTACCGATTCGACTTGCGGATTAAATTTTTGAGAATCCTGCACCTAGGGTTCCCAACTTTCTCACTCCCAAATAAGGGACAAAATGTGACATCACCGCTCGTGCCCCAGCCAGCGGCCACGTGCTCCCGCTCCACCAATGTCGGCTGCCTGGGCCGGGAGGTGGGTTGCTATGCAACCTCCGTTAGGCGACTCCAGGGCCTACACTGTCTGGGCCTACAGCGGCCCCCAGGCCTAGAGTGTCTGGGCCTACAGCGGCCCTCGGGCCTACAATGTCCGGGCCTACAGCGGCCACCAGGCCTAATACGGGACAAAGGCCCGGACGGGACAAACCAATTTAGCCCAATATCCGAGATGCCCTAAGCCTACCTGCACTGTCCGTTTGCACCTCTGATTTCTGGGTTGTCTCCAAGACCAGTACTGAAGTTTCAAACAATGGCTAGTGGTAACAATTCCAAGCACCACTGTTGGTCCCAAACTAAGAATCCAAGTCACATAAAGTGCAAACCTTCGTAGCCCGTGATTTTCCGCCCATTATAGCAATTGAAATCACATCAGGAATTGCCTTGAACTGATTGTGTAAGATTATCTGTCATGCATTAGTTTTGCTGTTTTAGCCCCTTGTTTGATGACTGGTATTTATGTAATACACGTTCTCTAAACTTTATTTCACATGAAAATTAACGTATCGATATTTAATGGGGTTGCTAATACATTTTTGATTCCTGTAGGTGACAACATGCTATTATGGATAGTGCTCAAGCCTCTGTTATTTCTTATTATGGGTTACGCACATTAATGCATTCAAAATACCTGGGGCATTTTTGTGTGCTTGCTTCTTCTGAGTTCGGCAGATTGAAGCCTTGCTTAGCATAAAACAAAACGGCACAGCAAAGGAACGGGTCCATTGGCCCACGATGTCTGTGCTCAACGATGCCAAATTAATCTAACCCACACACGATCCATATTCCTCCATTCCCTGCACATCCATGTGCCTAATCTAAAAGGATCTCAAACTCCATTATCGTACCTGCTTTTCCACCATCACCCCTGACAGTGGTTTCCAGGCACTCACCTCCCCCGTTTAAATAAATGCGTCCCACACATTTATATACTAAAACTCTTGTATGTTTGTTTGTTTGTTCCTGAACTACAGCCAAAACGGTACACGATAGCGCGACAATTTTAGGCCCACCTTACTCACCGTCGTCCCTTTGGTGCTAATGGAAGAAGTCTCATTGAAATCGGTGTTTTATTTTAAAAGTTATTCACATTTTAAAGCTTAAATCTATCTCCTGGGGAGGGAGGGAGAGAGGGAGGAAGGGAAGGAGGGTGGGAGGGAGGATAAGGGGGGTTGAGGGGGATGGAGTACAGGGGGAGGAGAAGGGGAGGGGAAGGGGAGAGGGGAGGGGGAGGGGGAAGGGGGGTGGAGAGAGGAGAAGGTGGTGGAAGGGGAGGGGGAGGAGGGGGGAAGGGGAGGGGAAGCGGGAGGGGGAGGGGGGAGGGGGAGGGGGGAAGGGGGGTGGAGAGAGGAGAAGGTGGTGGAAGGGGAGGGGGAGGAGGGGGAAGGGGAGGGGAAGCGGGAGGGGGAGGGGGAGGGGGAGGGGGAGGGGGAGAAGGTGGTGGAGGGAGGGGGAGGAGGAGGGGGAGGGGGGAGGAGGAGGGGGAGGGGGGAGGGGGAGGGGGGGAGGGGGAGGGGGGGGGAGGGGGAGGGAGAGGGGGAGGGGGGAGGGGGGGAGGGGGAGGGGGGAGGGGGAGGGGGGAGGGGGAGGGGGGAGGGGAAGAGGGGAGAGGAGAGGGGTGCTGCACCAATGCAGGAGAGGTTTGGGCCCAATGGGTCCACTTGGTCTAGTTTCTTTTAATCTTTGCTCCTCTCTCATTAAAGCTATTCCTTCTAGTATTTGACATTTCTACCCTGAGAGAAAGATTCTGACCGTCTACCGAATCTATGCCTCTCGTGATTTTACAAACTTTTCTGATCGATGTCTCCTCTCAACCTCTGATGCTCCAGAGATTGCAATAAATATTTGCCCAACCTCTCCTTATATATGCATCACCTTTGATCTCTCTTTTTCACACTTTACCCTACCATGTCTCTATGTCTCCCTCTCCCTTGACCCTCAGTCTGAAGAAGAGTCTCGACCCGAATCGTCACCCATTCCTTCTCTCCAGAGATGCTTCCTGACCCGTTGAGTTACTCCAGCATTTTGTGTGCATCTGGGCGGCACGGTGGCGCAGCGGTAGAGTTGCTGCCTTACAGCGCTTGCAGCACTGGAGACCCGGGTTCAATCCCGACTACGGGTGCTGTCCGTACGGAGCTTGTACGTTCTTCCTGTGACCGCTCTGAGTTTTCTCCGAGATCTTCGGTTTCCTCCCACACTCCAAAGAGGTACAGATGTGTATGTGAATTGCCTTGGTGTATGTGTAAATTGTGCATAGTGTGTTTAGGGTAGTCTCAATGTGCGGTGAGCGTTGGTCGGTACGGACCCGCTGGGCCGAAGGGCCTGTTGCCGTGCTATATCTCTCAAACTAAAAAATGAATTAACTAAAATAAACTAAAATCTCCTTCTAGCTAATACCCTCTAATCCAGCATCTGTGTAAACCTCTTCTGCAGCCTTTCCACACCCCTCCTGGAATGAGACAACCAGATCTGCACACAATACACAAATGTGGCCTCACTAAAGTTTTATAAAGCTGCAACATCACTGTGTGACTTTTATACTCATGGCCTCAACCGATGAAGGCAAGCAGACCATTCTGTCTACTTGCGTTGCCACTTTAAGGGAACTATGGTTATATTCAGATTTAGTCGAGATCTCCATAATGTGAGTTTAGCATCGAACAATAGACAATAGACAATAGACAATAGACAATAGGTGCAGGAGGAGGCCATTCGGCCCTTCGAGCCAGCACCGCCATTCAATGTGATCATGGCTAATTATTCTCAACCAGTACCCCGTTCCTGCCTTCTCCCCATACCCCCTGACTCCGCTATCCTTAAGAGCTCTATTCAGCTCTCTCTTGAATGCATTCAGAGAATTGCCTCCACTGCCTTCTGAGGCAGAGAATTCCACAGATTCACAACTCTCTGACTGAAAAAGTTTTTCCTCATCTCAGTTCTAAATGGCCTACCCCTTATTCTTAAACTGTGGCCCCTTGTTCTGGACTCCCCCAACATTGGGAACATGTTTCCTGCCTCTAACGTGTCCAACCCCTTAATAATCTTATACGTTTCGATAAGATCTACATCTCGGAGCACCTTCTAATATCAGATTTCTCACATTCACCTTTTAATTCCCATTGAAATTGTGGACAAATATTATCCATGTGTACCTTTAGACTGCGGACTTTACTTTAGACTTTAGAGGTACGGCGTGAAACAGGCCCATCGAGTCCGTGCCAACCACCGGTCACCCCTTCCGTACACTCACACTATCCTACAAACCAGGGACAGTTTACAACTTTTCTACCAAAGCCAATTAACCTACAAACCTGTACGTCTTTGAAGTGCGGGAGGAAACCGGAGCACCCAGAGAAAACCCACAGGGTCACAGGGAGAACGTACAAACTCCGTGTAGACAGCACCCTTGGTCAGGATCGAACCTGGGTCTCTGGTGCCGTGAAGCAGCAACTCTACCGCTGCGCCACCGTGCCACCCTTACTTTCTCAAGACATTTCTTAGCATGATCTCTTCTGCCTTTCCTTCTCTCTCCCCCTCCCCCTCCCCCTCCCCCTCCCCCTCCCCCTCCCCCTCCCCCTCCCACAACCCACACCTATTACCATTTTCTCTGCACCTTAATACCATTTTTTATCTCTATTACCAGTTCTGACGATGGCTCATTAACCTGAACCGTGTTGCCCTCTGCATTATGCTGTCTTCAATGGTTCAATGGTACTTTATTGTAGAGCACATTGGCCGAGCTGCTGCCTCACGGCGCCAGAGACCTGGGTTCAATGTGACAGCTTTCAGTTCCTCGAGTAATTAATTCAATGACTTCATTAATTCTGGAATGTGATTTCACCAGGGCATTCAATAAACACAAGTCAAAGACTACCTGATTTGATTGTAGAAATGCACTACACCACATTAGTGTTAAAATGTTTAACCTTTTCACACAAAGGGTGATGGGTATATGGAACCAGCTGCCAGAGGTGGTAGTTGAGGCAGGTACCGTCATTATGTTCAAGACATATTTGGACAGATGCTTGGATAGGATAGGTAATGGGCCAGGTGGGACTGGTGTAAATGGGGCATATTGGTTGGCTTAGGCAAGTTGGGCTGAAGGGCCTGTTTCCGTGCTGTATGACTCTATGATTAGTGTAGATGGGGCATGTTGGTTGGCGTGGGTAAGTTGGGCCGAAGGGCCTGTTTCCGTGCTGTATGACTCTATGATTAGTGTAGATGGGGCATGTTGGTTGGCATGGGCAAGTTGGGCTGAAGGACCTGTTTCCACGCTGTATGACTCTATGACTAGTGTAGATGGGGCATGTTGGTTGGCGTGGGCAAGTTGGGCCGAAGGGCCTGTTTCCACGCTGCATGACTCTATGACTAGTGTAGATGGGGCATGTTGGTTGACGTAGGCAAGTTGGGCCGAAAGGCCTGTTTCCACACTGTATGACTCTATGACTAGTGTAGATGGGGCATGTTGGTTGGCGTGGGCAAGTTGGGCCGAAGGGCCTGTTTCCACGCTGCATGACTCTATGACTAGTGTAGATGGGGCATGTTGGTTGACGTAGGCAAGTTGGGCCGAAAGGCCTGTTTCCACACTGTATGACTCTATGACTAGTGTAGATGGGGCATGTTGGTTGGCGTGGGCAAGTTGGGCCGAAGGGCCTGTTTCCACACTGCATGACTCTATGACTAGTGTAGATGGGGCATGATGGTTGGCATGGGCAAGTTGGGCTGAAGGGCCTGTTTCCACACTGCATGACTCTATGACTAGTGTAGATGGGGCATGATGGTTGGCGTGGGCAAGTTGGGCCGAAGGGCCTGTTTCCACACTGTATGACTCTATGACTAGTGTAGATGGGGCATGATGGTTGGCGTGGGCAAGTTGGGCTGTTTCCACGCTGTATGACTCGATGACTCTATTGAACATTTGTGGGGGTATTTTGGGGGCCATAAACAATGAAGGCATCTTGATCAATTTATCTACAGCATGGTGACCCTGAGGTTACAAACCTTCGTGTGTTCTCCAGTAGTAATTGTCTCCGTTTCTAGATTTCCCCATCTGTGAACGGCAGACACGCGGGAGCTTCCAAATTGTGTTTGGAAGTGAGGCAGAGTAAATGGTTTGTCAGTCACCTTCTGAGAACTGCCTTTCCTGTGACATTTTTAGCTTCCTGACTTACACCTCCCACTGGTGTCCCAGCAGCGATGAAGAACCTCCTGCGTTCACGATGGCACAAGCATACCCACAACCCACTGATTTTGCACAAACGTGTGGCACTGCACAGAAACAATATCCTACACCGGGTATTTTTAGTGAAAAGCAGGTGATCTGGCATGCTGTAATAATGAAGATGAGCGTCACTAGGTGGAAGATGCAAAGACCTGAGCTAAGGTCTCTACTGAGCAGAGAATAAAACAGGCTTCCTGAGGAAGTAATGATACAAGGGCAACCCTGCCTCAAAATCAAGATAATTGCATTATTTACCAAAAATGCTAATAAAATTAATACACAGTAACTGACAAGGACAAGTGATGGTGTAAGGAGCAATGGACTGCACAATTTTCGCTTTTAATGCAAGGGCATTAAATGCAAGTGGTGCCGTGGTAGAGTTGATGCCTTACAGCACCAGAAACCGGGGTTCGATCCTGACTATGGGTGCTGTCTGTACAGAGTTTGTACATTCTCCCCGTGACCAGCGTGAGTTTTCTCCGCATGCTCCGGTTTCCTCCCACATTCCAAAGATGTTCAGGTTTGTTGGTCTGAAGAAGGGTCTTGACCCGAAGCGTCACCCATTCCTTCTCTCCAGAGATGCTGCCTGTCCCGCTGAGTTACTCCAGCATTTCGATTTAAACCAGCATCTGCAGTTCTTTCCTACACAGGTTTGTAGGTTAATTGGCTTCTGTAAGTCGTCCCTAGTGTGTAGGATAGAACTAGGGTACGGGGTGATCACGGGTTGGTGAGGTCTCAGTGGGCCGAAGGGCCTGTTTCCATGCTATATCTCTAAGCTGAACTAAACTATGCATTTTTCAGAATTTGGGCGTTATCAACAAGTCCAGCATTTACAGCTCATGTCTGGTCGTCCTTGATCTGATTGCATGCTCTGCCATTTCCACCATCTTACCCTCTGTTATCAGGCCTTCAATGATCACTTGTAAATCTGGGATATTGCCCGATTCACTCCCACCCCAGGAATGAGTGGGTTAACCTGTGGTGAGCGTTTGTCGGCACTGGGCCTGAACTCTCTGGAGTTAAGAAGAATGAGGGGGGACCTCGTTGAAACATGCAGAATAGTGAAAGGCTTGCATAGAGTGGAAGTGGAGAGGGTGTTTCCACTTGTGGGAGAGTCTAGGACCAGAGGTCACAGCCTCAGAATTTAAGGAAGGAGATTCTTTTAGCCTCTCACAGCCTCTTTTAGGAAGGAGATGAGGAGAAATTTATTTAGCCAGAGGGTGGTGAATCTGTGAAATTCTTTGCCACAGAAGGCAGTGGAGGCCAAGTCGGTGGATATTTTAAAGACAGAGATATATAGATTCTTGATTAGTACGGGTATCAGAAGTTATGGGGAGAAGGCAGGAGAATGGGGTTAGGAGGGAGAGATAGATCAGCCATGATTGAATGGCGGTGTAGACTTGATGGGCCGAATGGCCTAATTATACACCTGTCACTTATGACATATGACCGTATGTGGACATTGGACTTTGTCTATGGAACTGATGCGCTACAATGCTGAGAGCTGTATTCTGCACCTTGTATCTTCATCTTTGCTCTATCTATCGACATTGAGTTTGACTTGATTATATTTATGCACAGTATTATCTGAACTGCTTTGGTTAGCATGCAAAACAAAGCTTTTCACTGCACCTCGGTACACATGATAATAATAAACTTAAACTTAAACCTAGGGGGAGAAGGCAGGAGAATGGGGTTAGGAGGGAGAGATAGATCAGCCTTGATTGAATGGCGGAGTAGACTTGATGGGCCGAATGGTTTAATTCTGCTCCTATCACTTATGACCTAAACCTAAAGAAAGAGTCTAGAACAGGAAAGGGAGCAGGTTATTTACTCTGTGGGACATTTACTCTGTGGGAATGCATTCAGAGAATTGGCCTCCACTGCCTTCTGATGCAGAGAATTCCACAGATTCACAACTCTCTGACTGAAAAATTCTTGCCTTAGAACGGAGATGCGGAAAAACTTTTTCAGTCAAAGAGTTGTGAATCCGTGGAATTCTCTGCCTCAGAAGGCAGTGGAGGCCAATTCTCTGAATGCATTCAAGAGAGAGCTGGATAGAGCTCTTAAGGATAGCGGAGTCAGGGGGTATGGGGAGAAGGCAGGAACGGGGCTCTGATTGAGAATGATCAGCCATGATCACATTGAATGGCGGTGCTGGCTCGAAGGGGCGAATGGCCTCCTCCTGCACCTGTTGTCTATTGTCTATTAATGCACTTGATGGGGTTTTTGCAACAAGACGGTAGTTTTGTGTTTTCTTAACCACTGACTGGACGTTCAAAATAAATCTAAATTATTAACTGAACTTAAATTCCTTCGCTTCCCTGGCAGACTGTGTGCTTAAACACTTGTCAATGCATAAATAAGATGAGCTATGCTGTAATCCATTGATACTGCTGCTTGTTTTCGTTTGTATTGAGCTGTGGTATTTGGTATTCCATTTCTGATGGAAAACTCACAGGAAAATAAAAAAAGATGAGAATATTTAAACTGCCAAGTCGTTGCTAAAACAAATTACTTAGTCAGTCATGATGAAACTGGATCTAATGTCTTGCTTTAACCTTTCTGTTTGTAAAGCAATGAGCACATGCAGCAGAGTGGCGCAGCAGTCGAGATTACTGTCTCACAGTGCCAGAGATCCAGGTTCGATCCCGACCGCGGGTGCTGTCTTTATGGAGTTTGTACGTCCTCCTTGTGTGGGTTTTCTCCGGGTGCTCTGGATTCCTCCCGCATCCCAAAGAGGTGCAAGTTTGTAGGTTAATTGGCTTCTGTAAATTGTCCCTAGTGTGTGTCGAGCTAGTGTACGGGGATCACTGGTCCCAGGACCTGTTTCCGCGCTGTGTCTCTAAACTACACTAAACTAAGCTAAACTAAACTAAACTAAAGTAAACTAAACCTTAAATGCAGTGAAAACCCCCCAAAGAATCTTAAGCAGGTACTTAGTTCAGCATAAATTGGATGTCTTTGATTATTTGCAATAGTTTTAAGAAAACATTATTCAAGTAGGGAAGTTCGCCCACAAATAGAAACATAGAAACATAGACAATAGGTGCAGGAGGAGGCCATTCGGCCCTTCGAGCCAGCACCGCCATTCATTGTGATCATGGCTGATCATCCACAATCAGTAACCTGTGCCTGCCTTCTCCCCATATCCCTTGGTTCCACTAGCCCCCCCGAGCTCTATCTAACTCATTCTATCTAAATCTGGCCATTTCCCAAATAGAATTAATTACCTTTTGTGAATATCTGCATTGCATTTATTGCAGTCGTTTGAGGAGATTCCAAAAGTTTACTTTATCTTTATAGATGTGAGGACAAGAATTGGCAAGTTGCAAAAGTGTAATTTTCTTATTGCACTGGAAGCTGCTGGTCCCAGGCCAGTTTGCCAGTAAATGCTTCTGATTAATTGTTTTGTGTGTGTTTATACTGCAAACAAGAAATCAGGCCTTGCTGATTCTCATTGATCACAATCATTATTTATTTGCAGGGTTAATCAAAACGCATCAAGTTACCGGTCTGAAGAAGGGTCTCGACCTGAAGTGAGATCTGTCCATTTCTTCCCCAGAATCGAGACACAAAATGCTGGAGTAACTCAGTGGGTCAGGCAGCATCTCTGGTGAGAAGGAATGGGTGACGTTTCGGGTCAAGGCTGGTAACTTGATGCATTTTGATTAATACTGCAGAAAAACGATTATTGTAATAAATGTGAATCAGCAAGGCCTGGTTTCCTGTTTGCAGTCTCGACCCGAAACGTCACCAATGTTGTATGGGAGTGGGGAGGAGGAAATATCCAGACAGAGAATTTACAGACCAAGGGCAAACAATCGTACTCCGACAGAGGGGCAGTGCCGAGACGATTATAAATTCGGTCGAGTAAGTTCACTGAAATAACCAGCTGTTCCTTGTTAACCTTCAGTCAGTTTCTTTAAAAGCTACTGTGTTGTATCGCCATTAACTGTGAAGCTAGGAGCATCTAGAGTCTTCATGTGACACCACATTACAGCTGACTCAGGGTGATTACAGTGGTAGGGTTGCCAACTTCCTCACTCCCAAATAAGGGACAAAAGGTGATGTCATCGCCCACGCCCCACGTGACCTCACCCAGCCAGCGGTCACATGCTCCCGCTCCACTAATGGCGGCCGCCCGGGCCGGGAGGCGGGTTGCTACACAACCTCCGTTAGGCGAACGCACTCGGACCCGCTCCCTGAACACACTCCATTAGCCTACAGTGTCCGGGCCTACAGCGGCCCTTGGGCCTACAGTGTCCGGGCCTACAGCGGCCCCTGGGCCTACAGTGTCCGGGCCTACAGCGCCCCCCGGGCCTAATACGGGACAAGGGTGATCCCATATGGGACAAACCAATTTAGCCCAAAATACGGGATGACCCGGCTAATACGGGACAGTTGGCAACCATACTGGAAGGCCAGGGGCAGTTAAATGCTGAAGATGCTGAAATTTGAATCATCTTTCCAAATCCAGAAAGTGACATGTAATGCACTTCATCACTTGCAAAGTTTCCCTCGGTTTTTCTAAGTCAATGAGCCTTTATTTTTTGGAATCTGAGGTCTAACTTTTGTTGCATTAAAACAAAAGCTGCTGGAGCAAACCAGCAGGTCAGGCTGCATCTGTGGAAGGAATGGATAGGGGACATTTTGGACTTAGTTTTAGAGATACAGCGTGGAAACAGGCCCTTCGGCCCACCGAGTCTGTGCTGATCAGCGATCACCCCGCACTCTAGTCCTATTCTACAGATTGGGTACAATTTACAGAAGCCAATTAGCCCACAAACCCTGCACGTCTTGGGAATGTGGGAGGAAACCGGAGCACCCGGAGAAAACCCACGGGGTCATGGGCAGAATGTACAAACACTGCACAGACAGCAGCCGTAGTCAGGATGAAACCCGACTACTTGCGCTATAAGGCAGCAACTCTACCGCTGGCTCACCGTGCCACCCCACTAGACCTGTCTTCAGGTCTAGGCAATGATTTGGGACGGGACCCTTCTTTAGTTCAATTGTCGTGAGAGGGGGGAGAAAGTTGGAATAGATGTGTGATGGTGGACATTTTCATTTGGGACCTCCGCTGACTGATTTCCTAATTTAGCGGCCTCCAGCACTGCTCACCAGTAAGCTGTGGCATTAATTGAGCAAACTCACTATGCCCATTGATTTATTGGTTGTGTGGACATTGTAAGTAGTTGCTCATGTATGTTGACAAAGGACTCTATTGGGAGGAACTAAAGTCCCAATGGGTTATGGTGTGGAATCAGGAATGATTTTAGATTTAGGTTTCTAGATTTAGATTTAGAGATACAGCGCAGAAACAGGCCCTTCGGCCCACCGGGTCCGCGCCGCCAAGCGATCCCCGCACATTAACACTATCCTACACACACTAGGGACAATTTTTACATTTACCCAGTCAATTAGCCTACAAACCTGTACGTCTTTGGAGTGTGGGAGGAAACCGAAGATCTCGGAGAAAACCCACGCAGGTCACAGGGAGAACGTACAAACTCCGTAAGGTGGAAATTGACAGATTCTTGATTAGTATGGATGTCAGAGGTTATGGGGAGAAGGCAGGAGAATGGATTTAGGAGGGAGAGATACACCAGACTTGATTGAATGGCAGAGTAGACTTGATGAGCTGAATAGCGTAACGGAGAGGTCAGGTTGGGAATGGGAGGGGGAGTTGAAGCGCGGAACCACCCGGAGTCAGCACCGTCATTGAGGGCCGAAGGGCCTGTTCCTGTGCTGTGTTCTATTTTATTCTGGATAACCTTATTACTGGGTTGATTTAAATCTCTAATTTGCTTTGGCCATTAGTGCACTTGATTGCTTGCTATCAATGGGTGGTCCACAGAGTAGAATTAAAGTTTCTTTTTATAGCTTTTTTAGATAATGTCCTCTCTTCACAACAGGGGAATTCTCAATGCACAAAACAAAAGCCATAATAATAATTACAAGGGGTCTGTAGCCTATTGAAGCTACATTTTAAAACCCATGGCTCACAACTAAAACCACTCCTGAACTTATCAACCCACTTTCAACCTCGTTTAACTGCTAAGGCTGAATTTAAAGTGTGGGGTTCTTACTTAAAATTGGGTTTTGACAGATGAGGTTAAACACAAAATGCTGGAGTAGTTCAGCGGGACAGGCAGCATCTCCGGAGAGAAGGAATGTGTGATGTTTCTGGTCGAGACCCTTCTTCAGACTAATGTCAGGGGAGTGTGCGATACAGAGATAAAATGTAGTCGGAGACAGCAAGACTGGTGGGAGAACTGGGAAGGGGGGAGAGATGGAGAGAGAGAGAGTGAAAGCATGGGTTACTTGAAGTTAGAGTAGTCAATGTTCGTACAGCTGGGGTGTGAGCTGCTCAAGCGAAATATGAGGTGCTGTTCCTCCAATTTGCGCTGGGGCCTCACTCTGACAATGGAGGAGGCCCAGGCCAGAAAGTTCAGACTGGGAGTGGGAGGGGAGTTAAAATGCTGAGCAACCGTGAGATCAGGTTGGTTGAGACGGACTGAGCGAAGGTGTTGAGCGAAACGATCGCCGAGCCTGCGCTTGGTCTCGCCGAAGTAGAGAAGTTGACACCTGGAACAGTGGATACAATAGATGAGGTTGGAGGAGGTGCAGGTGAACCTCTGTCTCACCTGGAAAGACTGTTTGGGTCCTTGGATGGAGTCGAGGGGGGAGGTAAAGGGACAGGTGTTGCATCTCCTGCGGTTGCAGGGGAAAGTACCCGGGAACGGGGTGGTTGGGGTGGGAAGGGAACGAGTTGACCAGGGAGTTACGGAGGGAACGGTCTCTGCGGAAAGCAGAAAGGGGTGGAGATGGGAAGATGTGGCCAGTAGTGGGATCCCGTTGGAGGTGGCGAAAATGTTGGAGGATTATGTGCTCTGAGGATTATGGTCTGCATCCCAGGGTACTTAAGGAGGTGGCTTTAGAAATTGTGGACGCATTGGTAATCAATTTCCAATGTTCTATAGATTCAGGATCAGTTCCTGTGGATTGGAGGGTAGCTAATGTTATCCCACTTTTTAAGAAAGGAGGGAGAGAGAAAACGGGAAATTATAGACCAGTTAGTTTGAATCAGTGGTGGGGAAGATGCTGGAGTCAATTATAAAAGATGAAATTGCTGAGCATTTGGATAGCAGTAACGGGATCGTTCCGAGTCAGCATGGATTTACGAAGGAGAAATCATGCTTGACTAATGTTCTGGAATTTTTTGAGGATGTAACTAGGAAAATTGACAGGGGAGAGTCAGTGGATGTGGTGTACCTCGACTTTCAGGAAGCCTTCGACAGGGTCCCACATAGGAGATTAGTGGGCAAAATTAGAGCACATGGTATTGGGGATAGGGTTCTGACATGGATAGAAAATTGGTTGGCAGACAGAAAGCAAAGAGTGGGGATAAATGGGTCCCTTTCAGAATGGCAGGCAGTGACTAGTGGGATACCGCAAGGCTCGGTGCTGGGACCACAGCTATTTACAAAATACATTAATGACTTGGATGAAGTGATTAAAAGTACCATTAGCAAATGTGCAGATGATACAAAGCTGGGTGGTAGTGTGAAATGTGAGGAAGATGCTATGAGGTTGCAGGGTGACTTGGACAGGTTGTGTGAGTGGGCGGATGCATGGCAGATGCAGTTTAATGTGGATAAGTGTGAGGTTATCCACTTTGGTGGTAAGTATAGGAAGGCAGATTATTATCTGAATGGTGTCAAGTTAGGAAAAGGGGATGCACAACGAGATCTGGGTGTCTTAGTGCATCAGTCACTGAAAGGAAGCATGCAGGTACAGCAGGCAGTGAAGAAAGCCAATGGAACGTTGGCCTTCATAACAAGGGGATTTGAGTATAGGAGCAAAGAGGTCCTTCTGCAGTTGTACAGGGCCCTAGTGAGACCGCACTTGGAGTACTGTGTGCAGTTTTGGTCTCCAAATTTGAGGAAGGGTATTCTTGCTATTGAGGGCGTGCAGCGTAGGTTTACTAGGTTAATTCCTGGAATGGCGGGACTGTCATATGTTGAAAGACTGGAGCGACTAGGCTTGTATACACTGGAATTTAGGACGAGAGGGGAAACTATCGAAACATATAAGATTATTAAGGGTTTGGACACGTTAGAGGCAGGAAACATGTTCCCAATGTTGGGGGAGTCCAGAACCAGGGGCCACAGTTTAAGAATAAGGGGCAGGCCATTTAGAATGGAGATGAGGAAAACCTTTTTCAGTCAGAGAGTTGTAAATCTGTGGAATTCTCTGCCTCAGAAGGCAGTGGAGACCAATTCTCTGAATGCATTCAAGAGAGAGCTAGATAGAGCTCTTAAGGATAGCGGAGTCAGGGGGTATGGGGAGAAGGCAGGAACGGGGTACTGATTGAGAATGATCAGCCATGATCACATTGAATGGCGGTGCTGGCTCAAAGGGCCGAATGGCCACTCCTGCACCTATTGTCTATTGTCTATTGTCTATTGTCTATTGTCTATTATAGTACACTGTGAACATAATATCATATCATATATATACAGGCGGAAACAGGCCTTTTCGGCCCTCCAAGTCCGTGCCGCCCAGCGATCCCCGTACATTAACACTATCCTACACCCACTAGGGACAATTTTATTTTTTAACATTTTACCCAGCCAATTAACCTACATACCTGTACGTCTTTGGAGTGTGGGAGGAAACCGAAGATCTCGGAGAAAACCCACGCAGGTCACGGGGAGAACGTACAAACTCCTTACAGTGCAGTCCTTACGTATAGTCAGGATCGAACCTGAGTCTCCGGCGTTGCATTCGCTGTAAAGCAGCAACTCTACCGCTGCGCTACCGTGCCGCCCTCATTTTCTCATAATAAATGAGAAAAAAAAAACAATGGATGACCAAAAGAGTGGGAGGGAATAAAACTAAGTTGGGGATAAATGTAATTTTATTCCGCAAGATATTTTCATATGTCAGTGCTGTGCTGTGTCCCACGTCTCTGGCAGTGAAGCAGCTTTGCAGCTGGTTACCGTCACAGCTACATTGACATTGGCAAGCTCGCAGCTCACTGGGACGCACTAAATGAGCTTTTGGATTGAATTGCCGCGATGTAAGGTCTGCACAGACAGCTGTTCACTTGCACACTGCACACCTCCTCCACATTCAAACAGGTTCAGAGGCAGAATACCATGACTTCACTCCCCCCCTTCCCCCCCCACACACACATCCACCCATCACTCATACACAAGGAGTGTGTGCGAGACTGTGTGTGTTTGTATGTGTGAGTGTGTGCGTGTGTGTGTGTCTCCCTCTCTCCACCTGTGGCTGTGTGTGTCAGTGTGCGTGTGTGTCAGTGTGGGAGTGTCTCTGTGTGTATACGTGTGTGTCAATGCCTGTATGTGTGTGGCTATATGGCTGTGCATGTGTGTGTCTTTGGTTGTGTGTGTGTCTTTGGTTGTGTGTGTATATGTGTGTGTGTGTGCATGTGTGTGTGTGTACATGTGTGTGTGTACATGTGTGTGTGTATATGTATGTGCGCGTATATGTGTGTGTGTGTGTGTGCGTGTGCGTGTGTGTATGTGTGTGTGTATATGTGCGTGTGTATATGTGTGTGTGTGTGTATATGTGTGTGTGTATGTGTGTGTGGGTGTATATGTGTGTGTGTATGTGTGTGTGGGTGTATATGTGTGTGTGTATGTGTGTGTGGGTGTATATGTGTCAGATCACGGGGAGAACGGACAAACTCCGTACAGACAGCACCCGTAGTCGGGATCAAACCCGGGTCTCTGGCACTGTATGCACTCTGAGGCAGCAACTCTACTGCTGCGCCACCGTGCCGCCCTCCAATAGCTCTGTGTGAACTATTCCACTTCCATTTACACCATCAGAAGATGAAGCATTATTGCTTAAAGATTTGCTTTTATGAATAAACTTTAGAACACAAATTGCAAGAACCATTAACCAAACAAATAATGTTACAGATTGTTCCACATCTCATTTTGAGAGTTATTGATCAGTTGATTTATGAGAATGTTGCCAAGACTAGAGGTTCTGAGCTATAGGGAGAGGTTGAGTAGGCTGGGTCTCTATTCCTTGGAGCGCAGGAGGATGAGGAGTGATCTTATTGTGGTGTATACAATCATGAGAGGAATAGATCGGGTGGATGCATAGAGTCTCTTGCCCAGAGTAGGTGGATCGAGGACCAGAGCACAAAGGTGAAAGGGAAAAGATTGAATAGGAATAAAAGGGGTAACTTTTTTACACAAAGGTTGAACGGTGTATGGAACAATCTTCTCCAGGAGGTAGTTGAGGCAGGGACTATCCAAAAATGGAAGAAACAGTACAAGGACAGGTACAAGGATAGGATGGGTTTGGAGGGGTTTGGACCGTATGCGGGCAGGTGGGACATGTTGGCTGGTGTGGGCAAGTTGGGCCGTCGGGCCTGTTTCCACGCTGACTCTATGACTCTATGACTCTATGACTCTATGACTCTATGATTGGTTCTTTATTATCACATGTGGCATGTCACAGTGAAATTCTTTGTTTTGCAAACCACACACCAGGTATGCCGAGTCGCCACATAAAGGCTGCCTACTGGTTAAAAAGTGCTCATTATAGTGTAAAATGGTCTCTCGTTCATGAGGAGATTATAATCTGGATCTAATCTTCAGATCCAGATTAAACATACATGAGATAAGGTGCAATCTGCAATCCGCAACTGAGCAAATGTAGCATTTAACCTTTGCTTTTTCAAAATCAAGGTTGATTAAAAAGAGTTTATTCGAAGGCCATTGCTTTTCAATCTTCATAGGTGCACTTTAATTTATCAGAGAACAAAATTGCTGGAGGCCGCTACTCTCTCCATTAATATGTTGTGTTTCTTTCTTGAAGTGCCTGTAATTAATTTATAACAATTCCATTCACTCAACCTTCGATGAGGAAATTAACATTGAATAAATTGCCGACCAACATTTGTCCTTATGTTCCAGACAGCAGAACATCTGTAACATTCGTATAATAATGTTTTAGATTGCCTTAGGCTGACCTCACAGGGTTAAAAGTTGTTCAATCCCAAAATGATTTGGAGACTAACTTCTCAGTGAGCTGTTAAGCTGAGACTAGACTTTAGATCGGGGCTAGACACAAAATGCTGGCGTTACTCAGCTGGACTGCCAGCATCTCTGGAGAGAAGGAATGGGTGACGTTTTGGGTTGAAACCCTTCTGAAGACCCTTCTGATCCTTCGGAAGGATCTCGACCCGAAACCTCACAAATTCCTTCCATCCAGAGACGCTGCCATTCCCGATGAGATACTCCAGCATTTTGTGTCTATCTTCGGTTTAAACCAGCATCTGCAGTTCCTCCCGACAACTCGATTTTAGACTTTAGGCTTCGGAGATACAGCGTGGAAACAGGCTCTTCGGCCCACTGAGTCCGTGTCGACTAACGATCATCCTGCACACAAACACTATCGAACACACCGGCACCGACAACTTACAGAAATCAATTAACCGACAAACATGCACGTCTTTGGAGTGTGGGTGGAAACCGGAGCACCCGGAGAAAACCCACGCAGGTCACGGGGAGAATGTAGAAACTCCATACAGACAACACCAGTAGTCGGCATCGAACCCAGGTCTCTGGTGCTGTGAGGCAGCAACTCTACCACTGTGCCATTGTGCAGCAATTACAGTAAGATGTACTTACTTATTTCTTCAAAGAAAACTCCTATAATGTCAATAGAAAGTACACGCAGAATGAATAAAAAGGATAAAGCTAAATGCTAAAACTATTGTTCCAGCAATGAATAAGTCTTAACAATTTTCAGAAACGTTCATGTCGGGACAGATCTTTGGAGACGTACAGTAAAAGCAAAGGCTTAATAATCTGCATTTATGCTTTTAAGTGGTTTAGTTTATAGTTTAGTTTATTGTGACGTGTACCGAGGTACAGTGAAAAGCTTTTGTTGCGTGCTATCCAGGTCATAGAGTCATAGAGTGATACAGCATGGCCCAACTTGCCCACACCGACCAACATGTTCCAGCTACGCTAGTCCCACTTGCCTGCGTTTCCCCATATCCCTCTAAAGCTGTCCTATCCATGTACCTGTCTAATTGCTTGTTAAACGTTGCGATGGTCCCTGCTTCAACTCCCCCATTCCATACACCCACCACGCTTTGTGCAAATGAAATAATCTTGCCTTTCTAAATTGTACATTCCGCGAGCTTCTTAAGACTGTGGGCATTTCTGTTATTCATTAACTTGAGGCTTGTCAGCATTGGGAAGGAAATTCTCAGCTCCCTCTGCATCACCTCGCATGCAACACGAAGCTCGACCTCAACAATAAATCATTAATCCTTAACGTGGATGACACTCTTACTCAATTGGGCCTCTGTTTCAAGTTCAAACATCGATCACTATTGTGCCCCTGTCAGTGAGGTTAACAAGTCGATGCTGATGAGGATAATGGATGGTATTCTGGGTATAGATTCAGACAGAATTGCAATGAGTTTGAGGCTATGCAGAACTCATCTGTTTTTTGACAATCGAGAAGCTAGAAATGCTGGATTTTTTTCTTAGTTTAGTTTAGTTTAGTTTATAGACCCAGCGCTGAAACAGTTCAGCTTAGTTCAGTTTAGTTTATTGTCACGTGTGCAGTGTAAAGCTTTTGTTTGAGTGCTATCCAGTCAGAGGAAAGACAATACATGATTACAATCGAGCCACTTACAGTGTATAGATACATGATAAGGGAATAACATTTGGTGCAAGGCAAAGCCAGCAGTCCAATCAAGGATAGTCCAAGGGTCTCCAGTGAGGTAGATAGTAGTTCAGGACTGCTCTCTGGTTGTGGTAGGTTGTGTAGGAAAATAACTGCAGATGCTGGTACAAATCGAAGGTATCACAAAATGCTGGAGTAACTCAGCAGGTCAGGCAGCATCTAGGAGAGAAGGAATGGGTGACGTTTCGGGTCGAAACTCTTCTTCAGGCTGATGTGGCGGAATCTATCAGTCTGAAGAAGGGTCTCGATCCGAAACGTCACCCATTTCTTCTCTCCTAGATGCTGCCTGACCTGCTGAATTACCTCTGGTAATCCATTTTGTGATACCTCTGGTTGTGGTGGGATGATTCAGTTGTCTGATAACAGGCCCTTTGGCCCATTGGGTCCATGCTGATCATTGATCCCCATCCTCAGCATTATCCTACATACAACAGGGACAATTTAAAATGATACCAAGCCATTTAGCTTATAAACCTGTACGTCTTTGGAGTATGGGAGGAAACCGGTGATCACGGAGAAAACCCCCGCAGAATGTACAAACTCCAAACAGGCAGCACCCGTGGTCAGGATCGAACCTGGGTCCAAGGCAGCAACTCTATCGCTGCGCCACTGTGCACCCCAAATCTGATTTTTTTTTTTAATGGATCAAGCAGTTTCTGTGTTGCGAGACGCTGAGTTAATGTTTCAGGTCGAAAATTCTTCATCAGAACCTGGAAAGATTCCCAGAGATGTGTAAGGAGGAACTGCAGATGCTGGTTTAAACCAAAGGTAGACACAAAAAGCTGGAGTAAATCAGCGGGGCAGGCAGCATCTCTGGAGAGAAGAAATGGGTGACGTTTTGGGTCGAGACCCTTCTTCAGACTGGTTAGGGATAAGGGAGACGAGAGGTATAGACGGTGATGTGGAGAGATAACGAACAATGAATGAAAGATATGCAAATCAAGTAACGACTGTAAAGGAAACAGGCCATTGTAAGCTATTTGTGGGGTGAAAATGAGAAGCTAGTGGGGGTGGGGGAGGGATGGAGGGAGAGGGAATGCCGGGGCTACCTGAAGTGAGAGAAATCAATATTCGTACCACTGGGCTGTAAGCTGCCCAAGCGAAATATGAGACGCTGTTCCTGCAATTAGCGTTTAGCCTCACTCTGAATATGGAGGAGACCGAGGACAGAAAGGTCAGTGTGGGAATGGGAAGGAGAATTAAAGTGTCCAGCAACCGGGAGATCAGGTTGGTTCACACGGGCTGAGTGAAGGTGTTCCGTGAAACGATCTCCCAGTCTGCGTTTGGTCTCGCCGATGTACAAGAGTCCACTTCTTGAACAACGAATTCAGTAGATGAGGTTGGAAGAGGTGCAGGTGAACCTCTGCCTAACCTGAAAGGCCAGTTGGGGTCCCTGGACAGAGTCGAGCGAGGAGCTATAGCGACAGGTGTTGCATCTTCTGCGGTTGCAATGGAAATCCTACCAGCTCGCTTTGGCCCGTATTCCTCCAAATCTGTCGTATCCATGTACCTGTCTAAATGTTTCTAAGATGTTGGGATAGTCCCTGCCACAACTACCTCCTCCGACAGCTTGTTCCATACACCCACCACCCTTTGTGTTTTAGTTCTAGTTTTTTTGTTGTAGACATACAGCGCGGGAACAGGCCCTTCGGCCCACCGAGTCTGCACCGACCAGCGATCCCCGTACATTACGGGCGGCACGGTAGCGCAGCGGTAGAGTTGCTGCTTTACAGCGAATGCAGCGCCGGAGACTCAGGTTCGATCCCGACTACGGGTGCTGCACTGTAAGGAGTTTGTACGTTCTCCCCGTGACCTGCGTGGGTTTTCTCCGAGATCTTCGGTTTCCTCCCACACTCCAAAGACGTACAGGTATGTAGGTTAATTGGCTGGGTAAATGTAAAAATTGTCCCTAGTGGGTGTAGGATAGTGTTAATGTACGGGGATCACTGGGCGGCACGGACTTGGTGGGCCGAAAAGGCCTGTTTCCGGCTGTATGTGTATGGTATGGTATGAACACTACCCTACACACACTAGGGACAATTCACATTTATACCAAGCCAATTAGCCTACAAACCTGCACGTCTTTAGAGTGTGGGAGGAATTTTATACCATGTGTAATTTTATACTACATAAAGTTGTCATTTTTTTTCTAATGGCTTTCATAAGGACAAGTTGGTGTGTTCTTGTCAGGTGCAGCACTAGAGTCTGGGAACGGTTCTTGTTTGGGAGGTGATTGATGCTGGTGAAGGTGGAGTTTGCAGCTCAGCCTGGCTGCAGTAAGACAATGATTATTGATCTTTTTGTACTGCTGCCTCTTAATAGCCTTTCAATTTTACAAAGTAGGATTTAATCAATACAAAGTCTCACTCATCAATGGGACAAAAGTTCAGACATCCTGGAACTTGTAGCAGGGTACTGGTCGAGAGATTAACTATTGCATGTTAGTTCAGTTGCAATCTTTCCAACTGCTTACTGTCACTGTCGTGTGCTGGGGCAGCAGGGCGAAGGCCGCGGACGCCAACAGGATGAACAAGCTCATCAGGAAGGCTGGCTCCGTCCTGGGGGTGGAGGTGGATTCATGGGGAGGGTGTCTTGGAGGGGAGGATGCTCCTCAAACTGCGGAGCATCCTGGACAATACAGCTCACCCCCTCCATGACACACTGGTCAACCTGAGGAGCACCTTCAGCAACAGACTGGTTCCACCAAGATGCAGCACAGAATGAACACCACAGGAGATACTTCTTCCCTGTGGCTATCAAACTGGACAACTCCTCCCCCTTCTGACGTGGGGTAGACTGAGACTGAGACTGACTCCCCCCCGTCCCCACTAACACTAGCAAGAGTGATTAGTGCGGGTGTCAGGGGTTATGGGGTGAAGGCAGGGAAATGGGCTTGAGAGGGAAAGATAGATCAACCACGATTATATGGCGGAGTAGACTTGATGGGCCGAATGGCCTAATTCTGCTCCTAGAACCCATAAATTTACGAACACTATCCTACACACCAGGGACAATTTATTTTACAATTTTTCTTTAACCAAAACAAATTAACCTGCCAACCTGTGCGTCTTTGGAGTGTACGAGGAAACCAGAGCACTCGGAGAAAACCCACACGGTCACGGGGAGAACGCACAAACTCCGTCCAGGCAGCACTTGTGGTCAGGATGGAACCCGGATCTCTGGCGCTGTGAGGCAGCAACTCTACCGCTGCGCCACCGTGCAACCTAACAAAGCGAACTTTAATTGAAATTGATATTGAGTGCTTCATTGTACGCTGCCCAATATTTAAATTGTGTTATTGGACGGGATACAGTTTGCATCTTCATGTTTATGTAAATTATGCAAATACGCAAGGTCGCAAATTGCATTTGACTTTTGATTTGTTGAAACTCCTAATTTCAGAATAGATGCAAAGGCATGGCGGAGCAAACAAGTGTGGTTAAACTAACCTTGCTATTTGATTAGCCACAAATAGCTATGCCAATGTACAAGCAGATGATTGTGCGGAGAACAACGATGAAGCTTGTTGTAACTGAAATTGCTACACTGCTATCAAACACAGACAAGCAAATAACATTTAAAAAGCATGTGATCTGATTAAGTGGTGTGGTTCCTTGAACAGTCTTCATGGGATGATGGAAACACTATGCCATCTACAGTTTCCTTGGATGAATTAATAAACGTTTTCACAATTCGAACTGCGATGGGAATACAGACAGTCACCAAAGAAGAAAAAACTAATCTGTAATAATGGGCCAGAGGCTCTTCATCTCCTGTGCCTCAGTAAGACAATTTCTGATTGTACTGCTAAGTGTCATTTTACAGTAACAATTCAAGTAAACGTATTCAAATAAAGGGCGGCACGGTGGCGCAGCGGTAGAGTTGCTGCCTTACAGTGCCAGGGACCCGGGTTCAATCCTGTCTACGGGTGCTGTCTGTACGGAGTTTGTATGTTCTCCCTGTGACCGTGTGGGTTTTCTCCGGGTGCTCCGGTTTCCTCCCACATTCCAAAGACATACAGGTTTGTAGGCTAATTGGTTTTGGTAAGTTGTAAAATGGTCTCTAGTCTGTAGGATAATGATAGTGTACTGATTGCTGGTCGGCATGGATTGATCGATTGATCGATTGATTGCTTGCACGGTTGATCGATTGATTGGGTAATCGATTGATTGATTGATTGGTTGATTGATCTATTGATTGATCGATTAATCGATTGATCGAACGATAGCTCGATTGGCTGATTGGCTGATTGGCTGATTGGCTGATCGATTGATCGATTGATCGATTGATTGATCGATTGATCGATTGATTGATCGATTGATCGATTGATTGATCGATTGATCGATTGATTGATCGATTGATCGATTGATTGATCGATTGATCGATTGATTGATCGATTGATCGATTGATTGATCGATTGATCGATTGATTGATCGATTGATTGATTGATTGATTGATTGATTGATTGATTGATTGATTGATTGATTGATTGATTGATTGATTGATTGATTGATTGATCGATTGATTGATTGATTGATCGATCGATTGATTGATTGATTGATCGATCGATCGGTCGATTAAAAAAACAGGATGCAAATTGCTGGAGTAAGTCAGCATCTCTGGAGAACATAGATAGGTGACATTTTGGGTCTGGACCTTTCTTTGGACTGGATCCCAGCATCTGCAATTCCTTGTTTCTACATATTGATTGATTGATAGATTGAAAGATACAGTCTGGAAACGGGATGAAATTTTTATAAATGTGAAAAAAATGTGTAGGATTGCTAAAGTTTTCCTGAGTTCTTTGTAGCTTGAGACACATGGAAACATATTGGGGAGTAAAGAAATGTAGACCATATTAAACAAAGATTCTGTGTCTAATTTGAACAGAAGACTCAGAACCCCATTCAAAAATATTGAAAAACACAGGTCATGAGTAAATGAGGAGCTGAAAGATTTAATGTCATGATTTTAAAAATAGATCACGAGAAATAGAAACAAAACTGAGTGCCAATAAATCAACCACATCGTGTATCTGCACACTGTAAGTGGATCAATTGTAATCATATGTTATCTTTCTGCTGGCTGGATAGCGCGCAACAGAAGCGTTTCACTGCACCGCAGTGCACGTGACAATAAACTAAACTGAACTGAACCTGTCCAGGTGTCTTTCAATTGTCCGTTAGAGTATCTGCCTCAACTACCGTCTCTAGCAGCTCATTCCCTACACTGACCATCTGAATGTTCCAAAACTACATAGATTCTAGAAACAATCCCACAGATTAAGGTGAAGGGGGAAAGATTTTATTGGAATCTCAGGGATAACCTTTTCACACAAAGGATGGTAGGTGTATGGAACGAGCTGCCAGAGGAGGTAGTTGAGGCAGAGACTATCGCAATGCTTAAAAAATATTTAGTCAGGAACAGGGACAGGACAGGTTTAGTGGGATATGGGCCAAACGCAGGCGGGTGGGACTAGTGTAGATGGGACATGTTGGTCGGTGTGGGCAAGTTGGACCAAAGGGCCTGGTTCCATGCTGTATGACTCTCTATGATTCTATTAGAAGGTAGCAAATATAATGTTGTCATTGTTAAATATTCATAATCTGACATGCTTGGGAATTTGATGCTCCTGAATGGCAGGTAACCCAAACTGCAGTATTATTCCTATTAATACTCTCTCTCAAATTTATGTGCATATGTTCATAAGACATTGGAGCAGAATTAGGCCATCCAGCCCATCAAGTCTCTCCTGCCATTTGATCAAGGCTGATCTATAGACAATAGACAATAGACAATAGGTGCAGGAGGAGCCCATTCTGCCCTTCGAGCCAGCACCGCCTTTCGATGTGATCATGGCTGATCATTCTCAATCAGTACCCCGTTCCTGCCCTCTCCCCATACCCCCCTGACTCCGCTATCCTTAAGAGCTCTATCTAGCTCTCTCTTGAATGCATTCAGAGAATTGGTCTCCACTGCCTTCTGAGGCAGAGAATTCCACAGATTTACAACTCTCTGACTGAAAAAGTTTTTCCTCATCTCCGTTCTAAATGGCCTACCCCTTATTCTTAAACTGTGGCCCCTGGTTCTGGACTCCCCCAACATTGGGAACATGTTTCCTGCCTCTAACGTGTCCAACCCCTTAATAATCCTATATGTTTCGATAAGATCCCCTCTCATCCTTCTAAATTCCAGTGTATACAAGCCTAGTCGCTCCAGTCTTTCAACATATGACAGTCCTGCCATTCCGGGAATTAACCTAGTGAACCTACGCTGCACGCCCTCAATAGCAAGAATACCCTTGTTTCCCACTCAACCCCATTCTTCTGCCTTCTTTGATGCTCTTACTAATCAAGTTCCTATCAACTTCCACTTTAAAAATATCCATTGACTTGTCCTCCACCGCTATCTATGGCAATGAATTCCACAGATTCACCACCGTCGGGCTAAAAGAAATCCTCCTTAATCTCCATTTTAAAGGCACTTTCTTTTATTCTGAGGCTGTGCCCTCTGGTCCTAGATTCTCCCACTACTGCAAACATCCTCTCCACATCCACTCTATCTAGGCCTGAATTCACCGTCTTACAGAGGTTGCACAGTAGGATAATGGAATTCCTTGTAAAGTGGCTGAGTTTAAAGTGAGCGTGAGAAACAGGGCTCTGGTGACTTTAAAGAGATCACCATAAGTAATACCTTTCAAGTGTAAAAGGAGTGCAGAAAGTGGAATGGATGAGATTAAAAGGAGCAGAGGAAACATGCCCCTGAAGTGTTTCAGTGAGTGTGGCAACCCAGGGTCTTTCGGGAACTGGGCGTTGTTAAAAATTGTTGAACAATTGTTAAACGCTAAGTCTCTTGCCCAGAGTCAGGGATTCGAGAACCAGAGGACATAGGGTTTAAGCTGAGGGGGGAAAAGTTGTAATGGGAACCTGAGGGGCAACTTACTTATACAAAGGCAGGTAGGTGACTGTAACAAGCTGCCGGAGGAGGTAGTTGAGGCAGGTACTATTGGATCATTTAGGAAACATTTCGACAGGTGCATGGATAGGACAGTTTTAGAGGGAGTTGGGACAAATGTAGGTTAATTGGCTGGGTAAATGTAAAAATTGTCCCTAGTGGGTGTAGGATAGTGTTAATGTACGGGGATCGCTGGGCGGCACGGACTTGGTGGGCCGAAAAGGCCTGTTTCCGGCTGTATATATATGATATGATATGATATGAAAAGCAGGCAGGTGTGACTAGTCAAGATGGTTGGCGTGAGCAAGTTGGGCCTAAAGGCCTGTTTCCACACTGTGTGACTCTCTGTGCGACTGGACCCCCCTACGACAATGTCTACGACAAGCTACAACAACCTACCACCTGGTCGACGTCAAGCTACGGCAAGCTACCGACAACCGGCGACCCAATCGTCGCGACTTAGGACTGCAATCGTCCATCTACGACCGCACCTACGACAACCCACGACCACACAGGCGACAACCTACGACAACCGAAGTCAACCCACGTCTACCCGCGACAAGCGATGACCGTGTCGGCGACAACTGAAGACAATTCACGTCATTTTGGCCTCCGGTTTTGCCGTCGTTTGACGTAGGTGGTCACCAATGGAATTCAATGAAGTCAGCACCCGGCGACAACCTACGTCACCTGGCGACAACCTGGCGACAACCGATGACAGCGCCCACGTCAGGAGATGTCAAGGTACGATCATTGGCGTCAAACCGACAGTCGGCGAAAATCTTTAACCATTTCAAAATCCAGCGGCGACCAGAAAAACGCTACGACTCTTTGGAGACGACTCACAACCGTACAAGCAACACCCCGGCGACCGTGTGGCGTCGCCTGCAGTCGCCTAAAATATCGCCTCAGGGGTTTAAAGAACAGGGCCCCAGTGTGCTTAAAGAGACTACAGGAAACCAAACTCGGTGAGCCTGCTGCAAACACATTTTCATTTCTGAACTGGAAAAAAAATACTGGATTATCATATCATATCATATATCATATACATACAGCCGGAAACAGGCCTTTTTGGCCCTCCAAGTCCGTGCCGCCCAGTGATCCCCGTACATTAACACTATCCTACACCCACTAGGGACAATTTTTACATTTTACCCAGCCAATTAACCTACATACCTGTACGTCTTTGGAGTGTGGGAGGAAACCGAAGATCTCGGAGTAAACCCACGCAGGTCACGGGGAGAACGTACAAACTCCTTACAGTGCAGCACCCGTATTATCAGAGTTTTACTCCATTTGAGAAGAAAAGGAAGTGAGTTATCAGAGAAGTGCATATTCAGCAAGAAGGGGAAGAAAAAACCTGTAATCTGTGATTAAGAAGGCGATAAAAATTCTACTTCAAAATTTAATATCAGGACAAGTAGAGTCAACATGGATTTGTTAGAAGTAATTCTGGCTTGGCAAGCTATTACTTGGCGTCTAACTAGCAGCATAGGTATGATACCAGTGGAATGAAGTGTGCTTGGATTTCCAAAAGGTTTGCAATAAAAGATTATCAAATAAAATTAAAGCACTTGAAAGCTGAAGTGGAAGACTGATGTCGATTAAGGATTAGGAAGGAACCTGCATAAACCAAAGATAGACACAAAAAGCTAGAGTAACTCAGCGGGACAGGCAGCATCTCATTCAGACTGAAGAAGGGTCTCGACCCGAAACGTCATCCGTTCCCTCTCTCCAGAGATGCTGCCTGTCCGGCTGAGTCACCCCAGCTTTTTGTGTCTCTCTTAGACTAAAGGGCCTGTCCCACTTTAGGCGATTTTAAGGCGACTGCCGGTGACTTGGCTGTCGCCGACAGTTCGCTGTGGTGTCGTGGGCATGATCGTGAGGAGTCTTCCAAGAATCGTAGTGGATCTCGGCGCGTCGCTGAGAAATCATCCGGAGTGAAATCTCTCGCCGACAGCTGGCTTGTCGCCAGGTATCGTTGCTTATTGCGGGCGCTGTCTGTCGCATGCTGTCCCCAGGTTTGATAGCTTCTCTTAGATGCATTTAGAAGCACATAATATTAAAATAAGTAAAGTCATTTCAAAATACCATAAAATGCTTGTGTTTAACTAATTTATTTACCGTCAGGACATTTGACAGGTAGATTGGAGGCGACAGTTTGACGGTCAGGTAAGCGTGGGAATTTTTGCGATGTTTATGGTCATCAGCCATTACATTTAAAGTGGGCTCCCAACTCAGATATGCAACCCAGAAACCAGATATGCATCTCCCGTACATTTTCAAAGCATGCCCACACACTTTTCACACAAATCCACTTAACCACTTTTTAATTTTTTTTTTTTAATACTGCTATTAGTAAACTGGAAGTAAATCCAGTTTATTCCTTGTTACAGTGAAGCTTGTTTTTTAAGTAACCCATACAAGGTGTTATAGTTCAAAACTCTCAAGTACTTACCGACTTGTCAGTGATTTCAGCGAAAATCAGGACTCCGGAGAAGCATTGATAAGCGTGGGAATTTTGCGATGTTTCAGAAGACGCTGCAATCTCGACCTGACTCGGCATTGTCGTGGTCATTGTCGTGGTCATTGTCGTGGTCATTGTCGTGGTCATTGTTGTGGTCATTGTCGTGGTCATTGTCGTGGTCATTGTCGTGGTCATTGTCGTGGTCATTGTCGTGGTCATTGTCGTGGTCATTGTCGTGGTCATTGTCGTGGTCATTGTCGTGGTCATTGTCGTGGTCATTGTCGTGGTCATTGTCGTCGGGTAAAAGAAAATGTTGGCGATCTGCTACGACTTTGACAGTCGCCGGCAGTCGCCTAAAAAATCGCCTAAAGTGGGACAGGCCCTTTAGGATCAGTTGATGGGCAAGAAATAGATAACACTGATAAATGGGTCACGTTTGGATTTTGTAGATTGTGGTGTGAGATAGGTTTTCAGTATTGGGACACCACCTGTTCACTGTACATGTTATTGGTTGGATAGGCTTGGGTTTAGGTTTATTATCCTCACATGTACAGAGGTACAGTGAAAAGCTTTGTTCTGCATGCACATCCAAGCAGATCAGATCGACCATGCGTACAAAGAATAGACAAAGGAATAAGGTGTGCACTTGGGAAATGGAAAGTGTGACAAAATGTCTGAGGCTTAGGGTCACCGCAGTGATCAAAGGAAGGAGAGGGAGAGAGAGAGAGAAGAGAAATGGGGGGAGAGGAGGGGGAGAGGGAGAGGAGGGGAGAGGGAGAGGAGGGGGAGGAAAGGAGAGGGAGAGAGGGGAAGAGGAAGGTGAGAGGGGGAGAAAGGAAGATGGGAGGGGATAGGGAGAGAGGGGAGGAGGGAGAGAAGGGAAGATGGGAGGGGATAGGGAGAGAGGGGAGGAGGGAGAGGAGAGGGAGAGGGAGAGGGGGAGGGGAAGAGGGACGGGGGTGTGGGAGAGGAAGAGGAGGGAGAGAGAGGGAAAGGGAGAGGGAGAAAAGAAGAGTGAGAGGAGGGGGTGTGGGAGAGGGGGAGGGGGAGGGGGAGAGGGGGAAATGAAGAGTCAGAGGGAGAGGAGGGGATGTGGGAGAAAGGGAGAGGGGGAGAGGGAGAGGGAGAGGGGGAGAGGGGAGAGGGGAGAGGGGAGAGGGAGAGAGGGAGAGAGGGAGAGAGGGAGAGAGGGAGAGAGGGAGAGAGGGAGAGAGGGAGAGAGGGAGAGAGGGAGAGAGGGAGAGAGGGAGAGAGGGAGAGAGGGAGAGAGGGAGAGGGAGAGGGAGAGGGAGAGGGAGAGGGAGAGGGAGAGGGAGAGGGAGAGGGAGAGGGAGAGGGAGAGGGAGAGGGAGAGGGAGAGGGAGAGGGAGAGGGAGAGGGAGAGGGAGAGGGAGAGGGAGAGGGAGAGGGAGAGGGAGAGGGAGAGGGAGAGGGAGAGGGAGAGGGAGAGGGAGAGGGAGAGGGAGAGGGAGAGGGAGAGGGAGAGGGAGAGGGAGAGGGAGAGGGAGGACTTTAAACTAGAGATACAGAGTGGAAACGAGCCCTTTGGCCCACCGAATCCGTGCCATCCAGCAATCACCCCATACACTAACACTTTGCTACTCATCAGGGACAATTTACAATTCTTTTTCCAGAAGTTAATTAACCTATACACCGGCACATCTTTGGAGTGTGGGAGGAAAGCGGAGAGGGAGAGATTAGTTTAACTTGCCATCATGTTTGTCATGGACATTTTGTGGTGTAGGGGCTGATCCTGTGATGTGCCGTTCTATGTGTCCTATGTTTTATAAAAACCGATCATCAATTTCCAAGGACAATGAAATTTGAAAAGGATTTGTCTACAATCCTCCTGGATTAGTGCAGGGGTTGGAGTTGCTGCCTCACAGCGCCAGAGACTCGGGTTGGACCCTGACTAAGGGTGCGTGAGAAAATAACTGCAGATGCTGTTACAAATCGAAGGTATTTATTCACAAAATGTTGGAGTAACTCAGCAGGTCGGGCAGCATCTCAGGAGAGAAGGAATGGGTGACGTTTCGAGTCGAGACCCTTTCTTCAGACTGATGTCAGCGGGGCGGGACACAAAGGAAGGATATAGGTGGAGACAGGAAGACAGTGGGAGATCTGGGAAGGGGGAGGGGAAGAGAGGGACAGAGGAACTATCTAAAGTTGGAGAAGTCGATGTTCATACCACTGGGCTGCAAACTGCCCAGGCGAAATATGAGGTGCTTTTCCTCCAATTTCCGGTGGGCCTCACTATGGCACTGGAGGAGGCCCATGACAGAAAGGTCAGACTGGGAATGGGAGGGGGAGTTGAAGTGCTCGGCCACCGGGAGATCAGATTGGCCAAAGCGGACCGAGCGCAGGTGTTGAGCGAAACGATCGTCGAGCCTGCGTTTGGTTTCGCCGACATCTGGTGCTGTCTGCACGGAGTTTGTACGTTCCCCCTGTGATCACGTGGGTTTTCTCCGGCTGCTCCGGATATCCCCCCAAAATTTGCAAAGACGTGCAGGTTTGTAGGTTAATTGTCTTCTGTAATATGTAGGACAGAACTAGTGTACGGGTGATTATTTCTCAGCGTGGAGTCGGTGGGCTGAAGGACCTGGCTCCATGCTCTTTCTCTAAACCAAACTATGTAGGCAAAGGCTTTTTGAGGTTGGAAGAGGCGATGTTCTGGTGCTTTTCTCTTTATTCCCCTTGGATTAGTTGGGCTTTGAGGCTCACATTCATGGTAACCCAATGGGGGTCATCTGCTCTCAAACTCAAAGTGGTGTCTTTGGCCTGGTGGGAGGAGGTGTTTAACCTTCCCTGGGGCAGTCTGCATGGGAATGTTTCCATAGTTACCGGAATCAAACTTGCCTCTGTTTTTGTGGTCTTCAACTTCAACTTGAAACTCCTCAGAGTCAATCTCACCAACAACTTCTCCTGGGCCACCCATATTGAAGCAAGGGCCAAGAAAGCACGCCAACGCCTCGACTTCCTTGGAGGTTCAGTGTGTCCCCAACAACTCCCACCAACCTCTACAGGTGCCCCATAGAAAGCATTTTATCGGGACGCATCACAGCTTGGTTTGGGGAACAGCTCCATCCAAGACCGCAAGAAATCGCAGCGAATTGTGGACGCAGCCCGGACCGTCACACAAACCAACCCCCCCCTCCATTGACTCCAATTACACCTCACGCTGCCTCGGCAAGGCCAGCAGCATAATCAAGGACCAGTCGCACCCCGGCCACTCCCTCTTCTCCCCTCTCCCATCAGGCAAAAGGTACAGAAGTGTGAAAACGCACACCCCCAGATTCAGGTTCAGTTTCTTCCCAGCTGTTATCAGGCGACTGAACCATCCTACCACAACCAGAGAGCAGTGCTGAACTACTATCCACCTCAATGATGACCCTCGGACTATCTTTGATCGGGCTTTGCTGGCTTTACCTTGCATTGAAACCGTATTGCCTTATCATGCATCTACACACTGTAAATGGCTCGATTGTAATCATGTATTGTCTTTCCGCTGACTGGTTGGCATGCATCAAAAGCTGTTCACTGTACCTCAATACACGTGACAATAAACTAGACTGATATCCCTCCACTCCCTGCATATCCAGGTGCCCATTCACATGTCTCTTCAATGCCACTATGGTGGCTGCCTCCACCACCACCCATGTCAGTGTGTTCCAGGCACCCACCACCCTCTGTGAAGAAACATGAATCGCCTAAGTGAAAAAAACGCAGAGAAATAAAGCATAAATTCACCATCAGTTCTTCTGCAACTGGCCGTAAATACAAAAATAAGATCATAAAGTTCATAAGTTAACTGTACACTCTGGACGGCTCGAACGTAATCATGTATTGTCTTTCCGCTGACTGCTTAGAGTCATAGTGAGTCATGGAGTGACACAGTGTGGAGACAGGCCCTTCGGCCCAACCTTCCCTCTCCCATCAGGCAAGAGGTACAGAAGTGTGAAAACGCACACCTCCAGATTCAGGGACAGTTTCTTCCCAGCTGTTATCAGGCGACTGAACCATCCTACCACAACCAGAGAGCAGTCCTGAACTACTATCTACCTCATCGGAGACCCTCAGACTATCCTTGATCGGACATTACTGGCTTTATTTCGCACTAAGCGTCATTCCCTCGTCGTGAATCTGTACACTGCGGACGGCTCGATTGTAATCATGCATTTGTATTTCCGCTGACTGAATTGTGCGCCACAAATGCTTGCCACTGTACGTGACAATAAACTGAACTGATCTAAACTGAGCAGAGTCACAATCATGGCATGTCTGATATCCTTTGGCATGCGCTCTACTTCACAGCGACGTTTCGGAACTTCACCTTCTCCTGAGGCTTTTTCTCAGCTTGCGTTTGTTCTCGGTCTGATGCTTTGCTGAAATTGCGCTGGATGGGCGCGCCGGACCGGATTCGAGGACGCACATGTCAAAGAAGCAGGAAAGAACCTGAAAGGCCATATCTGAAAGAAGAAAACATATGTGGTAAAGGGCGAGCTATAATTCCGAGGATTAGAATTGCATTTGGAGCAGCGCATTAGAGCGGAATCTCGATGCAGAGCGCTTGCAGAGCGAATGTAAAACCTGTTTATCCACCTCACGATAAGAAATGCAGTCTCACGCTCAATTCCCCGATTAGCTGCTCAGCAGAAGTGATGGGAATATTCTTCCGCATCATCCCCTTATTTTCCAGAATGTGCAAAAAAAAATAAAAAAATAAAAATGATGCTTTCAGAATCAATTAAAAGAACACGTGAAAATTTCAAGAAACCGATTATAAAACGGTGCGTGTTACAACCGGGACAACAAAATTGTCTGACTCCCACGATAGCCGCTATAAATCCCTGAAAGATCCCTGTGGCATGAGCGCCAGGGACCCTTGTGAATTTTACCATGTCTGCAAATGAATGATAGTTAATTAAATTTCTCCGCAGACCTGCGAGGCCCAGATGGCTCAGTTGACTTGCGGTCCAACAGTTCCACACAAAGTTCACTGAAGCATTCCCTTACAATGCCTAAGTAGCTAATTCCCTCGAGTAGCATCTCTTGAAAGGCTGGGGCCTGGTGCCTGGGATTTCCCTTCATTATCGGCTGAGCAGAAAAGCAACCCACCAGTGTACATCTGAGTCTGATCTGCTGCTATTTCCTCCTAGGGCCCTCATTACTGTGCACGCCAGATTTGAAGCGATGATATTATTCCTAACAGGTTGCCTGACACTGGTGGGAAGGGATGAGTATATTGATTTGAGCATCGGAGTAAAGAGGTCCTTCTGCAGTTGTACAGGGCCCTGGTGAGACCACATCTGGAGTATTGTGTGCAAGTTTGGTCTCCTAATTTGAGGAAGGACGTCCTTGCTATTGAGGCAGTGCAGCGTAGGTTCACGAGGTGAATCCCCGGGATGGCGTGACTGACATATGAGGAAAGATTGGAAAGACTGGGCTTGTATTCACTGGAATTTAGAAGGATGAGAGGGGATCTTATAGAAACGTATAAAATTATAAAAGGATTGGACAAGCTAGATGCAGGAAATATGTTCCCAATGTTGGGGGAGTCCAGAACCAGGGGCCACAGTCTAAGAATAAAGGGGAGGCCATTTAAAACTGAGATGAGAAGAAACTTTTTCACCCAGAGTTGTGAATTTATGGAATTCTCTGCCACAGAGGGCAGTGGAGGCCAATTCACTGGATGGATTTAAGAGAGAGTTAGATATAGCTCTAGGGGCTAGTGGAATCAAGGGATATGGGGAGAAGGCAGGCACGAGTTATTGATTGTGGATGATCAGCCATGATCACAATGAATGGCTCGAAGGGCTAAATGGCCTCCTCCTGCACCTATTTTCTATGTTTGTATGTTTCTATAAGTCAGGATTGAACCTGGTTCTCTGGCACTGTGAGGCAGCAACTCTACCTCCTGCACCACCGTGCCCTGGATAGGTCTCTGGCGATAAAACGAATTACAGTCTGAAGAATGGTCTCGACCCGAAACGTCACCCATTCCTTCTCTCCTGAGATACTGCCTGACCTGCTGAGTTACTCCAGCATTTTGTGAATAAATACCTTCGATTTGTACCAGCATCTGCAGTTATTTTCTTAAACTAATTACAATCCTGCCTATTAAGTTGCAGTTAATATCAAAATACTTAGTCAGTCATTGCATTTTTTAGTGGAAGTTGTGAACTTAATGATCATGAATATTAAAACAAAATATTCAGCTGTGTCTCAATCAAAATATAAATAAATAACAAAATATTTAAATCTTAGTCCATAATTAGCTGTTTTCATATCTCATCGTAAAATAATTTGGACTAATCTGAAGACATTGCCAGCTAACCTTTAAGTATCATTCTTCTGAATTGCCCAGGAAAATTAATGGAAGGATTATTTTGAGCCGGAGTTGTCTGTCTGGTGTTCGTATGTTCTCCTTATTTTTCTGCAGCTCGAGTTCTGGATCTCAAAGATATATTGGTTCATCATCGAGTCGTAGAATCTTAGAGTCATACAGTGTGGAAAAAGGCCCTTCAGCCCAACTTGCCCACACCGACCAACATGTCCCATCTGCACTAGACCCACCAGCCTGCATTTAGCCCATATCCCTCAAAATCTGTCCTATCCATGTACCTGTCCAAATGTTTCTCAAACGTCGCGATAATTTTTTTTTCACACAGAGAGTGAATTTCACATCTGTGGAATTCTCTGCCATAGAAGGTAGTTGAGGCCAGTTCATTGGCTATATTTAAGAGGGAATTAGATGTGGCCCTTGTGGCTAAAGGGATCAGGGGGTATGGAGAGAAGGCAGGTACGGGATACTGAGTTGGATGATCAGCCATGATCATATTGAATGGCGGTGCAGGCTCGAAGGGCCGAATGGCCTACTCCTGCACGTATTTTCTATGTTTCTATGTTTCTATGTTTCTATCCCTGCAATACCTCTGGGTACTCCGGAGCTAACTGAATAATTATTCACGCAGAATGTAGAAATGAGAAACGGCAGATGCTGGTTTGCCTTCTCTGGCACCTCGTTCCATACACTCACCACCATTGGTGTACAATAGTTACCTCTCGGGTTCCTATTAAATCTTTCCCCCCCCCCCCCCTCACTTTAAACCTATGATGCACATTTCCAAATAACGGAGTCCTATTTCTGTACTGCGGTTGAAAACAGCATGGCGCGTAATGGAAAATATGTTCCAATACTTTAGGCAAGAGCCGGAGAGAATATTCACGAGCCTTAACATCTCCCCAGTGACCCCAAGCAGATCAGAGGGCCGCCACTGTTCGTTTGTAATCTTACTGTGAAAGCAATCAAGCTGTAGGATAGTCTGTGAGAACAGTCATGTGGATGCTCTTGATGGTGGGAGAGTTGTGTTGCTGCTGCATGGAGCCTCTGTTCGTTCATTAGGCTCTAATTAGAATTGAAATCCAGCGCACACTGGGGTTCCTTGAAAATCCTTGTGATGACTGTGAAAATATTTTGAAGTAAAGCTCGTTAAGACAGAACAACCCAGAAGGACTGTGAGCGCATCGCGATACATTTCGAAAAGCAGACGCTTTAAATTTTAGGTCGTAGTCTTCCAATAGTCAAGTTTTCTTGATTAGTTTAGTTTAGAGATACAGCACGGAAACAGGCCCGCCGGGTCCACGCCGACCAGCGATCCCCGCACACCAACACTATCCCACACCCACTAGGGACAATTTTTACGTTTACCAAGTCAATTAACCTGCATACCTGTACGTCTTTGGAGTGTGGGAGGAAACCGAAGATCCCGGGGAAAACCCACGCAGGTCACGGGGAGAGCGTACAAACTCCGAACAGACGGCACCCGTAGTCGGGATCGAACCTGGGTCTCCGGCGCTGCAATCGCTGTAAGGCAGCAACTCTACCGCTGCGCCACCGTGCTGTCTCCTTGATTATTGGACCCCTTACAGTCAGGGGTCAGAAATGGGGTTTGTGTGGTGGGGAGTGCAGTTACCTCTTCCAATAATCATTGTAATATCAAATAATAATAAATAGATGGTGCAGATTGTAGAGCTGCTGCTTTACATCACCATGGAGGAGGGGAGAGGGGGTGGGGGAAGGGGGTGGGGGAAGGGGGTGGGGGGGAAATGAATGCAGGAGTTTCTTGAAATTAGAGAAATCAATATTCCTACCGCTGGGTTGTACGCTGCCCAAGTGAAATGCCCAAGCGGTTCACTAGGTTAATTCCCGGAATGGCGGGACTGAAGTATGTTGAAAGACTGGAGCGACTAGGCTTGTATACGCTGGAATTTAGAAGGATGAGAGGGGATCTTATCGAAACGTATGAGATTATTAAGGGGTTGGACACGTTAGAGGCAGGAAACATGTTCCCAATGTTGGGGGAGTCCAGAACTAGGGGCCACAGTTTGAGAATAAGGGGTAGGCCATTTAGAACGGAGATGAGGAAAAACAGAGAGTTGTAAATCTGTGGAATTCTCTGCCTCAGAAGGCAGTGGAGGCCAATTCTCTGAATGGATTCAAGAGAGAGCTAGATAGAGCTCTTAAGGTTAGCAGAGTCAGGGGGTATGGGGAGAAGGCAGGAACGGGGTACTGATTGAGAATGATCAGCCATGATCACATTGAATGGTGGTGCCGAATGGCCTACCCCTGCACCTATTGTCTATTGTCTATTGTCTATTGAAATATGAGGTTTCTGTTTCTCATAAAAATGGTTGTTTCCACATAGACAAGACTAAAGCCTGGCAGACAGCTGACGATCTGGGTGCTTTAGGTATAAGTCCCTTAACACAGCACTTCAACGCTGCTGACAAAGCACATGGTGCTGAAACAAGCAGCTGAATGAGGGGTCAGGAGCAAGAATGAGTGGTTGAGCTTCATCACGTCTTCACTGCCCGTCACAGTTCAGCATGCATCTGGAGAGGTCAGGAATGAGCTGACCTGTGAGGTGACCTCTTCACCGATCCACTGCTACCAGGTAAATCGGATTTGCTCCGTGGGTTCAGGCTCCCGCATTTGATTCTCAATGTTTTCTTTGACCAGCTTTCCGCTTTATTGATTCGCAGTGTTTTCTTTGACTAGCTTTCTACTTTTTTTTTCCCGTGCTAATTTTGAAATTAAAAAAACACTGAATTGTGGAGTCTTACAGTGTGGAAATAGGCCCAACTTGCTCACACCGCCAAGTTTTGAGCTGGTGACTTTGTGCGGGGTTTGGTTTAGTTTAGTTTAGAGATACAGCGCAGAAACAGAACCCGCGCCGACCAGTGGTCCCCGCACATTAAAACTATCCTATACCTGGTTACCCAATTAACCTACATGCCTGTACGTCTTTGGAGTGTGGGAGGAAACCGAAGATCTCTGAGAAAACCGGGGAGAAGCCACAAACCTCTCAGGGGGAACCTACAAACCTCGTGGGGAGAGCTTACAAATTCCATACAGACAGCCCCCTTAGACGGTATCAAACCCGGGTCTCCGGCGCTGCATTCACTGTAAGGCAGCAACTCTACCGCTGTGCCACCGTGCCGCCCGTTTGTTCACCTGTTCTTCTTGTGATTAGTATCCCCTGCTGCTGTAGTTCCAGAGATCCCAAAGATATATTGGTTAGTCAGAGAGTCAGGGAGTCAATAGACAATAGACAATAGACAATAGGTGCAGGTGTAGGCCATTCGGCCCTTCGAGCCAGCACCGCCATTCAATGTGATCATGGCTGATCATTCTCAATCAGTACCCCGTTCCTGCCTTCTCCCCATACCCCCTGACTCCACTATCCTTAAGAGCTCTATCTAGCTCTCTCTTGAATGGATTCAGAGAATTGGCCTCCACTGCCTTCTGAGGCAGAGAATTCCACAGGTTTAGAATGATGCAGCGTGGAAGCAGGCCCTTCAGCCCAACTTGTCCACACCGACCAACATACCCAATCTGCATTAGTCCCACCTGCCTGCATTTTCCCCAGATCCCTCAAAACCTGTCCTATCCATGTACCTGTCTAAATGTTTCCTAAACGTTGATATATCCTCTAAAAATGATTCATAATTATGAATAATTGAATGGACGCTTAATTAAAGGATACGTTTCACCTTGCAAGGAGCTTATGCAGTCTAAGAGTGTGCAGCACAAGTGAAAAGCCATGACTGCCCTTGCCCGGAGTTTACCATGTGATGAGACCAGATGCACCAGATCCGATGTCCACAGTCACCCGCCGGTGGGGCCGAGATACAAAGTCGGGCCTGGGAAGTCGGTGATGGGAACGGATCTGCCGGCTCCGGCCAGGCCGGAGTTCCAGAGCGCCGGGCGCAGGGGGGCAAAGCTGAGCCGCCGATCAGCTGCGGAAGTCCCGATGAGGTCGAGATCGGCCGCCTCGCCCGGCCGAGGCGCCACGTTTTCGGGGGGGACTTCCAGGGGGGGGGGGGGACTTCCAGGGGGGGATTTCACGTGCAATTTGTCCGGAGTAAAGGAGTTGCCGCACCACCAGTTGCCGGAAAATCAGTGGTGGACCTGCACTCTAATATTCTTTTGCACTTCTTGGATTTTGCATGGATTTGCCAGTGTATTCATTACTGTACACATACTGCTTACTCAATGTGAATAAGCTTCATGTGAATAATGCGAATTTAATGGCATCCTGGTGAGTGTGGCAATAAAGAAATCTCGTCTAGTTTAGTTTAGTGTAGTTCAGAGATACAGCGCGGAAACAGGCCCTTCGGCCCACCGAGCCCGCGCCGACCAGCGATCCCCGCACATTAACACTATCCTACACACACTAGGGACAATTTTCCACATGCACCAAGCCAATTAACCTACATCTAATCTAATGAGCTTTAACATAGCTCTCCCCTGATTTTCTGTTGCAATTTTCCATACAGCGGGATTAACTGTGGTATATATACGTCACAGTTGAGAATAGACATCAGAAGGATAATTGATCTATCTGCCATTAAACTGCAACAGTCAGTAAAACCAGAGCTTATAATAATATATTCCTTTATTCGTCCCACACCGGGGAAATTTACAAGGGATTGTAGCGGAAATAGGCCATTCGGCCCATCAAGTCTACTCTGCCATTCAACCATGGCTGATCTATCTCTCCCTCCCAACCCCATTCTCTTGCCTTCTCCCCATAACCCCTGGCAACCTCTATCACAACCAGAGATCGTAGCTTCAATACCGCCTGTTGACCTGGTAAAGTTTCTATCATTAATGGAACAATACCAGGTATCTGCTGAGCTGTTCACAAGGTTTCTTGTAAGCTACCCTTGAAATAGTCCACAGTACGACCGAACAGACTTTGGCAACGTCTCATTAAACCGATTTCCTTCCCGCGAGTTATCACACACAGACAGAAAAGGTTGGTTAACTAACTTGACACAGGTCAGATGTTGCTTTTCACAATCTAGGTTCTATTTTCCTGACCTTGATGTCTAAGTTGTTTGACAGTGAACAGTAATTTCACTCAAAGTACCAAGTGCCGGAGGAACTCAGCGGGTCAGGCAGTATTGGTGCAGGGAATAGAGAGGTGATGTGTAAAGTCAGGCTAATACAAGTCTGAAGAAAGGACCTGACCCACAATGATGCCTGTCCATTCCCTCCACCGATGATGCCTGACCTTTAGATTTTAGATTTAGAGATACAGCGCGGAAACAGGCCCACCGTGTTTGCGCCGCCCAGCGATCCCCGCACATTAACACTATCCTACACCCACTAGTGGCAGTTTTTACATTTGCCCAGTCAATTAACCTACATACCTGTAAGTCTTTGGAGTGTGGGAGGAAACCGAAGATCTCGGAGAAAACCCACGCAGGTCACGGGGAGAACGTACAAACTCCGTACAGATGGCGCCCGTAGTCAGGATCGAACCTGAGTCTCCGGCGCTGCATTCGCTGTAAGGCAGCAACTCTACCGCTGCGCCACCGTGCCGCCTAACTTTAGTTTTAGTTTTAAAGACACAGCGCGGAAACAGGCCCTTCCGCGTCAGCCAGCGATCCCCGCACACTAACACTATCCTATACACACCAGGGACAATTTACAGTATTACCAAGCCAATTGACCTACAAACCTGCAGGTCTTTGGAGTGTGCGAGGAAACCCGTGGAGATCCCGGGGAAAACCCCACGCAGGTCACGAGGAGAACGTCCAAACTCGGTACAGACAGCACCCATAGTCAGGATGGAACCCGGGTCTCTGGCGCTCTAAGGCGGCAACTCCACCGCTGTGCCACCGTGCCACCTAACCAGCTGACCTGCTGCGTTCCTCCAGCACTTGATGTGTTGCTCAGCATCTGCAGTTCCTTGTACCTCCAACAACTCGACTCAGCTGTTTTGCTGCTCTTGTCCACAAAGGTTCCTATTCATTGTTCACAAATTATATTGGTCAATCTGCCGCTCATCAGGTCATAAATGATAGACAATAGACAATAGACAATAGGTGCAGGAAGAGGCCATTCGGCCCTTTCGAGCCAGCACCGCCATTCAATGTGATCATGGCTGATCATTCTCAATCAGTACCCCGTTCCTGCCTTCTCCCCATACCCCCTGACTCCGCTATCCTTACGAGCTCTATCTAGCTCTCTCTTGAATGCATTCAGAGAATTGGCCCCCACTGCCTTCTGAGGCAGAGAATTCCACAGATTCACAACTCTCTGACTGAAAAAGTTTTTCCTCATCTCAGTTCTAAATGGCCTACCCCTTATTCTTAAACTGTGGCCCCTTGTTCTGGACTCCCCCGACATTGGGAACATGTTTCCTGCCTCTAACGTGTCCAACCCCTTAATAATCTTATACGTTTCGATAAGATCTCCTCTCATCCTTCTAAAGGAGTAGGACTAGGCCATTCGGCCCATCAAGTCTACGCCATTCAATCATTGCTGATCTATCTCTCCCTCCTAACCCCACTCTCCTGCCTTCTCCCCATATCCTCTGGCACACGTACTCATCAAGAATCTATCTATCTCTGCCTTAAATATATCCACTGACTTGGCCTACACAGTCTTCCGTGGCAAACAATTGCACAGATTCACCATCCTCTGACTAAAGAAATTTCTCCTCACCTCCCTCCAAAAAGAACGTCCTTTAATTCTGTGGCTATGAGCTCTCGTCCTAGACTCTCCCACCTCATCTCAATACTGCAGAAGATGGACACAAAATGCTGGAGTAACCCGGGCGATCAGGCAGCATCTCTGGAGAAAAGGAATAGATGACGTTTCAGGCCAAGACCCCTTATCAGAATGAGAGTCAGGGAGGGGGAAACTACAGGTATGACATAGACGTAGACATGCAAAATAGGTGCAGGAGGAGGCCATTCGGCCATTCGAGCCAACACTGCTATTTATTGGGATCATGGCTGATCATCCACAATCAGTAACCCGTGCCTGCCTTCTCCCCATATCCCTTGATTCTACTATCCCCTAGAACTCTATCTAACTCTCTTTTAAATTCATCCAGTGAATTGGCCTCCACTGCCTTCTGTGGCAGAGAATTCCTCAAATTCACAACTCTCTGGGTGAAAAAGTTTTTCTGATCTCAGTTTTAAATGACCTTCCCTTTATTCTAAGACTGTGGCCCCTGGTTCTGGACTCCCCCAACGTTGGGAAAATTTTTCCTGCATCTAGCTTGTCCAGTCCTATTATAATTTTATATGTTTCTATAAAATCCCCTCTCATTCTTCTAAATTCCCTTTTTCCTAATCTGACACTGTTGAGATAATAATCTGCCTCCTTGTTCTTGCCACCAAAGTGGATAACCACACATTTATCTACATTATACTGCATCTGCCATGCATCTGCCCACTCACTCAACCTGTCCAAGTCACCTTACAACCTCCTAGCATCCTCTTCGCTGTTCACACTGCCACCCAGCTTTGTGTCATCTGCAAATTTGCTAGTGTTACTTTTAATCCCATCACCTAAATCATTAATATATATTGTAACTAGTTGTGGCCCCAGCACCGAGCCTTGCGGCCCTCCATTCGCCACTGCCTGCCATTCTGACAGGGACCCATTTATTCCTATTTTTGTTTCTTGTCTGCCAACCAATTCTCTATCCATGTCAACACCCTACCCCCAATACCATGTGCTCTAATTTTGCCCATTAATCTCCTGTGTGGGACCTTATCAAAGGCTTTTTGAAAGTCCAGATACACTACATCCACTGGCTCTCCTTCATCCATTTTACTTGTAACATAGAAACATAGAAACATAGAATCATAGAAAACAGGTGCAGGAGGAGGCCATTCGGCCCTTCGAGCCAACACCACCATTCATTGTGATCATGGCTGATCATTACAATCAGTAACCCGTGCCTGCCTTCTCCCCGAATCCCTTGATTCCACTAGCCCCTAGAGCTCTATCGAACTCTCTGTTAAATTCTTTCTCAAAAAATTCCAGAAGATTAGTCAAGCAGGATTTCCCCTTCATTAATCCATGCTGACTTGGACCAATCCTTTTACTGCTATCCAAATGCGCAGAATTTGGGAATGTACAGAACCATAGAACTGCAGAAGTTAAATTTTGACATTTCGCTGAGAGACGATAAAAATGGGCAATGGACAGAGAACCAGTGACATTCATCCTTATATCAAACCATCTGGCTGACTAGCTTTAGGAGAGAAAATAAGCCAATAAACTCAGATTTTAATTAACACAGCTTATGATTGAACTATGAGATAAAACTTAAATTGGGATGTGAGTTTCAATTAATAAGCAGAGAAGTCCTGGACAATGTATTGGTTTAGTTTGGTTCAGAAAATACAGCACGGAAACAGGCCCTTCAGCTCACCGAGTCCGCACCGACCAGCGATCCCCGCACATTAACACTATCCCACACAAACTAGGGACATTTTTTACATTCATACCGAGGCAATTAACCTACAAACCTGTGCATCTTTGGAGTGTGGGAGGAAACCGAAGATCTCGGAGAAAACCCACGCAGGTCACGGGGAGAATGTGCAAACTCCGTACAGACGGCACCCGTAGTCAGGTTCGAACCCAGGCCTCTGACGCTATAAGGCAATAGCTGTACCGCTATGCCACCGTGCCACCTTGCTTTAAGACTATGGTGACTTTTGATTGTTTGTGCATAAATGGGACCTTTCCTTTCTGGTGAAAGGGAGATGCATTAACTCTGAACATTTCTGTCCAAATTGCACCCCTTCATATTTAACTTCTTTAGAGGAAGAATTTATTTCGTCAGAGGATGGTGAATCTGTGGAAATCAGATGGCTGTGGAGGCCAAGTCAATGGATATTTTTAAGGCAGAGATTGATAGATAGATTGATAGGCAGGAGAATGGGGTTGAGAGGAAAAGATAGATCAGCCATGATTGAATGGCGGAGTAGACTTGATGGGCCGAATGGCCTAATTCTGCTGCGATAACCTATGAACTCATTACTGAATCTGTCGCTATAAAAATAGCTGTTATTGATCTGCGATCTCATTCCTTAAGCAACAATCTGTTGATGGAGACTGTTGGAAAAAGTATTGCCTTTCAACTTCAAGATTCAAGGGTGGTTAATGGTCTTATGCACCCTTAATGGGTTCAATGAAATTCTCACTCACGGCAGCATAACTGGTCTGTAAACACAGTCCTCATAAATAACTCAATAAACAAAAAAAAGTTCAATACGTTTTTATAAAAAGCTAAAGTAATGTAAAACAAAACCGCAAACACCCTGGTGCAACCAAGACAGCCTTGTCCGTGACAAATCTTTCTTTCCTTTCCGTTGGTATTGTAAGAATGATGTTTGACCAGAATACTGAGTAGGAAGAAACTGAAACTTAAACCGAGGGTAGACACAAAAATCTGGAGTAACTCAGCGGGACAGGCAGCATCTCCGGAGTAAAGGAAGAGGTGAAGTTTCAGGTCGGAGTCTGAAGAAGGATCTCGACCCGAAACGTCACCCATTCCTTCTCTCCAGAGATTCTGCCTGACCCGCTGAGTTACTCCAGCTTTTTGTCTCTATCTTCAGTTTGACCAGAAACCTGCCTGGATTGGAAGGTATTAGCTGCAAGGAGAGGTTGGAAAATCTTGAAATGTTTTCTCTGGAGCATTGTAGATTGAGTGGAGAACTGATAAAAGTGCATAAAGTTATAATAGGCATGGACAAGGTAGACAGTCAGAACTCTTTTTTCCCAGGGTGCAAATACCAAAGGCTAAAGGTCATAAATTTAAGGTCAGAAGGGCAAAGTATAAAGTAGATGTGTGGGGAAAGTTTTCCACACAGAGAGGTGAGTATCTGGAATATGCTGTCAAGGGTGGTGGTGGTGCTGGTGGAAACAGATACAATAATGGCATTTAAGATGTGTAGGAATGAACTGCAGATACAATACAATACAGCATATCTTTATTGTCATTGTACAGGGGTACAACGAGATTGGGAATGCGACTCCCATACGATGCAATAAATTAATTAATTAGCTAGTCAGTGTAAATTTAAACAACCCAATGAAACAAAATTAGAAGCAGTTTTAAAACAGATTAAAGTACAAGTAAGTCTGTGCCGGTTCGCTGTGCGATGTGACCATCATGTTTAAACTGAAGATAGACCCAAGATAGCCGGAGTTACTCAGAGGGACAGGCAGCATCTCTGGAGAGAAGGAATGAGCATTTGAGAGTTTTTTAAATCGACACATGGATTATGCAGGGAATATCGGGATTTGGATCATGTGCAGGTAACGGAGATTAGTTTAACAGCATTGTTCTAATATTTTTTCGAATCTTATCGAAACGTATAAGATTATTAAGGGGTTGGACACGTTAAAGGCAGGAAAAATGTTCCCAATGTTGGGGAAGTCCAGATCAAAGGGCCACAGTTTAAGAATAAGGGGTAGGCTATTTAGAACTGAGATGAGGAAAAACGTTTTCAGTCAGAGAGTTGTGAATCTGTGGAATTCTCTGCCTCAGAAGGCAGTGGAGGCCAATTCTCTGAATGCATTCAAGAGAGAGCTAGATAGAGCTCTTAAGGATAGCGGAGTCAGGGGGTATGGGGAGAAGGCAGGAAAGGGGTACTGATTGAGAATGATCAGCCATGATTACATTGAATGGCGGTACTGGCTCGAAGGGCCGAATGGCCTCCTCCTGCACCTATTGTCTATTGTCTATTTTAACTTTTTAGTATTTGTAATCTCCTTCTATAAAATATTTACTTATACAAATGTAAATTAATGCATATATCAAGCTTACCTGGGCTTACCTGGATCAAGCACACTCCAAAATTCCAGCATGTACTGTACACGAGACTTTAGACTTTTCCTTTTTCTTTGGTATGGCGACTGTGCATTTTTAGTTTAGTTAAGTTAAGTTTAGCCTGCGTCAGTCTGAAGAAGGGTCTCGACCCGAAGCGTCGCCCATTCCTTCTCTCCTGAGATGCTGCCTGACCTGCTGAGTTACTCCAGCATTTTGTGAATAAATACCTTCGATTTGTACCAGCATCTGCAGTTATTTTCTTACAATAGAAATGCTAATGTTTGGGGCTTTCTTGAGGCGCCTGATAATGGCAGACTGTGCTTTGAAAACTTTAAAGGACATCTAAAGGCATTCATCTACTGAGATAGGCTGAAACCCTTATGCTGTGAAGAGATAATGGGACAGATTTTCCCATTGTTACGCATTAAATGCATTAGAAAAACAAAGGATTTATAAACAGTTTTATTCTTTCGGTCACATTTTGTGGCATTTGAAATGAATAAATGGAACATATATTGTTGAGTCTCATTGTCTGTTGTCACCTAGCCCACAGCTAATGATGACCTGTTTCTGTTATCACAAAATGCTGGAGTAACTCAGCAGGTCAGGCAGCATCTCAGGAGAGAAGGAATGGGTGATGTTTCGGGTCGAGACCCTTCTTCAGACTGATGATCTGTTTCTGTTATGATCATTACGCTTTTGCATACCTTCCATCCGTTTGTTCTATCTCTCTCTCTCTCTCTCTCTCTCTCTCTCTCTCTCTCTCTCTCTCTATCTATCACCGTCTATATCTCTCTTTTCCATTTCCCCTGACTCTCAGTCTGAAGAAGGCTTTCGACCCGAAACATCACCTATTCCTTTTGTCCCGAGATGCTGCTCTGACCCGCTGAGTTACTCCAGGTTTTTGTGTCTAACAATGGAATCTTAGAACAGTCTGTGTTTGGGGCAATATATAAAATAAATTCAATTGCACCTGTAACTTTCATCTTCAGTTGTGGCTTTGACCTCAAAAATTAAGATACTGCTATAAGTCATTGTGGGATGTCATCAGAGTGTGTGGAGGTTGGATACAGCCTTGACCTTTGCTCATTGAAAGCAGTGGACCATCTGTCCTTTCCGAAGGTTTAGGTTTAAGTTTAGGTTTATTATTGTCACGTGTACCGAGGTAGAGTCAAGAACTTTGCTTTGCATGCTATCCAAATAGATCACGTGTACCACACATGGATGCAATCAGTTCAAACTCAAGTACAATAGATCGAGAAAATAGAAAGATACAGAGTGTAGAATATAGTTCTCAGCATTGATGTGCATTGTAGTTCATAGGTTCACAAGTGATAGGAGCAGAATTAGCCCATCACGTCTACTCTGCCATTCAATCATGGCTGATCTATCCCTCCCTCCTAACCCCATTCTCCTGCCTTCTCCCCATAACCTCTGACACCCGTACTTACCAATAATCTATCCATCTCTGCCTTAAAAATATCCACTGACTTGGCCTCCACAGCCTTCTGTGGCAATGAATTCCACAGATACTCCTCCCACCGACTAAAGAAATTCCTCCTCATCTCCTTCCTCAAGGAACGTCCTTTCATTCCAATGCTATGACCTCTGGTCCGAGATTCTCTCACTAGTGGAAATATTCTCTCCACACCCACTCTATCCAGGTCTAAGGCAAGCCAGTTCCTTAAGCAAAGCCCAATGTCCTCTTGTGAATCGAACAGTACCCCAGCTTAGGGAAGGACCATTCAGAAGCCTAATAATGGAGGGGAAGAGGCTGTTCCTGAGCCATGCTAATATGGCTGTGTTACATGCCTGCTGAGGTCAAAGTAAAACCTAACCCCTACTCAAATACCTGCAATTATTTTCTCCAAATTAACATGAATTTTGGCTTAACTATAACAATAACACACATAGAGTGGAGACAGGGAACTCAGCAGGTCGGGAAGCATCTTTGGAGAACATGGATGGGTGCTGTTTTGGGTTGGGACCCTTCAAAGATGGAGGCATGGAGTAATCCAGCATGGAAGCATGCCCTTCGGCCCAGCTTGTCCATGCAACTTGGCCAAGAGGTGGCTTAGTGGCGCAGCGGTAGAGTTTGTAAGGGGTTTCTGCGCCGAGCTTTCGCCCGACCTAAGGTCCCCGTGCCTTGCTCTGATCCCTTGACCAGGCCGTGCACACTGGTTCCCCGTGAGTGGTTCGACCCACTCACCCCTTACGGTTCTAGACACTGGGCTTAGATGCAGGAGCTCTTATAGTGCAGAAAAAATTCAACCAGACCAGATTTCAAAACCAGGGTTTAAATGAAAAGGCTTTTATTCAGCATTTGGGACTATTGTCCATGAATACTTATACAGTTCTATAATACCTGTCTATAAAACACATACCGAATCACACGAATACTTATAACTATGAATCATAAAACACACACAGTTCTATAAGACATATACACGACTGTAAGATGGGGAACGTACGACGCATCGCAAAATTGACCAACACACACTTCTTTACACACCCAACGTTTATTCAAACCACCCTCCCCTCTACACTAAACTATGTCCAGGATATGCAAGATCGGGGTGCATGCTCACCATGGGGCTATTACTGGGGTTACTGGCTGTTCGTGCTGCAGTATTTCTTCTCGTGTTGCGTGCCTGTTCTTCTCTCTTGCATCCGTTCTTCTTGCCTGTCTTTTCTTCCTCCTGCATTCGTTTTCTTGCCTGCTTGCGTTCCCTGCAGGCTTTCTTCTCGAGTTGACTTAACTTTTTCACCCAAAAGTAGTGGCCAGTTATACTGTTTCTGACCCGTCCTATCTCCCGCCAGATCTTGGAAGCTCTTTGTTCAAAAAGATATGTATGAGGTTTTCTTCTGATCTGCGCTTATGTTCGGGGATACCGGGGATGGCCAGGTGTAAATTGGGATTTCATTGTGAGGTGATGGGTGTTAACTGGTTTCCCATCACCTACCAGGTAGTTTTCTATGGGCTATTGTGCCCCCTCACTGAGATGAACTGTTTAGGTCGGCTTGGGGCATTGTGAGTATGCTGATGTCAGCGCCCCAGTGTCTGGACTCCGACCTGGTTTCGTAGGTTTCTGCATGGCCAATACCCATCCTTTGTTCTGGCCGTAGCTTTGCAGAAACCTAGAGACTGGGTTGTAAGGTTTTTACTTTTTGTGGCTGGTCACGAGGTCCTGCGGCCATTTTAGGACCCACGGATTGTGACATCCTTTGTTAATCTGACCGCAGCCTTTCTCCGCTATCAGCCCCAGTCTCTCGTTTAAAATGTCCAAACTGCAGCTCTTTGGTTTGGTGTCGCTTTCCAAATGAGGGAAAACTTCTCAAATCTTACAAGTTGCTGCCTTACAACGCCAGAAACCCAAGTTCGATCCTGACTACGGTGATGTCTGTACTGAGTTTGTACGTTCTCCCTGTGACGGCATGGGTTTTTTCTGGTTGCTCCGGTTTCCTCCCACACTCTAAAGACATGCCGGTTTGTAAGTTAATTGACTTTAATAGAAATTGTAAATTGTCCCGCGTGTGTAGGATAGTTTTAGTGCACGGGGTGATCGGCAAGGACTCGGGGAACTAAACTAAACTAAACTAATCTTTTTACCTCCTCCCGCCCTCCCCCCTATTTAAGCTTCAAACACAATATCGTGCTTTGTACGTATTTTCTCTTTTTTCATTTCACATTTTCAGCTTTCAAAGTATCTCTGCATAAGATGACACTGGAGAAATCCCTTTGTTCGTTCCAGGATTTCTCTTGTCACCAATAAATATGATGGTATCTATCGTTCCAAACTAGAAAGATGCACAATGAATGGGAGATGGACACAAAACGCTGGAGTAACTCAGCGGGACAGGCAGCATCGCTGGAGAGAAGGAATGGGTGGCGTTTCGGGTCGAGATCCTTCTTCAGACTCAATGAATGGGAGATTGTCCTGATCACCACTCATTCATCTCATCAGAGTTCCCTTTGCATTTCTTCTCATCCCCCTCAACAAAATGGGTTTGGGATTCTTTCTCATTCATCAATTGTCTTTATTAATATTTTCGTATGATTTATTTATGTTTAATATACATTAGACCATGTGGACCAGTTGGGCCCAAACCTCTCCTGCATTGGTGCAGCACCCTCTCCTCCCTCCCTCCCCCCTCCCCTCCTCTCCCCCCTCCACCCCACTCTCCCCCTCCCCTCCACTCCCCACCCTCCCTCCTTTCCCCTCCCTCCCCCTCCAACCTCCCTTCCTCTCCTCCCCCCCTCTCCTCCCCCTCCCCCCTCCCTCCACTCCCGGTCCCTCCCCTCCCCTTCCCCTCCTTCCCCTCCCCCTTCCCCTTCCCCTCCTCCTTCCCCTCCCCCCCCACTCCATCCCCCTCAACCCCCCTATCCTCCCTCCTCCCCTCACCCCCCCCCCTTCCCCCCCTCACCCCCTCCCTCCACCTCCCTCCCTAGGGGATAGATTTAAACTTTAAAATGTGAATAACTTAAAAAATATCACACCAATTTCAATGAAACTTCTTCCATTAACACCAATGGTGAGTAAGGTGGGCCTAAAATTGTCACGCTATCATGTACCGTTTTAGCTGTAGTTCAGAAACATACAAACAAACAAACAAGAGTTTTACTATATAGGTTATCATTAACATTTTTTCCAGATCAACTAGGTTCTTGTTCCTCTTGGCCTTTAAAAAAAAAATTGTATATTTTCCCATCATTTTATGTATTTTTGTGGATTTTAATTGCTCAACCCTTATTAACATATGAAGAAGCGTCTCGACTATTCCTTCTCCCTAGAGATGCTGCCTGACCCGCTGAGTTACTCAAGCATTTTGTGTCTATCTTCGGTATATGACTAAAGTTCTCTTTGATCAAAAGATAAAAAGACACAAAAATGCTGGATTAACTCGGTGGGTCAGGCAGCATCTCTGGAGAACATGGATAGGTGACGTTTCACAGAGTGCTGGAGTAACTCAGTGGGTCAGGCAGCAACTCTGGAGAACATGGATAGGTGACGTTTCACAGAGTGCTGGAGTAACTCAGCGGGTCAGGCAGCATCTCTGGAGGACATGGATAGGTGACGTTTTGTGTCGGGATCCTTCTTAAGACGTCAGGCCGGATTTCAGAAGTCTGAAGAAGGATTCCTGACCCAAAACATCACCCGTCCATGTTTTGCAGAGATGCTGCCTGACCTACTGAGTTACTCCAGCACTTTGTGTCTTTTTTGTTGTTGTTGTAAAACCAGCATCTGCACTTCCTCGTTTCTCTTTGATCAGTTTGTTTGGGGGGAAAAAAAAGGATCCTGCAGTGTTTATAAACAAAATCAACCAAAACCTGATATACAGTTTCTTCGGTTTTGACATTTCTTTTAACCAGTATACTTCACGAAAAGGTCACTGTGACAACTTCAAACATCATTAATGGACTGGTTTACAACCATGATTTAATTATCTGACAGAATTTCCTGTTTAAAGATTTACAGTTGAAATATAACCTCGATATGTCATAGCCCAGCATGCTAACTTGTCAGGTAAGCCGAAGGGCCTGTTTCTGAGTTGCACAGGTCTCTGATTCTATGAAGCTAAATTTACCATCTATATACTAAAACTCTTGTTTGTTTGTTTGTTTGTTCCTGAACTACAGCCAAAACGGTACACGATAGCGCGACAATTTTAGGCCCACCTTACTCACCGTCGTCCCTTTGGTGCTAATGGAAGAAGTTTCATTGAAATCGGTGTTATATTTTTAAAGTTATTCACATTTTAAAGTTTAAATCTATCTCCTAGGGAGGGAGGGGGTGGAGGAAGGGAGGGGGGGAGAGGGGGTGAGAGAGGAGAGGAGAGGGTGCTGCACTGATACAGGAGAGATTTGGGCCCAACGGGTCCACTTGGTCTATACAGTTTAAACCAGTACAATTACTCCTGGCTAATAATGCTTGACCCGAAACGTCACCTATTGAGGTTCTCCAGAGATGCTGGCTGACCTGCCGAGTTATTCCAGCAAAGGTAGAAGCAAAAAGCTGGAGTGACTCAGTGGGACAGGCAGCATCTCTGGATAGAACGAATGGGTGCCATTTCGGGTCAAGACCCTTCTTCAGACTGGGAGTCAGGGGAGATGGAAACGAGAGATATGGAAGGGGACGGTGTGAAAATGAGACATCAACAAGGAGAAAGCTCAAGGGAAATGTAGAATTGATCATTGTTAGCTAAGGGAAGTTGGCAATGAGGCATAAAAAGTAAAATTTAATCAGGAGGACAATCAAACGAATCGGAGAACTAGGATGGAGAGAGAGAGAAAGCAAGGGTCAACTTGAGTACGAAAATAACTGCAGATGCTGGTTCAAATCGAAGGTAGACACAAAATGCTGGAGTAACTCAGCGGGTCGGGCAGCATCTCAGGAGAGAAGGAATGGGTGACGTTTTGGGTCGAGACCCTTCTTCAGACCCGAAGCGTCACCCATTCCTTCTCTCATGAGATGCTGCCTGACCCGCTGAGTTACTCCAGCATTTTGTGTCCATCAAGGGTTAACTTGAAGTATTCCAGCACTAAAAATAAATTAAAGATGTGCTAGGGTATTAATACAGGTAACAACCATAGTCATAGGAATACAGAATGAAACAGGCCCTTCAGCCCAACACGTCAATGCTAACCCTTTCCCCTTCCTTACCTATTGCAGTGGGATTATATCCAAGATATCATCTTACCGAATAGTGAAAGGTCTGGATAGAGTGGATGCAGAGTGGACGTTTCCACTAGTGGGAGAGTCTAGGACCAGAGGCCACAGCCTCAGAAAGTGGACAAAGGAGACGAGGAGGAATTTCTTTCGTCAGAGGGTGGTGAATCTGTGGAATTCATTGCCTCAGAAGCTGTGGAGGCCGTCAGTGGATATTTTTAAGGTGGGGATTGACAGATTCTTGATTTTTTTTTCTCATCGACTGCTTGTGAGGTCTTCACTCTCTCTAACAGTGGGGACAATACTTTAAATAAAATGAATTAAATGGGAAGTCACTTTGAGGCGTTCAGAAAATAAGATAAAGTACTGTGCAAATGTGAATTGTTAAACTCACAGAATATAAGAATATAACAGTAATAAAAGCCTAATAACAACGTCAGTAAGAAAATAATGACATGATTTTAAAAATATATTACCAATATCAGTAACCAATATAACCAATATATTTTTCCTCCAATTTGGGCAGTTACTGGGGATCGAGACAGGCCCTTCGGCCCACCGAGTCCGTGCTGACCAGCGATCCCCGCACATTAACACGATCCTACACACACTAGGGCCAATTTACATATACACCAAGCCCATTTACCTACATACCTGTATGTCTCTGGAGTGTGGGAGGAAACGAAAAACTCGGAGAAACCCCACGCAGGTCATGGGGAGAACATACAAACTCCGTACAGACAGCACACGTGGTCGGGGTCGAACACGGGTCTCTGGCGCCGTAAGGCAGCGACCCTCAGACTATCCATGAGCAGACTTTGCTGGCTTTACCTTGCACTAAACGTTATTTCCTTATCACGTATCTGCACATTGTAAATGGATCGATTGTAATCATCTACTGCTATTGTCTTTCCGCTGACTGGTTAGCGCACAACAAAAGCTTTTCACTGTACCTCGGTACATGTGACACTAAATAAACTGAACTAAACTGAACCTGAGGGATTGAAGACAGTTGGCCAGTTAATTAGTTCCACAATTTAATTACCAGTTTATGAGGTCGTCGGTCTCTCTAACAGTAGGCACAATACTTTAAATAAACGTAATTAAATGTCAAGCCATTTTGAGGCGCTCTGAAAAGAAGATAAAGCACTGTGAAAATTTCAATAATTTCTTGTCGACTCACAGAATATATCTTCGATTGGCGCGGTGGCGCAGCGGTAGAGTTGCTGCCTTACAGCGAATGCAGCGCCGGAGACTCAGGTTCGATCCTGTACGGAGTTTGTACGTTCTCCCCGTGACCTGCGTGGGTTTTCTCCGAGATCTTCGGTTTCCTCCCACACTCCAAAGACGTACAGGTTTGTAGGTTAATTGGCTGGGCAAATGTAAAAATTGTCCCTAGTGGGTGTAGGATAGTGTTAGAGTGCGGGGATCGCTGGGCGGCGCGGACCCGGTGGGCCGAAGGGCCTGTTTCTGCGCTGTATCTCTAAATCTAAAAAAATAAGTTCATAAGTCATAGGAGCAGAATTAGGCCATTCAGCCCATTGAGTCTACAGCGCCATTCGATCCTGGCTGATCTATCTTTCCCTCTCAACCCCATTCTCCTGCCTGCTCCTCCGTAACCTTTGACCAGGGACTCCATCTGGGCCTTCTCCTTTCTGAGTGTTTACCCTTGTGAAAGTAGATCTGTAGAAAGAGAGGTGGTGTAGGAAAGAAAACTGCAGATGCTGGTTTAAATCGAAGGTAGACACAACATGCTCAGGCAGCATCTCTGGAGAGAAGGAATGGGTGGCGTTTCGGGTCGAGACCCTTCGTCAGACTGACGTGAGGTGGCGTTATCTTTTCAGTGTGCACTGCAGTCCTTTTGTACAGATTTATTTGTACAGCTGTGTCTTGTGTATCACCAATGATAAAGGATGATGAATATTCTACCCGCGTCATCTCATTTCAAAATCAAAGAGCTTGCCACATGGAGATGCTAGCATGATTAAAAACCCTTTGCATTATAATGAGTTTGAGTGGGTGGAAATTGGAGACCTACATGCCATTGATGTCGCGAGATGAAAGATTATTCAGTGGGTTCAAGTAGTTTCCATAGAAGAGTCACATGAATGGACAATATATTACCTTTGTGCATGTTTGTCAAGGGAATCTAGATCATCAGTGGAACTCTGAGGAGTGAGGTATCAGACCCATCGACAACTGACGCTGATGTGCAAAACTCTGAACTATAATCGCATTTGAGATTATTCAATGATTTTGTGAGCAGCAATAAATTAATTTGTGGTCAGATCACACAATAAGCTTCATGCTCTTTGATACTGGCTTGATGTCTCCTGAAATTTAGCACTCATGCAAGCTGAATATTTGATCGTGTACAATTGCTTTTTTTTTTCACCGTTAGTCATCGTCTCCTCAAATGAGTGAGCGTGATCAAATGTGACGCAACGATTTAACACCTAACGGGCTAATGCTGCTTTGTTTTGGTCCCATGCTATCTTCAGTGTGTCAGTTCCGCTTTCCTGTTTCGGCTAAATGTCCTGTTCTTTGAGCTGAAGTTTTTGAGATCCAGTAATGAACCATTTAAGGGTTGGGTCCAGTGCAGAAATGAGAGAAAGAGAGGGAGTGAGAGACACACACACACACACACACACACACACACACACACACACACACACGCACGCACACACGCACACACACACACACACACACACACACACACACACACACACACACACGCACACACGCACGCACACACACACACACGCACACACACACACACACACACACACACACACGCACAAGGATGCTGGTTTACAAAACAAAAAAGACGCAAAGTGCTGGAGTAACTCAACGGGTCAGGCAGCATCTCTGGAGAACGTGGAAAGGTGACGTCTCGGGTCGAGACCTTTCTTCGGACTCAACTGAAATAACAACGTTGTTGAGCTAATTAAGATAGCAAAGAATAAAATTCTACACTGTCTTTCTAAAGTATGGCGGCACGGTGGCGCAGCGGTAGAGTTGCTGCCTTACAGCGAATGCAGCGCCGGAGACTCAGGTTCGATCCTGACTACGGGTGCTGTCTGTACGGAGTTTGTACGTTCTCCCCGTGACCTGCGTGGGTTTTATCCGATATCTTCGGTTTCCTCCCACACTCCAAAGATGTACAGGTTTGTAGGTTAATTGGCTGGGCAAAATGTAAAAATTGTCCCTAGTGTGTGTAGGATAGTGTTAATGTGCGGGGATTGCTGGGCGGTGCGGACCCGGTGGGCCGAAGGGCCTGTTTCTGCGCTGTATCTCTAAATCTAAAAAATCTAAATCTAAATCTAATGACTTTCACTGTCTTTCTTATAGAAGCGTATAAAATTATAAAAGGACTGCATAAGCTAGATGCAGGAAAAATGTTCCCAATGTTGGGGGAGTCCAGAACCAGGGGCCACAGTCTTAGAATAAAGGGGAGGCCATTTAAAGCTGAGGTGGGAAAAAAACTTTTTCACCCAGAGAGTTGTGAATTTGTGGAATTCTCTGCCACAGAAGGCAGTGGAGGCCAATTCACAGGATGAATTTAAAAGAGAGTCAGATAGAGTTCTAGGGACTAGTGGAATCAAGGGATATGGGGCGAAGGCAGGCACGAGTTACTGATTGTGAATGATCGGCCATGATCATAATGAATGGCAGTGCTGGCTCGAAGGGCCGAATGGCCTCCTCCTGCACCTATTTTCTAAGTTTCCACGTTTAATGCACGATAACTGTTCTTCTCCTTCCATCATTACTCCAATTCATGCTTCCCCACACAGAATAACAACTCTTGTACTTAGTTACATCGGACCAAAATTCAGTCAGCTGAGGAGAAAGGGTCACGTGTCTAAAAAATAATTTATGCTGGAACAGAACGCAATAGTGGTCATCTCCAGTCGACTAATGTCACCATGGTAAATGCGCCTGGGTAAATTAGCCTTGCCTTGAGGACACAAAACATGATTCAACACTCAAGATAGACACAAAATGCTGGAGTAATTCAAAGATGTCAGGCAGCATCTCTGGAGAAAAAGAATAGGTGATGCTTCGGGTTGAGACCCTTCTTCAGTCTCGACCTGAATTGGTCTCCTATTCCCTTTCTCCAGTTAACCAATCTGACCCCCTGAGCTATTCCAGCATTTTGTGTCTATCTTCGGTATAAACCAGCATCTGATTTAACACTCCTTTGGAAATAAGATTACATTATCCTGGGGACTGGCTAATATTGGTCACCTATATACTAAAACTCTCGTTTGTTTGATTGTTTGTTCCTTAACTACAGCCAAAACGGTACACGACAGCGCGACAATTTTAGGCCCACCTTACTCACCGTCGTCCCTTTGGTGCTAATGGAGGAAGTTTCATTGAAATCAGTGTTATATTTTTAATGTTATTCACATTTTAAAGTTTAAATCTATCTCCTAGGGAGGGTGGAGGAAGGGAAGGAGGGGGGGAGGGAGGGTGGAAGGGGGATAAGGGGGGTTGAGGGGGATGGAGTGGGGGGGAGGGGAAGGGAGGAGGGTGGGGAGAGGGGAGAGGGGAGAGGGGAGGGAGAGGGTGCTGCACCAATGCAGGAGGGGGAGGGGGAGGAGGGGGGGAGGGGAGGGAGGGAGGGGGGGGGGGAGGAGAGGGTGCTGCACCATTGCAGGAGAGGTTTGGGCCCATCGGGTCCACTTGGTCTAGTATTTCCATGATTCCTCTCGCATTGAGGGAGGCCATTTGGCCCATTGAGTCTTTGCTGGCTCTCGGAGTGTAAGAGAGCACGAGAGGCTATCATTGCCCTCTTACATCCTAGTCAGATAACTTGCCACGAAGACTGCACCAAGTTTCTCCATCATTGTTGATGCTCATTGTTACTGCCTCAAAAAATTCAATCAAGCAAATGTATGTCTGCCTGCGCCTCTCTAAATGATTGACATCATTTTAAACAAGAATGGCTGGAGAATATGTACGTATAGACATATATCCCTGGCCGTTCTCCCCCTCCCTCCATCTACAAGGAATGGAATGGTATGGAATGCTTTAGTGTCACATGTGACTGGGTACAGTGAGATTCTTTGCTTGCATTCCCCATGTATACAAATGGCGGCCACCTAAGGCGCTGACAATGTTATAAAGCACGCCGGCTCCTCCTTTGTTCTCCCCCCCACCCCCCCCCCCCACCCCAACCCCCCCCACCCCACCACCCCACCCCACCCCACCCCCCTCCCCCCCGATTCCCCCCCACAGCGGGCCCCCCACGCCGGGTCCTCCATTGTTCTTCCGCCTGCACCCCCACAGCGTTTCCCCCACGCCAGGTCCTCCATTGTTCTTCCCCCCCCACCCCCACAGCGGTCCTCCCACGCCGGGTCCTCCATTATACTTCACCCCCCCACCCCCACAGCGTTTCCCCAACGCCAGGTCCTCCATTGTTCTTCCCCCCCCCACCCTTACAGCGTTTCCCCCATGCCGGGTCCTCCATTGTTCTACCCCCCCACCCCCACAAAGGTCCCCGCACGCCAGGTCCTCCATTGTTCTTCCGCCTGCACCCCCACAGCGTTTCCCCCACGCCGGGTCCTCCATTGTTCTTCCCCCACCCACCCCCACAGCGTTTCCCCCACGCCGGGTCCTCCATTGTTCTTCCCCCCCCCACCCCCACAGCGGACCTCCCACGCCGGATCCTCCATTGTTTTCCCCCCCCCCACCCCCACAGCGGTCCTCCCACGCCGGGTCCTCCATTGTTCTTCCCCCCCCCCCACCCCCACAGCGGTCCTCCCACGCCGGGTCCTCCATTGTTCTTCCCCACCCACCCCCACAATGGTCCCCCATGCCAGGTCCTCCATTGTTCTTCTGTCCCCCCTACACGGCGTTTCCCCCACGCCGGGTCCTCCATTATTCTTCCCCCTCCACCCCCACGGCATTCCCCCCACACCAGGTCCTCCGTTGTTCTTCCCCCCCCCCACCCCCACAGCGGTCCTCCCACGCCGGATCCTCCATTGTTCTTCCCCCCCCACCCCCACAACGGTCCCCCACGCTGGGTCCTCCATTGTTCTTCCACCCCCCCCCCCACACGGCGGTCCCCCTATGCTCTCATCGACCGTTGGCCGTGGATTGACCCGCGAGGCATGGCTTCCGCCGTGAGGCCTCACCGCCGGCGAGGCCCCATTTACCGACTGGCTTCACCGCCCCCGCCACTTCACCGGCCCGAAGGTACTAAGTCTTCTTGAGCATGTGAAACTTCTTCATCTGTGATACATTAACTCAGGCCTGATTGGGATCTAAATGGCCTTTTTCGTCTGTAAACCTCAGCAGTTCCACGGACAAACTCCCAATTTAAAGGATTTATCAGTTTCTAGCTCATTATTTTCATTTGTTAGAGTACTGAAATGTAATGCATGTTTTTAATTCACTGTCATAATCTTCACTGCAATGTTTTTGGCAATTTCAACATTTTGCATTTGCTTAGAGTCGTACATGTGTACAGCACAGAAACAGGCCCTTCAGCCCATCGCATCTCTGCCAACCTCTTTGCCCATCTATACTAACCCCATTTTCCAGTGTTAGGATTGTGTTCTTCTTTGCCTTGTCTATTTAATTGTCTGTTTAAATGCCTCTTAAATGAGGTCATTGTATCTGATACCTCACTTCCCCTAACAGCTGGTTCTTGGCATCAACTACTCTGTGTGTGAAATAATTTACCCCTCGGATCACCTCTAACCCGCTTTCCTCCTTAAAACTATGTTTTTGGCAGTCTACCCTACCTCTTTCCAGGGTTAGCAGTGGTGAACTGTATTAGATGAACTAGGGGTCGAAGTCTCGAGTTCCATGGCTTGGCAACACAGATTGACATGGTGGGTGAGGAATCAATTCGAATGGCTAGCACCGTGGCACAGCGGTCCAGTTGCTGCCTTACAGCGCCGGAGACCCAGGTTCGATTCTCACTACCGGTGCTGTCTATACAGAGTTTGCACGTTCTCCCCGTGACCATGCCGGCATTCTCCGGGTGATGTGCAGGTTTGTTGGTTAATTGGCTTCGGTAAAATTGTCCTAAGTGTGTGTAGGATAGAACTAGTGCACGGGTGATTGCTGGTCGGCACGGACTCGTTGGGCCGAACGGCCTGTTTCTGCGCTAAACTGGACTAAACTAAACTTTTTGGTCAAAATTGTAAATTGTCTCCAGTGTGTGGGATAGCGCGAGTGTACGGGGGAGATCGCAGGTCGGCGCGGACTTATCATATCATATCATATATCTACAGCCGGAAACAGGCCTTTTCGGCCCTCCAAGTCCGTGCCGCCCAGTGATCCCCGCACATTAACACTATCCTACACCCACTAGGGACAATTTTTACATTTACCCAGCCAATTAACCTACATACCTGTACGTCTTTGGAGTGTGGGAGGAAACCGAAGATCTCGGAGAAAACCCACGCAGGTCACGGGGAGAACGTACAAACTCCTTACAGTGCAGCACCCGTAGTCAGGATCGAACCTGTGTCTCCGGCGCTGCATTCGCTGTAAAGCAGCAACTCTACCGCTGCGCTACCGTGCCGCTACCGTGCCGCCTACTTGGTAGGCCGAAAGGCCTGTTTCCACGCTGTATCTCTAAAGTCTAAAGAATGCTCGCCGTCAAATGTTGGGGCACAGAATATAAGAATTAGAATGTTATTTTGCAACTGTACAAAACACAGATCAGGTAACACTGATAGAAATACAGCAAGGAAACAGGCCCTCCGGCCCACCCAGTCCATGCCGCCCATCGATCGCCCGCCCGCATTAGTTCAATGTTATCCCTGTGTTGTGGTTGTCATGTACAAAACTACCTGGAACTTTAATCATTGCTGGAGAGGACGATAGCAGAGAGGTCGGTGCGGCGGTCGATGATGGCGCCGACCGGCGGACGAGGACGGACCGCGTGGGAGTGAGGGCGCCGCTGCTGAGGGAAGGAACAAAGGAGGAGCCGGCGTGGTGGACTGCCGTGGTGGAGGGGGGAAGAGCAATGGACAATGGGGGCCCAGAGTGGAGGGTTGGGGGGGTGGGGGGAGGAGAGGGAAAACAATGGAGGACCTGGGGGGGGGGGGGGGGGGGGGGGCGCCTTGATGGGGGGAGGGGGAGAACAAAGGGGGGCCTGGTGTGGATACTGTGGATACTTTGTAACTTTGTCAGCGCCCTTTACGTGGCAACTATTTGCATACTTTGGGTGTTCAAGCAAAGAATCTCACTCTGACCTGTCACACATGACAATAACGTGTTCATTGATTCATTGATTCATTCCTTCTTTCCTTCTTTCTTTCCTTCTTTCTCTCTTTCTTTCTTTCCTTCTTTCCTTCTTTCTCTCTTTCTTTCTTTCCTTCTTTCTCTCTTTCTCTCTTTCCCTCTTTCACTCTTTCTCTCTTTCCCTCTTTCACTCTTTCCCTCTTTCTCTCTTTCTCTCTTTCTCTCTTTCTCTCTCTCTATCTCTCTTTCTTCCATTCTTCCATTCTTCCATTGATTAACGATTAGGATTTAAAGATGTAAAATCCAAGCCGTTGCCAACCCATTGTGAGTATTTGCTCACACGTCTATATGTAGATCATGTTATCTTTGGCCTTCTCTACCAGGCTCACGTCTATCTTTAGATCATGTTATAGACAATAGACAATAGAAAATAGGTGCAGGAGAAGGCCAATCGGCCCTTCGAGCCAGCACCGCCATTCAATGTGATCATGGCTGATCATTCTCAATCAGTACCCCGTTCTTGCCTTCTCCCCATACCCCCTGACTCCGCTATCCTTAAGAGCTCTATCTAGCTCTCTCTTGAATGTTATCTTTGGCCTTCTCTACCAGGCCTGATCTAACGCTTCAAAATTATGAATCTGTCCTTTTATCCAAATTAAGATTTATTGGAAAGGAGAAGTTGAGAGTGGAATTTATTTCAGCAGAGAGACAATTAATAGCCTTATTTTTCATCTTGCCATGAATCAATAACATACTTTTTTTTTATTGTTGTCCCTAAGCTTGATTCATTTTAGTTTTTTATCTCTAATAATTTATTGATGGTAGATTCGGGTCTGTAAACCTGCAATGTAATTTTCTGCAATCTGTTCTGTGTGGTCTCGCTGGTGTTGCCCGAATCACAATAGCTCTCAATGACCACGAATAATGGGCACATCAATTTATAATTCATTATGGCAATCAGGAGGTTATTGTAATAAACTCCTGAGATGCTCCTACAACAGTGTAAGGGATGGGAGAGGTGAGTGGAGCAGAAATCCATTGACAACATATGACTTACAAAAAAATGCAGGGATAAAATCACCTGGGCAGCACGGTTGCGCAGCGGTAGAGTTGCTGTCTTACGGCGCTTGCAGCACCCAGACACCCAGGTTCGATCCCGACTATAGGTGCTGTCTGTACGGAGTTCGTACGTATTCCCTGTGACCTGCGTGGACTTTCTCTGACATCTTCCGTTTCATCCTACACTGTAAAGACGTACAGGTCTGTAGGTTAATTGGCTTGGGAGAAATATAAAATCGTCCCTTGTGTGTGTAGGATGGTGTTAGTATGCGGGGATCAGACTCGGTAGGCCGAAGGGCCTGTTTCCACGCTGCATCTCTGAACTGTCCTACTACAAGAGCGACAAGCCCCTGGTAGAATCTCCTGTCGAAGTCAATGGATTAAAAACTTTTATTTTCTTCTCAAGTCTGCTTCTCATTGTCAATAGACAATAGATAATAGGTGCAGGAGTAGGCCATTTGGCCCTTCGAGCCAGCACCACCATTCAATGTGATCATGGCTAATCATTCTCAATCAGTACCCCGTTCCTGCCTTCTCTCCATACCCCCTGACTCCGCTATCCTTAAGAGCTCTATCTAGCTCTCTCTTGAATGCATTCCGAGAATTGGCCTCCACTGCCTTCTGAGGCAGAGTATTCCACAGATTTACAACTCTCTGACTGAAAACGTTTTTCCTCATCTCCGTTCTAAATGGCCTACCCCTTATTCTTAAACCGTGGCCCCTGGTTCTGGACTCCCCCAACATTGGGAACATGTTTCCTGCCTCTAACGTGTCCAACCCCTTAATAATGTTATATGTTTCGATAAGATCCATAAGTCAGTACTCAAGTTAACTTATTATTGGGGCTACCTCAGGTCAGGATCATTCTTTTCTCTCTCTTGTGGACTATGCCAAGTTAAACATGACCTGTTCCATCCTTATTATTTCCTCAATGGTAAATTAATACTGTGCGGTGCGTCTCAATTGTTTAAAACTACTGGCTAGAAACCCATTGTAGCAGCACCTTTCATTAGCATTGCTGTTCTTAATATGAAACCATACTTCCAACTTAGACACTTATAGGTTCAACGTGCAGGAAGGAACTGCAGATGCTGGTTTACACTGAAGATGGACACAAAATGCTGGTGTAACTCAGCGGGTCAGGCAGCATCTCTGGAGGAAAAGGAATAGGTGGTGACGTTTCGGGTCGAGACCCTTCCTCAGACTGGAAGTAGAGGTGGGGGAATAAACAGGAGGTGAGAAAAGGCCATGATAAATCAGATGACCTCAGGAAGGGCGGGACCCAGAATTGCTGGGGACGATGTGATAATGAGAGGGGTCTAAGGATGCAAGCCGAGGAACTGGCAAGACAACTAATGTGGCGGAGGGGGGAATAGAGGGGAGGGGAGCGAATGGCTATTCACAGCCAGGGTAACAGTAAGTCCACTGTGGTCATTCAGAGCAATGATGGAGATGGAAACAAAATGCCCACAGTTCCCTCTCCTAACCACGATCTACAATTTCTCTTGGGAGTCCATGTTTCGAAATCCAGGGTCATATCAAGCATAATCTTCTCTCCTTTATTGCTGAGCCTTTAATCCAGCAGTTAGAGAGATAAGGGACTGTCTCTGTAAGAAGAAAGTGCTTGGTTACTGCAGCATTTTGCACACGTGAAATGGCTAACAACATTGAGAAGCAACTTGTTCCTCCAAAACTGGAGGACCTCATTTAATTTTCAGCACTGTCATAAATACTTATTGGCTAATTCATATATAATTAAAGTAATTATATGCTTATGCATTCCACTGATCTGATGCATTGTGAATGTCCTTAGGGTTAGGGTTAGGGTTGCTAAGCAAGGATGATTAGCTGTTTTTTCAGTAAATCTATTTTTTTATTTTGTTTAGTTTAGTTTAGAGATGGAGCTTGGCAAAATAGACTTTTCTCCAAATTCAAAGCCAATTGCCTAATGGAATTCCCAGTTACCAGGGAAATTGATAAGGGCAAGGCTGTGGATGTTGTCTATATGGACTTCAGTAAGGCATTTGACAAGGTTCCACATGGAAGGTTGATTAAGAAGGTTAAATCGTTGGGTATTAATAGTGAGGTTGCAAGATGGATTCAACAATGGCTGAATGGGAGATACCAGAGGGTAACGGTTGACAATTGTATGTCAGGTTGGAGGCCAGTGTCTAGTGGAGTGCCCCAAGGATCTGTGTTGGGTCCACTGTTGTTTGTCATTTACATTAATGATCTGGATGATGGTGTGGCAAATTGGATTAGTAAATATGCAGATGATACTAAGATAGGTGGAGTAGTTGATAGTGAGGTAGATTTTCAAAGTCTACAGAGAGACTTGGGCCTTTTGGAAGGGTGGGCTGAAAGATGGCAGATGGAGTTTAATGCTGATAAGTGTGAGGTGCTGCATTTTGGTAGGACAAATCAAAATAGGACGTACAGGGTAAATGGTAGGGAATTGAGGAATGCAGTGGAACAGAGGGATCTGGGAATAACTGTGCATTGTTCCCTGAAGGTGGAATCTCATGTGGATAGGGTGGTGAAGAAGGCGTTTGGTATGCTTGCCTTTATAAATCAGAGCATCGAGTATAGAAGTTGGGATGTAATGTTGAAATTGTACAGGGCATTGGTGAGGCCGAATCTGGAGTATGGTGTGCAGTTCTGGTCGCCAAATTATAGGAAGGATGTCGACAAAATGGAGAGGGTACAGAGGAGATTTACTAGAATGTTGCCTGGGTTTCAGCACTTAGGCTACAGAGAGAGGTTGAACAGGTTGGGTCTTTATTCTTTGGAGCGTAGAAGGTTGAGGGGGGACTTGATAGAGGTTTTTTAAATTTTGAGAGGGACGGACAGAGTTGACGTGGGTAGGCTTTTCCCTTTGAGAGTGGGGAAGATTCCAACAAGGGGACATAGCTTCAGAATTGAGGGACAAAGGTTTAGGGGTAACATGAGGGGGAACTTCTTTACTCAGAGGGTGGTGGCTGTATGGAATGGGCTTCCGGTGGAAGTGGTGGAGGCTGGCTCGATTTTATTATTTAAGAGTAAATTGGATAGGTATATGGATAGGAGGGGATTGGAGGGTTATGGTCTGAGTGCAGGTAGATGAGACTAGGTCAGGGAGAATGGTCGGCGTGGACTGGTAGGGCCGGACAGGCCTGTTTCCATGCTGTAGTTGTTATATGTTATATGTTATATAATTCCCAAATGGAAGTCATGGAAGTCATGATTCTTCATTATTCTGAGATGACACATATTGCTGATGTTATTCAAGTATAAATAACATGACTTGGCCCACCGAGCCCATGCCAACTATTGATCACCCTTTCCCCTAGTGTAAGAAGATAACTGCAGATGCTGGTACAAATCGAAGGTGTTTATTCACAAAATGCTGGAGTAACTCAGCAGGTCAGGCAGCATCCCGGGAGAGAAGGAATGGGTGACGTTTCGGGTCGAGACCCTTCTTCAGACTTTCCCTTTCCCCTAGTTCTATGTTACACTACGCTATCCCACTTTCACACTCACTCCCGACACACAAGGGGCAAGATATGGAAGCCAATTAACCTTAGGGTGACACAAAGGCGCAGCGGTAGAGTTGCTGCCTTACAGCGCCAGAGACCCAGTTCGACCCTGACTACGGGAGCTGTCTGTACGGAGTTTGCACATTCTCCCCGTGACCACCTGGGTTTTCCCTGGGTGCTCCGGTTTCTTCCCACACTCCAAAGGCATACAGTTTTGTATGTTAATTGGCTTCGGTAAAGATTGTAAATTGTCCCTGGTGTGTAGGATGATACAAGTGTACGGGGATCGCTGGTTGGTGCGGAATCAGTGGGTCGAAGGGCCTGTTTCCGCACTGTATCTCTAATTTAAAACTAAAACCTACAAACTTGTACGTCTTTGGGATGTGGGAGGAAACCGGAACACCCGGAGGAAACCCACGCAGTCACAAGGAGAACATGCCAAGTCCACACTGACACACCACCCGATGTCAGGATTGAACCCCATGTCCATGGAGCTGAGGCAGCAACTCTACCACCAGTGCCACTGTGCCACACAATTAATATTATTATTTTTATTACATATGTCCCATGCAATATCTTTATTCCTTCCTATTTTAGGCACGACAATGCTGAATTAATCGTCCAGACCACCGACCAGATATTTACCCCTGGTTGAAATTGGTGGGTTTTATTAAAAAGAACATGTTATTTTATATTTGAATAACATCAGCAGTATGCGGTATCTCAGAATAATGAAGAATCACTTTGATTACCATGAAGTGGTTTTAAATTTGCAGAAATGTCTTTTTTTCCAATTTGGACAGAGAGCTTGTTCAAATTGACACAAGTAGCTTGTTTCATTAATCCAGCATTACCACCATACCACAAACATTTGTTGAAGATGGGAATTATGTTTTCTGCACCATGTTGAAAAGCATATTCTGTAATTAAACCCTAATCCCCATGAATATAATGAAATCTAATTTAGCCTGATTTACACTTTACACGTCAGCTGAAATTTGTATATGGATTACTTTAAGAGGATTGTTGTACAGTGTTGGAGGCATTAAGATTTTGAATTTGGAAAGTACATGTTGCATGAAGCGCAGGGACCAACACGGAATAATATTTGGCCGCAGTTTTGTTGATTGTGTCATTTTCTTCCAACTTATTTGCTGAACTCACCAACGGTTTTTGTAGGACCATCCATGTTACATCCAACTGATTTTGAGATGTGGAATTAAAGTTGCATGGTAGTTAGTTTTGTTTGATTTACAGATACGTCACGGAAACAGGCCCCCACCGAGTCCGCGCCGACCAGCAAACACTCGTACACTAGTTCTATCCGACACACCAGGGGCAATTTACAGGAGCCAATTAACCTGCCAAATCTGCCAAAGCCAATTAGCGTACAAACCTGTACATCCTTGGAGTGCGGGAGGAAGCCGGAGCACCCGGAGAAAACCCACGCGGTCACGGGGAGAGCGTGCAAACTCTGTGCAGACAGCGGGCGTAGTCAGGATTGAACCCGGGTCTCTGGCGCTGTAAGGCGGCAACTCTACCACTGCGCCACCGTGCCGCTCTATTCTTTGTGTGGAGGCACAAGGAGTAGTTCCTTTAGCAGTTGGGTGGTTAAAAACAGCATCCTCGGGATCAGAGGTATCAAATAAAATTCACTTACATTAACAGTCAGTCACTAGCAGGGTTATGTGGAAGGTTCATGATTTGCTGGACTAGAGGCATAAATGAAAGCAATTGAATTGGGTTTGTTCAGTTGAAATAATACTGGATTGAAGACAGCAGGTCAAACGCTCACAGTGAGGAAACCTTCAAGACATGTTGTTAAAAGTAATGTTTGCTGCAGAAATCTTTTCTCTATGTTGTGTCACACAGGTCTTTCATAAACACTAGTAGGAAGGTAAAAGGTGCTATTTTGACGTGAATAGCTTGACTTACATATTTGCTCCAAAAGAAAAGTGTTTATATTGATTCACGGTCTAGTTTAGGGAACACAGTGTGGAAACTGGCCCTTCGGCCCACCGAGCCCAGCGATCCCCGCACATTAACACTATCCCACACACACTAGGGACAATTTACCTTTACACCAAGCCAATTAACCTACAAACCTGCACGTCTTTGGAGTGCGGGAGGAAACCGAAGATCTCGGAGAAACCCCACGCAGGTCACGGGGAGAACGTACAAACTCCGTACAGACAGCGCCCGTAGTCGGGATCGAGCGTGGGTCTCTGGCGCTGTAAGGTAGCAACTCTACCACCCTCTTTTAGAATAAAGAAATGATTTATCTTTCAGTTTTATTTTTATGTAGTGAGAGGAAGTTTAATGAATAATTCTGACAAATTAAATGTATAAATGAAAACTGCAGTCAGAGCACCAATTGTGGCATTTTTAACAACGTTTGAGGATTTGGAAGAAGATGTTCCGTTTTGATATGAATCTCCACATACAGCAAGCAGCGAGGAGAGTTTAATATTTTGGGAAGAGATAAGCAGATTGATAAATAGAGGACTCATACGGATGGTGAAATTTGTCGTGGACAAATTGGATGTTGGGTCAGATGAAGAGACACAATCTATATACTAAAACTCTTGTTTGTTTGTTTGTTTGTTTGTTCCTGAACTACAGCCAAAACGGTACACGATAGCGTAACAATTTTAGGCCCACCTTACTCACCGACATCCCTTTGGTGCTAATGGAAGAAGTTTCATTGAAATCGGTGTTATATTTTTAAAGTTATTCACATTTTAATGTTTAAACCTATCTCCTAGGGAGGGAGGGGGGGAGGGAGGGAGGGAGGGGGAGAAGAGGGGATAAGGGGGGTTGAGGGGGATGGAGTGGGGGGAGGAGAAGGGGGGAGGGCGGAGGGCGGAGGGGAGGACGGGGAGGGGGAGGGAGGGGAGGGGGGGAGGAGAGGGTGCTGCACCAATGCAGGAGAGGTTTGGGCCCAACGGGTCCACTTGGTCTAGTATATACTAAATGTTGCAATTATGTAGACGGGTAGATATACGGATAATAGCCACAAAATGCTGGAGTAACTCAGCGGGTCAGACAGAACCTCTCTGGAGAAAAGGAATAGGTGACGTTTCGGGTCGAGACCCTTCTTCAGACTGACAGTCAGGGGAAAGGGAAACGAGAAACATAGACAGTGATATGGAGAGATATAGAACAAATGAACGAGAGATGTGCAAAAAAGAAAACAAAGATTAAGGGAACAGACCATTGTCAGCTATGGCCCAGGTGAAAACGAGTTGCGGACAATGAGACTTAACAAGACAACAAGTAGGGATGTATGGTTGCACAGAATTGAAGGCATTAGAGGATGTTGAAAACGCTGTCTGGAATATTCTATTCTAAATAATGGAAATTAGTGTAAAGCCAGGCAAGTTTAGAAAACTTCAGTTCTCCTCACCTTGGTATAGTTATCATATCATATCATATCATATATATACAGCCGGAAACAGGCCTTTTTGGCCCTCCAAGTCCGTGCCGCCCAGTGATCCCCATACATTAACACTATCCTACACCCACTAGGGACAATTTTTTTCCATTTACCCGGCCAATTAACCTACATACCTGTACGTCTTTGGAGTGTGGGAGGAAACCGAAGATCTCGGAGAAAACCCACGCAGGTCACGGGGAGAACGTACAAACTCCTTACAGTGCAGCACCCGTAGTCAGGATCGAACCTGAGTCTCCGGCGCTGCATTCGCTGTAAAGCAGCAACTCTACCGCTGCGCTACCATGCCGTCGTATTTTATTTGGCACATATACCGAGGTACAGTGAAATTCATTTTGGTTCACAAGTATCACTATACATAAGTTAGATACATCTTAGTTAAGCATCTCAGATACAGTACAAGTGTATAGCAGTTATCACAAAATGCTGGCGTAACTCAGCAGGTCAGGCAGCATCTAGGAGAGAAGGAATGGGTGACGTTTCGGGTCGAGACCCTTCTTCAGACTTGCTGACTCGCTGACTCACAGACTTACTGACCTGCTGAGTCACTCCGGCATTTTGTGATACCTTCTATTTGTACCAGCATCTGCAGTTATTTTCCTACAGTGTGTAGCAGTCGTACACTGAGACCATACACAGAGTCGCCAGTTTGGTGCCATCTTCAAGTCCCAGTTGTTGTAAGTGCAGGGATCTTGACCGGGACATGAAGGTCTGTTGTCCTGGTGGCATTGCAGGGTCGGCCTGACCAAGCGTAACCTCGGTGTCCCCTACTGATAAAACCATAGCTTGTCCGTTATTTGGAGTAAAGATGCAGATACCTTCTCAGCCATGATCACATTGAATGGTGGTGCTGGCTCGAAGGGCCGAATGGCCTACTTCTGCACCTATTGTCTATTGTCTATTGTCAAGTAAACCAGACACTAGACACGTGCAGGAAACACTTGCGGTCACAGAGAGAACATAAACGGGTGTCGAGGGTCTAGGGTTATGGGGTGAAGGCAGGAGAATAGGGTTGGGGGGGGAGATAGATCAACCATGAATGAATGGCACAGTAGACTTGATGGGTCGAATGGCCTATTTCTTCTGCTAGAACTAATGAACCTTTCATACAAAAAAGGGCATCCGGGACCTGGAAAGAACTGAAGTCTCTGGAATTGAGAGATAGGAACTGGAAGGAGTGTCAAGAGTTATGGGGAGAAGGCAGGAAAATGGGATTAGGAGGCAGAGATCAGCCACGACTGAATGGCGGAGTAGACTCGATGGGCCGAATGGCTAAAATGACACTCCTTGTCATAGTCTGTCCTGTTCACTCACCTGCCAGCCACGCCCACCACGTTAAGCCAACTCCCCTCACCTGTTCACTCACCTGCTCCAGATCACCAATCAAGCCAGCATATAAACCCTTCCTGCACACACACTCTTTGCCAGATTGTTCTTAGCCCTCATGCAAGGCTCTCCAGGTTTCTCTCTTGGACTGATTTCCTGTTGCCGACCCTGCCTGCTCCCGACCTTCATGCCTCGTCGTAGCCCTGGTGAACGCCTCAGTCTTCTGTCCCCGAGCAGGTAGAAATAAAGCTCATTCTGAAACTACTTCCTTGGTTCCGTGTGCTGCATTTGGGTCTACCTGCGGTCCCTTACACTCCTATAACTTGTGAACAGTGAAGCTAATTCTCAAGCCCCATGCGACCCAAAGCGGGCGGGGAGGGTGCAGTGAGTGGAGGATGGTTGTAAATGTTTAGGAGAGGGGGGGGCATGGTGGCGCAGCGATAGAGTCGCTGCCTTACAGTGCTTGCAGCGCCGGAGTCCCGGGTTCGATCCTGACTACGGGTGCTGCCTGTACGGAGTTTGTACGTTCTCCCCGTGACCTGCCTGGGGTCTTCTCTTTCCTCCGACACTCCAAAGACGTACAGGTTGGTAGGTTAATTGTTTGGTGTACAATGTAAATTGTCCCGAGTGTGTCCCGGTAGTGTCAGTGAGAGTGGATCGCTGGTTGGCGCGGACTCGATGGGTGGCAGGGCCTGTATCTCAAAACTGAACTAAACTAGATTGGGCAGTGCCAACGTGTGAATGGGATGATGCGAGCAGTTTATTAATTTAGACCGTGGGCACAGAACCTGATACCGTGAGGAAAAAACATAATAAGCTTCCTGTAAGATTTCAGCTTTTCTCAAAGGTCACAAACTGCTTAAGGGATGAAAAATAATAATGTGTTATTGAGACATTACAATTGAGAAGCAACAATTATTACACGTACCGATTGAAACGTTCATCAAAGTGCTGACGGAACAGGAACGATCTCCAGAATGATTTATTTTCTCATTCCCAATTCCTCCCTCAGCCCTTTACATCTCTCTCTCCCACTATCACTCTTCTCTCTCTCTCTCGTGCTTTCTAACTCCTCTTATCGCTCTTTCATTCTTTCCTCTCTCTCTCTCTCTCTCTCTCTCTTTCTCCCCGGAGAATGGGGTTGAGAGGGAAAGATAGATTAGCCATGTTTGAATGGCGGAGTAGACTAGATGGGCCAAATAGCCCAGTTCTGCTCTTATCACTTATGAACGTATGAATGTACTGGTGTGGGTTAATGGAGAGAAAGAATGTACTTGAAGGGCACAAGATGGTGCCATAAACCTGGCCCCTCTTTTGTACTGTCTCAGTGCAATCAACTATCCTATCCCAACCTGATCTCCCGGTGGCTGAGCACTTCAACTCCCCCTCCCACTCCCAGTCTGACCTTTCTGTCAAGGGCCTCCTCCAGTGCCATAGTGAGGCCCACCGGAAATTGGAGAAACAGCACCTCATATTTCGCTTGGGCAGCTTGCCGCCCAGCGGTATGAACATTGACTTCTCCAACTTTAGATAGTTCCTCTGTCCCTCTCTTCCCCTCCCCCTTCCCAGATCTCCCTCTATCTTCCTGTCTCCACCTACATCCTTCTTTTGTCCCGCCCCCCTGACCTCAGTCTGAAGAAGGGTCTCGACCCGAAATGTCACATAGAAACATAGAAAATAGGTGCAGGAGTAGGCCATTCGACCCTTCGAGCCTGCACTGCCATTCAATATGATCATGGCTGATCATCCAGCTCAGTAGCCTGTACCTGCCTTCTCTCCATACCCCCTGATCCCTTTAGCAAAAAGGGCCACATCTAACTCCCTCTTAAATATAGCCAATGAACTGGCCTCAACTACCTTCTGTGGCAGAGAATTCCACAGACTCACCACTCTGTGTGTGAAGAAATGTTTTCTCATCTCGGTCCTAAAAGACTTCCCCCTTATCCTTAAGCTGTGACCCCTGGTTCTGGACTCCCCCAACATCGGGAACAATCTTCCCGCATCTAGCCTCTCCAACCCCTTAAGAATTTTATATGTTTCTATAAGATTCCCCCTCAGTCTTCTAAATTCCAGCGAGTACAAGCCCAGTCTATCCAGTCTTTCCTCATATGAAAGTCCCGCCATCCCAGGGATCAATCTGGTGAACCTTCTCTGTACTCCCTCTAAGGCAAGAACGTCTTTCCTCAGGTTAAGAGACCAAAACAGCACACAATACTCCAGGTGCGGTCTCACCAAGGCCCTGTACAACTGCAGCAGAACCTCCCTGCTCCTAAACTCAAATCCTCTTGCTATGAATGCCAACATACCATTCGCTTTCTTCACTGCCCGCTGCACCTACATGCTTGCTTTCAATGACTGGTGCACCATGACACCCAGGTCACGTTGCATCTCCCCTTCTCCCAATCGGTCACCATTCAGGTAATACTCTGCTTTCCTGTTCTTGCCGCCAAAGTGGATAACCTCACATTTATACCCATTCCTTCTCTCCTGAGATGCTGCCTGACCTGCTGAGTTACTCCAGCATTTTGTGAATAAATCCTATCCTATTCATGTACTTAAGTATGATTATGCCTATGTGCAGTTAGATTGTTACTGAACTGTATGCAAAAAAAGGGATTTCACTGCTTACGTTAGGGTTACGTTCTGAGAAACCCGTCAGAAACCGAAAATATCGTAAGTCGAAATGCATTGAATACGAGTGATCGCGTGGCCGGAAGCGAGCTGTGACTCACTAAGGGGCGCTGCCGTTTGCACCATCGCAAAGCCGAAATATCGTAAGTCGAAGCATCGTAAAGTGGGGAGTATCTGTACCTAGGTACATGTAACAATTTAACAAAAACATTGAACTATTGAAATCATGAAGACAAGGAGTGTGATGGAGATCGGAACATGCCTCACAAAATGAAGGCAAGAGTATCTGAAAGATTCCCAATTATCTGTTAAAATATGGATTAATATCTCAGATCATGTAAGAAATGTATTGGAACCAGGTCAAATGAGAGTTTTGTGTAGGAAGGAACTGCAGATGCTGTTTTAAACTGAAGATAGACACAAAAAGCTGGAGAACTCAGCGGGACGGGCAGCATCTCTGGAGAGAAGGTAGGTATGGGTGATGTTTCCAGGACATCAGTCTGAAGAAGGATCTCGACCCGAAACGCCACTCATTCCTTCTCTCCAGAGATGCTGCCTGTCCCACTGAGTTACTCCAGCATTTTGTATCTATCAAATGAAAGTTTTACCATGTCTTTACGATGAATGTTTTGAATTAGATGAAGCTTCGAAGAAATAAGATTGTCTCTCATTCAATCTGTATAGTAATGTCGTTAGCCCTGAGATTAGTTGCTTATAGATTGTTCGTTCAATTCATTCCTTCTCTCATCCACTCTAATAGACAATGACCACGGACTGTAATGAGCGTTGAGAACAAGATCACAGTATTAACAATCATTGCAATTATTTTCGTTCGAGGGCCAGATGAGATTCCTTTGTATCGCATAAAGAAAGTCCAGATACTCCCATAGCATTGAGATGTTTTATTAAATTCACCACAGCCATCATATTTTCATCAGAGGTTATCAATGCTCAGTACTGACATTTGTTACATCAGTGATAGGCTTGTATGCAGCAATATTGGCATCTTTTTACAATTTTAATCCATATGTCAAGAAAGTGGTGACAGTTTCAAAGTGCTCACGTTCTCGCGTGGAGCCACTAAATGTCTAAAAAATGTCAACGTTTTTAGTGCTCTCTTTGCCTTTGAAATCCCGTACAGTAATTTTCACATTTCTATAACCTATATTCTTGAGATTCATCCGTGCGCTAAATGCTCCCAATTCAACAAACCACGAGATGCTTTCAAAGTGGAGAGTTATGAAATTCAATCATCGGTATTCCGCGTGAGAGACCATTGAAACATCGATGCAACTTTACATTTCATTCTTCCCCGCTCTGAAGTGCGAGACTGTGCTTGATGTTGTTACCATTAGAACCCTTTGAATTGAAAAAGTACACCTGCTCTGTTAGAGGCAGGAAACATGTTCCTAATGTTGGGGGAGTCCAGAACAAGGGGCCACAGTTTAAGAATAAGGGGTAGGCCATTTAGAACGGAGATGAGGAAAAACTTTTTCAGTCAGAGTTGTGAATCTGTGGAATTCTCGGCCTCAGAAGGCAGTGGAGGCCAATTCTCTGAATGCATTCAAAAGAGAGCTAGATAGAGCTCTTAAGGATAGCGGAGTCAGGGGGTATGGGGAGAAGGCAGGAACGGGGTACTGATTGAGAATGATCAGCCATGATCACATTGAATGGCGGTGCTGGCTCGAAGGGCCAAATGGCCTCCTCCTGCACCTATTGTCTATTGTCTACAGAAGGTGTGTTTTGGTCATGAAAAACTCAATATCTCCGTGTAACTCTTGTCCAACATGGACCGTCCCATAAATAGATAATATCTGACAACTTAAATCTAGGTGGGTTGGACTGAATGCCTTGATCAGCTACAAAGGGAAAGCTCATGCTGATCATCTAGCTAGCAGCTGCTCTGAGAAAATACGTGGGCTTTTGAAAGGAGACTCCAGAAGGAAGGAACTGCAGATGCTGGTTTAAACCGAAGATAGACACAAAAAGCCGGAGTAACTCAGCGGGACAGGCAGCATCTCTGGAGAGAAGGAACGGGTCTGGAAGAAGGGTCTCGACACGAAACGTCGCCCATTCCTTGAGCTAATCCAGCTTTTTGTTGTCTATCTTTGAAAGGAGACTGACAGTGCATGTTTCAAGGTAGCACCTTCAGCAGGGAATCTGTAGCACTCGTGAGCGGAGCAAAAAATAGCAATTGAAACAAGCAAGACAAAACAAAAATTGTCACAAAATGCTGGAGTAACTCAGCGGGACAGGCAGCATCTCTGGAGAGAAGGAATGGGTGACTCCTTTTGTACTTAAGTTGAAGATTGGCTTAATATTATTCATGATGGGCAGAATGGCATTTTTCTGTTCCTGGGGGGAGGGGGAGGGGGAGGGGGAAGGGGAGGGGGAAGGGGAGGGAGAGGGGAGGGGGGGGGGAGGAGAGGTTTGGGCCCAATGGGTCCACTTGGTTTAGTATTAGTTAAAAATAAACAATTATTAAAAATTGCAAATGGGAAGTTAAAATCAGTCTGACTTGGTTCAAAGAAGCAAGATACAATCACATGTTTCGGTGTTGTCATGCAGTGATTCAAAAGGAAATTAACTTCAAGGGTGCAGAGGTAGAGTTGCTGCCTTAGAGCGCCAGAGACCTGGGATCGATCCTGACTACGGGTGCTGTCTGTGCAGAGTTTGAATGCTCTCCCTGTGATTCCTCCAGGTGCTCCATTTCCCATTTCCATTCCAAAGACGTACAGGTTTGTAGGTTAATTGGCTTCTGTAAATTGCCTCTAATGCGAAGGATGTCCAAGTGGAATAACAGTATTAGTGTGAGCGGGTGATCGGTGGTCGGCGTGGACTTGATGGGCCGAAGGGCCTGTTTCTACATGGTATCTCTAAACAAATCTGAACTAAGCAATTGATTCACCCATCTTAGTTTAATTTAGTTCAGTTTAGCGATAAAGCGCGGAAACAGGCCCTTCGGCCCTCCGAGTCCGTGCCGACCAGCGATCCCCTCACACTTACACTATCCTACACACAGTAGGGCTAGTTTACAATTTTACCAAAGCCAATTAACATAAAATAAACCTGTACGTCTCTGGAGTGTGGGAGGAAACCAGAGCTCCTGGAGAAAACCCACGCAGGTCACGGGGAGAACGTACAAACTCCATACGGACAGCACCCGTAGTCAGGATGACACGCGGGTCTCTGGCGTTGTAAGGCAGCAACTCTACCGCTGCCGCCCCAAAGTGAGTTTTTTGACAGATTAATGGGGAGTTGCCGGTAAAGCTTAAAGTGATGAGGTTAAGGAACGCTTGGAACTGCAATGGAAGAGGAGCTGAGTGGGACTGCGATCTCAGTGACGTGACATTTAGAATGTGATGCATGATAAACAGCCAGCTCAAGCAGAAACCCTTAAAGTTTTTTTTTTTAGATTTTTATAGATACAGCCCAGAAACAGGCCCTTCGGCCCACCGGGTCCGCGCCGCCCAGTGATCCCCGCGCACTAACTCTATCCTACACACACTAGGGACAATTTTTACATTTGCCCAGCCAATTAACCTACAAACCTGTACGTCTTTGGAGTGTGGGAGGAAACCGAAGATCTCGGAGAAAACCCACACAGGTCACGGGGAGAACGTACAAACTCCGTACAGATGGCGCCCGTAGTCAGGATCGAACCTGAGTCTCCGGCGCTGCATTCGCTGTAAGGCAGCAACTCTACCGCTGCGCCACCGTGCCGCCCACAAAGGACACACAGGTGTCCTTCACTGTGTGTTAGATGACAGAGTGCAGCTGTACCACGATTGTGCAAGCACACGCCGTCCTCCAGTGCATTTTGAATCATTTGACAGCTTTATAATGATTTACCACAGAGACTCCCACCTTGTGGATGATCTAAAGGACAGTTCTAACTGCTGCCAAACACAACTATTGCCGTTGGTGTCTTGGATAAGTTAGAGTCAAGGACCCGGGTTCAATCCTGACAGCGGGTGCTACCTGTATTGAGTTTGTACCTGAGGCTGCGTGGGTTTTCTCCAGGTGCTCCGGTTTCCTTCCACACTCCAAAGATGTGCAGATTTGTAGGTTAATTGGCTTTGGTAAAAAATTGTGAATTGTCCCTGGTGTGTAGGATAACGCGAGTGTACGGGGTGATCGATGGTCGGCATGGACAAGGTGGGCCAAAGGGCCTGTTTCCGCACTGTATCAGTCAAGTCTAAAGTCTAATAGTTATGCGATCTTGCTCACCACAACAGATAGCTGCAGGTAACTTCACCCAGCCTTTTTCTCCAGAGATGCTGCCCGACCGCTGAGTTACATCGGCACGTGGGCTCGGTGGGCCAAAGGGCTTTAGCTGTTTATCTAAAGTGTAAAATCTAAAGTCATAACACAAAGTGCTGTCGGAACTCAACGGGTCAAGCAGCATCTGTGGAGGGAATGAACAGACAAGGATTTGGATGGGCACACTTTTTCAGTCTGATCGTAGTAGGGATGAGAGAAAGTTGGAAATGAGATGCGGGGGTCAGACAAAGCCTTTTTCCGCCAGGTGATGCATATAGAAGTAAATTGAAGAGGAATAGTTTATTTAAGGGCTGTCAGCCTTATGCCAGGTCACAGCAGGATGCATCATTAAGATTTACCAACCGTAGACTCACTAGTGCAGACCTTTCTCATTGTGCAATCTTTAACATTGTTTATCTCTTTGACCCAGCGGCAAGTCCTGCTTTAGGGGTGAAACAAATCTAGCTCTTGTTTTTAATGCCATGTTCAAAATGCCTAATTTGCTCTCCGAATAAATTATCCTGTGATCTGTAGTCCGGCTGATTTAAATCTCACCAGGGATTCAGCATTTGTGTCCGATGCACGATGTCACAGCTTATAAACGGTGGCGCAGCGGTAGAGTTGCTGCCTTACAGCACTTACAGCGCCAGAGACCCGGGTTCGATCCCCGACCGAGGGTGCTGTCTGTACAGAGTTTGCACGTTCTCCCCGTGACTGTGTGGGTTTTCCCCGAGATCTTCGGTTTCCTCCCACACTCCAAAGACGTACAGGCTTGAAGATTAATTGGCTCGGTATAAATGTAAAATTGTCCCTTGTGTGTAGGATAGTGTTAATGTGTGGTGATCGCTGGTCGGTGTGGACTCGGTGGGCCGAAGGGCCTGTTTCCGCGCTGTATCTCTGAACTAAACTGAACTAAATTAAACAAGGATGGTGTGTCTATTGACTGCTGATGAGTAAAGTACATGGGTGGGATCACACCCTGCAATAAATTGTACAGCAATCAAAATCCAGTTCCTTAGAAAATTTGCTTAAAAAAGGGTGTCCTTCACTGTGTGTTAGATGACAGAGGGCACAGATGACAGAGTGACTAGTGGTGCACAGCGGCTTCTACAACCATTGGGTGAGCAGCGGGCAGTGGAACCACATGCTGAGCTACCTGGCCTCCCTGTCCAAGGCCTGGCTCAGCGGCAACATCAGGCTGGTCGTCTACTTCAACGGCGCGCTGGAGAAGCCCAGCATCCCCGAGTGGGTGAAAATGGCAGATCAACGACAGGCGGACAGCCCAGCAGATCATCAGCCAGGTCCAGATCCACCGCCCAAAGTCTGCTTCCTGCCCCCTGCCCATATGAGCCACTGCGTCCGCCTCCCCCTTCCCCGCTTCCGTGTGAAGGTAAATACAGACCCGAGGGCTCGGCCTACGCGCATTCAAACATCAATAGATTAAGCTGGAGATCGCCGCCCTCGGTTTACATTTCATTGCTCTGGTGTGGGATTGGGTGCGATACATGTCATTCAAATCGAAGGACTCGAGGGACTTGCTGTAACAGCAACAGCTTGTTAACATTCCTGTCCCAAACTAACATTCATTAAAAAAATAATCAGGCTGTCGATACTGCTCAGGGTTATATCACAACAAGAAATTATATTACTAAGCATATTGAATCGAGCAACGTAAAGGTTTGCCTGTCCCGCTGAGTTACGCCAGCATTTTGTGTCTATCAATGTTTGGAGATTGTGTTTATGCATATATCCAATCTATTGTGCAGTATCAAGTTTCCATCAAATTGTTGTGCAATCGTGTACCGTTTTGGCTGTATTTCGGACACATACCCCATGAAATGAATCGCCATTTTGATCTAATACTTCCGTGTTCAATGTTGTCATTAAACGCGTGCTTCGTTGAACGATAACTCCTGAGGTAAATGCTCAAATTTTCTTCATGTTAAAGTTTGACCAATCATCAATAATATTAAAATTGTGTGTCTTTGTTTTCATCGACCGCCATCACAACGGGAACCCAACGGGTCCACGGCTCGTGTTTCGTTTAAATTGTTGCGCTATCGTGTACCGTTTTGGCAGCTTTCTGCCCAACCTTCTGCCCAAGTTCTTTTGATTGCAACATGCGCCTTAATTTAGTTCAACAAAGAAACTCACAAGTTACTAAAGGACCTTTAGTAACAACAGGACCCAACGCGTCTATGGGTCGTCTTGTACATACATTACTAAAACTGTCATCTTGTATGTATGTACCTATGCATGTTCCAGAAATACAGCCAAAACAGTACTTGGTAGCGCAACAATGTTAGGCCCACCTTACTCACCATTCGCCTGCGGTGTGCAGTATTGAGTTTTGTTACATTTTAAAAGTAATTAACTTTATAAACTTTAATAAATGCGCTCCCCCCGCCTGCACAGCAGCACCGGGAGGACCGGCGCCCGTCCCGGCACGCCCCGCGCCTGACCTTCCTCCCATGGCCCAGCGTGGCGGCGGAGAGAAGGTCAAAGAAGATGGCCGCCGGCAGGACGGGCATGCGGCAGCGCCTTGCGGCCGCTTTCCTGCTCCTGGCCGCACGGGGCCGGGGTGAGTGGCTCCCTCTCTTCTTTCCTCTCCCCCGCGCCTGCCCCGGGGGACACACGCTGGCCGCCAACGCGTTCACGGGTGGTCAGTTGGGGGAGGGTTGTCGCGCCCAATATCCGCACGTGCGCTCTTGGGGGAGGTTTGCCGGGCCCGGTGGCGGCCCACGACCCTGGAATCTCGCTGAGCGCTTTTGGGGTAAATAAAATTGTGTTTAGAAGTTTATCAATGCAGGAGAGGTTTGGGCCCAACAGGTCCAAGTATATAATATATACTTGTATATATATATATATATATGTATAAATAAGTATATCTGGAAACAAACAAACAATAATAGCGCAAAAAGACAAAACCAATGCCCACAATCATAAGATTCAGTGGCAAAAGAAAGTTAAAAGAAATGGGATTTAACTAATTCACAAGAACTCGTATGATTTATGTGCTTACCTCACTCAGGTGGTGAGAATTCCGAATGCAATGTTCGTGTGCAGATATATGAAATAGTAGTTACATTTTATTCCACTATTTTGTAACGGTTCCTATGATTTTCTTTTTGCTCTATTCTTGTGATGAAAAGATAAATAGTGAAATAAATCAAACTGGCAGCTCAAAGGCTTCACAGTTAGGATAAAATGGAATCATTGTAAGGTCATAAGTTTACAATGCTGGAGTGGTGATGAGATTCATTGAAACCTCGGTCTATGAAAATTGTACAGGTTTTACAACTTGCAGGCAGCTCAGTTCAGTTTGGTTTATTTATTGTCACGTGTACCGAGGTAGAGTGAAAAGCTTTTGTCAGCGGAAAGACAATACATGATTATAATCGAGCCAACTACAGTGTGTAGATACATGATGAGGGAATGACGTTCAGTGTAAGGTGAAGCCTGCAAAGTCCGATCAAGGATAGTCCAAGGGTCTCCACTGAGGTAGATCACAGCTCAGGTGAAGTACAAACATATCTGAGAGGAGTTTTAGGATCAGAGCTAAAGTACGAAATGTTGCTGTCGGGGTAAAGATTTAAGAGTGTGGAACGATTGTAGTTTAGTTTAGTTTAGTTTAGTTTAGAGATGCTGTGTGGAAACAGGCCCTTTGGCCCACATTAACACTATCCTACACGCACCAGGGGCAATTTACACATACACCAAGCCAAGTAACTAACATACCTGTACGTCTTTGGAGGGTGGGAGGAAACCGAAGATCTCGGAGAAAACCCACGCGGTCACGGGGAGAATGTACAAACTCCCTACAGACAACACCCGTGGTCGGGACCGAACCCGGGTCTCCGGCGCTGTAAGGCAGCAACTCTACCGCTGCGCCACCGTGCCGCTGAGCTAATATGCGATTGTAGACCTGCTTACTACTTAGCAAGAAAATATTAGCCTGGGTTAGGTGCCACGACACAGTCCACCAGTGTTATGCTCAACTAAAGTTAAAATTACAGCAATTGCCTAATCCAAAAGCACTTAACCAAATATCAATAGGATGATGTTCAATAACTGAAAAAATGAATTTAAAATAATTACTGTAGCTATTGTCTAAATTGTTTCAATGATTTATATTGTATCAGCTGTACGCTCTGCAATATTACCAGGATTCATTGCTGATGGAAGGACAAAGTTAAAAAGATGTGTGTTATTTAGCAGAAGACTATCAGAATTTCAACAAGTCCAGTTACTTTCCTCCAGAAAATAAACTAAATATTGAATAAAGAGAGACACAAAATGCTGGAGTAACTCAGCGGGTCAGGCAGCATCTCAGGAGAGAAGGAATGGGTGACGTTTCGGGTCGAGACCCTTCTTCAGACTGATGTCAGAGGAGGGGGCGGGACAAAAGCACGGTGGCGCAGCGGTAACGTTGCTGCCTTACAGCGCCAGAGACCCAGGTTCGATCCTGATTACGGGGGCTGTCTGTACAGAGTTTGGACGTTCTCCCCGTGACTTTTGTGGGTTTTCTCCGGGTGCTCTGGTTTCCTCCCACACTCCAAAGACGTATAGGTTTGTCTGCTAATTGTTTTCGTTAAAATTGTAAATTGTCCCTAGTTCAGTTTAGTTTATTGTCACGTGTATCGAGGTAACGTATAAAGCTTTTTGCTGCGTGCTAACCAGTCAGCAGAAAGACAATACATGATTATAATCGATCCATTCACAGTGTATAGATACATGATAGGGGGGGATAACATTTAGTACAAGGTAAAGCCAGCCAAGTCCAATCAAGGATAGTCCGTGGGTCATCAAAGAGGAAGATAGTGGTTCAGCACTGCTCTCTGGTTGAACTACTGGTGTGTTTGGGATAGTATTAGTGTTAGCGGGGATCGCTGGTCAGTACGGACTCGGTGGGCCGAAGGGCTTGTTTCCGCGCTGTATCTCTGAACTAAACTAAACTAAATCAAACACTACCTGGTGGCAGTGACCAATGCCAAGAAATGTTGCTGGTTTACAATTTCTGGATTTGCTATTCTACCACTTTCTCACTAATTGGAAGAAATTCAGCCTGCAGGTTAAGCCCAGGTGTTGAATAAGTTGGATGAGAATTTGGAAAGGATGGCAATCCTGTGGTTTACTGTACTTATCAATCTTGAGAATAGTGTTGCAACATTGGAAAATGCTGGAAAAACTGCCGTTCGGCTTTGCATCATCCAGATATTATATATTAGGGTATCCCAGATATTATATTAGGGTCAGCCATGATCACATTGAATGGCGGTGCTGGCTCGAAGGGCCAAATGGCCTCCTCCTGCACCTATTGTCTATTGTGTTCTGGCTGGAGTACATCATCGGTCTGGAGGCACAAGAGACTGTAAATGCTGTAATCTATAGCAAAGCTAAACTGTGGGAGGAACTCGGTTGATCAAGAAGCATTGAGTCAGAGAATCATAGAACGTGGAAACAAGCCCTTCGGCCCAACGTGCCCAACATGCCCCCATCTACACTAATCCCATCAACATGTGCTTGTCCCATATCCTTCTAAACATATCCTATCCATATACCCATCCAAATGGCTCTTAAATATTACTATGGTCCCTTCCTCGACTACCTCCTCCAGCAGCTCGTTCCATGCACCCACTACCCTTTGTGTAAAAAAAGTTATCCCTCGGGTTCCTATTAAATCTTTTCCCCGTGAAGAAGGCTCCAGACCTGAAATGTCACCTATCCACCTTCTCCAGAGATGTTGCCTGGCCCGTTGAGTTACTCCAGCGTTTTCTGCCGTTGTGAATCTAGAATTTTTCATTTGTAAGGATGGTTATGGATTTTGAGTGCCGGCTGAATGAAATGTTGAAAAACAAACAGAGTGGTGCGGACTTGAGAATGTACACATCTATTTTCGAAATCTGTCTTTTAAAAGGAAAAACCACATGGTATAAAGTTTAAAGCACAAGAAGATTAAAAAAACAACAACGATTGGGATTTGTAGGAAGGAACTGCAGATCCTGGTTTAAACCGAAGAGAGATGCAAAAAGCTGGAGAAACTCACCTGGACAGGCAGCATCTCTGGAGAGAAGGAATGCGTGGCGTTTCGGGTTGAGACCCTTCTTCAGATTGACTCCAGTCTGAAGAAGGGTCTATACCCGAAACGTCACCCATTCCTTCTCTCCAAGGATTGCCATTTATTTGGGGAGCCCTACACCTTACTTTGAACTGGTAGTGCTTCCATGTAGGTCATCAGGTCATAAGTTGCAGGAGCAGTATTAGGCCATTCGGCCCATCAAGTCTACTCTGCCATTCAATCATGGCTGATCGACCTCTCCCTCTCAACCCCATTCTCCTGCCTTCACCCCATAACACCTGACACCCGTACTAACCAGGTCTGAAGAAGGGTCTCGACCCGAAACGTCACCCATTCCTTCTCTCCAGAGATGCTGCCTGACCCGCTGAGTTACTCCAGCATTTTGTGAATAAATACCTTCGATTAGTACCAGCATCTGCAGTTATTTTCTTACAGGAATCTATCTCTCTCTCTCTCTCTGCCGTAAAAATATCCATTGACTTGGCCTCCATAGCCTTCTTTGCTCTAACGTTGGAGAATAGATTAGACGCCGTGTGAAAGAAGCATAAAAATGCTTTTGTTGTCCTCCCAGCTTGATCTTGTAACCATCTTGAAGCTTGGCTGAACCCAACATCTTTTAGCTCTTTGAGAATACATGTGCTGTTTGGCTGGCATCGTACATTCATCAACTCGTGTTGAGTGGCAGCTGCAGGTTCTGGGTTTTTTTGTTGTTGTTGTTCCATTTGACCGCATCTTCGAGCTGCAAACTTGTTTGTCTGTATGGTAAGATTTATCAGATTTATATGCCGGGTGATATCTGCAGACTCCTCACAATTATTTTTTGGTTCCAAGTGGTTGTGTATTTGTCCGCTTGCCAAATTGAACATCGAGTGATCGCCGACGATACAAGTGTTGCCTCACAGCCCAAACTGACGAAGGAAAAGCAGGCGGATAATGTTCTCATCAGTACATTAAGTAGATCTGATCCACATAAATCAAATACAAATATTTGCTGAAAATTGTTTCTTAATGCACCGGGAATTATACATAATTCATTGTTTATCTGAGATATTTCAACTCATTGACTTCAGTCATTGATATTCCACACTCGGTTTTCTACATATTCACATATTTATGCACAAGATTGTAAAAGATTGAGTATCTACACAAACCCATAAACTCCCATTATGTCTTCAAAACACAATGAAGCATTAGAATAATGTTTGCAAACGAGTTAGAAGAGTGGCAGGGAAGATTTGTTTTTGCTGAATAGGTTTCCTCTTGTCTCATCTGGACCCCGCATATCAATATCATCAGTTCAAGTAGCTTTGATCTGCAGCTGACTGGTATTTCATAGAAACATAGAAAATAGGTGCAGGAGGAGGCCATTTGGCCCTTCGAGCCAGCACCGCCATTCATTGTGATCATGGCTGATCATCTACAATCAGTAACCTGTGCCTGCCTTCTCCCCATATCCCTTGATTCCGCTAGCCCCAAGTGCTCTATCTAACTCTTTTAAATACATCCAGTGAATTGGCCTCCACGGCCCTCTGTGGCAGAGAATTTCACAACTCTCTGGGTGAAAAAGTTTCTTGTCACCTCAGTTTTAAATAGCCTCCCCTTTATTCTTTCAAGAGGAACTAATCTCTAGTAAACAACGACTTTCCACTCGTCACTTTCATTTCATGTTTCATGTATCTTCTTGTGTTTTTATGACTGTTGGCAGACCAATTTTCCTCCTGGGATAAATTGTTCTATCATTTTGTATCGTTCTCGTTCCCCCCCCCCCCCCCCCCCCACGCTGGATCCTCTTTGTTCTCGGCAGTCCATCCTCCACTGCCCGCTGGGACTCACGGGGGTGACGGCACTCCGATGATCCTCAACTCTCTCTGATGTCCCTAAATTGCAGGGAGTTCAGCAGCAATCACAACAGAACAGCTGATGAAGTCCCGTGCAGGTCTATTTATTTTTGTTTTAGTTTTCACTTTTAGAGATACACCATGGGAACTGCCCCTAAAGGCTGGAGTAACTCAGCGGGACAGGCCTCATCTCTGGAGAGAAGGAATGGGGTGCCGTTTCGGGTCGAGACAACTTCTTCAGTCTAAAACATCACCCGTTCCTTCTCTCCAGAGATGCTGCCTGTCCCGTTTAGTTACTCTAGCAATTTGTGTCTATCTTCAGTTTAAACCAGCTTCTGCAGTTCCTTCCTACTACACATGGAAACGGCCCCTTCAGATCACCAAGTCCACACCGACCATTGATCATGCATTCACACTAGTTCTTTATTATCTTTAGTAAGAGGGTGGTGAACCTGTGGAATTCTATGCCTCAGAAGGCTGTGGAGGCCGTCGATGGATATTTTAGAATGATTCAGCAGTTATGGGGAGAAGGGAGGAGAATGGAGTCAGGAGGGAGAGATAGATCAGCCATGATTGAATGGCGGAGTAGGCTTGATGTTCCGAATGGCCTAATTCTGCTCCTATCACTTATGAATCCCATTTTCTCCTCTATTCACTACACATTAGAGGGCAGTTCGCAGAGACCTATTAACCTACAAATCCTTGGGAATGTGGGAGGAAACCAGAGTACCTGGAGAAAACCCATGCAGTCGCAGGGAGAACTCCGCACGGACAGCACCCGAGGTTAGGGTTGCCAACTGTCCCATATTGGCTGGGACATCTCGTTTGTAGGGCTAAATTGGTTTGTCCCGTATGGGACCCCCCTTGTCCCGTATTAGGCCCTTGGGCTGCTGTAGGCCCAGAGGCCCGGGCGCCACCTAATGGAGATTGCGTAGCAACCCGCCTCCTGGCCCGGGCAGCCGCCATTGGTGGCCGCTGGCTGGGCGATATCACGTAGGGCGTGGGACGGTGACGTCACCTTTTGTCCCTTATTTGGGAGTGAGAAAGTTGGCAACCCTCCCCGAGGTCAGGTTCGAACCTGGGTCTCTAGAGCTGTAAGGCAGAAACTCTACTGCTGTGCCACTCTGCCACCTTGATTTACCTGATTTGATTGGATGGCATGCTTTTCATTGCACCTCGGTACATGGAACAATAATAAACCCAAGTCCAAATCTCGTGTTTACACTCTTGCAGTACATTTTGCGGAGGCAAAATGTATTCACGACACTATAGCTCTGAAATCAATGTGCAAACTCTGCACAGACAGCACTTGAGGTCAATCCCAAACTCTAGCACTTGTGAGGCAGCAGCATCGAAAATTCATTGTTCTGAATGAAATGGTTATTAAACCATCAATAAAAGGTGAAATCCCATCCATAATCACTGATGCACTACCCGCTCAACACTGAAGGCTGAAAAAAATCCTCCAGGAATTTCATAGGTTTGTTCAATCTAATTATCAATATTGATGGTGATAAATCTGGGCAGCTCGGTGGCACAGTGGTAGAGTTGCTGCCTCACAACGCCAGAGACCCGGGTTTGATCCTGACTACGGGCGCTGTCTGTATGGAGTTTGTACGTTCTCCCCCTGACCTGCAGGGGTTTTCTCCGAGATCTTCGATTCACTCCCACACTCCAACGACGTACAGGTTTGTAGGTAGACACAAAATGCTGGAGTAACTCAGCGGGTCAGGCAGCATCCCTGGAGAGAAGGAATGGGTGACGTTTTGGACCGAAGGGCATGTTTCAGCACTGTATCTCTAAACTAAATTAAACTAAACTAGATCTCTGGCAATGTTACTATTTTTGCTTGGAAAATGAGTGTGATGGTAGAATTAGAACTATCTTCTTGAAATAGCTCATCAGAATAATGACTTATGCATAATGAAGGAAATTAAATTGAAGCTTGTAAGGAATTAGATTGTGCTAATCGTTAATTCTGAAAATTTGATTCGATATGGCCCTGTGTATCATTAAGTACAGCCTAAAAGAACCATTCAGTAAGGTCTGACTTCACAACTCAGTCTCCATTTACTAAATTTAGCTTCCAAATATACCCATTACGCCTCTTTACAAAGGAGATTGCTTCACAATGTAAAATATTTTCCAATCTGCCTTACAAGGTATATCTCACCACATTCAACCCCTTGGGATTAGAAGTAATTGAATCATAGAGTCATAGAATGATGCAGTGTGGAAACAGGCCCTTCGGCCCAACTTGCCCACACCGGCCAACATGTCCCAGCTATACTAGTCCCACCTGCCCGCATTTGGTCCATATCCCTCCACACCATGCATATCCATGTACCTGTCTAATTGTTTCTTAAACGATGGGATAGTCCCTGCCTCAACTACCTCCTCTGGCAGCTTGTTCCATGCACCCACCACCCATGGTGAGAAAAAGTTACCCATGAGATTCCTATTAAATTTTTCCCCTTAAACCTATGTCCTCTGGTCCTCGATTCATCTACTCTGGGCAAGAGATTCCGTGCATCTACCCGATCTATTCCTCTCATGATTTTATACACCTCTATAAGATCCCCCCTCATCCTGCTGCGCTCCAAGGAATAGAGGCCCAGCCTACTCAACCTCTCCCAATAGCCCAGACCCTCTAGAAGCATCTAGAAGCTAGAATCCATCTGATTTCTTTTTTAGGAATCTGAAGTGGTGACTTCTAAAACACTCATGAAAAAATATTATATTGGTGGCTAAAGAATATAATCTGGAAATATTGAATTGCATGGTTCATTGTAGTTTACACCGATTAGCCAAAACATTATGACCACCTGCCTAACATGCTGTTGGTCCTCCGTGTGCAGCCCCATACGCAGCAGGGTGCGATGCACTGTGCATTGTGACAAATTCCTCCCGTGACCACCATTAAAATTTTCCGTGACTTGTGCCACAGTCGACCTTCTGTCGGTTCGGACCAGACAGGGTAAACCTTCGTTGCCCTCGCGCATCGATGTGCCTTGGGCGCCGGTTTGTGGTTTGTCCCTCCTCGGACCACTGTCGGTAGGTACTCACCACTGCTGACCGGGAGCACCCCACAAGCCTTGCCGTTTCTGAGATGCTCTGACCCAGTCGTCTGGCCATAACAATTTGGCCCTTGTCAAAGTCGCTTGGGTCTTTACTCCTGCCCATTTCTCCTGCATCCAACACATCAACTTCAAGAACTGACCGTTCACCTGCTGCCTAATATATCCCACCCCTTGACAGGCGCCATTGTAACAAGATAATCAATGTTATTCACTTCGCCTGTCAGTGGCCATAATGTTTTGGCTGATCGGTGTTTATGTTAGCGCATTTTTGTACAGGTCTAACTGACCGCTTATCCAAATGAAGTGTGATTGTGAAAGGCAATCAGCAGCTGCAGGATGTACTGCTGTGACGCAGTGATAGTAAGTATAAGTAATAGGAGCAGAATTAGGCCATTCGGCCCATCAAGTCTACGCCACCATTCAATCATGGCTGATCTATCTTTCCCTCCTAACCCCATCCTCCTGCCTTCTCCCCATAACCCCTGACGCCCGTACTAACCAGGAATCTATCTCTCTCTCTCTGCCCCACAACCCCTGACACCCAAATTGGATATAATTAGGGAACACTATTTTGTACTACCTGGGCCAAATTTGTTCTAATGTAATTTTGATCAGGAACTCGAGACCAGTTAAGTTACTCTGCAAAACCAAATGTAGAAAAGAAAAGCTTTCTTGGACAAAAAGTCGAGGGGGGAAAAAACTGTTTCCCTGTAACCTCCCTGCAGTAATAAGATGCCACTGTCTCTACTTTAATGGTGGCCATTCAAACTGATAAGCAATCACTTCATATGTTCATAGACTCCTCGTCTTTCCCTCTCAACCCCATTCTCCCGCCTTCTCCCCATAACCCCTGACACCCGTACCAATCAATAATCTATCTCTCTCTGCCTTATAAATATCCATTGACTTGGCCTCCACAGCCTTCTGTGGCAATGAATTCCATAGATTCACCACCTCCTGACTAAAAACTTCTATTGACATTTTGCAATGAAACTTTATTAGGCAATGTAATAGACAGCCTTTAATATTTTTACCTTGCAGTAATAAATGGCCTATGCTTTTGAAAATCTTGTGGGGAAAAAAATAACTGTTATTTTGAGTCTGAAACTCTTCAGTTCCGAACCCTCTTTCCCCCACTGACGCAATTGCTTTTACAATCGTGGTTTTCCATGATGTGACATGGCTTGGTAATGCAACTATGGCATTATAGCAGAAATGACTGTTTTTCATTGATTTATGAAGAGTTTCCCTAAATATAACGTGAGATAAGGGAATTTTTTTCCTAAATGGAATACGTTGAGCAATATTATTGCAGTTAGGTTGCTACAGGAATTAACTATGAATAAAGGGGAGGCTATTTAAAACTGAGATGAGAAGAAACTTTTTCTCCCAGAGAGTTGTGAATTTGTGGAATTCTCTGCCACAGAGGGCAGTGGAGGCCAAATCACTGGATGAATTTAAAACAGTTAGTTAGATGGAGCTCAAGGGGCTAGTGGAATCAAGGGATATGGGGAGAAGGCAGTCGCAGGTTACTGATTGTGGATGATCAACTCTGATCACAATGAATGGCGGTGCTGGCTCGAAGGGCCAAATGGCCTCCTCCTGCACCTATTTTCTATGTTTCTATGTTAACCTCATGCCTCATATAAAATGCAATATGGTCATGGAGATTATTGGAGTGCGGCAGATGGAGGAGGCACAGCGGAAAAGTTGTTGCCTCAGGCGCCAGAGACCAGGGTTCGATCCTGGGCTGTGTCAGGTGCTATCTGTGTGTTCAGTTTGTACGTTCTCCCTGTGACTAAGTGGGTTTTCTCCAGGTGCTCTACATTCCTCCCACACCCCCAAGGACGTGCAGGTTTGTAGGTTGATTGGCATCTGTCAGTCGTCCCTGGTGTATGGGATAGAACATGTGTACAGGTGATCACTGGTGGGCGTGGACTCAGTGGGCCGACAGGCCTGTTTCCACGATGTATCTCTAAACTGAACAAGCGAAACCTTATTGCGCATCTTTGGAATGTGGGAGGAAACGGGAGCACCCAGAGAAGACTCTAGCGGCCACAAGGAGTGCGTACAAACTCCGCACAGACAGCAGCCTTAGTCAGGATCGAACCCAGGTCTCTGGTGTTGTTACAAACCCTATCATCCTCTTAAGGATAGCGGAGTCAGGGGGTATGGGGAGAAGGCAGGAACGGGGTACTGATTGAGAATGATCAGCCATGATCACATTGATTGGCGGTGCTGGCTCGAAGGGCCGAATGGCCTCCTCCTGCACCCATTGTCTATTGTCTATTGTCATCCAGACTGCATCGGGCTAACCAAAACGAACACCCTCAAATGAGATCAGCAGTCTTTGATGCAAAATTCCTAGCTGTCACAGTAGCGCAGCTGGTAGAGCCACCGCCTCACCGCACCAGAGACCCCGGTTTGATCCTGACTACGGGTGCTGTCTGTGTGGAGTTTGCACGTTCTCCCTGTGACCGTGTGGGCTTCCTCCAGGTGCTCCGGTTTCCTCCTACATCCCAAAGACGTGCAGTGTTGTAGTTTTAGTTTTAGAGATACAGCGTGGAAACAGACCCTTCGGCCCACCGGGTCCGCGCCGACCAGTGATCCCCGCACACTAACACTATCCTACACCCACTAGGGACAATATTTACAATTACCAAGCCAATGGACCTACAAACCTGTATGTCTTTGGAGTGTGGGAGGAAACCGAAGATCTCGGAGAAAACCCATGCAGGTCACAGGGAGAACGTACAAACTCTGTACAGACAGCGCCCGTAGACGGGATCGAACCCTGGCCTTCGGCGCTGCGTTCACTGTAAGGCAGCAACTCTACCGCTGCGCCACCGTGACCGCCCATTAATTGGTTCATTTGCTTTGGTAAAAATTGTGTGTAGCATAGTGCTAGTGTACGGGGCGATCAGTGGTCGGCGTGGACTCGGTGGGCCGAAGGGCCTGTTTCCATGCTGATTCTCTAAACTAAACTAAAGAAACTAAACAATGTGACAGCAACACACCAAACACTCCACTCAATTTGACTGGTATCCTCATGTACACTGGATTAGACAATAGACAATAGGTGCAGGAGTAGGCCATTCGGCCCTTCGAGCCAGCACCGCCATTCAATGTGATCATGGCTGATCATTCTCAATCAGTACCCCGTTCCTGCCTTCTCCCCATACCCCACTGACTCCGCTATCCTTAAGAGCTCTACCTAACTCTCTCTTGAATGCATTCAGAGAATTGGCCTCCACTGCCTTCGGAGGCAGAGAATTCACCATGGCATTCTCATGGGAAATCAGGGATGTGCATTAAATCTTAGATTTACCAGCGGTGCCAATGAGAGAATTAAAACCAAAAAGTATATCAAAGTATTTCAATATAAAGAAAAACATCTTAATCTGAAATTTGACATGCTGGCTGTTCTTAGTTCAGGTTTTTATGTACACAAGACATATTTTTCATTACTTTTTAATATCATTCACACAGGAACATGAAGTGTTATCTCTTTCTTTGGTGACTTTCTGAAGATGATGCATTCATTAGGGTTTTGATAATTTTATTTTAATAATTATGAAAATGAATATTTTGAAATGGTAATGTTCTGAAACAATCACATCAAATAATTGCTTTTTATTTTCTCACTGACAAATGGAAAATGTAAGTGGTGATGGAGTCAAAAGGAGCAGGCCAATGGAGGCAGAATATACTAATTGCATCCAATTTTTCAGAGTTATTTATGTCTAATTACCAATAACTGAAGAAGGGTCTTGACCAGAAAAGTCACCCATTCCTTCTCTCCAGAGATGCTGCCCGTCCCGCTGAGTTACTCCAGCCTTTTGTGTCTATTGTGGCGCCACCTGGGGGTCAAGCCTCTTACTGATCGAACCTTTGTCACCGGAACTGGAACGATCACGTGACAGGGAGATGACAGTTGACAGTTGGAGATGACAGTTGACAGTTGGAGAGGAGAGGCAGCTCGAGCCTACGAGTGGCCAGACGTGTGGTGCTCCTCTCAACAGCAACAAGCACCTAGCTGTTCTCCTAACTGGGCGTAAGTGTGTGTTCAACCACTGTTTCGTTAATAAAACCCGTTTGATTCACAACGCATGGTTTACTACATTGGTGACCCCGACGTGATAATGGACAGTAACTACTTATCAGGTTTCGCTGAACACCTCCGCTCAGTCTGCTCAGGCCAATGTGATCTCCCGGTTGCCAAACACTTTAACTCCCCCTCTCATTCCCGCACTGACCTTTTTGACCTGGGCCTCCTCCACGGTCAGAGTGAAGCCCAGCGCAACCCAACGGTATGAATATTGATTTCTCTAACTTCAAGTAACCCTTGCTTTCCCTCTTTCTCCCAGGCCCTCCCTCACCATAGGTCTCCGACTAGTTTCACTGTCCTTCTGATTAACTTGTGTGCCATGTGGTCACCTTCCCCTCAGTTAGCAATGATCCATTCGACATTTTCCTTGAACATTGTCCCCCTTGATCTGTTGTTTTCACACTTTACCCTTCCATATCTCTAGTCTCCCTGAAGATGTCTCGACCTGAAACGTCACCCATTCCTTCTCTCTAGAGATGCTGCCTGTCCCGCTGAGTTACTCCAGCATTCTGCAATGCAATTAGATTGAATTAATTGCCACAGATGGCTGTGGAGGCCGTCTTTGGGTATTTTTAAAGCGGAGATTGACAGGGTGTCAAAGGTTAGTCCAGTTTAGTTCATTGTCACCTGTGCCAAGGTACAGTGAGTCCAGGCTGACCTGCGATCCCCATTCATTAGCACCATCCTACGCACTTGAGCCAATTTACAATTTTTTAACCAATGCCATTTAACCATTTTGGAGTGTGGGAGGAAGCCAGAGCACCCGGAGGAAACCAACACGGTCACAGGAAGAATGTACAAACTCCGTACAGACAACACCCGTAGTCAGGATCGAACCCGGGTCTCTGGCGTTGTAAGGCAGCAACTCTCTCACTGTGCCACTATGTCGCCCGTAATGGTATTGCCGCAAAAATGTAACAGGGCAAATTTGAAAATGAGATTAGGTGCAGTACGCATGTCAGAGGTTATGGGGAGAACGCAGGAGAATGGGGTTAGGAGAGAGGGATAGATCAGCCACGATTGAATGGTGGAGTGGACGTGATGGGCTGAATGGTCCAATTCTGCTCCTATCATTAATGAACTTATGACCGCTTCATAACTGGGATACTTCTGAATCACACGTAAATTAAATACGGCAAATGTGATTCCAATGTGTTTATGCATTGGATTGATAGAAGTGTGCTGGACTTGGAAGGAGCCTGATTCTTCCTTTTAACATGGCGTGCAACCTGACAGAACGTAATACAACATGTTGGCCAGTTAAGTTTAGTCGAATTTAGCGCAGAAACAGGCCGCTCGGCGCACCGGGTCCACGCCGACCAGCAATCACCCGCGTGCTAGTTCTACCCTACACACTTGGGACAACTTCACCGAAGCCAATTAAAACTACAAACCTGCACGTCTTCGGAATGTGGGAGGAAACCGGAGCACCCGGAGGAAACCCACAAGGTCTCAGGGGGCATATATGAACTCCCCCTCTCAGACAAACACCCTTAGCCAGGATCGAACCCGGGTCCCTGGCACTTTAAGGCAGCAAATCTACCACTGTGCCACCATGCCGCCTGCAATGGTATCACAGTAACGAAATACCACGGCAAATTTGAGACTCAGAAGAACTGGGATACTTTCGAATCACACGTACATTAAATACGGAAAACGTCATCCAAAGTGATTTATGCATCGGCAACCAGATTGATAGAAGTGTGCTGGATTTGGAAGGAGCCTGGCGTTCCTTTTTAAAAAGATGTACAGCCTCCCAGAACTTAATGCAACATGTTTGCCAGTTACGTAACTGCTAGGATCTCTTCAAACCAGGATTAAATGAAAGGAAGATTTTGGCTATATTTGAATAGCTTGATTGACGACATCTTTTGATTAAACAATGGTAGCAACAGTCCACTTTGAAACAGACCTACAAAGGCATTTTAATGAGGCAGGATCTAATCGCGCATGTAATCCCAATTAATCCATTTTTAATTTTCACGTCTCGAACAGTAACGGCACCCTGGGAATAATAGCACAAGGAATATTTGCATAATAAATTCCTGAAAAATATGAGAAAATAACCACATTTTGACCCAATGGGAATGAAAATGTTAAGACATTAACCTGCATTTTTAAATTAACATTATCCTTGTGCCATGTGTGATTGTAAGAATTGGGACACAATCTGCGATTTTTACTGGTTTATAAGGCCATAAGGTCATGTGACCTCATATGTTTCAAAACATACTTGGCTAATAAAGTACTATTATGATTATAATTAGGAAGTTATAGGAGCAGAATTAGGCCCTTCTGCCCATCAAGTCAACTCTGCCATTCAATCGTGGCTGATCTATCTCTCCCTCCGAACCCCATTCTCCTGCCTTCTCCCCCTGACACCTGTACCAATCACGAATCTATCTATCTCTGCCTTAAAACTATCTACTGACTTGGCCTCCACAGCCTTCTGTGGCAAAGTATTCCACCGATTCACCACTCTCTGACTAAAGAAATTCCTCCTCATCTCCTTCCTAAAGGGATTTCCATCAATTCTGAGGCTGTGACCTCTGGTCCTAGACTCTCCCACTAGTGGAAACATCCTCTCCACATCCTCTCTATCCAAGCCTTTCACTATTCGGCAAGTTTCCCCCCCCTCATCCTTCAAAACTTCAGCGAGTCCAGGCCCAGTGTCTACAAACGCTCGTCATATGTTAGGTTTACCTAAGTGTGCAATTTGAAGAGATATATAAAGCATCATTACTCCAGAAGCATTAACACAATCTGCCAATCATTAGTATTTCTCGCTTGATAGTAGATTAAAAATGAAATGTGCAATAACTCTACCTGAGTACGTTTTTATCAGTTTTCATTTTTTCCTTCCGATTGTTTTTGCCTTGATATTTGTTTCTTTATATATAATGTTCCAGCACCAAACAACACAGTTTTGAGCAGTAGTGATAGGCAACTGATATGCTTATGACTTAAATTGTCATGGTAATGTCTCTGTTCAATGATAGTTCTACTCGTGTGAATAGTTAACATTTTGAATGAAGATATGTTTTATACGTGAAGATTCAGAAAATGAAGTCGTTTTAATGTGGTGTTAGAATGAGGGCAATTGTGATTTTTTTTTTTCTTTTCCCACCAGGTCAATCTAGCATCAAGTCTACAACATAGAACATAGACCAGGCCATTTGGCCCACAATGTCATTAAATCGCATTGTATTAACTGCCTCAATGACCTCCTCTGGCAACTCGAACCACACACTGAGTGAAAATGTTTCCCCTTCAGGTGATAGGGTTATGGAGTCACAGCGTCACACATCTTGGAAACAGGCCCTTCAGCCCAACTTGTCCAGGCCGACTAAGATGATCCATATACACTAGTCCCACCTGTCCACATTTGGTCCATATCTCTCTAATCCTCTACTATCTGTGCACCTGTCCAAATGTATTTTAAATAAGGTCATAAGTGATAGGAGCAGAATTAGGCCATTCGGCCCATCACGTCTGCTCCACCATTCAATCATGGCTGGTCTATGTCTCCCTCTTAACCCCATTCTCCTGTCTTCTCCCCATAACCCCTGACAAATGTTATAGTATCTGTCTCCACAACTACCTCTGGCAGCTCGTTCCCTACACCCACTGTGTGAAAAAGCTGCCCCTTTGGATTAACGTAGAAAATAGGTGCAGGGGGAGGCCATTTGGCCCTTCGAGCCAGCACCACCATTCATTGTGATCATGGCTGATCGTCCACAACCCGTGCCTGCCTTCTCCCCATATCCCTTGATTCCGCTAGCCCATAGAGCTCTATCTAACTCTCTTTTAAATTCATCCAGTGAATTGACCTCCACTGCCCTCTGTGGCAGAGAATTCCACAGATTCTAGGATCGCCACAAAATCTATGAATTGAAGTAACATGGACTTCATTACTTCTGTACCCAGGAGATCTATAACTGAAACAGCTGCCCACACATCCAAAACCAAAACAAAAAAATAATGTCTGACCCCAGGTAAACAACTCTCTGATCTCTTCCCGGCCACTGGGCTGGGGCAATTATACAGTAATTGCTGTGAGAAATTAAGAGCAAGCAGAAAGAATGAAAAATGCAATCTCAAAACTCATAAAATGTCAATGATTTTGCCACTGCAGTGATAACAGCCGTTCAAAAAATACAATGGGGGTAATTAACTTTAAAGGTTTTCCTGCTTACAGTTTTTAGTGGTGGAACGATTAAATGGTCTCTTTTGCTAATGCTCTTGTATTAGAGGTGAGATGAGACTCTGTGCAGCAGGCGTACCTGACAACTGGAAGTCACTGGCTCTTTATATAATTTATCTATTTTTTCCCCCATTATGCCTGTCGGGCTAATTGGTTTCCAAACAAAATCACTCGTGCACATGTACTGTATTTTAGCATAGTAATGAAAGAGAAATACACTTACAGCATTTGAGAAATTCTCACAACAATCCGAAAGTTATTTCATGTAAAACGGATTAATCTACCATCTTTGTTGCTTTGCATGTATGTAAAAGGCTTTGCAGACGTCGGTGATGCAGCGGTAGAGTTGCTGTCTTACAGCGCTTACAGAACCAGAGACCCGGGTTCGATCTTGACTTAGGGTGCTGTCTGTACGGAGTTTGTACATTCTTCCCGTGACCGTATGCGTTTTCTTAGAGATCTTCGGTTTCCTCCCACGCTCCAAAGACAAACAGGTTAGTAGGTTAATTGACTTGCTTTAGATGTAAATTGTCCCAAGTGTGTGTAGGATAGTGTTCGTGTGCGGGGATCGCTGGTCGGTGTGGACTCTGTGGGCCGAAGGGCCTGTTTCTGCACTAAACTAAACTAAACTAAACTAAACTAAAATAGAGATGTGTAGGAAAGAACTGCAGACGCTGGTTTATATCAAAGAAAGACACAAAATGCTCAGCGGGACAGGCAGCATCTCTGGAGAGAGGGAATGGGCGAAGTTTTGGATCGAGACCCTTCTTCGTACTGATAGTCAGAGGGGGGGGAAACTAGAGCTATGAAAAGGTTCAGAACAAACCAGATGACCAAGGAAAGGTGGAGCCCACAATGGTCCATTGTTGGTTGTGGGTGATAACAAAGACTGGAACTGGCAGGACGACTAGTGTGGGGGAGGGGCAGAGAGTGAGAGAGGAAATGCAGGGGCTACTTGAAATGACTTAAAAACAGAATTAAATATTTTAAAGCAAAATTATTATAAAGCAGGATACATTTGGACAGGTACATGGATGGGATAGGGTTTAGAGAGATATGGGCCAAATGCAGGGTTCGATCCTGACTATGGGTGCTGTCTGTATGGAGTTTGTATGTTCCCCCTGTGACCTGCATGGGTTTTCCCTGGGTGCTCCAGTTTCCTCCCACACTCCAAAGACATACAGATGCTTAGGTTAATTGGCATGGTTTGAATGTAAAATTGCCCTTACTGTGTGTAGGATAATGTTAACACGCAGGGATCGCTGGTCGGTGCGGACTCGGGGGACCAAAGGACCTGTTTCTGTGCTGTATCTCTAAACTAAACTAAACTAAACTAAACTTAACTTAATGTTAGAAAATAACTGCAGATGCTGGTACAAATCGAAGGTATTTATTCGCAAAATGCTGGAGTAACTCAGCAGGTCAGGCAGCATCTCAGGAGAGAAGGAATGGGTGACATTTTGGGTCGAGACCCTTCTTCAGACTGTTATATCTGTTCAAAACACTGCCACGAAATTAATTGCCCTTCATATAGTCATCCGGTTTCCTTTGGAAATTACTATTCAATTATTTGTGGAGTTTGCACATTCTCCCCGTGACCACGTGGGATTCCTCCTGGTGCCACGGTTTCCTCCCACACTCCCAAAGACGTGCGGGTTTGTAAGTTAATTGGCCTGTGAAAATTCCCCCCTAATGTGCAGAGAGTGGATGTGAAAGTGGAACAACATAAAACTAATGCGAGTGGATGATCAATGGTCGGCGTGAACTATCGCTGTTCCTGTGCTGTATCCCTCAACTAAAACAAAAAAATCAAAATGTTGGAATTACCCTTGAGAATAGGGGAGAACTATCAGAGAGTGGTGACAAATGAAGGGGTTGCGAGGGACAGGTTGGAAATGTCCTGGGATGGCAGGACTTTCATATGAAGAAAGACTGGATAGACTCGGCTTGTACTCGATGGAATTTAGAAGATTGAGGGGGGATCTTATAGAAACTTACAAAATTCTTAACGGGTTGGACAGGCTAGATGCAGGAAGATTGTTCCCGATGTTGGGGAAGTCCAGAACAAGGGGTCACAGTTTAAGGATAAGGGGGAAGTCTTTTAGGACCGAGATGAGAACGTTTTTTTTCACACAGAGTGGTGAATCTGTAGAATTCTCTGCCATAGAAGGTAGTTGAGGCCAGTTCATTGGCTATATTTAAGAGGGAGTTAGATGTGGCCCTTGTGGCTAAAGGGATCAGGAGGTATGGAGAGAAGGCAGGTACAGGTTACTGAGTTGGATGATCAGCCATGATCATATTGAATGGCGGTACAGGCTCGAAGGGCCGAATGGCCTACTCCTGCACCTATTTTCTATGTTTCTATGTTTAGCTATAAACTTCGTGGAGAACTACAGCAACCCTTTGGATAGGAGTTGTGTCCGGCGATTTCATGGAACAAAAGGTGGTGAGTTTATGAAAACGTTTAAAGCCAAGATCGATTGAGAGAGAGAGTGAATAAAGGATCATTGTTTCCGTTGGCAAAAGCGAGAAGTATTGAAAGCAAAGACCTCCAGTAACAAGGGAAAGAATCCAAGGTGACTTGAAGAAATGCTATTTCGCACATTGGGTAGACGTCAGCTGGTATTCAGTTCCTGAAAGAGTGATGGGAAGTGATCCGACCACGGCTTTCAATGAAGAATTAGTCGAATACCTGAAAGGAAAAACAAAACTACAAGGCTGTGGAAAGGGTTCAGTGAATAGGCAAAACTGAAGTGTTCTTATCCAAAGGCTTGCTTCAGCTCTCCAACAAGTTTATATGGTTCTGTAGAAGTGTTTGTACGCACCATAGACAATAGACAATAGGTGCAGGAGGAGGCCATTCGGCCCTTCGAGCCAGCACCGCCATTGAATGTGATCATGGCTGATCATTCTCAATCAGTACCCTGTTCCTGCCTTCTCCCCATACCCCCTGACTCCGCTATCCTTAAGAGCTCTATCTTAAGAGCTATCCTTAAGAGCTCTCTTTTGAATACATTCAGAGAATTGGCCTCCACTGCCTTCTGAGGCAGAGAATTCCACAGATTCACAACTCTCTGACTGAAAAGGTTTTTCCTCATCCCAGTTCTAAATGGCCTACCCCTTATTCTTAAACTGTGGCCCCTTGTTCTGGACTCCCCCAACATTGGGAACATGTTTCCTGCCTCTAACGTGTCCAACCCCTTAATAATCTTATATGTTTCGATAAGATCCCCTCTCATCCTTCTAAATTCCAGTGTTTACAAGCCTAGTTGCTCCAGTCTTTCAACATACGACAGTCCCGCCATTCCGGGAATTAACCTAGTAAACCTACACTGCAAGCCCTCAATAGCAAGAATATCCTTCCTCAAATTTGGAGACCAAAACTGCACACAGTACTCCAGGTGCGGTCTCACTAGGGCCGTGTACAACTGCAGAAGGACCTCTTTGCTCCTATACTCAACTCCCCTTGTTATGAAGGCCAACATTCCATTGGCTTTCTTCACTGCCTGCTGTACCTGCATGCTTCCTTTCAGTGACTGATGCACTAGGACACCCAGATCTCTGATTAAATCACCTTAAATTTGCCCTTCTGATGACTCGTGCTTCAGACATTATCTGCTCTCCATCATCAAATTCCTTCATAGAGATATAGAAACATAGAAAGTAGGTGCAGGAGTAGGCCATTCGGCCCTTCGAGCCAGCACCGCCATTCAATGTGATCATGGCTGATCATCCAAAATCAGTACCCCGTTCCTGCTTTCTCCCCATATCCCTTGATTCCGCTAGCCCTAAGAGCTAAATCTAACTCTCTCTTGAATACTTTGAATGGGGGGAGGAGCCGGATTAAAGTCATCCCGGAGACTCGGGTTCGATCCTGACTACGGGTGCTGCACTGTAAGGAGTTTGTACGTTCTCCCCATGACCTGCGTGGGTTTTCTCCGAGATCTTCGGTTTCCTCCCACACTCCAAAGACGTACAGGTATGTAGGTTAATTGGCTGGGTAAAATGTAAAAATTGTCCCTAGTGTGTGTAGGATAGTGTTAATGTGCGGGGATCGCTGGGCGGCACGGACTTGGAGGGCCGAAAAGGCCTGTTTCCGGCTGTATATATATGATAAAGGCGTGAGAGTTTGTAGGTTAATTGCCCTCTGCAAAATTGCCCCTATTGTGTATTAGTTAATCTGGATACACAATAGAGGCAATTAAACAGAGGACAATTAGCCGTCATGATTTAGGATGCCTGGTAGTCATCTAGTGGGTCACAAGTTCATAAGTCACAGGAGCAGAATTAGGCCATTCAGCCCATCCGCGTGCACTGTGCCATTCAATCATGGCTGTTCTATCTCTCCCTCTCAACCACTATTCTCCTGCCCTATTTCCAAGGTTAGATTTCTTGGTCTCTCTCCAGAATACCCTAGAGTGTTCTTCTATGTGTTCCTCATGGCATTCTACCCCAACGTAAAGTTGTACATATTTAGCTTGTGTGGGTCAATGAATGTTTCGGTTTGAGAAGCCCCACTGGCAAATTCACTTGCACAGCCCTGGGTCTTTGCTCCACACAGTGCAATGGAAATCAACTAAGTCCATGGTTAGGGTCGAGGGAGTTGATGGTTGGCACGGTGGCGCAGCAGTAGAGTTGCTGCCTCACAGCGCCAGAGAGCCAATTTCGATCCTGGCTAAGGGAGCTGTCTGTGCAGAGTTTGTACGTTCTCCCCTAGTGACCACGTGGGTTTTATCCTGGTGCTCAGGTTTCCTCGCACATTCCAAAGACGTACAGGTTTGTAGGTTAATTTTCTTTGGGTAAAAAGTGTGTTGGTGCATGGCTAATCGCTGCTCGGCGCAGATTCAATGGGCCGAGGGGCCTGTCTCCACGCCGTATCTCTAGAGTCTAAAGTAAAGATATTTTAGTTTGGAGATACAGCGTGGGAACAGGCCCTTCGGCCCACCGAGTCTATGGCGACCAGCGATCGCCCGTACACTAGTTCTGTCCTACACACTGGAGGCAACTTACAGAAGCCAATCGACCTGCAAATCTGCACGTCTTTGGAGTGCGGAAGGAAACATGAGCACCCGGAGAATACCCATGCGCCCACAGAGAGCACGTGCAAACTCCACACGGGCAGCACCGCATGGTATGTTTCTGCACTGTATCTCTAAAGTCTTAAGCTATCTGGAGGAATCTGACTTGCAGGAAGTTCCTGAATGTGAGCCATGTTTTATTTTTCATTTAATAGACAATAGACAATAGGTGCAGGAGGAGGCCATTCGGCCCTTCGAGCCAGCACCGCCATTCAATGTGATCATGGCTGATCATTCTCAATCAGTACCCCGTTCCTGCCTTTTCCCCATACCCCCTGACTCCGCTATCCTTAAGAGCTTTATCTAGCTCTCTCTTGAATGCATTCAGAGAATTGGCCTCCACTGTCTTCTGAGGCAGAGAATTCCACAGATTCATAACTCTGACTGAAAAAGTTTTTCCTCATCTCAGTTCTAAATGGCCTACCCCTTATTCTTAAACTGTGGCCCCTTGTTCTTGACTCCCCCAACATTGGGAACATGTTTCCTTCCTCTAACGTGTCCAATCCCTTAATAATCTTATACGTTTCGATAAGATTTGTAAGATTTGAGAAGTTTTCCCTCATTTGGAAAGCAACACCAAACCAAAGAGCTGCAGTTTGGACATTTTAAACGAGAGACTGGGGCTGATAGCGGAGAAAGGCTGCAGTCAGATTAACAAAGGATGTCACAATCCGTGGGTCCTAAAATGGCCGCAGGACCTCGTGACCAGCCACAAAAAGTAAAAACCTTACAACCCAGTCTCTAGGTTTCTGCAAAGCCACGGCCAGAACAAAGGATGGGTATTGGCCATGCAGAAACCTACGAAACCAGGTCGGAGTCCAGACACTGGGGCGCTGACATCAGCATACTCACAATGCCCCAAGCCGACCTAAACAGTTCATCTCAGTGAGGGGGCACAATAGCCCATAGAAAACTACCTGGTAGGTGATGGGAAACCAGTTAACACCCATCACCTCACAATGAAATCCCAATTAACACCGTCTGGCCATCCCCGGTATCCCCGAACATAAGTGCAGATCAGAAGAAAAACTCATACATATCTTTTTGAACAAAGAGATTCCAAGATCTGGCGGGAGATAGGACGGGTCAGAAACAGTATAACTGGCCACTACTTTTGGGTGAAAAACACAGTCAAGAAGCGCAGAGAAAACCGGGTTCGAAGTCAACTGAAGTCAAGAAGAGAGTCAGAAGGAAGTCAAACGAATGCAGGAGGAAGAAACGACAGGCATGAAGAACGGATGCAAGAGAGAGGAACAGGCACGCAACTCGAGAAGAAATACTGCAAAACGAACAGCCAGTAACCCCAGTAATAGCCCCATGGTGAGCATGTACTCCAAATCCTACATATCCTGGACATAGTTTAGTGTAGAGGGGAGGGTGGTTGTGAGTAAACGTTGGGTGTGTATTAAAATATGTGTTGGTCAAGGTTGCGATGCGTCGTACGTTCCCCATCTTACAGTCGTGTATATGTCTTGTAGAACTGTGTGTTTAAGAATTCATAAGTAAAAGGGTATTCGTGTATATGTTTTGTGGAACTGTGTGTTTCAAGAAATCAGCGAAAAAGGCATTCGGGTATCTGTCCTGTGGAACTGTGTGTGTTTAATGATTCATAGTTATAAGTATTCGTGTGATTCGGTATGTGTTTCATAGACATGTATTATAGAACTGTATAAGTATTCATGGACAATAGTCCCAAGTGCTGAATAAAAGCCTTTTCATTTAAACCCTGGTTTTCAAATCTGGTCTGGTTGAATTTTTCTGCACTATAAACGCTCCTGCATCTAAGTCCAGTGTCTAGAACCGTAAGGGGTGAGTGGGTCGAACCACTCACGGGGAACCAGTGTGCACGGCCTGGTCAAGGGATCAGAGCAAGGCACGGGGACCTTAGGTCGGGCGAAAGCTCGGTGCAGAAACCCCTTACAGATTTAAATTGAACAATATTCTCGCCACTTCTCCCCTATTAAACTTAAGCATCCCAGTTGTTTCCTTTTTATAGTCTTCTCAATTTACCCCGTGGACTTGACAAAATGATGTACACATCTTGCCATAAGCTCTGTGAACCTCCCTTCAAATTGCTGCCATCTAAATTGGGTTTCTTAAATACTACTTCTCAAAAATGAATTACTCAGCACCTCTCTGCATAAATGTTATCTGGTGTATATCTGCCCATTTTATTGGCCTTTCCAAGTCCTTTGAAGTTTGTTACTGCAAAAAAATAGGTTCTAATTGCCTGAGACATTTCTGCCACACATTCATTGTCTGTAACTCGTTTTCACCTACCCACAGCTAACAATGTCCTGTTTCCTTTATCGTCGTTCCTTTTTTGCATATATTTCACTCATTTGTTCCATGTTTCTCTAGATATCACCAACTATATCTCTCGTTTCCCTTTCCCCTGACTCTCAGTCTGAAGAAGGGTCTCGATCCGAAAAATAACCTATTCCTTTTCTCCAGAGATGCTGCCTGACCCGTTGAGTTACTCCAGCATTTTTTGTCTACTGCATGCATTCTGTCAGTTATTAAATAGTTTTTAAAAAGAGGTGTATTATAACATGAGAGGAATAGATTGGGTAGATGCACAGAGTCTCTTGCCCAGAGTAGGTGAATCGAGGACCATAAGACATAGGTTTAAGGTGAAAGGGAAAAGATTTAATAGGAATATAAGGGGTATATTTTTCACACAAAGGGTGGTGGGTGTATGGAACAAGTTGTCAGAGGAGGTAGTTGAGGCTGGGACTATTGCAACCTTTAAGAAACAGTTAGACAGGAACAAGGATAGGACAGGTTTGGAGGGATATGGACCAAATGCAGGCAGGTGGGACTAGTGTAGCTGGGACATGTTGGTCGGTGTGGGCAAGTTGGGCCTAAGTGCCTGTTTCCCTGCTGCATCACTCTGTGACTCTATGACTCTAAGAGTGCTGGAAAATTGGTGGTGAACTCTCTAAGGATAACGCAACCAGTGTAATGTTATTTTTTCATGTGAAATCTGAAGAAAATCATAAAATTATTGCAAAACAAAATCAGGGATATGAGGTGATGGTGCTGGAAATTGTGTCCTAGCTGCATGTTCAATTTTTGATGTCAACTTTTATAATGACAGATATTTTTTTACAGTCCAAGCTGTCAAATTAAGTACTCCACTTCCGCTGGCAACCTTTCGAAAACATGAATTTTATGGATTATTCTGAAATGGCCATGGTAGCAGATCAAAATAAATAATAGGAGTGAAAAATGACATTTCAAAATTGCCGTTCTCAAGGATGAAATATCAATATTAATATGTAATGAACCTGCTGACCTTGGAGTTAATGATCAGCATCCAGTGGACTAGTTTGTTTCACCGTCTGTATGAACCCAAATCGCAGGCATTCACTCCACCAAAACTTCATCTTCTCTCAAGAGTCATAGATTCATACAGCGTGGTAACAGGTCCCAACTTGCCCAAGCCGACCAACGTGTCCCATCTACATTAGTCCCATCCACCTGCTTTTGGCCCATCTCCCTCTAAACTTGTCAATAGACAATAGGTGCAGCAGTAGGCCATTCGGCCCATCGAGCCAGCACCACCATTCAACGTGATCATGGCTGATCATTCACAATCAGTACCACGTTCCTGCCTTCTCCCCATACCCCCTCTAAAGGGCAACATGGTGGCGCAGTGGTAGAGTTGCTGCCTCACAGCGCCAGAGACCTGGGTTCGACCCTGACTACGGGTGCTGCCTGCAAGGAGTTTGTACGTTTTCAGTTTCCTCCCATGCTCCAAAGATGTACAGGTTTGTAGGTTAATTGGTTTAGTATAAATTAAAATTGTCCCCGGTGTGTAGGATAGTGTTAATGTACGGGGTCGCTGGTCTGTGCAGACTCGACGGGCCTAAAGGCCTGTATCTGTGCTGTATCTCTAAACTACACTAAACTAAACTAAACTAAGCTGTCCTATCCATGTGTTTCCATCAATCTTTTTTGGACCTTCTCTCACGTCTTTGCATTCTGCCCATCATGTGATGACATGAAATGAATACAATACAAACCGGTTCAGCAGAACCTCCTTGCTTTTATACTCTATGGCTCTTTGACGAAGGCCAGGATTATAAATGTCTTATTAACTACTTCGTGCTAGATGCAGGAAAAATGTTCCCAATGTTGGGGGGAGTCCAGAACTGTTGGGGGGCCACAGTCTAAGAATAAAGGGGAGGCCATTTAAAACTGAGGTGAGAAAAAACTTTTTCACCCAGAGAGTGGTGAATTTGTGGAATTCTCTGCCACAGAAGGCAGTGGAGGCCAATTCAAGGGGTGAATTTAAAAGAGAGTTAGATAGAGCTCTAGGGGCTAGCGGAATCAAGGGATATGGGGAGAGGGCAGGCACGGGTTACTGATTGTGGATGATCAGCCATGATCACAATGAATGGTGGTGCTGGCTCGAAGGGCCAAATGGCCTACTCCTGCACCTATTTTCTATGTTTTCTGTGTCTACTTTCTCAACCCCTCCTGTATTTTTAGCAATTGGTGTACACATGTCCCACAGGACCCGTTACTCTTGCACACCTTTAAGAACAGAATTCTTAATTCTACATTGTCTCTCCTCATTTCTTCATTTCTTCTCCTTAAAAACATCATCTCACACTTCTCCAAATTAAACCGTTTCTTCCCAGTTGTTAACAGGTAACTTGAACCAGAGACTAAATTTTAGTATATATACTATATATAGTATATAGTAACTTATTAACCATATAATAACCATATAACAACTACAGCACGGAAACAGGCCCGTTCGGCCCTACCAGTCCATGCCGACAACTCTCTCTGACCTAGTCTCATCTACCTGCTCTCAGACCATAACCCTCCAATCCCCTCTTATCCATATACCTATCCAATTTACTCTTAAATAATAAAATCGAGCCTGCCTCCGCCACTTCCACCGGAAGCCCATTCCATACAGCCACCACCCTCTGAGTAAAGAAGTTACCCCTCATGTTACCCCTAAACTTTTGTCCCTCAATTCTGAAGCTATGTCCCCTTGTTGGAATCTTCCCCACTCTCAAAGGGAAAAGCCTACCCACGTCAACTCTGTCCGTCCCTCTTAAAATTTTAAAAACCTCTATCAAGTCCCCCCTCACCCTTCTACGCTCCAAAGAATAAAGACCCAACCTGTTCAACCTCTCTCTGTAGCTTAAGTGCTGAAACCCAGGCAACATTCTAGTAAATCTCCTCTGTACCCTCTCCATTTTGTCGACATCCTTCCTATAATTTGGCGACCAGAACTGCACACCATACTTTATTTATATGCTGTAACTGTAATTCTTTTTTGTGTACAATCCGCAGGCATTGCCACTTTCATTTCACTGCACATCGTGTATGTGTATGTGACAAATAAATTTGACTTGACTTGACCTATCGCCAACTAGAGAGCTGTCCTGAGCTACTATCTACCTCAAAGGCGACCCTCTGATTATCTTTATTCAGACATTACTGGACTTTACCTTACACTGAACATTATTCCCTTTATCATGTATCTGCACACTGGATGGCTCGAATGTAATCATACATCATCTTTTTCGCTGACTGGTTAACACGCAACAAAAGTTTTTCACTGTATCTCGGTAAACGTGACAATAAACTAAACTAAACTAAACTAAACTGCTTCTGCAGACACCTGCAATTAGATATCACTGTTGGAGCCATACAGCACGGAAACAGGGCCTTCGGCCCCACTAGTGCATGCTAACCAGAATGCTCCATCTTTAGGACTGAGACGAGGAAAAACTTTTTTTATTAGGACTGAGATGAGGAGAAACTTTTTCACCCAGAGAGTTGTGAATCTGTGGAATGCTCTGCCACAGAAGGCAGTGGAGACCAATTCACTGGATGTTTTCAAGAGAGAGTTAAATTTACAGTAGTTCTTAGGGCTAAAGGAATCAAGGGATATGGGGAAAAAGCTGGAATGAGGTACTGATTTTGGATGATCAGAACCAGGGGTCACAGCTTAAGGATAAGGGGGAAGTCTTTTAGGACCGAGATGAGAAAACATTTCTTCACACAGAGAGTGGCGAGTCTGTGGAATTCTCTGCCACAGAAGGTAGTTGAGGCCAGTTCATTGGCTATATTTAAGAGGGAGTTAGATGTGGCCCTTTTTGCTAAAGGGATCAGGGGGTATGGAGAGAAGGCAGGTACAGGTTACTGAGCTGAATGATCAGCCATGATCATATTGAATGGCAGTGCAGGCTCGAAGGGCCGAATGGCCTACTCCTGCACCTATTTTCTATGTTTCTATGATATTGAATGTCGGTGCTGGCTCGATGGGCCGAATGGCCTACTCCTGCCCTGCACCTATTTTCTATGTTTCTATGTTTAAGCTAGTCCTATTTGATGGCATTTGGCCCACATCCCTCGAGACATTTCCTATCCTTGTACTTGTCCAAGTGTCTTTTAAATGCTGATGTACAACTGCCTCCACTACCTCCTCTGGCAGCTCGTTCCATACAATCACCAACCTTGACTCTCCCCGTAGCTTACACCCTCGAGTCCTGGCAGCGTCCTTGTATATCGTTTCTGCATTGTTCTTAATAATAAAAATCTGAACAACTCTCTTCAGTTTACATTTTCCTGTAGCTAATGGGGGTAGAAGCTTAATTTTGTCCAATTGGATCCTCTAGGTTTTCCCCACAAACTTATCTAAATTGCTTATCCTTATCTAAAATACTTATCTATTCTAAAATACTTATCCTTATCTATCTAAAATATAATACAGTGCCGCCTTCCCAGGGCGGCTCAGCTAATCCCTGTCAGGGCTGCAGCGGGTCGTCTCCTGCGGCTGCACCACGCTGTCTCCCACCTTTGATCCTCCGCAGCCTGTCGCTGCCTGGCGGGGGCTAAACCTCCTCTGAAACGTTGGCTCCCTCCTCCTCACTTGGCTCACGTACCTCGGGGCGTGATTGACCTCTGGCCAAAACTTTCTAGGTTGGGGTTCCCTGTTCGACCTACGGGGAGTCACCTTAGGCACTGCCCCCTGGACAGCCTGGCTGACGACCGGTTCCTGCCGTGCCGCAGCTCGGGTACCCCCCGCAGCTGCCGACCCTGGCCCCTCCTCATCCAGCTCTGCCCCCTTGGCGCTGGGTATACCCGCGGCATCCGGCCTCACTCTACCTGTACCTACAGGTGGTGAGCCTCCGCTCGCTACCCCCGCCTTCCTGGTGCTTGAGTCGGGGTTTTGCACATGGGCGTTGTGTTTCAAACATAGACTTTAGAGATACAGCGTGGAAACAGGCCCTTTGGCCCACCGAGTCCATGCTGACCAGTAATCACCCCGCACACTAACACTATCCTACATACTAGAGGCAATTTACAATTCTATCGAAGCCAATTAACCTACAAACCAGTCTTTGGAGTGTGAGAGGAAACCGGAGCACCCGGAGAAAACCCATGCGGTCTCAGGGAGAACGTACAAACTCCGTACAGACAGCGCCCCTAGTCAAGATCGGACCCGGGTCTCTGGCGCTGTAAGGCAGCAACTCTGCCGCTGCGCCACCGTGCCGCCACCTAATTCAGTTGCTGAAGAATTCACAGCTGACTCTGCTGAAGGATTGCTGAACAAGGCAAAAACAAATTAGGTTACTGAAATGAGGTCTTGTTAACAGGGATGTTAGAGATATTACCGCATGTCAATGTCATGTTTTTATAGATTTAAAGCCAAATGCAGGCTTATGGAAAAGCTTCCAGCTGCTTTACTCAAAGAAGTGAGTACATCTGGGCGGCAGGGTGACACAGTGGGTAGAGTTGCTGCCTCACGGCGCCAGAGACCCCGGTTCGATCCTGACTACGGGCGCTGTCTGTACGGAGTTTGTACGTTATCCCCGTGACCTGCGTGGGTTTTCCTCGGAATCTCCGGTTTCATCCCACACTCCCAAAAACGTGCAGGTTGGTAGGATAATTTGAATTGGTAAATATTGTTAATTGTCCTTTGTGTGCGTGGGGTGATTGCTGCTCGGCACGGACTTGGTGGGCCGAAAGGCCTGCTTCCGCGCGGTATCTCTTAAGTCCCTAAAGCCTGATGTCCAAAGCGTAGTTTGAGATGTGATGTTCTCTCTGCTCCGGCCTCTCATCTGGCCCTGGAGAAACAGAAAGTAACTTTAGACTAAGCATATAGCTTAATCCATCCGATTTTATGGTTCAATTTCCCTCCACTTTACTGCAGTCCATTATGTTGAATAATTAAGCATTTATTATCGAGTAAATGCATACACAATGTAATTTTAACTTAAACCATCCAATGTAAACTGATAGCATACGATCTACTGCCTGTATTTGGAATAGGTCGGGTAAACACACAGAATCTTTTTCCCAGAATCGGGATATCAACAAAACAAAAACCATATGTTTTAAGTGAGGGGGGAGGGGGGAGATTCAATGGGAATCTGAGGGGTAACTTTTTCACATGAAGGGTGGAATGGAACGAGCTGCCAGAGGAGGTAGTTGAGGCAGGGACTATCGCAATGCTTCGTCTTCTTCTTGGTTCTTGGTTCTCCAAAATATTCCAAATGGAATTTAAACTGGAGTTTAGACAGGTACATGGACAGGACAGGTTTAGCGGGATATGGGCCAAATACACAGGCACCTGGGGCTAGTGTAGATGGGACATGTTGGCCAGCATGTGCAAGTTGGGCCGAAGGGCCTGTTTCCACGCTGTTTCACTCTGTGACTCTGTCACATTTTATTTTTAGTTAAAAGTAATGGAATGTAAAATGGGAAGAGCGTTTGTTGGTGATATATCCCAAACGTTTCTCACAAGATTATTAGGTTAAAATTATCCCCTCAGTGACTTTGCCATGCCTCTCTTTAATTGCATTTACATTTCCCTCCTGGTGGCTGCACAGAAACAGAAAACAGTCCATTTATTCCACATATTGAGCAAAAAACAAAATGCTGGATAATTCTGTGGGTACGGCAACATCTGTGGAGGGATAGGACAGATCACAAGTTCACAAGTCATAGGAGGGGAATTAGGCCATTCGGCCCATCGAGTCTATTCTGCCATTCAATCATGGCTGATCTCTGCCTCCTAACCCCATTTCCCTGCCTTCTCCCCATACTCCTTGACACTCGTTCCAATCAAGAATTTGTCTATGCCTTAAAAATATCCACAGAACTGGTCTCTACAGCCCTCTGCGGCAATGAGTTCCACAGATTAACTACCCTCTGATTAAAAAGGTTCCTCCTCATCTCCTTTCTAAAAGAACGCCCTTTAATTCTGAGGCTGTGACCTCTGGTCCTAGACTCTCCCACTAGTGGAAACATCCTCTCCACATCCACTCCATCTATGCCTTTCATTATTCTGTAAGTTTCAATGAGGTCCCCCCCTCAACCTTCTAAACTCCAGCGAGTACAGGCCCAGTGCTGTTAAACGCTGTCAAAGGTTGTTTGGGGTCGGGACCCTTCTTCAATCTGAAGTAGAATCCCGACTCGAAACGTCATCTGCCACCCGCAAGGTTCAGTCTGAAGAAGGGCCCGAGCCAAAACGTCCCCAAACCACGTCGTTCAGAGATGCTGCCTGACCCATTGATTTACTCCAACATTTTGTGTTTTACTCAAGATTCCAGCATCTGCAGTTTCTTGTGTCATCTCCTTTGCTTTTTATGGTCAAGATTGCAGCATTTGCAGATAAATTAGCAACTTTGTTTAATCGCCCTTTTCGTGTCAGGAAAATCCCTGTTTGTTTTTTGGGAAACAGGCCCATGCCGACCAAGTTACTTTCCTGAACTTCACTCTTAAGCACAACACTAAACATTTATTAAAAACTGGACCCGTTGGGCCCAAACCTCTCCCCCCCCCGCTCTCCTCTCCCCCCCCTCTCCCCCCCCTCTCCCCCCCCTTTCCCCTGCCCTCTCCCCCCCTCTCCCCCCCCTCTCCCCCCCCTCTCCCCCCCCTCTCCCCCCCCTCTCCCCCCCCCTCTCCCCCCCCTCTCCCCCCCCCTCTCCCCCCCCCTCTCCCCCCCCCTCTCCCCCCCCCTCTCCCCCCCCCTCTCCCCCCCCCTCTCCCCCCCCCCTCTCCCCCCCCTCTCCTCCCCCCTCTCCCCCCCTCTCCCCCCCCCGTCCTCCCCTCCTCCCCTCCTCCCCTCCTCCCCTCCCCCTGATTTCAATGAAACTTCTTCCATTAGCACCAAAGGGACGACGGTGAGTAAGGTGGGCCTAAAATTGTCGCGCTATCGTGTCCCGTTTTGGCTGTAGTTCAGGAACAAACAAACAAACAAACAAACAAACGAGAGTTTTAGTATATAGACGTTGGTGCTTCATTTTGAAATTGTGCATTTTAACACAGCATTTCATTGTTTCAATTTTATGAGATGGGGCCATTGCCGTGAATGACAAAATAATGGCAGTGGATTGAGTTTGAACTTTAAGTTAAATCATCTCCCCTGGACTTGTTTCACGGTACATTGGAATTAGGTAACGACAGAATATTAAAGAAATAGAAAACACAGAAGGTGAATAGCAATTACAGATAACTAACCTGGCAGAAGCTAGGTACTTAGGGCTGCATGGTGGCGCAGCGGTAGAGTTGCTGCCTTACAATGATTACAGCGCCAGAGACCCGGGTTTGATCCTGGCTACGGGTGCTGTCCGTACAGAGTTTGTACGTTCTCCCCGTGACCTGCGTGGGTTTTCTACGAGATAGGTTTCCTCCCACACTCCAAAGATGTGCAGTTTTGTAGGCTAATTGGCTTGGTATGAAAATGTGAAAAATGTCCCTCGTGTAGGATAGTGTTAGTGTGCGGGGATTGCTGGTCAGTACGGACTCGGTGGGCCGAAGGGCCTGTTTCCACACTGTATCTCTAAAACTAAAACTTGTAGTGCAGTAAGTCGATCCACATCATATTATCATATTATGAGAGGCACGGTCAAAACACATCAGGAAATGCTAAAGGAATAGATTAACTCCTCACAATCTGCAACTTTTCAAACCTGTCTTACTACTATTGTCCCTATCTCTGGCCTTTGTTTTAATCGTCTGCCTATCAAATGTCCCCCTCGCCTCTGTCCTCCTATTACCTAAGATAGACACAAAATGCTGGAGTAACTCAGCGGGACAGGCAGCATCTCTGGAGAGAAGGAATGGGTGATGTTTCGGGTCGAGACCTTTGTTCAGCCTGAAGGCAGTTCCTTCCTCCACCTATTACCTGCTACACTTTGTCCTGCCTCTCCCCTTTTCCAGCTTTCTTCTCCCCCCTACAATCGGTCTGAAGAAGGGCCTCCACCCGAAACGTCACCGATTCATGTTCTCCACAGATGCTGCCTGGTCCGCTGAGTAAATCCTTTTGTCCTGAAAGAGGAGGTTTTTGAGAGTTACGGGGTAATAATGTATGATGGCCAATTGACCTGCCTCCCAGCATGCCCTACTGATGTGAGAGGAAACCAGAGCACCTGGAGGAAACCTGTATGGTCCCAGGGAGAACATGCAAACTCCATATGGATAATATCCTAAATCAACGTCAAATCCAGGTCCCTGGATCGGTGAAAGAGCAGCATTAACTCTCCAATTACTCTTCAGCTGAACCGAGTGGCCCACCATTTCCACATCCCCTCCCCACAACTCTTCTTTTAGTTTAACGTAGAACTGAAAATAAAGAAAAGGATAAGCTTAGAAACGAAGGAACTGCAGATGCTGGTTTTTAACAACAACAAAAAAGGCATAAAGTACTGGAGGAACTCAGCGGGTCAGGCTCACCCACACACTAGTTCTACATTTTCCCAGTTTCGCACCACGACACACTAGAGACAATTTACATACAAAGCCAATTAACCTACAAAGCCGCACGTATTTGGAATGTGGTAGGAGACCGGAGAAAACCCACGCAGGTCACGGGGAGAACGTACAAACTCCATACATACAGCACCTGAGGTCAGGATCGAACCCGGATCTCTGGCACTGTAAGGCAGCAACTCTACCGCTGCACCACCGTGCCGGGAATGATTTACCTGATTTGATTGAATAGCATAGAAAACAAAGCCTTTCGCTGTCCCTCGGTACACGTGACACTAAAAGCCCAAACCCAAACACTCTTACCTTACATTCCACAGAGGCAAAGTTGTATTCCCAACACCATACCTCCGGAATCAATGTTAATCTTATTTTATATATTCCGGAACACATTTGTTGAAAGATCTATCAAGTAGACAATGTAATTTTTTTACAAGGTTATCCATCAGACGTGAAATTTCCTGAGATTAAATTCCAGTGTAATTAATATTTTAACAAGAACAGTTTAAAAAGAAATATTCAGACTAATGGAAAAATAAAAGCTGTTGTAATTAGACCAGCCTGCGCTAAGCACTTTAAATTCAGTTTTGTATCATTGATTAAAATATCAAATGAACGATTCTAGGCACTCAAAGGTAATTGTGTATCTATTTTCAAAGTTCATTTAGGGTTTTTAGGTGGCTTTGATTCCAAAATGGGACAATGAGTCAAGAAGGGGACTTCACACGAATCAGCTGTTTACAACAGGAAAGGTCAGACAAAAGGAGAGGGAAGGAGTTGCAGGTGAAGGAATCTTGAGCAAAACAAGAAGTGCTGGAGGAATTCAACGGGTCAGGCAGCATCTGTGGAAGGAATGGGCGGGTAGGGTCCTGACCTGAAACATCGGCTGTCCACAGATGCTGCCTGACCAGCTGAGTTACTCCAGCGCTTTGTGTTTTGCCCAAGGTCAGACGTGTAGTACAGGAACAGCCTATTCGGCCTACAATGCCTGTGCCAAACATGATGCCAAGATCGGCTCTTGTAAGCTTGCACATATTTCATATTCCAAAGACGTACAGGTATGTAGGTTAATTGGCTGGGTAAAATGTAAAAATTGTCCCTAGTGGGTGTAGGATAGTGTTAATGTACGGGGATCACTGGGCGGCACGGACTTGGAGGGCCGAAAAGGCCTGTTTCCGGCTGTATATATATGATATGATATGATATGATATCCCACCATTCCCTGCATATCCATGTGCCTATCCAAAAGACCCATTAATGCCACTGTTGTATCTGCCTGAACCAGCACTTCCAGCAGCATGTTCCAAACACCCACCACCCTCTGTCCCGCCTGGGATTTGATAAACAATTGACTTTAATAGTTTCAATCATCAACAAGTATGGTGGGCTTTCTTGCTTTCATTAATATTTACGGTGGCACGGTGGTGAGGGCGGGCGGCCCAGCTGCTGCCTTACAGGGCCTGAGACCCGGGTGTAATCCTGACCTCGTCTGCTGTCTGTGTGGAGTTTGCACGTTCTCCCTGTGACCGCATGGGTTTCCTCTGGTTTCCTCCTTCATCCCAAAGACGCGCGGGTCTGTCGGTTAATCGACCCTCTTGTAAATTGCCCCGTAGCGTGTAGGGAGTGGAGTGGCGAAAGTGGGATAACATACAACTTGTGTGTAGGAAAGAACTGCAGATGCTGGCTTAAATCGAAGGTAGTATGGCGAGTCCGTAAACTTGTTGGTTGTAGAAGAAGTTTATTGCAGCCGCAATATTCGAATACAAAGGTTAAACAACAAGGTAAAGGACAACCATCAAAAACTTACTGTCTTCTTCGAAGACTTCTCCGAACTGAACATTTCGGGCGCCAAAAGCGCACATGACCACGCTGGCCAATCAGCGATGTCGCTCTCTGGACCAATCCCTACGGTCGCGCTCACACGTGACCTTGCTGGCCAATCTGAGGGTTCGACGACCCAGACCATTCTCTATGGTCGCTACATGACCCCTCCCAGAACCCAAGGTACGGAACCTAGCAGGGAGCCGGATTTCGCGACCATAACGAGTAAGGAGAGGGGCAGCCTGAACCACAGGAGCAGGGGATTCCGGACTTGGAGGAACTGCCGGAACGGGGGGTCCTGGACTGAGCGGAACTGACGGAGGCCGGCCTCTCCTAGGGGTTTGGCCGACCAGGACTGGTTGATCCGGATCCAAGTGTGCAGGTTTAAGCCGGGACACCGAGACGAGCTCACTCCTGCCGCACATGTCTAAGGTGAAGGTAGCCGTTCCCTTACGCAAAACCCGGAACGGCCCTTGATAGACCCTCTGCAACGGGGCGCGATGGGAATCTTTTCGCAGAAACACAAACTCACAGTCCTTCAGGGAAGGCGGTTCATGTACCATGGGACACCCATGACGTGAAGTCGGAACTGGAGCCAGGGAACCCACCCGTGCCCGGAGAGATGCTAAGACTGATGGGACTGGAGGCAGCTGGTCTGAAAGGTCCGGAAACAAATCCCCGGGTACTCGAAGTGTCGAGCCATACACTAGCTCCGCGGACGACGCACCGAGATCTTGCTTAGGAGCAGTCCGGATGCCCAGAAGAACCCAGGGGAGTTGGTCTACCCAGTCCGGGCCTTCAAGCCTTGCACTGAGGGACGCCTTAAGTTGACGGTGGAACCTTTCTACAAGTCCATTTGCCTGGGGGTGGTATGCAGTAGTGGGTTGTAACTTGGAACCGTACAGTTCTGCGAGCGCGGCCCAGAGGGACGAAGTGAACTGCGGCCCCCTGTCAGTGGTAATAACTGCCGGGACCCCGAAACGTGCTACCCAATGGAGGGCCAAAGTCCTGGCACAAGAGGCTGCCGAGATATCAGACAATGGGAAAGCCTCTGGCCACCGGGTGAACCGATCCACCACCGTGAGGAGGTGGGTGTAGCCCCGGGAGGAAGGCAAAGGCCCGACTAAATCCACGTGGATGTGGAAAAAACGAACTGCTGGGACCTCAAACTCCTGTACGGGGGGCTGGACATGGCGCTGGACTTTCGCGGTCTGACAGGGAACGCAGGAACGCGCCCAACCCGCTACCTGTTTCCGTAGGCCATGCCAGACAAACCGAGCTGCTACTAAAGCAGAGGTGGAGTGGATGGACGGGTGCGCCAGCCCAGCATCGAAAACCCGGCGCTGAAGGGAGGGCGGTACTACCGGCCTGGGACGGGGAAGGGAAACATCACACCAGACTTTTGTGCCTTCCGACCCGCAGGCTACCTGAGCCAACTTCAATCCCGAAGTGGCGGACTGGTATGCCGAGGCGATATCCGCTAGAAGCTGTGCCTCCGCAAGCTCCTGGGGATCCACCTCGCAGTCCACCGCCGAAATAGGGGGAAAAGCAGGTCTAGACAGGGCGTCAGCAACGGCATTAAGCTTACCCGAGACATGACGGACATCGGTGGTAAATTCGGAGATAACAGTCAGGTGCCGCTGCTGGCGGGCCGACCATGGGTCAGACAATTTGAAAAATGCAAAAGTTAATGGTTTGTGGTCCGTAAAGGCCACAAATGGGCGGCCCTCAAGGAAGTACCTGAAATGACGAACAGCTAAATAGAGGGCCAGAAGCTCTCGGTCAAATGCGCTATACTTCAGCTCAGCCGAATTTAGTTGCCGGCTGAAAAAACGCCAAGGGCTGCCAACGGCCACCGACCTGCTGCTCCAAGACCCCGCCCACCGCCACGTCAGAGGCGTCAACCGTCAGGGCCGTGGGGGCGGAGGGGCTCGGGTGGACCAACATGGTGGCGTCTGCCAAAGCTGCCTTAGCTGCTGTAAAAGCCGACTCTGCGGCCGGGGACCATATCAACTCTACCGGTTTTCCCGCAAGGCACTGGAAGAGCGGGCGCATGACCCGGGCAGCTGCCAGAACGAACCTATGGTAGAAGTTAACCATGCCTACGAACTCCTGTAGTCCTTTTACTGTGGTGGGCCTGGGAAATGCCCGGATAGCCTCCACCTTTTCGGGCAAAGGGGAGGCGCCGGCAGGGGTAATTCTGTGCCCTAAAAAAATCAAGAGAAGGGAGGCCGAATTGACACTTGGAGGGTTGGATAATGAGCCCGTGGTCTTGGAGCCGCTGGAACACAGTCCGCAAGTGGACCTGGTGTTCCTGCACGGAGGGGCTGGCGACCAGGATGTCGTCTAAATAAATAAACAAAAAGGGTAAACCCCGACCCACACGGTCCATCAGTCGTTGGAAAGCCTGTGCCGCGTTCTTTAAACCGAAAGGCATACGCAACCATTCAAACAACCCGAACGGAGTAATCGTGGCAGTTTTCTGTATGTCCTCCGGCCGCACCGGAATCTGGTGGTATCCTCGCACCAAATCGATTTTGGAGAACACCACCGCTCCTTCCAGCGCAGACGAAAAGTCCTGTAGGTGCGGTATGGGGTAGCGATCAGCCGTGGTGACAGCATTGAGACGCCAATAATCGCCACATGGTCTCCACCCCCCAGATGCCTTGGAGACCATGTGTAACGGCGAGGCCCATGGGCTGTCGGACTGACGGACAATGCCCATTTCCTCCAACTTCCTAAATTCCGCCCGTGCCACCACCAGTTTGTCTGGCGGTAGTCTCCTGGCCCGAGCGAAAACGGGAGGGCCCTCGGTGCGGATGTGATGGACCACGCCGTGCTTGGCCGAAGGCGTGTCAAAACGTTGGATTAGCAGCTCTGGAAACTCCGCCAGGATCTCAGCATACGAGTCGGGGGCCGCGACGACGGCCTGGACAGTAGGGCGATTGTCAGAGCGATTGTCGGAGCGACGGGCTCCTCACTGGCGGAGGGTCGGAGGTCGTTACCGCGGACATCAGGGACCAGTGAAAAAGCCCAGAGAAAATCTGCGCCTAGGATCGCTTGTCTGACGTCTGCTATGATGAATGGCCATTCGTACGTGCGGAGGCCTAACACAAGGGACATCTTCCGTATACCGAAAGTGCGAATGGGGCTGCCATTAACCGCGATGAGGGTGGGACCTGTCTTACCCGTTCTGGTTTCGAGGTCGGTCGGCGGCACTATACTGATGATGGCTCCCGTGTCCACCAAAAATTCTGTGTCCGTGAATCGATCGTGGACGTAGAGGCGTCGGTTCTGGCCAATCGCAACTGCCCCTATGTACGATCGGCCGAGGCATTTCCCGCGAAGGTACAAGGTGAGCGGCAGTTGCGGGATTCTCTACCCCATCGTAGGTGATAATAGCACCAGCCGCGCTTGTGCGGATCTTTTTGGCGGGCTTTCGGAGAACTGGCGGGAGACGCGGCGCCATCTTGATGTCGCTGTGGCGTGGTCACCGATGTCGAGACCTTGTTGATCGAAACGCCTGCCTTCGATTTAGCCACTATGAGCGCGTCCGCTTTCGCTGCATATGCTTCGGGGTCCTTAAAAGAACAATCTGTGAGCAGCAGTCGGACATCCTCGGGAAGCTTCTCTCGGAATGCCTGTTCGAACATGAGGCAATCCGTATGCTCACCGGCTAGCATCATCATCTCGGCCATGAGAACGGCCGGCCGTCGATCTCCGAGGTCCGGTAGGTGCAGAAGTTTTTCAGCGCAATCATGCCTATTAAACCCGAAGGTTCGCAGTAACAATTTCTTCATTGCCTCGTACTTGCTTTCCGCAGGCGGATTAACGATGAACCGCATCACGCGTGTGGTCGTCTCCGGTGATAGAGCGCTGACGAGATAGTAATACTTCGTCGAGTCGGCCGATATGTTCTTTATATGAAATTGGGCTTCGGTGAGAACAAACCAAGATTGCGGTGAATGTGTCCAAAACAACGGAAGGTGAACGCTTACTGCGCTTAACTCCGGTGTGCCAGGCGCGGCATCCAACAACGAGGCGTCGTGTTCCTGCATAGTCGGTGATCGTCCAGATCACGTCGGGGTCACCAATATGGCGAGTCCGTAAACTTGTTGGTTGTAGAAGAAGTTTATTGCGGGAGCAATATTCGAATACAAAGGTTAAACAACAAGGTCAACCATCAAAAACTTACTGTCTTCTTCGAAGACTTCTCCGAACTGAACATTTCGGGCGCCAAAAGCGCACATGACCACGCTGGCCAATCAGCGATGTCGCTCTCTGGACCAATCCCTACGGTCGCGCTCACACGTGACCTTGCTGGCCAATCTGAGGGTTCGACGACCCGGACCATTCTCTATGGTCGCTACAGTAGACACAAAATGCTGGATGGAGTAACTCAGCGGGACAGGCAGCATCTCCGGAGAGAAGGAATTGGTGACTTTTTGGGTCGAGAACTAGTGTGGACAGGTGATCGATGGTCAGCATGGACTGGGTGGGCTGAAGGGCATATTTTCAAGTTGTATCTATAAAGTAAAGTAAAGTAAAAACAAAGTACAGCCCACTGAATTAATAATCAGACCTGAAAACTAATGTATCAAAGCCTCGGACAATAATAATCAGTAAAATGGAATATCTTTGGCGCCTCTCCTTTGATTCTGAAGTCAGAGAAATTATAATTTATTCTATTTGAATAAACAAAAGGTAGATTCTTATTGAATAATAATAATCTGCGAACGGTTTAGAGCATACTAATTAATATCAAACATTCAACATATTACATTAATATCAGTAACCAAACATTTCCTTCTGTGTATTTAAATTAAATTAATTGATAATGAATTAGTAATACAGAAATAATTTGATAACTATATTAAACAGGCTAATTGTATTCATTTCATGCATGTATCTGCCGTCAATCTTACGATTCTGGTTACATGGCTTACATGTTGATGGATTCTTCTGTATATATATTCCTGTTGCAGAATAATAAGTGTAAATGTAGACTGCGGAAATTGTAAGATATTAAACCCATAATTCTCGCAAACATTTTTGATTGGATTAATATATTCATACGGTTGTTTCTAGCCCTGGGGCTTGATGTAAAATTGGTAGCCACTCCACTCCTTTTAGCCCTCGATGGTAAAACCGAATAGTCCTTTCACAAAACTTGTCTTCATCCCGCAAACTTTCGAACCTTTGCATTGAAAACCGCAAAGCTTTCTGTTTTATAAATTCAGAACATGTTGGGGGGGGGGGGGGGGGGGGAAACAAAATGAGACAATGCTACGGTTCAATAGAGCACCAGTTCTCAGTTATTTACTTGGAAGGAATTACATTTACTTACTTCAAAAATATCATGGGGTTCTTAGATAGTCACAAATTTCCAGCAATATGTACTTTCTGAAATGCTTAACTTCCCTTGGACTCTTTCAATTTCCCTCGGGTGCTCATGGACACCCCCGGATGAAAAGGATTAGAGGGAGGCGTGCACGGCGGTCTGACAATTAAACAATATTGAAGAAGGGCGGCACGGTGGAGTTTCTGCCTTACAGCGCCAGAGACCCGGGTTGGATTCTGACTACCGGTGCTTGTCTGTACGGAGTTTGTACTTTCTCCCCGTGACCTGCGTGGGTTTCCTCCCACATTCCAAAGATGTGCAGGTTTGTGGGTTAATTGGCATGGTAACATTGTAAATTGTCCCTCGTGTGTGTAGGATAGTGCAAGTGTGCGGGGATCGCTGGTCGGCGCAGGCTCGGTGGGCCAAATGGCCTGTTTCCGTGCTGTATCTCTAAACTAAACTAAACTAAACTAAGATTGACTTGATGGTGGGGATGTGAATTCCTGTGATGGACTGGGCAGTGTAAACTGCTTTTTACAATTTTATTTATTCCTCGGTATTCGAGTTGCTGTATCTCTAAATCTAAAAAAAATCTAAAATCTATTCCTTTTCTCCAGAGATGCTGTCTGACCCGCTGAGTTACTCCAGCTTTTTGTGTCAATCTTTCATTGTTCTGAGGAATTGTTTCTGCCTTGCACCCTTTGAAAGAAGATTGTTCACAATTATTCACCTCCTTGTCTTTTTCTTCTTATCATATTAACAGGTTGAGTTGTCTCAGGTGCATCCATTGTAATCCATCCTGCACGTCCTGAAAATCACAGAATGCAGCTAACGTTTTTAACCATTCCCATGTGGTTCAAAAGAGGAATGTTTCACAGGCCACCCTGCATGTTCCCATTCAAACTCTGCCATTGTAACTTTGCCAGCTGTTCCTTTGGCAACAGGAGACAAAAATAGTTTAGATTCATTTTGTTTGGTTTTAGAGATACAGCGTGGAAACAGGTCCTTTCTGCCCACCGGGTCCGCGCCGACCAGAGATCCCCGCACATTAACACCATCCTACACCCACTAGGGACAATTTTTACATTTACCAAGCCAATTAACCTACATACCTGTACGTCTTTGAGATGTGGGAGGAACCGAAGATCTCGGAGAAAACCCACGCAGGTCACGGGGAGAACGTACAAACAGCACCCATAGTCGGGATCGAACCCGGGTCTCCGGCGCTGCATTCGCTGTAAGGCAGCAACTCTACCGCTGCGCCACTACGCCATCCTTAAGTTAGGATGACAAATTTGCACACAAAGTACAATGGCCGGTTTGCTTTGTTTTGGGCTAAGATGGCGCTCAACCAAGTCGCAGAAGTGGATCAGCAATCACGCATTACAATCGCTCCACTCTGTTAAATCTCTACTCTGACAGATCAGGTATCTGCACATTGTGGATGGCTCGACTGTAATCATGTATTGTCTTTCCACTGTCTGGTTAGCACGCGACCAAAGCTTTTCTCTGCAACCTGGTACACGTGACAACAAACTAATGACAAATGGATGGAGTGGATGTGGAGAGGATGTTTCCACTGGTGGGAGTGTCTAGGACCAGAGGTCATAGCCTCGGAATTATAGGACGCTCCTTTAGGAAGGAAATGAGGAGGAATTTCTTGAGTCAGAGGGTGGTGAATCCGTCCAATTCTTTGCCACAGAAGGCTGCAGAGGCCAGGTCAATGGATATATTTAAGGACTCTTGATTAGTACAGGTGTCAGGGGTTACAGTCAAGACAAGTCAAGTCAATTTTATTTGTATAGCACATTTAAAAACAACCCACGTTGACCAAGTGCTGTACATCTGATTAGGTACTAAGGGAAAAAAATGAAACATACAGTAGCACGCAAACAGTTCACATCGCCTCCTCAATGAGCCTCAAACGCTAGGGAGTAGAAATAGGTTTTGAGCCTGGACTTAAAGGAGTCGATGGAGGGGGCAGTTCTGATGGGGAGAGGGATGCTGTTCCACAGTCTAGGAGCTGCAACCGCAAAAGCGCGGTCACCCCTGAGCTTAAGCCTAGACCGCGGGATAGTGAGTAGCCCCAAGTCGGCCGACCTGAGGGACCTGGAGTTAGAGAGGGGGGTTAGGAGATTTTTGATGTAGGGGGGGAGAAGGCAAGAGAATGGGGTTAGGAGGGAGAGATAAATCAGCCATGATTGAAGGGCGGAGTAGGCAGGAGGGGCCGAATGGCCTAATTCTGCTCCTGTCACTTATGAACTATAACGACTAATTTAACGATTCATAAAATAAAATGTTGGGCCTCTCATGACCTGTGAAAAACAGAACGTTGTGACTTAAATAAATATCTCATCAATGGAACTTCATTTTAAGGTATCCATATAGACAGTTGAAGGTATGTTTTTTCCAGAGTTATTGTAAATGGCCTGTCCCACTTAGGCGATTTTTTTAGGCGACTGCCGGCGACTGTGAAAGTCGTAGCAGATCGCCAACATTTTCTTTTACCCGATGACAATGACCACGACAATGACCACGACAATGACCACGACAATGACCACGACAATGTCGAGTCAGGTCGAGATTACACCGTCTTCAGAAACATCGCAAAATTCCCATGCTGTCAATTCTTCTCCGGCGTACTGATTTACGCTGAAATCACTGACAAGTCGGTAAGTACTTGAGAGTTTTGAACTATAACACCTTGTATGGGTTACTTAAAAACCAAGCTTCACTGTAACAAGGCATAAACTGGATTTACTTCCAGTTTACTAAAAGCAGTATTAAAAAAAAAAAAAATTTAAATGGTTAAATGGATTTTTGTGAAAAGTGTGGGCATTCTTTGAAGATGTACGGTAGATGCATATCTGGTTTCTGGGTTGCATATCTGGGTTGGGAGCCCACTTTAAATGTAATGACTGATGGCCATAAACATCGCAAAAATTCCCACGCTTACCTGACCGTCAAACTGTCGCCTCCAATCTACCTGTCAAATGTCCTGACGGTAAATAAATTGGTTAAACACAAGCATTTTATGGTATTTTGAAATTACTTTACTTATTTTAATATTATGTGCTTCTAAATGCATCTAAGAGAAGCTATCAAACCTGGGGACAGCGTGCGACAGACAGCGCCCGCAATAAGCAACGATACCTGGCGACAAGCCAGCTGTCGCCAAGAAATTTCAAACCGGATGATTTCTCAGCGACGCGCCGAGATCCACTACGAGCTTTGGAAGACTCCTCGCGATCATGGCGGCACGGTGGCGCAGCGGTAGAGTTGCTGCCTTACAGCGAATGCAGCGCCGGAGACTCAGGTTCGATCCTGACTACGGGCGCCATCTGTACGGAGTTTGTACGTTCTTCCCGTGACCTGCGTAGGTTTTCAGTTTCCTCCCACACTCCAAAGACGTACAGGTTTGTAGGTTAATTGGCTTGGCAAATGTAAAAAATTGTCCCTAGTGTGTGTAGGATAGTGTTAATGTGCGGGGATCGCTGGGCGGCGCGGACCCGGTGGGCCGAAGGGCCTGTTTCCGCGCTGTATCTCTAAATCGAAAAATCTAAAAAATCGAAAAATCATGCCCGCGACATCCCGGCGAACTGTCGGCAACAGCCTAGTCACCGGCAGTCGCCTTAAAATCGCCTAAGTGGGACAGGCCCTTAAGAGTAATCCTATAATTCTTGTCACTGGGTAGAAATTAAATTCTTGAATGATTGAATTCCTTATGCATTAATGTATTTTTTAAATGTAACATTCAATGCGTCAGCCTCAAAGAAACCCCTTGATAGTTCAGACTCGTGTCTTTTGTCACTGCTTTCAGTGAGTAGTTAGAATCATCTCTCACACAATGTCACATTCTGTTACCTTAATCATCTGCTAAAGTCATGCAATGTAAAAGTGCTTTGTGTAGCGATCGGAGCCGTTGAACAAAGATGTGCCGTGGCTATTGTGTGGGAAAACTGATGTGTGATGATCAGCATTGTATACTTTTTAATATTTGGAAAATAGAGCTGGCCAAATTGCTCGTTACACTGAAACAAAAATGCACATCTTGCAAGACAACCCCACCACAAAGCCCATCCTGATCAATTCCTGCCTCTTGTAGAATGCAGTGCAACAGTTCAAATGTTGCTTTTTGTTTCCCGCTCATGGTTGTAAAGCTGAATGCATTCCATACAAGAAGGAAGCATTTCAACCCGAAGCGTCACCTGTTCATTTTCTCTTTGCTGTCTGACCCGCTGAGTTACTGCAGCTTTTTGTGTCTACCTTCAAGACAATAACACATTCTTGTTCAATTACTTGGATACGTTGGAAGCCAAAAAAAGACCTTGCTAATAATGGCTAAGCATCAGAATCAGTCTGATAGAAACAGCCTGATTTTCATAAATACTTGATGCATTGAAGAGAGAGCTGGATAGAGCTCTTAAGGATAGCGGAGTCAGGGTGTATGGGGAGAAGGCAGGAACGGGGTACTGATTGAGAATGATCAGCCATGATCACATTGAATGGCGGTGCTGGCTCGAAGGGCCGAATGGCCTACTCCTGCACCTATTGTCTATTGTCTATTGTCTACTCAATTCTCAATACTGTACTTACAATTCTGATTTCAGTTGAAGACAACTATTACCCAGGGCGGCACAGTGGCACAACGGTAGAGTTGCTGCCTTACAGCGCTAGAGATCGGGGTTCAATCCTGACTCTGGGTGCTGTCCGTACGAAGTTGTACAATCTCCGCGCGCTCCGGTTTCCTCCCACATTCCAAAGGTGTGCAGGTTTTTTAGGTAAATTGTCCCTAGTGGGTTAAGAGGGAAAGGTAGATCGACCATGATTGAATGGCGGAGTAGATTGATGGGCCTATCACTTATGAACTTATGAATTGACAGAGTAGATAGAGGCAACAGGTCAAAAACAAACCCTTCGGCCCACTGAAGCCTTGACCATCAAGAATCTATCAGCGCTATTCCTACACGAATTCCATGTTATTCTCCTGAAATACTGGAGGAAATGTACCGTGTTGGAGCCATTTTGCGTTTATTAGTTATTTTAGTATATTATATTATTTTGTATCCTGCTGTATCATTTTGGACACTAAGAGGTTAATGTTTGCGAATGGGCTGGGCGGAGCCAGTGAGCGTCCAGCTCCGACTTATTTCTTTAGTTCATGCAAAGAAGTGGCTGATAGAAGTTCAGCCAAAAAAAGCTGCCGATATAAATTTAGATTTAGATTTAGATTTAGAGATACAGCGCGGAAACAGGCCCTTCGGCCCACCGAGTCCGCGCCGCCCAGCGATCCCCGCACATTAACACTATCTTACACACACTAGGGACAATTTTTACATTTACCCAGTCAATTAACCTACAAACCTGTACGTCTTTGGAGTGTGGGAGGAAACCGAAGATCTCGGAGAAAACCCACGCAGGTCATGGGGAGAACGTACAAACTCCGTACAGACGGCGCCCGTAGTCAGGATCGAACATGAGTCTCCGGCGGTGCATTCGCTGTAAGGCAGCAACTCTACCGCTGCGCCACCGTGCCGCGAAATCTGCTAAAGAGCCTACTAATAGAAGATCAGTAAGAAATCTCTGCTGGAGGTAAGGTCTGGCAGTTCGTATAAGTCACGTAGGGTACGGTAGGACAATTGATTTTTATCAAGCTAAACAATAACAAGTCGATGACAAGAGATATGCCAATATGTTATATTGCAACTTCAAATGAACGACTAACTAATTCAAACGTCGTGGAGATCTCTGTTGGTGATTGTTTGCGTATAAGAAAATATCGTTCCAACTATCCGACGTCAATGGCAGCTTGGGAGCTTGATAAGAAAGACGAGAACCTGGCCGTAATATACAGCGACCGACTAATTCTCCAACCTGCCCGTCTTTGAGACAGGGGAGGAGACCAGAGATTTTGGAGGAAACCCAAGCAGTCATAGTGACTGCAGAAAGTTGTGAACACTGCCCAGTCCATCACGGGCTCTGACCTCCCCACCATCGAAGGGATTTATCGGAGTCACTGCCTCAAAAATGCAGCCAGCATCATCAGAGACCCACACCACCCTGGCCACACACTCATTTCACCCCTGCCATCGGGAAGAAGGTACAGGAGCCTGAAAACTGTAACGTCCAGCTTAAGGAACAGCTAAGTCCCAACAGCCATTAGGCTGTTATACATGACAACCTCAAATAAGTTCTGAACTACGTAGATATTATTGTTATTATTGCACTATTAATGTTTGTTTTTTTGTGTGTACGTATGTGTGTGTATATATATATACACACCACTCTTCTCTATGCCAGTGAGACTTGGACTGTCTACAGCAGACATGCCAAACAGCTCAATCACTTTCACTTGAGCTGCCTACGCAGACTCCTTCACATCAGGTGGCAGGACAAATTCCTGACACAGAGGTCTTGGAGCGGGCCGGAATCCCCAGCGTCCACACCCTCCTACGGAAAGCCCAAGCCAGATGGGCAGGCCATGTCGTCAGAATGCCCGAGAGTCGACTGCCAAAACAGCTTCTGTATGGAGAACTGTGTCAGGGCAAGCGCTTAGTAGGAGGACAGAAGAAATGGTTTAAGGACTGCCTCAAAGTGTCCCTCAAAGACTTGGACATCAACCTCAGCACTTGGGAGTCTCTTGCTCTGGACCGTCCAACCTGGCGTAGCAAGCTCACCACAGGAGCCTGTGCAGCAGAGAAAAGACGCACTGCAGAGGCCCAGAGGAAACGCACCGCGCGCAAGGCCCGGGCTACCTCCACTTCCACTGCAGCACCCATCCACTTGTGTCCTACGTGTGGGCTTGCCTTCCGGGCCCGGATTGGCCTCACCAGTCACTTCCGGACCCACAGTCACCAATCCTCCAACTGAAAGTGAAGTAATGGTCATCTTCCAACCCGAAGGACGAACAACAACAACAACATACATATAAAAAATTTATATGATCTGTGTATATGTGTATTTGTGAGTATGTGTATATCTACACACACTGACCATTTTTTTCTTTTGTTTACAGTGTACTGTGTTTACACATTCCGTTGTGCTGCTCCAATCAAGAATTTCATTGTTCTCTCTGGGACATATGACAATAAAACACTCTTAGCTCTCGTCTCATAGAGGAGAATGTGCAAACTCAGTCCGGGCAGCCCCAGAGGTCGGGATTGAACCCAGATAGATGGAGAACGAGGTACCAGCGCTATGCCCTTTGTGACTGCACCATCCCAATTATGGTTGGGATCCAAATTGCACAAAATCGTTTGAGCCTCAATGCATTGTAACATGGTGTTTTAGTGCTAATCAACGTCCGGTATATTCATTTATATTATGCAGTTTTTGTCGATTAATCTATATAAGATTCACGAGAGGAATAGATAACGTGTGTGATCATGAGTGGAATAGATAGAGTAAATACATGGAGTCTTTACTGTGTACGTAGTGCCATACCGTTCTGTGTTCTGTTTTCCTTATTTCCAATGCTTGCGTATTTTTGCTTTCAAAGTGTAAACGCACAGAGCCTTTTGCCCAGAGGACAGAGGTTTAAGCTGAAGGAAGAAATATTAAATAGGAACCTGAGGGGCAACCTTTTTACACAAAGGGTCTCAGGTTTATGGAACGAGCTGCCAGAGGAGGTCGTTGAGGAAGATATTATCACAAGATTTGAAAAAACATTTGGATATGAGGAGGGTAGGATTAGTGGGATATGGGCCAAAAGCAGAAGGGACTCGTGTAGATGGGGCAAGGAGGAGCCAGCACTGCCATCGCAGCTGCGACTTGCCTGCAGTCCGTTGTCTTTTGTGTTTGTTGTTGTTTTTGTCTTAATTGTTTAAATATGATGTAGTGTTTGTGGTTGTGTGTTATGTGGGGGGGAACTGTAAAAGTGTCTCTCCCGAATGGAGACCCGACCTTTGTTTTCTGTGTCGTGTCTCCGTTCCCGCTGCGGCCTACCACCGGCCATGCACCTGGAGCTGGCGGGCTCCGGCTGGGACCAGCCGGGCTCTGGTTCGCGGAGCCCGCGGCCCGGACTCACCACCTGCGGCGCTGGCTGCCTTCGGATGCTGCGGGAGCGGCTGCGACTCGTCTCTGGAGACTCCGGCGCGGGCCGCCTGGACGTCGGAAGCCCGCAGGCCCCTGGGTGGGGGCCGACATCGGGAGCTCCGGCAGCGGCAGCGTCTTCGCCCGCCCAGAATCGTGGGGCTTGGGTCGGCCCGCCGCGGACCTTTCACCGTCCGGCGCGGCGCTTCAATGTCGGGAGCCCCGACCGCCCCGACGTGGCAACTCCAACAGCCTGACCGCGGGAGAAGACGGCAGGGAAGAGAAAAAGACATTCTGGGCTTCCATCACAGTGAGGAGGGGACTGGAGGAGACTCACTGTGATGGATGTTTCTTTTGTTTGGTGTTGGTTTATGATTGTATGTGTTATTGCATTTTGATTGCTTATTTTTATTGGTCTTATTGTTGAACTGCGGGTAATTTTTCATTTCACTGCACATTTATGCGTATGTGACAAATAAACGACTATTGACTATTTAGTCGGTGTGGGCAAGTTGGGCTGAGGGGCCTGTTTCCACGCTGTATTACGCTATGACTGTAATCTGATTTAAATTCCAGTTCACACCTACAGCAAGTGATTAGTAAAGTTATTTTGCAATGTTGTATCAGTCGCTCTTTATTTGTGATAACATCAACCCAGTATTTATTTTCTGATCGATATCAGTTTAACCATGAGAGAAAAGGAAAGACAATTATGCTGTTAAATTGTTCCATTATCAATTTAAAGCAAATTTTAGGAGATGTAATTATATTTGTGTCGGAAAATAAAATGAGAAAATGACAAAGAAAATTGGTTGCAGATTCAATAATACCTCGGGATGGAATTTGCATCATTTCAGGGGATAACATGGATTGATTCATAAATTCACAAGCTCGTGATAGGGACAGAATTCTGTGATTAGACCAGTGGTCCCTGCAAACTAACACTATCCTGCACACACACGAGGGACATTTTTTTACATTTACACCAAGCCAATTAACCTACAAACCTGTACGTCTTTGGAGTGTGGGATGAAACCGAAGATCTCGGGGGGAAAACCATGCGGTCACGGGGAGAACGTACAAACTCCGTACAGACAAGTGTAGTTGGGATGGAACCCGGGTCTCTGGCACCGTGAGGCAGCAACTCTACCGCTGTGCCGCCATCTCTCCATCTTCAATTAGCTTGTTCCTGCATAGCTACTTAATTGATGTGCAAGTTTTGTACACAGATATTGGTGGGTGTCTGGAGCGTGCTGTCAGGGGTGTTAGTGGGGGCTGATACAAGAGTGGTGTATACATGTTTTTGGATAGGCACGTGGAAGCGCAGAGAATGGAGGGATATAGCTCACCTGAAGGCAGATGAGATTAGTTTATCTTGTCATCATGTTGGGCAGAGACAATGTGGGCCGAAGAGCCTGCCTCTGTGGCGTACTGTTAGACAATAATAGGCAATAGGTGCAGGAGTAGGCCATACGGCCCTTCGAGCCAGCACCGCCATTCAATGTGGTCATGGCTGATCATCCACAATCAGTACCCCGTTCCTGCCCTCTCCCCCTGACCTCACTATCTTTAAGAACTCTATCTAGCTCTCCTGAATGCATTCAGAGAATTGGCCTCCACTGCCTTCTGAGGCAGAGAATTCCACAGATTTACAACTCTCTGACTGAAAAGGTTTTTCCTCATCTCCGTTCTAAATGGCCTACCCCTTATTCTTAAACTGTGACCCCTGGTTCTGGACTCCCCCAACATTGGGAACATGTTTCCTGCCTCTAACGTGTCCAACCCCTTAATAATCTTATATGTTTCAATAAGATCCCCTCTCATCCTTCTAAATTCCTTCTGTATATAAGCCCAGTCGCTCCAGTTTTTCAACATACAACAGTCCCGCCATTCCGGGAATTAACCTAGTAAACCTACGCTGCACGCCCTCAATTGCAAGAATATCATTCCTCAAATTTGGAGACCAAAACTGCACACGGTACTCCAGGTGCGGTCTCACGAGGGCCCTGTACAACTGCAGAAGGACTTCTTTGCTCCTGTACTCAAGGTTGTTCTATGTACCTGAACAACCTTGCCTGGAGTAGGGGAATCGAGTACCAGAGGACATAGATTTAAGGTGAGGGAGGGAAGAATTAATAGGACCATGATTTGTACCATTTTCACCCAAAAGCTGGTGGGTGTATGGAACGAGCTGCTGGAGGAGGTAGTCGAGACAGGTACTATCACAATAGTTAAGAAACATTTAGACAGGTACATGGATAGGGGAGGTTTAGAGGGATATGGGCCAAATGCAGGCAGGTGGGAGTAGTGTAGTTGGGACATGTTGGCCAGTGTGGGCCGATTGGCCCGTTTCCATGCAATAAGACTCTCTGACTCTATAACAGATTCTTAAATAGTTAGCAAGGTAATTTGTTTGACAATGTGCCTTGAAAAGGTTTGTTATATTAAAGCTGCTACACTAATGCAAATGATAGATGTGTGGGCTACCACCATTTTGAGAGAGTAAAATTCAATCCTGAGTGTTGTGTTTAGTGATTTTGTGCTGAATACTCATCCATTATGGGTACCACGCAATCTTCCCCTGTGTGGCCTTCAGTTCACTTTGCAGATCACCACAATCTGAAAGACTGAAGACAAATGTTGATGGTACAACAGAAAAGGCCAGCTCCAAATGAATTTCTCCATTATTTTCTTTACTGGTCAAAAAAAGACACCAAGTGCTGGAGTAACTTGTCAGGCACCAACTCCTGAGAACATTGATAGGTGACTTTATACCAGATTTTAGAGATACAACGTGGAAACAAACCCTTTGGTCCACCGAGGAGGCATTGACATATGTTCCCAATGTTGGGGTAGTCCAGAACAAGGGGCCACAGTTTAAGAATAAGGGGTAGGCCATTTAGAACTGAGATGAGGAAAAACTTTTTCAGTCAGAGAGTTGTGAATCTGTGGAATTCTCTGCCTCAGAAGGCAGTGGAGGCCAATTCTCTGAATGCATTCAAGAGAGAGCTAGATAGAGATCTTAAGGATAGCGGAGTCAGGGGGTATGGGGAGAAGACAGGAACGGGGTACTGATTGAGAATGATCAGCCATGATCACATTGAATGGCGGTGCTGGCTCGAAGGGCCGAATGGCCTATTCCTGCACCTATTGTCTATTGTCTATTGACCAGTGATCACCCCGTACACCAACACTATTCCACACACAGTAGGGACAATTTACAATTTTATCAAAGCAAATTAACCAACAAACCTGTACGTGTTTAGAGTGTGGGAGGGAACCGGAGCGCCCGGAGTAATTCCATGTGGAGAATGTATAAACTCCGTACAGACAGCACCCGAGGTCATAGATAATAGACAATAGGTGCAGGAGGAGGCCATTCTGCCCTTCGAGCCAGCACTGCCATTCAATGTGATCATGGCTGATCATTCTCAATCAGTACCCCGTTCCTGACTTCTCCCCATACCCCCTGACTCCGCTATCCTTAAGAGCTCTATCCAGCTCTCTCTTGAATGCATGATTGAACCCGGGTCCCTGGTGCTGTCAGTCAGCAACTCTACCAGTGCACCACTGTGCCGCCATGCAAGAACAAACGTTTAATCAGATGGAAGGGTCTCGAACTGAAACATCACCTACCCATGTTCTCCAGAAAAAGCCGGGCCCTGCTGAGGTGCTCCAGCACTTTGTGTGTTTTTTTGTTGTAAACCCGCATCTGCAGTTCCTCGTTTCCATTCCTGCCTTTACTGCTGTTGCACTTGTAGACATTCTCTGTTATATCTGTCGGTGGCATCAGACGTAAAATCTCATGCATGGATTTTAATTGCCAATTGATTTCTGAGGTTGGAAGGGTTCTGGGTCAAGGATATAAAATAGAAAGCCTTGCGAAATAGCAAGAAATCTCCTCGGATTCTAAAAGTCACCAAACCTCAGTAGGCAATGCACATTCTGAAAAAATTGCTCTTATTAATAATAATATGCCTTTATTGTCATTGTACACAAGGTACAACGAAATTAGAAGTGCTACATATCATCATATCATATCATATCATATATATACAGCCGGAAACAGGCCTTTTTCGGCCCTCCAAGTCCGTGCCGCCCAGCGATCCCCGTACATTAACACTATCCTACACCCACTAGGGACAATTTTTTTTTACATTTGCCCAGCCAATTAACCTACATACCTGTACGTCTTTGGAGTGTGGGAGGAAACCGAAGATCTCGGAGAAAACCCACGCAGGTCACGGGGAGAACGTACAAACTCCTTACAGTGCAGCACCCGTAGTCAGGATCGAACCTGAGTCTCCGGCGCTGCATTCGCTGTAAAGCAGCAACTCTACCGCTGCGCTACCGTGCCGCCCTACAGCTACAGCTGAATACAGTGCGACAGTGCAGAGACAATTGCACAGACATACGAACCAACACAACAAATGCCAGTATCAAATAAGAACCAATTTAAAAACCTAATAAATAATGAATGGGTTAAACACTTAAAATTCTTAAAAGAAAGTTCCTTTTTAAAAAAAATGAGAATAGTCGAGTCATGTGTTCACTGAGTTCACTGTTCTTATCGCCCAGGGAAAGAAACTGTTCTTGAGTCGATTTGTCCTGGCCCTTAGGCTCCTATAGCGCCTCCCAGAGGGCAGGAGAGCAAACAATTCGTGTCCTGGATGAGTGCTGTCCTTGATTATGACTCTGGCCCTGTTCAGACAGCGCGAGCTGGTGATGTTCTTCAGAGAGGGTAGTGGACAGCCGATGATTTTCTCTGCTGTCCTGATGACCTTTTGGAGGGGCCTTCTGGTCTGCAGCCGAGCAGCCAGCATACCACACAGTGGTGCAGTATGCCAGTACACTCTCGATGGTGGAGCGGTAGAAGGTCACCAGCAGATTCTCCTTCAGTCTGTTTTTCCGCAGTAATCTGAAGAAGTGCAGTCTCTGCTGTGACTTATTCACTACCGCCTTGGTATTTGCAGTCCAGGAGAGGTCCTGGGAGATGGTGGTCCCTAGGAACTTGAAGGTGGAGACCCCTCTCCACTTCCTCCCCATTTATATGAAGTGGGGTGGGAGCCACTCTTTGTTTCCTGAAGTCCAGCACCATTTCTTATTCAATATCAAGGTTAGATAATTCAGAGTTCTTTATGAAGCTGGGATCATTTATTCCATTATAGAGCATGCCAGAGACCTGGTATTTTGTTTGATTACTAGGAATTACATCAAAGGGTTTAACAGGTTAGCTGGAATGTAATTCTTTAATAGCTTCTGATTGGAAATGTGCAAGATACATCGTCTGGATGCACTGGGACGCATCCTCAGTGATGTGACCTGGGGTCATGGGGTGTTTCGGGTCTCACAACATCAGACATCAGGCGACCCAGCCGGGGTTGATCAGGCCCCGACTTGCGTCCCAGCAGCAACTGCCCACGGATCAGCCCTCTTCATCCAAAGCCATCTAGTGGCTTTCTCTGCGGCTTTGCTTGCGGATTGAATGGGCCTCTTCTTTGCCAGCCCCGTAATGCCCAATTAGTTGGGGACTTTGCAGAGTGAGCGTCCTGCAAAGCCTCTACAGCCCACCTCTATGGGTTCATAGCGTGTCTTCCAGCCTCTGTCCCGGCGCATCCCCACCTGCTCCTGGTACTTTGCGCATTTCCTCTCATTTGCTTCTTCCATACGCTCTTCCCAGGGCACCGTCAGCTCCAGAATGATCAGCTGCTTTGTCACTTCGGAGGTGATGGTCATGTCTGGCCAGAGTGATGTTGCTGTGATGTTGCTGCGGAAACAGCTTCCTTATAAAACATACCGTATTAGTTTTGCAGATGATAGAGCTTTTATCCTCCAATCATTTTTAATTAATTTCGAAATGATTGTGTTCATTATAAAGCTAAGTGTGCCCCAATTAAGATTTGGTAACTGACCACTTCTTTATATAGAAATCGGTCCTCACGGAAGGATTTTATAGAGACGTTTAAAAAAGGCACAGCGGTACAAAATCATGAGAGGAACAGATCGGGTAGATGCACAGTCTTGCCCAGAGTGGGGAAATCAAGAATCAGTGGTAAGGTTAGGGGGGGGGAAGATTTAATACGAAGCAGAGGGGTAACATTTTCACGCAAAGGGCGGTGGGTGTATGGAAAGAGCTGCCGGAAGAGGTAGTTGAGGCAGGTGCTATCGCAACGTTTAAGAAACATTCAGACAGGAACGTGGAGAGGACAGGTTTGAAGGGATATTGGCCAAATGCAAGCAGGTGGGATTAACGTAGATGGGACATGTTGGTCGGTGCTGGCAAGTTGGGCCAAAGGACCTGTTTCCACGCTGTATGACTATGATTCTAAGGATGATTTTCTGGAAGACATAGACCATAGAGTGCAGAACAGCACAGAACAGGCACAGGCCCTGCAGCCCACAGAGTCAGTGCCAAGCTGGATGCCAAACTAAACTGGTCTCTTCCTGCATCTGTTCCATATTGCTCCATTTCCTGCATATTCAAGTGCCTATTCCAAAACCTTCTTAAACGCCACTGTCGTATCTGCTTCCAACACCACCCCTAGCAGTATATCCCAGACACCTGCCTCAGTGCAGAAATCTGCTGCCTTCAAAGCTGATACAGGCCTTTGGTCTAACACAGGACTCCAGCTCTCTTGCGGAAATCCCACCATCTGTAAGGAAGTCTTTGATATAATCCTTGTATCATAGAAACACATAGAAGCATAGAAAAATAGGTGCAGGGGTAGGCCATTCGGCCCTTCAAGCCAGCACCGCCATTCAATATGATCATGGCTGATCATCTAAAATCAGTACCCCGTTCTTGCTTTTTTCTCCATATCCCTTGATTCCTTTAGCCCGAAGAGCGAAATCAAACTCTCTTTTATCACTTTTTTGGCACACCCCTGGTTACAGTAGCTCTGTGTAAGGACTCCATAATATGCAGACCAGACAGAATTGATAGGCAAAAGTGTCCCCTTTACAAATTCGTACAGATGGTGAAATATTCGGCCTGGATTATTTTAAGTTAATCCCAGGAGAGGATACTGAAGCTTCCGAGGATTTCAGTTTGGAAAATATAAATAGCACTTTCTAGCGATGCTTTATCTCAAATTGCTACAATTTCACATGTAAATCAAAAGCTTAATTCTAGTCTGGATTGACTGAACCGTTTTTATTTGGACAGCGATGAGTTCCGACTGCGATCCCCGTTTAGCTTTTCACTTGGTCGAAGAATCTGCTGCCAATGGAAACCAATTAATCAGAAAGCCCCTGTGATGAAAGAAATCAGTCAATTTCCTTTAATCCCGTCTACTCTTAATTCCCTTGATGCAGACCCCAGAGTGTGTCAGCATTTCCGAATATCCAGCATGTAACCATCTGTGTTGCGTTCTTTTACTAAATGTTTTTTTTAAAAATCAGACCTGTTTTCATGGAATCAGAGTCACAGAGTCATTTAGCACAGAAATGGGCCCTTCGTCCCAACTCATCCAGGATGCCCCATCTAAGCTTGTACCGTGTCCCCATTTTTTGACCCATCCATATACTAAAACTCTCGTTTGTTTGTTTGTTTGTTCCTGAACTACAGCCAAAACGGTACACGATAACGCGGCAATCTTAGGCCCACCTTACTCACCGTCGTCCCTTTGGTGCTAATGGAAGAAGTTTCATTGAAATTGATGTGATATTTTAAAAGTTATTCACATTTTAAAGCTTAAACCTATCTCCTAGGGAGGGGGTGAGGGGGGTGAGGGGGGGTGGGGGAGGGTAAGGAGGGTTGAGGGGGATGAAGTTGGGGGAGGGGTGGAGGGGAGGGGAGGGGGAGGGGGAGGAGGAGGGGAGGAGGGGGGAGGAGGGAGGGGGAGGGAGGGAGGGGGAGGGAGGGAGGGGGAGGGGGAGAGGGGAGGGGGGGAGGAGGTGGAGGCTGCACCAATGCGGGAGAGGTTTGGGCCCAACGGGTCCACTTGATCTAGTATTCCTCTAAACCTTTCCTATCCATGTCGAAGTGTCTTTTAAATGTTGTTATAACTCCTGCCTCAAATATCTCCTCTGGCAGCACATTCCATATACACACAATCATCAATGTGAAAAAGTAGCTTCTCAAGTTACTATTCCATCTTACCCCTCTTACTGTAAGCCTATGTCCTCTGTTTTAGATTCCACTACCCTGGGCAAGAGACTCTGTGGATTCCCCTCATGATTTTTTTCCATCTCTGCAAGATCACTCCTCAGCCTCCTGATAAATAGAGTCCTAGTCTGCCCAAACTTTCCCTATAAGCTCAAGTCCTCAAGTCCTTGCAACATCTTCGTAAATCTTCTCTACACTCCTTCCAGCTTAATTTCCTTTTATGTGATAAGGCAGTGGAGGCCAAGTCTCTGGATGCATTCAAGAGAGAGCTAGATAGAGCTCTTAATGATAGCGGTCAGGGGGTATGGGGAGAGGGCAGGAACGGGGTACTGATTGTGGATGATCAGCCATGATCACATTGAATGGCGGTGCTGGCTCGAAGGGCCGAATGGCCTCCTCTTGCACCTATTGTCTATTGTCTATTATCTATTGTCTATTGGATCTATACGGTAGGTGTATTCCCCATTTGACAATGCCACGTCCTGTAAGAATTGATAAAATGTGTCATTAAATTAAATCACCTCTGACAAAAACAAGAAAATGTGCAACTGTTCTAATGTAGAAATACAAGATTATTGATACATTGGCCTGTTTTAGCTTTTGTTTAAATGAACCAATTTGCACTTTTTCTAGGAGCAGATGATAAACTAATTGTAGATAAATAAACAAAGATTTTGTTAAAAAAGTAGAAACAGGGAACTGCAGATGCTGGTTTACAATAAAAAGATACAAAGTGCTGGAGTAACTCAGCGGGTCAGGTAGTATCCCTGGAAAACATGACCTACCCATGTCCTTTAGGGATACTGCCTGACCTGATGATTTAGTTGTAGCTCACCAATTCAGCGCCGACCCCATACACTAACACTATCTTACATACACTAGGGACAATTTATAATTTTACCAACCCAATTAACGTACAAACCTGTAAGTCTTTGGAGACTTTAGAGATACCGCGCGGAAACAGGCCCTTCAGCCCACCGAGTCCACGCTGACCAGAGATCATCCCGTACACTAGCACTATCCTACATACGGGAGACAATTTACAATTCCATCGAAGACAATTAACCTACAAATCTGTACGTCTTTGGAGTGTGGGAGAAAACTGGAGCACCTGGAGTAAAACCCACGCAGGTCACGGGGGGAACGTACAAACTCCGTACAGATGGCACCCTTAGTGAGGATCGAACCCTGGTCTCTGACGCTGTAAAGCAGCAACTCTACCGCTGTGTTACCGTGCCGTCCTTTTTTAAATGCAATAACAATAAATATCACACATCTTTAACAGTATTTTAAATTTTCATCCTTGTACACTGTACCCACAGGTTAAAATTCAGTCCGTTTTTTTACAAACAATGTACCGAACACATCCAAAATGAGACAGACACAAAAAGCTGGAATAACTCAGCGGGTCGGGCAGCATCTCTGGGGAGAAGGAATGGGTGACGTTTCGGGTCGAGACCCTTCTTCAGACTGACACAACTAACATGAGAGCATCAACAGACTTAAACAGTCAGTCAAAGCACACCCAATCTAATAAACATCAAATAAATATCAATCCTCTAGCAGCGTCTCTGAAAGCCAAATAACAAAATTAAATTCTTGAACTGAAATGCAAGAGGTTTCTATAACTGGTGAGGGGAAAGATGATCCAGAATCAGATTTAAAAATAAAACTACGTGTTAATTTGTTAATAGTCTTGTGAACACAAAATGCACTTGCTTTTATTATTCAGTCACGCTCAGGAAGAAGAGCTCACGATCTAAGATTAGCCTTTAACCTGGTGCAAAATCAAATTGCAATCAAATCAGCCCTTACTGTCTAAATGACACCAGTGCAGACAGTGAAATTCAGAGTTCGTTGCCAAGGTCTCACCACTCTTCTCACCATTGAGTGAGAATGAACACGTTAATTCGTAGAAATGAAGATTTGTTTGGTTCACTTAGCTTAGTTTAGTTTAGTTTAGAGATACAGCATGGAAACAGGCCCTTCGGCCCACCGGGTCTGCGCCGACCAGCGATCCCCGCGCATTAACACTATCCTACACCCATTATGGCCAATTTTTACATTTACACCAAGCCAATTAGCCCACAAACCTGCACGTCTTTGGAGTGTGGGAGGAAACGGAAAATCTTGGAGAAAACCCACGCAGGTCACGGGGAGAACGTACAAACTCCGTACAGACAGCACCCGTGGTCGGGATCGAACCCGGGTCTCCAGCGCTGCATTCGCTGTGAGGCATCAACGCTACCGCTGCACCACCGCGACCGCTCAATTTGGTGAATCCGAACATTTTAAAGAGTGATTCGATTTTTTTAATCCTACATTCATAAGTTCATAAGTGACAGGAACAGAATTAGGCCATTCGGCCCATCAAGCCTACTCCGGCATTCAATCGTGGTTGATCTATCTTTCCCTCTCAACCCCATTCTCCTGCCTTCTCCCCACAACCCCTGTCACCCGTACTAATCAAGAATCTATCTATCTCTGCCTTTAATAATATCTATTGACTTGGCCCTCTGTGACAATGAATTCCAGAGATTCACCACCCTCTGACTAAAGAAATTCCTCCTCATCTCCTTCCTAAAAGAACGTCCTTTAATTCTGAGTCTGTGACCTCTGGTCCTAGACTCTCCCACTAGTGGAAACATCCTCTCCACACCCACTCTATCCAGGCCTTTCACTATTATTTCTAATGATTCAAAATTTATCCTTGCCTTCAAAGGTTGAGCTTGGAATTTAAAAGTTAGGGCTTTATGTCATAAAATACTTACAAACAGGCACAACACCAGCCACCACTCATTAAGGACCCTATGGAAATTCAGAGGGAAAGAGATGTGTGTCACGTTCGTCTCCCAATTATTTTATAAGTATAACAATTGTAGTATTAAACTGTATTTCGATTAATAGTTTGAGTACTTGGCTGACGAATGGAAACCCAAGAGATGAGCTGAATCAAGTCTACATCACGTAACGAACTAAACTGAAAGAAGTCAATGTGACCGAAGGTAGACCCAAAATGCTGGAGTAACTCAGCGGGTCAGGCAGTGTCTCTGGAGAGAAGGAATGGGTGACGTTTCGGGTCGAGACCCTTCTTGAGACTGAGGGTCAAGGGAGTGGGAAACGAGAGATATGGAAGGATAAGATGTGAAAATGAGAGATCAAAGGGGACGAAACTCAAGGAAAATGTAGAATAGACCATTGTTAGCTAGGGGAAGGTACAATGGATCAATGTGATTATCAGACTTCCCCTTAGGTCTCCCCTTCCCATTAAAGAACTTCCTCTCCTCCTCCACCCCCCAATTCTCCCACCAAGTTATTGAGCCAAACTACTTGCGAAGGTTTAATTCGGATGAGAAATCCGCAGTGGTAGTCAATACTAAATGCATCTTGGGAAACATTGAACCATCCTACCACAACTAGAGAGCAGTCCTGAACTACTATCCACCTCAATGGAGACCCTTGGATTATCTTTGATTGGACTTTATTCACAAAATGCTGGAGTAACTCAGCAGGTCAGGCAGCATCTCAGGAGAGAAGGAATGGGTGACGTTTCGGGTCGAGACCCTTCCTCAGACTGAAACGTCTCGACCCGAAACGTCACCCATTCCTTCTCTCCTGAGATGCTGCCTGACCTGCTGAGTTACTCCAGCATTTTGTGAATAAATACCTTCGATTTGTACCAGCATCTGCAGTTATTTTCTTATACTATTTGATTGGACTTTATTGGCTTTACCTTGCACTAAAGGTTATTCCCTTATCGTGGCCCGATTGTAATCACGTATTGCCTTTCTCCTGACTGGTTAGCACGCAACAAAAGCTTTTCACTGCACCTCCTGACAATGAACTAAACTGAACTGAATATTGAAGGTCATTTTCAGTCACTCCTGCACATTTGAGCCCACAACTTCAGTGATAATGAAATGTGTTGCTCTCGTGACGACTAGAATCTGATCCCCTTTACGTGTCTAATGGCGGTGACCAGACCGTTACTAGTTTCCACGTATAATTTATCATGAAGGGGATTCGGGTTTGATCGAGCTTTATGCCTTTGCAGGGTGAAGTGCGTAAGATCTTATCCGCTGTGTGGGGTTTTGATCAGAGGTATTGCCACGAGAAGGACAGACCTGACAATAGATGCTGTGAATTTAAATACTTAATATAGAACATTTCTGAGTTCTTCTTTGGAAATGAGGGTGGCACAGTGACGCACCCGGTCGAGATGCAGCCTCGTGTTGCTGATCTTGACCTTGGGTGCTGTGGGTACAGAGTTTGCACGTTCTCCCTGTAACCGCGTAGGTTTCTTCCTGGTGCTTGGCTCGGCTTCTTCCTAAATGCCAGAAATGTGTGGGTTTGTAGTTTAATCAGCCTCTGGAAACCACTATATACACACGGTCAGTATGAGTGTGTGTGTGCGTGCGTGCGTGCGTGCGTGCGTGCGTGCGTGTGTGTTGTGTGTGTGTGAGTGTGAGTGTGAGTGTGCGTGTGTGTGTTGTGTGTGTGTGTGTGTGTGCGTGTGTGTGTTGTGTGTGAGTGTGTGTGTGTGTGTGTGTGTGTGTGTGTGAGTGTGTATGTGTGTTGTGTGTGTGTGAGCGTGCGTGTGTGTGTGTGTGTGTGTGTGTGTGTGTACGTGTGTGTGTACGTGTGTGTGCGTGTGTGCGCGTGGAGTGAGTGGATGACAAAGTAGGACAAATAGAACTAGTGTGAACAGGTGATCGATGGCCTGTGTGGGCTTGGTGAGCTAAAGGGCCTGTTTCTGTATTGTATCTCTAAACTAAAGGGCCACCTAGGAGTGGCACAGTGGCACAGCGATAGAGTTGCTGCCTTACAGCATCAGAGACATGGGTTCAATCATGACCATGGGTGCTGTCTGCGCAGAATTTGTACGTTCTCTCTGTGACCACACGGTGTTTTCTCCGGGTGCTCCGGTTTCCTCTGACATTCCAAAGTTGTACACCTTTCTAGGTCTGTAGGTTAATTGGTTTTTGGTAAAATTGGAAATTGTCCCCAGTGTGCAGGACAATGCCAGTGTACAGAAACCATAGATCGGTGCGGGCTCGGTGGGCCGAAGGGCCTGTTTCTGTGCTGAATCTCTGAGGTCCTAAACCATAGATCGGTGCGGGCTCGGTGGGCCGAAGGGCCTGTTTCTGTGCTCAATCTCTGAGGTCCTAAACCGTAGATCGGTGCGGGCTCGGTGGGCCGAAGGGCCTGTTTCTGTGCTCAATCTCTGAGGTCCTAAGGGTCTAAAGTAAAGTCTAAACAAAACTGTACTAATCTCAGCTGAAGGAAGTTCTCCTTAGAACCTACCACATCGATATCAAACCCATGATGGCAAATGGCATTAGATTAAGTAAAACTTCCTACTGATTGCCAAGTATCTTCCTCCTTCAGTTGATGCATCGGCTCTCCGCCATACGATATGACACGATACAACGAGTGGAAAGAATTGGGGATTTTGTGTCTATCTTCGATTTAAACCAGCATCTGCAGTTCCTTCCTACCAATAACGTGGTGATGGAACTGGGGAATGTAACATAAGGCTGTAGAGGTGACTGAGGTAAGGCAGGATATCTGTTTCGGGACACAAGGTCCAGTGGAGTTTAACAGTCTGGACAGTAACTACATTTCACGTTTCGCTGAACACCTCCGCTCAGTCTGCCAAAGATTGGGGATGTGTAAAGATTGTGTGGGGGTGGGGGTGGGGGGGAGAGTCAGTCTACTCCATGACAGAGGGGGAGATAAGACTGGAAAAAACCCACTGAGGGTACCAAGACAGTAAATGCACTGTTGATGGGGAAATTGTTTCACAACTGGCCTGCACTTGGAAATGACTCAATGTACTGGATGCTGTTAAATCTGTGGGACATGACAACATCTCAGAGGACTTGCGTTCCCGAACTAGTCTAGTTTAGTTTAGTTTATAGATACTGCGCAGAAACAGGCCCTTGCCCACCGAGTCCACACCGACCAGTAATCCTCGTACACTAGCACTATCCTACACACTTGAAACAATTTACCATTTTTATCAAAGCCAAATAACCTACAAACCTAAGATAGACACAAAATGCTGGAGTGACTCACTGGGACAGGTAGCATCTCTGGAGAGAAGGAGTGGGTGACGTTTTGGGTTGAGACTCTTAGTTCCTTCCTGCACATTAACCTACAAACTTGTTCATCTTTGGAGTGTGGGAAGAATCCAGAGCCACCCGGGGAAAACCCACACAGTCGCGGGGAGAACGTGCAAGCCCAGTTCAGTTCAGTTCAACTTATTGCCACGTGTACTGAGGTACAGTGAAAAGCCTGAGGCGCTGGCTGCCTTCGGAGGCTGCGGGAGCGGCTGTGACTCGTCTCCGGAGGCTTCGGCGCGGGCCGCGTGGACGTCGGAAGCCCGCAGGCCCCTGGGCGGGGGCCGACATCGGGAGCTCCGGCAGCGGCAGCGGCAGCGGCAGCGGCAGCGGCAGCGGCAGCGGCAGCGGCAGCGACTTCGCCCGCCCAGAATCGCAGGGCTTGGGTCGGCCCGCCGCGGACCTTTCACCGTCCGGCACGGCCTGAAATAGGCCGCGGGATATTCTCCGCCCGGCGGGGGCTTCAATGTCGGGAGCCCCGACCACTCCGACGTGGCAACCCCAACAGCCTGACCGCGGGAGAAGACTGCAGGGGAAGAGAAAAGCCATTCTGGCCTTCCATCACAGTGAGGAGGTGACTGGAGGAGTCTCACTGTGATGGATGTTTCTTTTGTTTGGTGTTGGTTTATGATTGTATGTGTTATTGCATTTTTATTGATTATTCTTATTGGTCTTATTGTTGAACTGCGGGTAATTTTTCATTTCACTGCACATTTATGTGTATGTGACAAATAAACGACTATTGACTATAGACTATTTCTGTTGTGTGTTAACCAGTCAGCGGAAAGACAATACATGATTACAATCAATCCATTTATAGTATAGATACCTGATAAGGGAATAATTTTTAGTGCAAGGTAAAGCCAGCAAAGTCCTGTCAAGGATAGTCCAAGGGATATCAAAGAGGTAGACAGTAGTTCAAAATCCGTACAGGCAGCACCCGTAATCAGGATCGAACCCGGGTCTCTGGCACAGTAAGGCAGCAACTCCATCGCTACGCCACCGTGCCAACCACATAGTCCTCCATCCAGCAGAGATTGCAGAGTGAATGATAGCACTGATATCTCCTTGATAATGTGGAAAATTGTCCAGTTACGTCCTAATCAGTAAAAGTAAGACAAATCCAGTCTGGTTGATTACCACCTATCAATCTACTCTTAATCATCTATAAAGTGATGGATAGTGTTTTTGACAATGCGTTCAAGCTGCATTACCCGCCAATAACCTGCCCACTGATGCTTGGGGTTCCACCAGTAACATTAATCTCCAGACTTCATTGCAGCCTCAGACCAAACATGAACAACTGAGCGTAGCTTTAAGGTGAGAGAGGCAAGGTTTATAGGAGATGGGCAGGGCAACCTTTTTAACACAGAGGGTGTGCTAGAATGCACAGCTGGGGATGGTGGTTGAGGCAGATACCAGAGTGGGATTTAGTTTAGTGTAGTGTAGTGTAGTGTAGTGTAGTGGTAGTGTGTAGTGGTAGTGTAGTGGTAGTGTAGTGGTAGTGTAGTGTAGTGTAGTGGTAGTGTAGTGTGGTGTGGCATGGCGTGGCGTGGCGTGGCGTGGCGTGGCGTGGCGTGGCGTGGCGTGGCGTGGCGTGGCGTGGCGTGGCGTAGTTTAGCGTAGTGTAGTGTAGTGTAGTGTAGTGGTAGTGTAGTGTAGTGTGGTGTGGCATGGCGTGGCGTGGCGTGACGTGGCGTGGCATGGCGTGGCGTGGCGTGGCGTGGCATGGCGTGGCGTGGCGTGGCGTGGCGTAGCGTAGTTTAGCGTAGTGTAGTGTAGTTTAGTGTAGTTTAGTTTAGTGTAGTTTAGTCTAGTTTAGTTTAGTTTATTGTCACGTATACCGAGGTACTGTGTAAAGCTTTTGTTGCTTGCTAACCAGTCAGCGGAAAGACAATGCATGATTACAATCGAGCCATTCACAGTGCATCATACAGATACAGGATAAAGGGAAAAACGTTTAGTGCAAGATAAAGTACAGTAAAGTCCGATTGATAATAGTTTGAGGGTTTCCAGTGAGGTAGACACTAGTTCAGCACTGCTCTCTAGTCCTTGATAGGATGAATCAGTTGCCTGATAACAGCTGGGAAGAAACTGTCACTGAATCCGGAGGAGTGCGTTTTCACACTTCTGTTTGCCTCTTGCCTGAGGCCATCTTCGGTTTAAACCAGTATCTGTAGTTCCTTCCTACACAATTAACCTACATCCCTGTATGTCTTTAGAGTGTGGTAGGAAACTGGAGATCCCAGAGAAAACCCACGCAGGTCACGGGGAGAACGTACAAACTCTGTACAGACAAGCACCTGCAGTCAGGATCAAACCCGGGTCTCCGGCGCTGCGTTCACTGTAAGGCAGCGACTCTACCGCTGTGCCACCGTGACCGCCCATTAATTGGTTAATTGGCTTTGGTAAGGCAGCAACTCTACTGCTGCGGCACTAATGTGCTGACCCAGCATTTTGTTCTCTTCACCATAGATGATTTAATAAAACTGTTTGTGTCTCAAAGCACTAAAGCTGAGCAACCGCGTCCTCAAGGTCGGCTGCGGGAGGCACAACGGTGGATGGGCGAGGAGAGAGACCAAGGAAGGCAATGGCTGGAGGCCCTGCAGCAGCCTGGGGCTCGCCTGGATCAGGCCCCGCTCATAAGAACTAGAGCAAGGACTGGTTCCCATCTGCCCGGGCTAGGCCCATCTATGTACTATAACTCTCGTTTGTTTGTTTGTTTGTTCCTGAACTGCTTTGTTCCTGAACTGAACCGCCAAAACGGTACACGATAGCGCAACAATTTTAGGCCCACCTTACTCACCACCGTCCCTTTGGTGCTAATGGAAAAAGTTTCATTGAAATCAGTGTTATATTTTTTAAGTTATTCACATTTTAAAGTTTAAATCTATCTCCTAAGGAGGGAGGGGGGAGGGAGGAGGGGAGGAGGAGGGAGGGGGGATGAGGGGGATGGTGTGAGGGGGAGGGGAAGGGGGAGGGGGAGGGGAGGGGAAGGGGAGGGGAAGGGGGGAAGGGGAGGGGGAGAAGGGGAGGGAGGGGGAGGGAAGGGGAGGGAGGGGAGGGAGGGGGGTGAGGGGGAGGAGGGAAGGGGAGGGAGGGAGGGTGGATGAGGGGGAGGAGAGGAGGGGGAGGGGGATGAGGGGAGGGGGAGGAGGGGAGGGGAGGGGAGGGGGGGAAAGGAGAGGCTGATGCACCATTGCAGGAGAGGTTTGGGCCCAACAGGTCCACTTGGTCTAGTATCTGACTAAACCTGTCCTATCCAAATAGCATCTCCAACACTGCAGGGTTCTTAGTTCTGCTGTGGGAAGCCATTTTAGATTTTGAGCACCAGCTTGAGGAGTGGGGAGTAAATAAATGCACAAATTTTGTTAAATCAGAGCCAAAAGTACCAGCTATGACTCACAGCTGTGACAGCTATGGGAAGTTCTGCAGAGACATATATCGTTAAGTATTTCATGCTTAGCAGAGAGAGAAAAAAACCAACCCATAATCATGATCATATTTTCCTGCTGAATTATGCGATGATAACAAAGCATATTTCTTATTCTGGTGAAAACTCAAGCTTACCAGTCACTGAGTAGGTGCACTGCTACTGCACTGGGAGAGCTGAAGTGCACAGAACCAAAACTGATGCTGCATTATGGCACAGGTGGTGCAGCGGTAGAGTTGCTGCCTTACAGCGCCAGAGACCCAGGTTTGATCCTGACCACGGGTGCTGTTTTGTATGGAGTTTGTATGTTCTCCCCGTGACCTGTGTGGGTTTTCTCCGGGCGCTCCGGTTTCCTCCCACCCACCAAAGACGTGCAGGTTTGTAGGTTAGTTGTCTTCTGGATAGTGTAGGATAGTGCTAGTATACGGGGTGATGGCTGGTCGGTGCGGACTCGGCAGGGCCGAAGGGCCCGTTTCCGCGAGGTATCTCTGAAGTCTAAAGGACAATTAGAGCCTGCAGGCAGCTGCAGACTGGGGCCCATGCCCTTTGTCCCCAGCCAATAATTATTCAGCAAATTAAGCATGTAATTCAGATGAGTAACTCAGACGTGAAATTCACAAGTCATCAGAGCAGAATTGGACCATTCGGCCCATCAAGATCTATCTTTCTCTCCTACCTTCTCCCCATAACAATAGACAATAGGTAATAGGTGCAGGAGTAGGCCATTCGGCCCTTCGAGCCAGCACCACCATTGACTGAAAAAGTCCCTGACTGAAAAAGTTCTTCCTCATCTCCATTCTAAATGGCCTACCCCTTATTCTTAAACTGTGGCCCCTGGTTCTGGACTCCCCCAACATTGGGAACATGTTTCCTGCCTCTAAAGTGTCCAATCCCTTAATAATCTTATATGTTTCGATAAGATCCCCCTCATCCTTCTAAATTCGTGACACCCGTACATATCAAGAATCTATCTACCTCTGCCTTGAAAATATCCACTGACTTGGCCTCCAGAGCCTTCTGTGACAATGAATTCCACAGATTCACCACCCTCTGACTCAAGAAATTCCTCCTCATCTCCTTCCTAAAGGAACGTCCGTTAATTCTGAGGCTATGACCTCTAGTCCTAGCCTCTCCCACTAGTGGGAACATCGTCTCCACATCCACTCTTTCCTAGCCTTTCATCAATTTGTACAATAGACAATAGACAATAGGTGCAGAAGTAGGCCATTCGGCCCTTCGAGCCAGCACCACCATTCAATGTAATCATGGCTGATCATTCTCAATCAGCACCCCGTTCCTGCCTTCTCCCCATACCCTCTGACTCCGCTATACTTAAGAGCTCTATCTAGCTCTCTCTTGAATGCATTCAGAGAATTGGCCTCCACTGCCTTCTGAGGCAGAGAATTCCACAGATTTACAACTCCCTGACTGAAAAAGTTCTTCCTCATCTCCGTTCTAAATGGCCTACCCCTTATTCTTAAACTGTGGCCCCTGGTTCTGGACTGCCCCAACATTGGGAACATGTTTCCTGCCTCTAACGTGTCCAACCCCTTAATAATCTTATAAGTTCCGAGCGTTACGGCCGCCATTTTAGTAGGCAAAATCCACTGTTCGTTCTGCCTCTCGCAGTGTAATCAGTGTTTTGGGGGAACAGTATGTGTAATGATATCATTATGCATTGATACCATGCAGAGTACATCTCATCTATCAATTGACAGATTTTTGTTATCTTTCTTTTAAAATGTTTCTGCAAGTTTCTGCAATGCTACTAAAATGGACGTGCAGTTTGGGCGTGCAATTTGAGTGTGTAATTCAGGCGTGTAACCCAGGCGTGTGATTCAAAGTGTGAACCCCTGAAGACAAAATATTTCATTGCAATTCCATCCCTGGCTTTCCCCCGTGTCACTTGCGTCTGACATTCCCCAGTTGCGGAGCTGATTGTCGGAGCCAAAAGCACACAAAAAGAAGCATCAAATGGAACAACCAAACTGAATGTAATTCTGTTCAAAGAACTTCCACTGAAATGAATGACTATCGCTGTCAGCTGGCATGTATGATTTAACACTTGTAGCCTTCCAGCTTCTGCCAGTCATTTTGTTCCCCTGTGAGATATAAATCATGAAAATTGCATTTGTCTTCCAAAATATATATTTTGAGCTGGTGGACTGTTAACCCAATGAAGTCAGTATAATTGTGTAAGGATTGCAGATGCTGGTTTAAACTGAAGATAGACACAAAAAGCTGGAGTAACCCAGCGGGACGGGCAGCATCTCTTGGAGAGAAGGAATGGGTGAAGCTTCGGGTCAAGACCCATCTTCAGTCTGAAGAAGGGTCTCGACCCGAAACGTCACCCGTTCCTTCTCTCCAAAGATGCTGTCTTGTCCTGCTGAGTTACTCCAGCTTTTTGTGTCTAACTTCGAAGTCAGTATAATTGTTCATTTCTCACATGAGATCAAATCGTGTGATGGGATATGCATCATAGCTCAGAGTGACACCTAGCTATGTTCTCTGAGACTACTAATACTGGATATACACAGATAAAGCAAATCAATTTAAGATTTTACCTTTTGTGTTTGTACAGTATAGAACTGATAAAATCAGTCACAGTTCTACGTACAATTGGATCAGTTGATATATCTTTCATTTCTAAGAGTAACTGGAAATTCAATGAAACAAATGCTTTTGAGTTAGACACAAAATGCTAGAGCATATATGGAAGGAATGAATAGGCAACTTTTCTTTAGAATTTAGACTTTAGAGATACAGTGCAGAAACAGGCCCTTCGGCCCATTTGAGTCCATGCTGACCAGTGATCACCCAGTAGATTAGCACTATCCTCCACACGAGGGACAATTCACAATTTTTAATTTAATTTAGACAATAGACAATAGACAATAGACAATAGGTGCAAGAGTAGGCCATTCGGCCCTTCGAACCAGCACCGCCATTCAATGTGATCATGGCTGATCATTCTCAATCAGTACCCTGTTCCTGCCTTCTCCCCATACCCCCTGACTCCGCTATCCTTAAGAGCTCTATCTAGCTCTCTTTTGAAAGCATTTAGAGAATTGGCCTCCACTGCCTTCTGAAGCAGAGAATTCCACAGATTCACAACTCTCTGACTGAAAAAGTTTTTCCTCATCTCCGTTCTAAATGGCCTACCCGTTATTCTTAAACCGTGGCCCCTTGTTCTGGACTCCCCCAACATTGGGAACATGTTTCCTGCCTCTAACGTGTCCAACCCCTTAATAATCTTACACGTTTCGATAAGGTCCCCTCTCATCCTTCAGTTTAGTTTAGAGATTCAGCGTGGAAACAGGCCCTTCAGCCCACCGAGTCCACACCGGCCTGCGATCCCCACACATTAACGCTATCTTACCGACACACACTAGGAACAATTTATACTTACACAAAGCCAAATAACAGACGTCTTTGGAGTCTGGGAGAAAACTCAGAGAAAACCCAAGCAGGTCACGGGGAGAATGTACAAACTCTGTACAGACAGCACCCGTAGTCAGGATGGAACTCAGGCCTCCGGTGCTGCAAATGCTGTGAGGCAGCAACTCGACTGCTGTGCCACTGTGCCGCGATTTTTATCCCACCATTTTATACCAAAGCCAATCAACCTACAAACTGCATAGCTTTAGAGTGCGGGAGGAAACTGAAGATCTCTGAGAAATCCCACGCAGTCACCGGGAGAACATACATACTCTGTACAGACAGCACCCGTAGTCAGGATGGAACCCGGGTCTCTGATGCTGCAAGGCAGTAACTCTACCGCTGCGCCACCGTGCCACCCCTTTTCAGTTTGGGACCTTTCTTCAGAGTGCCCAGTGAAGGACTCTAATGTGACAAAGGATTGAAGAAACCTTGAATTTCTGCTTGCAAATTGAGGGACGATTTTATCGAACAAAATAGTTTCTAAGGATAAAGGAAATATTAGGTCTGGATATTATTTTAAATTAAACTGCAGAAGTGAAATAAGGCGATATAGGGTCAAAGTAGAGTAGACACCGTGAGGAACAATATCAAGATATTCTTCAGAAGGAGGGGATCAGCCTGTGAGGATGAATTCTACATTAGGCCAGGATTAGCACACGGATAATTGAATCAAAATGTCTTTGACGATTTGTTTTAATGTTGTGCTCTCGTGCTCACTAATCAGTTAGTCTAACAAAAGGATTGTCAAGCTGGAATGAGTACAGATAAGATTTACGAGGATGTTGCCAGGACTAGAGGGTGTGAGCTATAAGGAGAGGTTGAGTAGGCTGGGACTCTATTCCTTAGAGCGCAGGAGGATCAGGGGGTGATCTTATAGAGGTGTATAAAACCATGAGAGGAATAGATCGGGTAGATGCACAGAGTCTCTTGCCCAGAGTATGTGAATCGAGGACCAGAGGACATATATTTAAGGTGAAGGCGAAAAGATTTAATAGGAATCTGAGGGGTAACTTTTTTACACAATGGGTGGTAGGTGTATGGAACAAGTTGTCAGAGGAGATAGATGAGGCAGGGACTATCCCAACGTTTAAGAAAAAGTTAGACAGGTACATGAATAGGACAGGTTTGGAAGGATATGGACCAAACTAGGGCAGGTGGGAGTATTGTATCAGGGACATGTTGGCCGGTGTGTGCAAGTTGGGCCTAAAGTTGGCACGTTAAATCACTCTATGACTCTATGACTTGGTGATTGAGGTGTGAAAATTGATAAGCTTGGCCGAAAGAATTGATAAATCATTTGAAGCTGAATGTGGACTGGGGGATGGGAAAGGAGGCAGGCAAATAGTAAAAGTTTAGAATGACGTGGAGCCACGATGAGGGTTTTTGACCATTTGGTGACCACGAGAAAGTGAAAGTCAAGAAATGCATAACAGCGGCACAGTGACAGAGCTGTGAGTTGCTGCCTCACAGCGCCAGGGACCCGGGTTCCATCCTGACCTCAGGTGCTGTCTGTGTGGAGTTTGTACATTCTTCCTGAGACCACATGGGTTTTCTCCAGGTGCTCCGGTTTCCTCCCACATTCCAAAGACGTGCAGGTTTGTAGGTTAATTGGCTTCTGTAAAATAGAATTTTCCCTCATGTGTAGGATAGAACTAGTGAATTGGTGATCGTTGGTCAGTGCAGACTCGGTGGGCCGAAGGGCCTGTTTCCACATTATCCCTACATTAAACTAAACTCAAACTGGTGCAATGCATGAGTAGATTGTATTGAAACAACATGCAATGCCTTAAACCTAATGAAACACCCAGAAAGATCGTGTATGTTTAATTCTTTAGATTCTGTTTACTTTAGTTTAGAGATATAGCGCAAAAGATGCCCTTCGGCCCATCGAGTCTGCACTGACCAGCAATCCCCGTACACAAACATTGTCCTTTACAATTTTTACCAAGCCAATTAGCCTCCAAACCTGTACGTCTATGGAATGTGGGAGGAAACCAGAGCACCCGGAGTAAACCCATGCTGGTCACGGGGAGAACGTACAAACTCTGTACAGACAGTACCCGTAGTCAGGATCAAACCCAGGTGTCTGGGGCTCTAAGGCAGCAACTCTACCGCTGCACCACCTTGCTGTCATTCTCTCCTACTACTTTGCTCGTGTTTATGAGCTTCACACATATACATCACCTTGTTACATGCACAACACTTTCTCTCCTTTGTGACAAAAAAAAAAGATTCATATCTAAATATTTGCAGTTTTAATCTCCTGAGGCTTCGCTGAATCTCTTTGATCTCCTCAAAGGAATCTGTCATCGCCAATGTACCCAGCTCTTGACTTGAGGAAGGTGTCGCTTCTCAATTAAATTCTGTGGAAGACTGTGCCATATCCTCCATCAGCCTTCATTACATTAACTTATGGATTGCATTCACGATCACACGACTCTTCAATATTTTCTTGTTTACCTCTCTGAGGGATCAAGTGATTTATGTGCACACTTCTAATTCTATCTCCGATTTTCAAAGGACGTCTACTTGTATCACATACTCCCACGATCACTCCAACTTCTCATCCCAGAGTGTCTGCTTTGTTATGCTGTGTTAACGCACAAACTCGATCACATTGCTTAAAATGCCCTTCTCTGTGACTTGAATCATAATTTAATTTCTGGCTCAAATATATCTCTTTCACTGAACCACGTTTAATCATGTCCAGAGTCTTGTATACAAGCAGAACTCAACAGGGGTGTCACCTGTGAAATGTGGTCTCGATCTCTCGCTTAGCGAGAGGTTTACTTACCAGTGTCTCATTGTTAAACCCCTACTTCGATGTAACACACGTTTATCAAGTGTTTCGACTTGAGTTTAGTTTATTGCCACGCGCACTGAGGTACAGTGAAAGGCTTTTGTTGCGTGATAACCAGCCAGCTGAAAGACAATACATGATTAGATTTTAGATTTTTTTTTTTAGATTTAGAGATACAGCGCGGAAACAGGCCCTTCGGCCCACCGGGTCCGCGCCGCCCAGCGATCCCCGCACATTAACACTATCCTACACCCACTAGGGACAATTTTATTTTACATTTACCAAGCCAATTAACCTACATACCTGCACGTCTTTGGAGTGTGGGAGGAAACCGAAGATCTCGGAGAAAACCCACGCAGGTCACGGGGAGAACGTACAAACTCCGTACAGACGGCGCCCGTAGTCAGGATCGAACCTGAGTCTCCGGCGCTGCATTCACTGTAAGGCAGCAACTCTACCACTGCGCCACCGTGCCACCCTTATCAAGGCATCCAATCCTCGAGCCATCCACAATGCACAATCAAGCCATCCACAATGCACAGTTACATGATATCTTTCCAGAGGCAATGAGTACCAATTAATTATTAATAATAACAATAATAATAATGCATTACATTTATATAGCGCTTTTCTAGAAACCCAAAGACGCTTTACATATTAGATATAACATAAAGATAAATAAATAAACAAACAGAAAAGGATGAATAAGGTGGAGTGGCGGTCAATGATTGAAGGCAGTGTTGAACAAGTGAGACTTCAGTGATGTTTTAAATGTGGTGAGTGAGGAGGAGTCTCTGACGGTTTGAGGTAGTGAGTTCCAGAGGGTGGGAGCAGCGATGGAGAAAGCCCTGTCCCCCCAGGATCTGAGTTTGGTCCGGATGGGGGGGACGGGGGGGGGACGACGGGGGGGGGGGGGACAGGAGGTTAGCAGCAGCAGAGCGGAGGGTGCAGGTGGGAGTGTGTCTGTGGAGGAGGTCAGTCAGGTAGGATGGGGCCAGGTTATGGAGGGCTTTGTAGGTCATGAGGAGGATTTTGTACTGGATTCTCTGGGGGATGGGGTATTCTCCCAATTATCATCAGGTGCTTTAAATGAAGGGCTGATCGGTCACTTCTGATTATACAAAGGTTTCTCCATTAGCTTGGCTCTGCAACCTTGATTAATCTCCCAGTTCTTCAAGATCTTTACGCAAGGCAGGATCATAAACTTAAAGCTGTTGCCTACGTTCACACTATGCTAGTCTACACTATAAATCTATTCCAGAAGCAATACCTTCAACATACCTGGTAAGGCAAATCATGGTCTCCATTTAACACAATGTAATGGCTCAATTGTAATCATGTATTGTCTTTCCGCTGACTGGTTAACGAGCAATAAATGCTTTTCACTGCACGTCAGGACACTTGACAATAAACGAAACTGAACTGAACCTTGTTCCATCCACAATTTGTGCTGCCAATTATGGTATAGGTCCCTTGCATTTCTGTGCATTTGATTGAATTCATACTTTTGACGGGTTTTCATGTACCTGCTTGAGGAGGTGCATGTTTGGAAGATGGTGCTGATGCAGTCCAGGTGAGTAATGGCTGCGTATGGCATCACTTCCACCTTGTGGGCTGTTGCTCAGGTTTTCGACTGTGTGGAAGGGCTGTCATCGTGTCTGACGTTATGCATCCATTGGGAGTGTGTCCTTCTGTTAGTTGTTTACTTATGGTGTCTACTGAGTACTATGTTTATATACCCAAGGTAGACACAAAATGCTGGAGTAACTCAGCGGGTCAGGCAGCATCTCGGGAGAGAAGGAATGGGTGATGTCAGGGGAGACTCTCAGTCTGAAGAAGGGTCTCGTCCCAAATCGTCACCCGTTCCTTCTCTCCCGAGATGCTTCCTGACCCGCTGAGTTACTCCAGCATTTTGTGTCTACCTTCGATTTAAACCAGCATCGGCAGTTTCTTTTCCCCTACTATGTTTATTCAAGATTCAAGATTCAAGATTCAAGATATCTTTATTTGTCATCCAAAAAACAAGTTTTTTGGACGAAATTTCGTCACCCACAGTCCAACAATAAGAGCAATAAAATAAGCGAATTACACAACCCCAACCAACACAAAACCCCCCAAAAAGAAACATCCATCACAGTGAGTCTCCTCCAGTCCCCTCCTCACTGTGATGGAAGGCCAGAATGTCTTTTTTCTCTTCCCCTGCCGTCTTCTCCTGCGGTCAGGCTGTTGTCGTTGCCATGTTCCAGGCTGCGCCGGACGGTGAAATGTCCGCAACGGGCCGACCCAAGCCCCGCTGTTAGTGTTGTTGCAAGTATGAATTTCATTGAAGATAGACGCAAAATGCTGGAGTAACAGCAGGTCAGGCAGCATCTCTGGAGAGAAGGAATTGGTGATGTTACAGGACACTCAGTCTGAAGAAGGGTCTCGACTCAAAATGCCACCGATTCCTTTTCTCCAGAGAAGCTGCCTGACCTGCTGAGTTACTGCAGCATTTTGTGTCTATCTTTGATGTAAACCAGCATCTGCAGTTCCTTGATACACAGTAAGAAATTCATTGTTCTGTTTTGGGGCGTATGACAAAACAAAAAAACTCTTGACTGTTCTCATGAGGTAACTGGGCAGTTTCGTGATGTTCTTACCCCATTCAACCATAATTGGCATATCACTGTACCTTAATTGGTACACGTGGCAATAAAAGACCTTTCAAACCTTTGAAACTGGTGAGCTGTGTGTAGGATGGAACTAGTGAACGTGTGATCGTTGGTCAGTGCAGACTCAGTGGGCCAAAGGGCCTGTTTCCATGCTATTTCTATATTAAACTAAACTCAAATTGTGTGAAAAAGTCACCCCTCAGATTCCTATTAAATCTTTTCCTCCTTCACCTTAAACCTATGTCCTCTGGTCCTCGATTCCCTTACTCTGGGCAAGAGACTCTGTGCATCTACCCGATCTATTCCTCTCATGATTTTATACACCTGTATAAGGTCACCCAACCCCCCCCCCCCCCCCCATCCTCCTGTGCTCCAAGGAACAAAGACCCAGCCTACTCAACCTCTCCCTGCAGCTCACACTCTCCAGACCTGGCAACATCCTCGAAACTGCTCAGATGGGCAAGGATATTTGAGCGGCACAGTTGTGCAGTGGTAGAGTTGCTTGCCTCACAGCTCTAGAGACCCGGGTTCGATAACAAGTTACAAAATTATAGAAAATTAAAATGGGGCACGGAGGAGAGGGGGTGGGAAAGGAGGGTGGGGAGGGTAGTAGTGGGGAGATGGGAGAGAGGGAGTTAAAGAGGGAACTAACAAGAGGGAATTAACCCTGATTAACAAGTCTGAAGCTCTTTGCGTATACCATTTATTGCGATTCTTTGTTTAATGTCAGCCATTTAGAAGTCTGACATTCCGACTGCTTGCATTTGCAGACAAAGCCGGATTAGTAATGAAACCTTAAAGCCTTTAATTTGGGAAGCACTAAATTCACTCAAAACTATAAATTATGATCAAAGGATTCAAGGTGCATAGTAATTTAATAATTTGGTTTCTGGAAACAGCGGGGCTCCACCTGTAATACCACCTCTCTCTTCATGAAGCTGGGAGACCCGCTGTGATGAATATTCCAGCACACGCTGTGATGAATATTCCACACAGTCGACAACTCCGCCACCCTTCCTTGTCTGTTTGGAAACCAAAGCCAGAGTATGTACCTACCAATTACTGCCACCAACCCATGCTGGTCATGGTGAACCCGGCTTCCTCCTTTTTAGTTTCAGTTTAGTTTATTGTCACGTGTACCGAGGTACAGTGAGAAACTGTCCCTGAATCTAGAGGTGTTCGTTTTCACACTTCTGTACCTTTTGCACTCGATCCATTGACAGAGTAGCGAACATGATAAGGGAATGAAGTTTAGTGCAAGGTAAAACTTGTACTATCGGAGGAAGGGTTCTGACTCAAAACATCACCTGTCCATTCCATCCACAGGTATTGTCCGACCCGTTGAGTTCCTCCAGCACTTTGACTTTTTGCTCAAGATTCCAGCATCCTTTAGGACCGAGATGAGAAAACATTTCTTCACACAGAGAGTGGTGAGTCTGTGTAATTCTCTGCCACAGAAGGTAGTTAAGGCCAGTTCATTGGCTATATTTAAGAGGGAGTTAGATGTGGCCCTTGTGACTAAAGGGATCAGGGAGTATGGAGAGAAGGCAGGTACAGGTTACTGAGCTGGATGATCAGCCATGATCATATTGAATGGCGGTGCAGGCTCGAAGGGCCTACTCCTGCACCTATTTTCTATGTCTATGTCTATCTGCAGTTCATTGCGTCTGAATAAGCAATCTGTTCTTAACATAAATGCTAGACTTGCATAATGTTTTTTATTTCTCTCAATTTTCTTCTTTAGTTTCCTTACAGAATCTCCAAAGACTCTATCCTTTTTGAAAAGGCAGATGGATTAATTAATTTACGTTAGGCTGCACTGTCCCTGGAAAGGAATAGAGTAATTTCTTCTATGTATTCAGACCTTTGTTGTCCTATGAATCATGAGAGGAATAGATTGGGTAGATGCACAGAGTCTCTTGCCCAGAGTAGGGGAATCGAGGACCAGAGGACATGGGTTTAAGGTGAAGGGGAAATGATTTAATAGGAATCCGAGGGGTAACTTTTTCACACAAAGGGTGGTGGGTGTATGGAACGAGCTGCCAGAGGAGGTAGTTGAGGCAGGTATAATTGCGATGTTTAAGAAACATTTGTACAGGTTCATGGATAGGATAGGTTTGGAGGGATATGGACCAAGCGCAGGCAGGTGGGACTATTGTAGCTGGGACATGTTGGCTGGTGTGGGCAAGTTGGGCCAAAGGGCCTGTTTCCACACTGTATCACTCTAGGACTCTAAAGGAGAGCTGGCAAATCACAAATAGTTGCTCATCTATAATCAAGAGACTAAAGTTTAGCGTGCATAAAATTTCTTAATATGAATTGTCCTTAATTGACATTTCCAAGTGTCTGTTTAGAGATCTTGGACTGTGTATGCATCGGCGACATTTGAAGACACACCTGCCCTATTTTGAAACAGGTTTCCATCATCATGTCCATTGTTTAATTGTCCTATGCACCAAAATCAGAACATTGAAATCCTTACTTGCAGCAGCATAACAAGTCTGTAAACACAGTACTCATAGATAACATTATAAACCGATAAACATCAATAAATTAAAAACCCTAATATTAGTGCAAAATGCCCCAAATCCAGAGTAGAGTCATTGTCATAGAATCATACAGTGTGGAAACAGGCCCCTGCAGCCCAATTTGCCCACACCGGACAACATGTCCCAGCTGCACTAGTCCCACCTGCCCGTGTTTGGCCCATATCCCTCCAAACCTGTCCTATCCATGTACCTGTCTAACTGTTTCTTAAATGTTGGGATAGTCCCAGCCTCAACTACCTCTTCTGGCAGCTTGTTCCATTCACCCACCATCCTTTCTGTGGAAAAAGATACCCCAAAGATTCCTATTAAATCTTTTCCCCTTCACCTTAAACCCATGCCCTCCGGTCCTCGATTCACCAACTGTGGGCAAGATACTCTGTGCATCTACCTGGTCTATTCCTCTTGTGGTTTTGTACACCTCTATAAAATCACCCCTCATCCTCCTGCGCTCCAAGGAATAGAATCCCAGCCTACTCAACCTCTGCCTGTAGCTCAGACCCTCTAGTCCGGGCAACATCCTCGTAAATCTTCTCTGTTCTCTTTCCAACTTGAAAACATATTTCCCATAACATGGTGCCCAGAACTGAAGACAATACTCTAAATGTGGCTTCACCAACGTCTTATACAACTGCAACATGGTGTCCCATCTTCTATTCTTTAGTGTATGAAAATAACTGCAGATGCTGGTACAAATCAAAGGTATTTATTTCACAAAATGTTGGAGTAACTCAGCAGGTCAGGCAACATCTCAGGAGAGAAGGAATGGGTGACCTTTCGGGTCGAGACCCTTCTTCAGACTGATGTCAGGGGGGGCGGGACAAAGGAAGGATATAGGTGGAGACAGGAAGACAGTGGGAGATCTGGGAATGGGGAGGGGAAGAGAGGGACAGAGGAACTATCTAAAATTGGAGAAGTCAATGTACATACCGCTGGGCTGCAAGCTGCCCAAGCGAAATATGAGGTGCTGTTCCTCCAATTTCCAGTGGGCCTCACTATGGCACTGGAGGAGGCCCATGACAGAAAGGTCAGACTGGGAGTGGGAGGGGGAGTTGAAGTACTCGGCCACCGGTGGGTGAGAAAGTGGGATAGCATAGAACTCGCGTAAACGGGTGATCGACAGTTGTCGTGGACTCTATGGGCCAAAGGGAACTTTTTCCACGCAAGGCTAGACTAGAAAAAAATCCAAAAGAAACTTGGAGTGCCCAATTTCATGGGCTGAGCCTGCTATAAAAGAGGCTATTGAATGTCTAAGTACAACTCACAAAGGAATAAACTTAGCACGGAATTATACTGGATATAAATTGAATACAAGAATCTAAGAAATCTTTAATATTGAGCTTATTGCTGTAATACTATTGCTTAGCCCTCAATTACAATTGAAATCTGATACTTCAAAATCAGAACCGTTACATTATAGATTCTTCTGATTTAATAGAAAAGTTGATTTAATTTATTCTGTCTTTTTATATAAATGGCATTGGCGAACCTAACTTCATTAAGAAGCACCACTCTATTACTCTGTCTATTTAGAATGGAATTACTCCACACTTGCATAAATTTATTTCGGTTATTAATTAATTAACACGAGAGATTGAAATCACCTCCCATTATTTTTAGGAACAGCTTCTTCCCTGCTATTATCAGACGACTAAACCATCCTCCCGTGCTAGGATGAAATCCTGATCTTCCAACCTACCTCATTAAAGACCGTGCATTTTTCCTCTATTAGCTGTAACGCTGTGATGCTGTAACACTATATTCTGTAATCTGATGGTTTTCTCTTAGATTCATAGAGTGATACAGTGTGGAAACAGGCCCTTCGGCCCAACTCGCCCACACCGGCCAACAATGTCCCAGCTACACTAGTCCCACCTGCCTGTGCTTGGTCCATATCCTTCCAAATCTGTCCTATCCATGTACCTGTCTAATTGTTTCTTAAACGTTGGGATAGTCCCAGCCTCAACTTCCTCCTCTGGCAGCTTGTTCCATACACCCACCACCCTTTGTGAAAAAATTACCCCTCGGATTCCTATTAAATCTTTTCCCCTTCATCTTGAACCTATGTCCGCTGGTCCTCGATTCCCCTACTCTGGGCAAAAGATTATGTGCATCTACCCGATCTATTCCTCTCATGATTTTGTACACCTCTATAAGATCTCCCCTCATCCTCCTGCGCTCCATGGAATAGAGTCCCAGCCTACTCAACCTCTCCCTTTAGCTCACACCCTCTGGTTCTGGCAACATCCTCGTAAATCTTTTCTGAACGCTTTCAAGCTTGACAATATATTTCCTGTAACACGGTGCCCAGAACTGAACACAATATTCTAAATGCATTTGCATAATTTGCACTGCCCATTATACTTGTGTATGAAGGTAGACACAAAATGTTGGAGTAACTCAGCGGGACAGGCAGCATCTCTGGAGAGAAGCATCTCTCCAGAAATGCTGCCTGCCCTGCTGAGTTACTCCTGCATTTGTGTCTACCTTCGATTTAAACCAGCATCTGCAGTTCTTTCCTGCACATCCTTGTGAATGACATGATTGTAGTGGTGTACAGTATGATTAGACTGGGTAGCACATTAACAAAGCTTTCCACTGTATCTCGGGACGGGATATCTGTGGGAGGAAACCAGTGCTCCCAGAGAAAACCCACACAGGCCATGGGGAGAAGGTACAAACTCAGAACAGACAGCACCCGTAGTCAGGAATCTTCAGACTGGTTGTAGGGGGGGGGGGGGGGGGTGGAAAGAATGGATGAATTATGGTCTCTTATCATGTTCAGGACTGAATGAAAAAAAAATAGAACTGCAACTGGTATAAAAGATGATTGAATCACATTCAATTTATGAATGAAATTAATCCTAATGTGCAGAAATCAGTTCACTTTTGCAGATCAGCAGAGGTGAGGAAAATGTAGACAGGGTTTGTCAAGTTATAAGTATTGTGAATGTAACAGATATTCATAGTATGGAGTGAAATTGAAATGACGTTTCGGGTCGAGACCCTTCTTCAGACTCAGTCATATAGACCGACACCGTCTGTATCTCTTTTTTCCCTTTCCCCTGACTCTCAGTCTGAAGAAGGGTCACGACCTGAAACATCACCCATTCCTTCTCCCCAGAGATGCTGCCTGACCCGCTGAGTTACTCCAGCATTTTGACTACTGAACGTTCTGTCTAAGTGATGCACAGAAGACGAGTTCTGGTTGATTATCAGGCTGCTCGTTTTAACCTGGGTGTGGGAATTCAATGAGAGTTGGTTTTTAAGATTTTTAGATTTTTTTAGATTTAGAGATAGAGCACGGAAACAGGCCCCTTTGGCCCACCAAGTCCGCGCCGCCCAGCGATCCCCGCACATTAACACTATCCTACACACACTAGGGACAATTTTTACATTTACCCAGTCAATTAACCTACATACCTGTATGTCTTTGTAGTGTGGGAGGAAACTGAAGATCTCGGAGAAAACCCACGCAGGTCACGGGGAGAACGTACAAACTCCGTACAGACGGCGCCCGTAGTCAGGATCGAATCTGAGTTTCCGGCGCTGCATTTGCTGTAAGATGGTATATTAAAATTCCAGTTCAAAGTACAAAACATTTACAATTTAAGTACTTGGGCCCAGAGGAGAGGGTTGAAGTGAACCAACGCAGACAAAAGAAAAGTAGAACCACAGTAGTATTTTGGTTAAAGTGAAGAGTTTTAAGTAAAGTGAGGAATCTGAACAAAACGACATAGACATAGAAAATAGGTGCAGGAGGAGGCCATTTGGCCCTTCAAGCCAGCACCGCCATTCATTGTGATTATGGCTGATCATCCACAATCAGTAACCTGTGCCTGGCTTCTCCTCATATCCCTTGATTCCACTAGCCCCCAGAGCACTATCTAACTCTCTTTTAAATTCATCCAGTGAATTGGCCTCCACTGCCCTCTGTGGCAGAGAATTCCACAGATTCACAACTCTCTGGGCGAAAAAGTTTCTTCTCACCTCAGTTTTAAATGGCCTCCCCTTTATTCCTAGACTGCGGCCCCTGCTTCTGGACTCCCCCAACATTGGGAACATTTTTCCTGCATCTAGCTTGTCCAGTCCTTTCATAATTTTATACGTCTCTATAAGATCCCCTCTTATCCTTTTAAGCTCCAGTGAATACAAGCCCAGTCTTTCCAATCTTTTCTCATATGACAGTCCCACCATCCCGGGGATTAACTTTGTGAACCTATGCTGCACTGCAACAAGGGCGGCACGGTGGCGCAGCGGTAGAGTTGCTGCCTTACAGCGAATGCAGTGCTGGAGACTTGGGTTCGATCCTGACTACGGGCGCCGTCTGTACGGAGTTTGTACGTTCTCCCCGTGACCTGCGTGGGTTTTTTCCGAGATCTTCGGTTTCCTCCCACACTCCAAAGACGTACAGGTATGTCGGTTAATTGGCAGGGCAAATGTAAAAATTGTCCCTAGTGGGTGTAGGATAGTGTTAATGTGCGGGGATCGCTGGGTGGCGCGGACCCGGTGGGCCGAAGGGCCTGTTTCTGCGCTGTATCTCTAAATCTAAAAATCTAAAAATCTAAAAAATCTAAATCTAAAAATCTAAATAGCGGTCAACTGTCCTTTTTCCCTAGAGATGCTGCCTGACCCTTTGAGTTACTCCAGCATCGTGTGTCTATCTTCAGTTTAGTTTAGTTTATAGATGCAGTGCAAAAACAGGCCCTTCGGCCCACCAATTCTGCACCGACCAGTGATCCCCGCACACTAACACTATCCCACACGCACCAGGGACAATTCACAATTTTACCAAGCCAATTAGTCTTTGGAGTATGGGAGGAAACAGGAAATGCTGGAGAAAACCCACGCAGGTCACAGGGAGAACGTATGTCTTCCGTAGAGACAGCACCCGTAGTCAGGATCGAACCCCGGGTCCCAGGCGCTGTAAGGCAGCAACTCTACCGCTGCGCCACCGAGCCACCACAGTTTTAAACGATTCCTGCCTCTTGTCACATGAGTACAAAATTTAAAATGTAACGTGAAACTCGGAGAAAGGAACCCTATGACAATGTGCGACGTTTCAGAAGGTCTGGGCATGAGATATGCTCATATGGAAGAGTTTGCCCAGTACATCACAGTTGGAAACCTAAAGAAATCTGAAGAGAAGTTGAAGAAAGGTGGCGACCCAAAATGTTGGCTGTCCATTGCCTCCACAGACACTGCTTTACCCATTGAGTTTTAGCTTTTAGTTTTAGTTTTAGAGATACAGCGCAGAAACAGGCCCTTTCGGCCCACCGGGTCCGCGCCGACCAGCGATTCCTGCACATTAACATTATCATATACACACTAGGGACAATTTTTACTTTTACCAAGCCAATTAACCTGCATACCTGTATGTCTTTGAGTGTGGGAGGAAACCGAAGATCTTGGAGAAAACCCATGCAGGTCACGGGGTTAACGTACAAACTCCGTACAGACAGCACCCGCAGTCGGAATCGAACCCGGGTCTCCGGTGCTACATTCGCTGTAAGGCAGCAACTCTACCGCTGCGCCACCATGCAGAGTTCTTCCAGCACTTCCAGTTCTTCCAGCTCAAGATTCCAGCATCTGCAGTTCCTGGTGTTTCCACAGGAAGAAACCTATTCCACTTGTATTTAATGGTATATGGAATTGTTTTGATGGAGTCCCCTAGTATTTGGAGAACAGCGACCTTCATTTATTTAAAGATTTAGAGAAATGATCGTAATGAATGAAGGATAATCTTGGGTAACGTAGTTTAGCAGGATAAGGAGCACATTTAGTGAGTTGAGAAAGCAATCTGGATCAGATGGATTGGAATCAAAAATGATTTGCTGCCTAGCAATTAGACATTGGATGAGTTTCAAAGAGAAATTAGCAATGGTGCAGAGTAAACATGTTCCCTTGACGTGGGGAAAGGAAATATTTGGCTTTTCTAATGAATAAAGAAGTCAAGATTAAAATGAATCAGACAGCATATTGCGCGGTCGCAACTGGCCATAAGGTCGCAAGGAATAGGATTAGAATTAGGCCATTCGGCCCATCAAGTCTACTCCGCCATTCAATCATGGCTGATCTATCTCTCCCTCCTAACCTCTTTCTCCTGACTTCTCCCCATAACCTCAGACACCCGTACTAATCAAGAATCTATGAAACTCTGCCTTAAAAATATCCACTGGCTTGGCCTCCACAGCCTTCTGTGGCAAAGAATTCCACAGATTCACCACCCTCTGACTAAAGAGATTTCTCCTCAACTCCTTCCTAAAAGAACGTCCTTTAATTCTGAGGCTATGACCTCTTGTCCTAGACTCTCCCACTAGTGGAAGCATCCTCTCCACATCCACTCAATCCAAGCCTTTCACTGTTCTATATGTTTCAATGAGGTCCCCCCTCATTCTTCTAAACTCCAGCGAGTACAGGCCCAGTGCCGACAAACGCTCATCGTAGGTTCCTGGGATCATTTTTGTTGTAAGGTTAATTACAAAGTTGAACAAAGGATGAAGGATACCTGGCAAAATAGAGAAATATGGGTCAAAGTACCAGTATGACAACAGGTGGGCTGGTCACATGGAAACGCAAACGTTTTATTACAAATGTTATTGGTAATATAGAAGCCAAAAGAAATTAGTGACTCATTCGGGAGTGAGAAGGAATTGCTTGCCTTCATTGCTCAGTGTATTGAGTGTAAGAGTCAGGAAGAGTTAGGCTGTCAGGATGCAGCTTTACAGGACTTTGATTAGGCCACATTTGGAGAATTGCATGCAGTTCTGGTCGCCCCATTACAGAAAGGATGTGGAGGCTTTGGAGAATTGTCCTCCACTGCCTTCTGAGGCAGAGAATTCCACAGATTTACAACTCTCTGACTGAAAAAGTTCTTCCTTTTCTCCGTTCTAAATGGCCTACCCCTTATTCTTAAACTGTGGCCACTGGTTCTGGACTCCCCCAACATTGGGAACATGTTTCCTGCCTCTAACATGTCCAACCCCTTAATAATCTTATATGTTGCGGGGAGAGATGATTTCAGAGGTTGCAGGGAGAAATGATTGAAGTATGTAACATTATGAGAGACATAGATAGGGTAGACAGTCAGAACCTTTTTCCCAGAATGGAAAAAAAAACAAATACCAGAGGGTATAGCTTGAAGGTGAGAGGGGTAAAGTTTAAAGGAGATGTGTGGGGCAAGTTTTATTTTTACACAGAGGTTGGTGAGGGCCTGGAATGTACTGCCGGGGGGGGTGATGGAGGCTGATTTTTTTTTTTAGTTTAGTTTAGTTTAGAGATACAGCATGAAAACAGGCCCTTCGGCCCACCGGGTCCGCGCCGACCAGTGATCCCCGCACATTAACACTATCCTACACACACTAGGGACAATTTTTACATTTATACCAAGCCAAATTACCTACAAACCTGTACGTCTTTGGAGTGTGGGAGGAAACCGAAGATCTCGGAGAAAACCCACGCAGGTCACGGGGAGAACGTACAAACTCCGTACAGGTAGCGCCCGTAGTCGGAATCGAACCTGGGTCTCCGGCGCTGACAAGCGCTATAAGGCAGCGACTCTACCGCTAGGCCACGATGTGATAGTGGCATTTAAATCAAATCAAATCAAATCAAATCAAATTGCTTTTATTGTCATTCAAAAATAAATTTGAACGAAATTGTCGTTATCACGCAGTCACAAACAATAAAGAGTACAAGACACACAACCACACAAGTTTAACACAGACAACCATCGCAGTGATTCCTCCAGACACACCCTCACTGTGATGGAAGGCAAAGAAAAGTCTTATCTCCTCCTCCGTTCCTCTCCCGCGGTCAGGCAGTCAAACTGCTGCCTCGAGGCGATCGAGGCCCCCGACTTTTGAAACCCCCGCCGGGCGATGGAAGGTCGCAGGCCGAGCCACGCAGACCGATGAAGGTCCTGAGCCCCCACCGGGCGATGGAAGGTCCCAGGCCGATCCACGCAGGGCGATGAAGGTCCTGAGAACGGGTCGATCGAGCCTCGCGATCCGGGGTGGTCGAAGCTGCTACGGCTGGAGCTCCCGAAAGCCGGTCGCCAGCCAGGGACCTGCGAACTCCCGATGTTGTGGTCTGCAGCGCCCGCGGCCGAAGCCTCCGAGATGGTAAGTCCAGGCCCTGCGACCGGAACCTTCAAGGTCGATCCCAGCTGGAGGCCGCCGACTCCACGGTGTTAGGCCGTAGATACGACATGGAAATAGGTCGCGTCTCCGTTGAGGAAGAGATTTAAAACAAAAGGTTTCCCCCCCCCACCACCCCCCACATATACAGGGCTAAAAATAGGTCATTACATTACATACATTTAAACGCTAACAATACACAAAGAAAGAAAAAGACAGACAGACTGCCGGTGAGCCACAGTCCGCAAGGCGCAGCCACTTCCGGAATCCCTTTAAGAAACCTTTGGATCGGTACATAGAAGTGCAGTATACAGAGGGATATGGATTGTGTGCAGGCAGGTGAGAGATGGTCTTGGCATCATGTTCGGCATAGACACTGTGGGACAAACAGCTTGTTCCTGTGCTATGTTCTATGTCCATCTTTTGGAGGCAGAAGATGTGACCAACATACCAAATCTCGTGGTATGCAGAAGCTGCACAAAATTAGCAGTGAGGATGGAGACAGAAGCAACATTAGATAAGACTTGTACCTAGTCTGATGTAATGTGATTACTGAGAAAAGACTGGCAATCACAGAGATTTTTGGACACAATCCCTTCAAACCACTTGGACGTGGGGTGGTGAGGACGAGATAATTGCAGGTTTTTGCCTCTGTTTTTTCTAAAAGGAAAGATGGGAAAAAAAACTGGAAGCTGAAAGACTGTCAATCTAACGTAAGTGGTGGAAGAAAGGAACCTTTCAGAGAAAATAATCCAGAAAATGTTTGGTGTTGAGAGAATTTCAGGTTAATAAATTTGAACTTAGGCTGTTCTGTCGCTGGCAAAATGTTGTGTGTTTTTATTGTACTAGTATTATGGTTACCAACTTTCTTGCATTTTTGATTATTATATTTATCTTTGTGCGTTGCGTCTGCAGGCTTGGAAAAGCTGCAGCTTGTAAGAGTTTTTATTCACAAAATGCTGGAGTAACTCAGCAGGTCAGGCAGCATCTCAGGAGAGAAGGAATGGGTGACGTTTCGGGTCGAGACCCTTCTTCAGACTAGTAAGAGTTTAATTGTTCTGTTGTCTGTGCCCATTATAGATAACTCCACCTGCAGGAATGAATGAATGAATGAATGAATGAATGAATGAATGAATGAATGAATGAAGCAGGTCAATATTGGCGTCAATCACGACCCTGAACTCTGAACTCTGAATTTCAAAACCGTCTGCAATGTGGAAATTATTCATTGTTGACAAATCTCGACACGGCTCTCTACTTTGGAAAATCTCGGATCATAAATTCATATCTTAAGTCAAGAATTTTTTTTCGTCATGAGTCCTGAAATGGAACAACAAAATTCTTTCCTGCCGCGGCACAACACACAAGATCGACCACGAAACGCTGGAGTAACTCAGCGGGACAGGCGGCATCTCTGGAGAGAAGGAACGGGTGACGTTTCGGGTCAAAACCCTTCATCAGACTGGGGTATCGACCCGAAAAGTCACCCATTCCTTCTCTCCAGAGATGCCGCCTGTCCCGCTGAGTTACTCCAGCATATTGTGTCTATCTTGCATTTAAACCAGCATCTGCAGTTCCCTCCGACACAAAGTTCAGTGTGTGTGTGTGTGTGTGTGTGTGTGTGTGTGTGTGTGTCTGTCTGTGTGTGTGTGTGTGTGTGTGTGTGTGTGTGTGTGTGTGTGTGTGTGTGTGTGTGTGTGTGTGTGTGTGTGTGTGTGTGTGTGTGGAAAAAAATACACACACATATATATACACATATAAATATATATAAATGTATATATGATATATGTGCGTATATGTGCATTTCCATATACGCGTATGTATATAGACACATATATATATCTATATATACGATATGTGTGTGTATATATGTGTGTGTATCTATAAATATACACATGCGTGTATATACATATATAACATATATATAAGACATGTGTGTGTGCATATGTGTATATATGTATGTGCATATATTTGTGTGTATCCATCTACATAAATGCATGCACATATATATACATATGTGTGCATGCACATATATACATATGGATGTGTATACATTCATACATATATACACGTGTGTGTACACATGCGTACATATATGTGTGTGTGTATATACATGCATGCATATATACATATATGTGTGTGTATATACATGCAGTCCATGTAGTTTGGAGGTTAATTGGAGGTTGTAGTGTTTAACAGCCTGTTGGTTGCCATTTGATTAAAGTTGTGAGCGACTACATTTTTTTTCTAAAATCCCAATCAAATTAACATTAACTTTAATTAATGGTATTGCTTGCATTTCGGTGCCTTAAAACTGAATTCATTAGGTTTAGGTTTATTATTATTGTCACGTGTACCGAGGTACAGTGAATAGCTTTGTTTGGCAATCTATGCAAACAGATCAGACATTCCACACAGACTAAGCCGAACAACAAAACATGTTTTGATGGGTTCTGGTAATGACTTAAATACGTCAAAAAAGAGCAAATAAAAGTTTGTCTTTTAATCAGTTGCTTTGAAAGAAATCGACCGGATTTATTGTGCTTAAACTGAGCTCCACTTTGGAATGAACACAACTTAGTTTTGGTGGTGAAATGTCAAAACCTATTTTTCATCACATATATAAATGTCTCGCGATCCGATTCCAGGGCGCAGAGTGAAAGGTCCACAGCTTTTAGGTACCAAGAATTATGTGGGAGCTATATTTTTGACAATATTAGGTGAGAAAGGAGTTACCAGAGCCATTAATTTTCAGCCTAAGCTACTGCAGTGAACATATTAAATTGGAAAGTGTCGGTGCTGTCAATGAGAGCTGTACAGTGTGGGGTTCTGAAGAGTGCAATTGAAGAGAGGAGCTGCTATTTGAAACTTCTCAAAATTTGCCCAATGTTTTGGCAGGTTTATGCTCGAGTTGCAGAAATGGCTATGTGGCATGAATACTAATGGTCGTATTACAAAAGGTGGATCCAATGTTCAAGTTTTCTGGTACACAGACATTGACAGTGGAATAAATAGCAGCAGAAAGTAATAGATTTCAGCAGGACACTTGAAGTTAGAGAAATCATTAGTCATACCACTGGGCCGTGAGTGGCCTGAGCGAAATATGAGATGCTGTTCCTCCTGAAACCCCTGCATTCCCCCTCTCTCCATCCCTCCCCCCACCCTAGTCACACCAGGCTCCCGTTCTCACCGAGCAGCCCGCTAACGATGGCCTGTTTCCTTTATCATTGTTACTTTTTTGCATATCTTTAACATCGTGGAGCTCGCGGTCCCTGGTTAGAGACCGACTTCGGGAGCTCCAAGGGCTTAGATCGCCAGCTGCGGTAGCTTCGACCGCCCCGACTGCGGATGGCTCGACTACTCCAACCACAGGAGAATGCAGAGGAAGAGGATTTGACTTTATTACCTTCCATCACAGTGAGGAATGTGGGGAATCCGCTGCGGTGCATGTTTATGTTAACCTTTATGTAGTTGTGTATCTTGTTGCTTTTTTTTCAGTATGGCTGTATGGTAAATCGAATTTCACTGTACCTTAAGTGGAACATGTGACAATAAATTGACCTTGACTTTGAAACCTTGAAACCTTGATCTTTATATCTCCCTACATCACCGCCTATAAATCTTGTTTCCCTTTCTCCCCCCCTGACTCTCAGTCTGAAGAAGAGTCTCGACCTGAAACGTCACCCATTCCTTCTCTCCAGAGATGCTGCCTGTCCCGCTGAGTTACTCCAGTATGTTGTGCCTATCTTCCCTCTAAACCTTTCCAATCCATGTACCCGTCCAAGTGCCTTTCACCCTCCAAGGGAAAAAAATAATATTCCTGGGTTAGGATTACAAACTCGAATCAATACTTTACTGTCGACTGGGTGAATGCATTTAGCTAAGTGATTTAATATTAGTAATAGAAACAATAAGACAAGGGAACTAATTTGATATGTTGCTGAAACAATGAAACACAAACCACTTTCCTATTATAATTTCAATCTGATCAGTCTGAAGAAGGGTCTCGACCCGAAACGTCACCCATTCATTCTCTCCTGAGATGCTGCCTGACCTACTGAGTTACTCCAGCATTTTGTGAAATAAATACCTTCGATTTGTACCAGCATCTGCAGTTATTTTCTTACACTTCCTATTATAATTCATGAGTTGCAATTTCAGTGGCAAAGTGCTGTACATTTGATCTGCTTTTGGAGCTTCTTGGGGCAGGTATAAATAGACAGCATAAATTCTTGTTGCACTTGTGGATGTGGAGAGGATGTTTCCACTAGTGGGAGAGTCCAGGACTAGAGGTCACAGCATCAGAATTAAAGGACGTTCTTTTAGGAAGGAGATGAGGAGAAATCTCTTTAGTCTTTAGGGTGGTGAATCTGTGGAATTCTTTGCCACAGAAGGCTGTGGAGGCCAAGTCAGTGGATATTTTTAAAGCAGAGATAGATAGAATCTTGATTAGTACGGGTGTCAGGAGGTTATGGGGAAAAGGGGGTTGGGAGGGAGAGATAAATCAGCCATGATTGAATGGCGGAGTATACTTGATGGGCCGAATGGCCTAATTCTACTCTATTACTTATGACCTGATGACCTTATGACTCAGACTGCAGCAGTTCACTTGTTGAGATGTACTATTCCCGAATGCTGTTAATACAAATATTACTACTGCAAGCATGGACTGTGCATATATTTTATACTGTCTCAGAATCTCAATTGTTTATGGATTTATCATTTGTTTGAAGTAAAAGGAAAATGAGCAACTCCAGGAGTGGATTGCACTAAACTGATGAACTAAACTGATGAATTGCAGCAATCGTTGAGTCCTTGGAATCAACGCCATTCTCTACATGATTTGGACATAAAATGCTGGAGTAACTCAGCAGGTCAGGCAGCATCTCCGGTGAACATGGATAGAAGGCATTTCGGTTTGAGACAGGTTTGAAGAGTTGCGGATTGTGAAACCAGGCGAGATGGAAGAGCAGGAATGGGGAATTTGTTTACTTTCGTTTAGAGATACAGCACGGAAACAGGCCCTTCGACCCACTGAGTCCGCGCCGACCAGCGATCCCCACACACTTAGATTATCCTCCACACACACTCGGATCAATTTACAATGATACCAAGCCAATTAACCCACAAACCTGTACGTCTTTAAAGTGTGGGAGGAAAACCAGAGATCCCATAGAAAAGCCACGCAGGTCATCTGGAGAACGTACAAACTCCGTACAGACAAGCACCCGTAGTCAGGATGGAACCCGGGTCGCTGGAGCTGTAAGACAGCAACTCTACCGCCGTGCCACCCAAGGTTAGAAACATAGAAAATAGGTGCAGGAGTAGGCCATTCGGCCCTTCGAGCCTGCACCGCCATTCAATATGCTCATGGCTGATAATAGACAATAGACAATAGACAATAGACAATAGGTGCAGGAGTAGGCCATTCAGCCCTTCGAGCCAGCACCGCCATTCAATGCGATCATGGCTGATCATTCTCAATCAGTACCCCATTCCTGCCTTCTCCCCATACCCCCTCACTCCGCTATCCTTAAGAGCTCTATCCAGCTCTCTCTTGAAAGCATCCAACGAACTGGCCTCCACTGCCTTCTGAGGCAGAGAATTCCACACCTTCACCACTCTCTGACTGAAAAAGTTCTTCCTCATCTCCGTTCTAAATGGCCGACCCCTTATCCTTAAACTGTGGCCCCTTGTTCTGGACTCCCCCAACATTAGGAACATGTTTCCTGCCTCTAATGTGTCCAATCCCCTAATTATCTTATATGTTTCAATAAGATCCCCCCTCATCCTTCTAAATTCCAGTGTATACAAGCCCAATCGCTCCAGCCTTTCAACATACGACAGTCCCGCCATTCCGGGAATTAACCTAGTGAACCTACGCTGCACGCCCTCCATAGCAAGAATATCCTTCCTCAAATTTGGAGACCAAAACTGCACACAGTACTCCAGGTGCGGTCTCACCAGGGCCCGGTACAACTGTAGAAGGACCTCTTTGCTCCTATACTCAACTCCTCTTGTTACGAAGGCCAACATTCCATTGGCTTTCTTCACTGCCTGCTGTACCTGCATGCTTCCTTTCATTGACTGATGCACTAGGACACCCAGATCTCGTTGAACTCCCCCTCCTCCTAACTTGACACCATTCAGATAATAATCTGCCTTTCTATTCTTACTTCCAAAGTGAATAACCTCACACTTATCTACATTAAACTGCATCTGCCATGTATCCGCCCACTCACACAACCTGTCCAAGTCACCCTGCAGCCTTACTGCATCTTCCTCACAATTCACACTACCCCCCAGCTTAGTATCATCTGCAAATTTGCTAATGGTACTTTTAATCCCTTCGTCTAAGTCATTAATGTATATCGTAAATAGCTGGGGTCCCAGCACCGAACCTTGCGGTACCCCACTGGTCACTGCCTGCCATTCTGAAAGGGCCCCATTTATCCCCACTCTTTGCTTTCTGTCTGTCAACCAATTTTCTATCCATGTCAGTACCCTACCCCCAATACCATGTGCCCTAATTTTGCCCACTAATCTCCTATGTGGGACCTTGTCGAAGGCTTTCTGAAAGTCGAGGTACACCACATCCACTGACTCTCCCCTGTCAATTTTCCTAGTTACATCCTCAAAAAATTCCAGCAGATTTGTCAAGCATGATTTCCCCTTTGTAAATCCATGCTGACTCGGAATGATCCCGTTACTGCTATCCAAATGCTCAGCAATTTCGTCTTTTATAATTGACTCCAGCATCTTCCCCACCACTGATGTCAGACTAACTGGTCTATAATTACCCGTTTTCTCTCTCCCTCCTTTCTTAAAAAGTGGGATAACATTTGCTATCCTCCAATCCACAGGAACTGATCCTGAATCTATAGAACATTGAAAAATGATCTCCAATGCTTCCACTATTTCTAGAGCCACCTCCTTAAGTACCCTGGGATGCAGACCATCAGGCCCTGGGGATTTATCAGCCTTCAGTCCCATCAGTCTACCCAAAACCATTTCCTGCCTAATGTGGATTTCCTTCAGTTCCTCCATCACCCTAGGTTCTCCGGCCCCTAGAACATTTGGGAGATTGTGTGTATCTAATCATCCAGCTCAGTATCCCGTACCTGCCTTCTCTCCATACCCCCTGATCCCTTTAGCCACAAGGGCCACATCTAACTCCCTCTTAAATATAGCCAATGAACTGGCCTCAACTACCTTCTGTGGCAGAGAATTCCACAGACTCACCACTCTCTGTGTGAAGAAATGTTTTCTCATCTCGGTCCTAAAAGACTTCCCCCTTATCCTTAAAGTGTGACCCCTGGTTCTGGACTTCCCCAACATCGGGAACAATCTTCCCGCATCTAGCCTCTCCAACCCCTTAAGAATTTTATATGTTTCTATAAGATCCCCCCTCAGTCTTCTAAATTCCAGCGAGTATAAGCCTAGTCCATCCAGTCTTTCTTCATATGAAAGTCCTGCCATCCCAGGGAACAATCTGGTTATTTGGCAGCAGTTCGTATTTAGACATTTTTGAAAACAGTTAGGCATAAAATGCAAATCCAGTGCTTCTGCATCAAAGAATGGGTCGACTGGGCTTATATTCACTGGAATTTAGGATGAGATCTGATAGAAATATATAAAATTCTTAAGGGATTGGACAGGATAGATGCAGGAAAGATGCTTCCGATTTTGGGGGAGTCCAGAACTAGGGGTCACAGTTTAAGAATAAGGGGTAGGCTATTTAGGACTGAGATGAGGACAAAACTTTTCACCCAGAGAGTTGTGAATCCTCTGCCACAGAACGCAATGGAGGCCAATTCACTGGACTTTTTCAAGAGAGAGTTAGATATCGCTCTTTAGGCTAACGTATAATCAAGGGATATGGGGAGAAAGCAGGAATGGGGTACTGATTTTGGATGATCAGCCACGATCATATTGACAATAGACAATAGACAATAGGTGCAGGAGGAGGCCATTCGGCCCTACGAGCCAGCACGGCCATTCAATGTGATCATGGCTGATCATTCCCAATCAGTAGCCCGTTCCTGCCTTCTCCCCATACCCCTGACTCCGCTATCGTTAAGAGCTCTATCCAGCTCTCTCTTGAATGCATTCAGAGAATTGGCCTCCACTGCCTTCTGAGGCAGAGAATTCCACAGATTCACAACTCTCTGACTGAAAAAGTTTTTCCTCATCTCAGTTCTAAATGGCCTACCCCTTATTCTTAAACTGTGGCCCCTTGTTCTGGACTCCCCCAACATTGGGAACATGTTTCCTGCCTCTAACGTGTCCAACCCCTTAATAATCTTATACGTTTCGATAAGATCTCCTCTCATCCTTCTAAATTCCAGTGTATACAAGCCTAGTCGCTCCAGTCTTTCAACATATGATAGTCCCGCCATTCCGGGAATTAATCTAGTTAACGCCCTCAATAGCAATTGAAAGGCAGTACTGGCTCAAAGGGCCGAATGGCCTACTCCTGCACTTAATTTCTATGTTTCTATGTTTCTGAACTGGGACATACTGTGGAATCTCATCAGGCTATCAAAACAGAAAGCATCCCCTTAACTCATTCTGCTGGAGGCAACTTTTAAAGTGTTCATTATCATGATTGTATTGCTATCTGCATTAGCCACTCAATCATATGATTTTATTTTTCTTGAGGAGCTCGGAGAACTGATTTCCAAAGGGTGAAAACATCAATGCAGCATCTTGTCATCACAATCACAGCAGTGAGTCTGATGGGAATCCATTACAGACACTGATGACGTCTGGAGTCAAACTGGATGCTGCCCATTGTGTTTCACACTCAAGGAAAGCCAGCAAAATAACTGGGAGAAATCTGAGAAATTCATAAGGCTACGTATTTAAAAAAACATGTTTAGTTTAGTAGGGGAATTGAGAACCAAAGGACATATGTTTTAGGTGAAGTGGGAAAGATTTAATAGCAAGCTGAGGAGTAACTTTTTTACACAAAGGACGGTGGTTGTATGGTGGCGCAGCGGTAGAGTTGCTGCCTTACAGCGAATGCAGCGCCGGAGACTCAGGTTCGATCCTGACTACGGGCGCCGTCTGTACGGAGTTTATACGTTCTCCCCGTGTCCTGCGTGGGTTTTCTCCGAGATCTTCGGTTTCCTCCCACACTCCAAAGACGTACAGGTATGTAGGTTAATTGGCTGGGCAAATGTAAAAACTGTCCCTAGTGGGTGTAGGATAGTGTTAGCGTGCAGGGATCGCTGGGCGGCACGGACCCGGTGGGCCGAAGGGCCTGTTTCTGCGCTGTACCTCTAAATCTAAAAAAAACAAAAACATTATGGAGTCATAGTCACAGAGTGATACAGCATGGAAACATACCCTTTGGCCCAACTTGCCCATACCAGCCAACATGTCCCTCCTAAACCAGTCCCACCTGCCTGCGTTTGGTCCATATCCCTCCAAACCTGTCCTATCCATGTACCTGTCTAACTGTTTCTTCAACGTTGGGATAGTCCCAGCCTCCACTACCTCCTCTGGCAGCTTGCTCCATACACCCACCACCCTTTGTGGAAAAGTTACCCCTCAGAATCCCATTAAATCTTTTCCCCTTCACTTTGAATCTATGTCCTCTGGTCCTCGATTCCCCTACTCTGGGCAAGAGACTCTGTGCATCTACCCAATGTATTCCTTTCATGATTTTATACACCTCTATAAGATCACCCCTCATCCTCCTGTGCTCCAAGATATAGAGACCCAGCCTACCCATAGACTCAACCTCTCCCTATAGCTCAAACCCTCTAGTCCTGGCAACATCCTCATGAATATTCTATATATTTATATGTATGTGTATGTGGAAGACACAAAATGCTGGAGTAACTCAGCGGGACAGGCAGCATCTCTGGAGAGAAGAAATGGGTGACGTTGCGGGTCGAGACCCTTCTTCAGACCCCAAAACGTCACCCATTCCTTCTCTCCAGAGATGCTGCCTGTCCCGCTGTGTTACTCCAGCATTTTGTGCCTATCTTTGATTTAAACCAGCATCTGCAGTTCTTTCCTGCACATGTATGTGTGTGTGTGTATATATATATATATATATATATATATATATATATATATACATGTATATGTGTATATGTATACATGTATATGTATATGTATACATGTATACATATATATATATGTGTGTGTATATGCACATATATATGTGTGTATATATATTGGTGTATATATATGTGTGTATACACACACACACACACACACACACACACACACACACACACACACACACACACACACACACACACACACACACACACACACACACACACACACACACACACATATATATATATATGTATATGCATGTAAGAGGGAACTGCAGATGCTGCCTTAAACCGAAGATAGACACAAAAAGTGACGTTTTGGGTCGAGACCCTTCTTCAAACTAGTCAGGGGAGAGGGAAACGAGAGATATAAACGATGACGTAGAGAGATAAAGAACAATGAATGGAAGATATGCAAAAACGTAAGGATGATAAAGGAAACAGGCCACTGTTAGATGTTTGTTGGGTGAAAACGAGAAGCTGGTGTGACTTGGGTGGGGGGGGGGGATGGAAAGATCTGTGTGGGAATGGGAAGGATAATTAAAGTGTTTTGCCACCGGGAGATCAGGTAGGTCCAGGCGGACTGAACGAAGGTGTTCAGTGAAATGATAGCCCAGTCTGCGTTTGGTCTCGCCGATAGGGGTCCACATCTTGAGCAAAGGATACAGTAGATGAGTTTGGAGAAGGTGCAGGTGAACCTCTCTCTGCCTAACCTGAAAGGACTGTCGGGGTCCCTGGACAGAGTCGAGGGAGGAGGTATTGGGACAGGTTTTGCATCTTCTGCTGTTGCAGGCGAAGGTACCTGGGGAGGGGGTGGTTTGGGTGGGAAGGGATGAGAAGGGATATATTTACATATATATATATATAATGTTGGATTCACGGGAGGTGGTCTTGGAGGGGAGGATGCTCCTCAAACTGAGGAGCATCCTGGACAATACAGCTCATCCCCTCCATGACACACTGGTCAAACTGAGGAGCACCTTCAGCAACAGACTGGTTCCACCAAGATGCAGCACAGAACGCCTTCTGCCCTGTGGCTAAGAAACTGTACAACACCTCCCCCTTGTGTCATGGGGTAGACTGAGACTAATTCGCTCCCCACTTTTTGCACATCGCCCAGGTATTTTGTGTTTTTATGACTGTTGGCAATCAATTTCCCTCCTGGGATAAATTATGTTTTATCGTATCGTATCAAATGTATATATATATATATATATGTGTGTATGTGTGTGTGTGTGTGTGTGTGTGTGTGTGTGTGTGTGTGTGTGTGTGTGTGTGTGTGTGTGTGTGTGTGTGTGTGTGTGTGTGTGTGTGTGTGTGTGTGTGTGTATGTATGTATGTATGTATGTGTATATATATACATATATACATATATGCACACACACACACACACACATATATATATATATATGTGTGTGTGTATGTATGTATGTATGTATGTATGTATATGAATGATGGGGAGTCTGGTCTGTGTGATGGACTGAGCAACATCACAATTCTCTCCAACTTCATGCTTCATTGTGTTGATGTGCGTTCAATAATGAGGAATGATCTACAAATAAGATTGTTTTATAATTTCCTGGTGCAGGGATAACATTTGTGACACCAACAGTTGTGCAATGAAAGCATTACAGTGACTGACTACAGTATCTGACAGATTATGACAAATTGTCAATATTACAGCACTTAGGGCACATCACCAGAGCCTCAAAAAAAGTTCCTGGATCAGCATTTCCGTTTTCAGTATAGATTCGGTGGAATAGATTGCTTTCACAGGCACTGGTGGATTGACTGTGATCCACGAGCCAAATATTTTCCATCCCGCAGTCAGCACCGCCTCTGAACGAGGTCAGGATCGAAGTCACAAATGGTTAGTGTGAGTGAGGACGTGAGAGCAGGTGGGTGTGACACGGGTAGCCTCTTCAGCAACAGACTGGCACCATCTCTCAAATCGGCTGGGCAAACATTGACACCATTACTGCACCAATCCCCTCCATCACTTTCACTCCCCCTCACATTCCCACACTGACTTTCGATGGACAAATAAAATGCTGGAGTAACTCAGCGGGACAGGCAGCATCTCTGGAGGGAAGGACTGGGTGACGCTTTGAGTCTGGGCCCTTCTTCAGACTGAGAGTCAGGGGAGAGGGAGTCCAGAGCTATGGAAGGGGAAGGTGTGAAAATGACAGGTCAAAGCAGATGCTAAGGAAATGTAGAATGGTTCTCCTGATGAAATATTACTGCTTGTATGCCTTGTTGCCACCTTTCTCCTCAGCCATCTGTAGCCACCCAGGGAAGTTTAAGTGCGCTCTTATAGTTTTGTCCGGATTCAAGGAGGTGACCGACCTTCTGTTGCTGGAAAATCGATGGTGGACCTGTACATGGATCACAATTGAAAATGACACAAAATGTTGGAGTAACTCAGCAGGTCATGCAGCATCTCTGGAGAAGATGGATTTGCGATGTTTCAGGTCAGGTCCCTTCTAGTAGGCCTTTCCCCAAGCCTCCATCACCACCAACACTCTCTCACTTACATCTTGCAATTGCCTTCACCTGTATCCACCTATCACTTGCCAAGATTTGTCCCTCCCCCACCAATTCTCTTTTCCAGTTTTCTCCCCCCCCCCCCCCACCTACTCCAACCAGTCTGAAGAAGGGTTCCAACCTCAAATGCTGCCGGCCAATTCCCTCCACAGGTGCTGCCTGACCCTCTGAGTTCCTCCAGCACTTTTTGTTTTGCTAAGGATCCCAGCATCTACATTTCCTGTGTCTCCGCCATTCTTTGTACAAGTTTGTTGTTAACCTTAGAACTGTCATGACCGGGTTGAGACTGGTACTTGATTAATTGAGCAGCTAGTTGTAGACAAAGGAAATGAGGATAGTTTGTGTGATAGACTGGGTTGTGTCCACAATTCTCTGCAATTTCTTACGGTCTTGGTTGGAGCTGCTCCCAAACCATGTTGTGGTGCATCCCAATGAAATGCTTTCTAGGGCGCATCTGTTGAAGTTGGTGAGAGTTGTGGGGGATGTGCTGAACTTCCTAAGCCTTTCGAGGAAGTAGAGGCTTTGGTGTGTGCGTAGCAAGGATATTCTTGCTATTGAGGGCGTGCAGCGTAGGTTTACTAGGTTAATTCCCGGAATGGTGGGACTGTCGTATGTTGAAAGACTGGAGCGACCAGGCTTGTATACACTGGAATTTAAAAGGATGAGAGGGGATCTTATCGAAACATATAAGATTATTAAGGGGTTGGTCACGTTAGAGGCAGGAAGCATGTTCCCAATGTTGGGGGAGTCCAGAAACAGGGGCCACAGTTTAAGAATAAGGGGTAGGCCATTTAGAACAGAGATGAGGAAAAACTTTTTCAGTCAGAGAGTTGTAAATCTGTGGAACTCTCTGCCTCAGAAGGCAGTGGAGGCCAATTCTCTGAATGCATTCAAGAGAGAGCTAGATAGAGCTCTTAAGGATAGGGGAGTCAGGGGGTATGGGGAGAAGGCAGGAATGGGGTATCATATCATATCATATCATATCATATCATATCATATATATACAGCGCGGAAACAGGCCTTTTCGGCCCTCCAAGTCCGTGCCGCCCAGCGATCCCCGTACATTAACACTATCCTACACCCACTAGGGACAATTTTTACATTTTACCCAGCCAATTAACCTACATACCTGCACGTCTTTGGAGTGTGGGAGGAAACCGAAGATCTCGGAGAAAACCCACGCAGGTCACGGGGAGAACGTACAAACTCCTTACAGTGCAGCACCCGTAGTCGGGATCGAACCTGAGTCTCCGGCGCTGCATTCGGTGTAAAGCAGCAACTCTACCGCTGCGCCACCGTGCCGCCCTGATTGAGAATAATCAGCCATGATCACATTGAATGGCGGTGCTGGCGCGAAGGGCCGAATGGCCTCCTCCTGCACCTATTGTCTATTGTCTATTGTCTATTGCTTGGCCATTGCTTCGACTTGGTCCGAGGACAAGTTGCTGGTGACATTCACTCCTCGGAACTTATGTCTCCTTTTTCTCAATTTTGTCCCTTTGTTCCTCCATCAATGAATCTCCCTTCAAAATGACCACATCTATGGTCATAACCTGCTGTCTTCTTTCTCCGACGGCTGATGAACTTTGGTTGCCTCCATGAACCTCCATGAAGCACCTTGGGACATTCAGGGGCAAGTGCTGTGGAGAAGCAGGCACGGTAGAGCTACTGCCTTACAGCGCCAGAGACCCGGGTTCGATCCTGACTACAGGTGCTTGTCTGTACGGAGTTTGTACGTTCTCCCCGTGACCATGCATGGGTTTTCTCCGAGATCTTTGGTTGCCTCCCACACTCCAAAAACGTTCAGGTTTTGTAGGCTAGTTGGCGTGTGTGGGGTAGCGTTCGTGTGCGGGGGACCTCTGGTCGGTGCGGACTCAGTGGGCCGAAGGGCCGACAGTACTTCGGCCCTGTATCTCGAAAACTAAAAAACTAAAAAACTAAAAAACTAAAGTAGGCTTTTGGATTATACCTGATAAAACAATAGTTTCAATTGCTAACAACTTGTGGAACAAAGCTTCTTTTATGTTCTGACTGCCATCATATGTCATGTTAATTGCAGTGTATAAAGTGAACTGTGAGGGAAGCTGGAGTACTTGTTGTCCTCAATCACTTCCATTATGAGCTGTTTTTCTCAGTTTCTCTTGAGAGTTTAGAGTCAAGAGTGTTTAATTGTCATATGCATCTGGATCGGAAAGATTAAATTCTGACTTGCTGCAGCTTTACGGGCACATTCAACGCACCAACACAACAAATAAATACACAATTATGCAATAAACTATCTGAAACAATAGTGCAGCCCAAAATACTGCCTGCAATCTTACACAAAGTCCATCATCCAAAGTCCATACATGGTTTTAGTTTTGTTCGGTTTAATTTAGAGATGCCACACGGAAACAGGCCCTTCGGCCCACCGAGTCCACGCCGTCCAGTGATCCCCGCACATTAACACTACCCGACATACACTAGGGACAATGTACACATACACCAAGCCAATTAACCTACATACCTGCACGTCTTTGGAGTGTGGGAGGAAACCGAAGATCTCGGAGAAAACCCACGCAGGTCACGGGGAGAACGTACAAACATCGCACAGCCATAACCCGTAGTCGGGATCGAACTCGGGTCTCTGGCGTTGCAAGCGCTCTGAGGCAGCAACTCTACCTTAATGGGCACCACCATGCCACCCATTAATCTGCCTAGGATTTGGGTCAAACGCAGGCAGGTGGGACTAGTGTAGCTGGGATGTATAGGCTGGTGTGGGCAAGTTGGGCCGAAGGGCCTGTTTCCAAACTGTGTGACTCTCTAACTCTATGAGTAGCTCAGTACTGAGGCGGGTTGCACTTAGAATGTGCAGATTGACGGGAAAAAGCTGCTCTTGAACTAGGAGGTATCGGTTCTCAGGCTCCTGTACCTTCTTCCCGATGGTAGCAGCGAGACAGGAGCATGGCCAGGGTGGTTTGTATCTTTCATTAGATCAGCTGCTTTCTTGAGGGAGCATTTCCAGTAGGTTCCTTCGATGGTGGGGGGCTCAGTACTGGTGATGGACTGGGCAACGTCCACCAACTCCTGCAATCTTCTCGGTTTCTGGGCCTTTGACTTACCAAACTCAGCCGATATACAACCAGTCAGTTCACTCACCACCGTGCACTTGTAGATGTTCAATAGAGTATTCAGTGACAAGCAAACTTCCTCAAAATGCTGAGGGAGAAGAGGTTCTTTGTAACTGCATCAATGGGCTGGATGGGCACGAAATGCTGGAGTAACACAGCGGGCCAGGCAGCATCACGGGAGAGAAGGAATGGGTGACCTTTCGGGTCGTGACCCTTCTTCAGCAATACAATACAATACAATACAATATATCTTTATTGTCATTGTACAGGGGTACAACGAGATTGGGAATGCGCCTCCCATACGATGCAATAATTTAATTAGCTAGTCAGTATTAATTTAAACAACCCAATGAAACAAATTGTAACAGTTTTAAAACAGAATAAAGTGCAAGTAGGTCTGTGCCGGATCGCTGTGCGATGTGACCATCCGGCTCAGCAGGACCGGTTCATGGCAGCTATGGCCCTGGGGATGAAGCTGTTCCTGAGTCTGGAGGTGCGGGCGTAGAAGGCCTTGTATCGTCTGTCCGATGGTAGAAGTTCGAACAGACTGTTGCAGGGGTGTGAAGAGTCTTTGTGGATGCTGGTGGCTTTTCTGAGACATCGTGTGTTGTAGATGCCCTCCAAGGCTGGTAGCTGTGTTCCGATGGTCCTCTGAGCTCTATGGACTACCCGCTGAAGAGCTTTCCTCTCTGCCTCCGTGCAGCTGAGGTACCACACAGGGATGCCATGTGTAAGGATGCTCTCTATGGTGCAGCGGTAGAATGGCGAGACCGTTGTTCAATTTGCCCAGGATAGAACTTGAAACTGTTGACTCTGTCCACCGATGTCTACACCGATGAAGATAGATTCATGGACCCTCGACTTTCCCTTCCTGAAGTCAACAATCAGTTCCTTGGTCTAGCTAACGTTGAGACCAAAATGTTTGCAAGATTCAACTTAGAATATAGTTAATACAATGTGATAACATACATTCACGTTTAGTTTGAAAATACAAGCCAATTGATAAGTTTAATATTTGGTGGGATCTTTTGCTGGTAACCTGGAAGTTAGAATTCAAAGATCAGCCATGATCGAATGGCGGAGAAGACTTGATGGGCCGATTGGCCTAATTTTGCTCCTACATCTCATGTTCTTATAGTCTTAACTTTGGCATCAAACATACGTGCAGTCCCTAGGGTAGCAGGACTTCTGATATTGAAACATGGTTTGAGAGAATGATTGATTGTACCTCTCTGCTCAGTTAAAGGCTGTCAGTGTACATGTGTGCTGTACATCAATCCAAAAGCCCTTTGCTCTGCTGTGAAGACGACATTGCAGTTCCCAACCCAACGACCATGTAACAGCTCATAGTTGAAGCATTGTTTACCAATACGCTGCGCACCAAACTATTTTAAGCATCTGCCACATGCACGTAAAAAAGTCAAGTAAGAGTAAGTTCACTGGATATTCTTAAGGCAGAGATAGATAAATTCTTGATTAGAACGGGTGTCAAACGCCATGGGGAGAAGGCAGGAAAATGGGATTAGGAGGCAGAGATAATAGACAATAGACAATAGGTGCAGGAGGAGGCCACTCGGCCCTTCGAGCCAGCACCGCCATTCAATGTGATCATGGCTGATCATTCTCAATCAGTACCTCGTTCCTGCCTTCTCCCCGTACCCCCTGACTCTGCTATCCTTAAGAGCTCTATCTAGCTCTCTCTTGAATGCATTCAGAGAATTGGCCTCCACTGCCCTCTGAGGCAGAGAATTCCACAGATTCACAACTCTCTGACTGAAAAAGTTTTTCCTCATCTCAGTTCTAAATGGACTACCCCTTATCCTTAAACTGTGGCCCCTTGTTCTGGACTCCCCCAACATTGGGAACATGTTTCCTGCCTCTAACGTGTCCAACCCCTTAATAATCTTATACGTTTCGATAAGATCTCCTCTCATCCTTCTAAATTCCAGTGTATCAGCCATGATTGAATGGCAGAGTAGACTCAATAGGTCGAATGGCCTAATTCTACACCTATAACCTGTGAACTTGTGAACTCGTGAGCTCAGCTTCTCTTCTGAAAGTTGGCCCACAAAATTGAACATTATTGCTTTTTTTTCTCTGGTAGTGAGCTATATAAATATGATAAGCACTCATTTTTATAAGACATAGTAATAAGTCATAACTAGTAAGTCTGAAGAAGGGTCCCGACCTGAAACATCACCTATCCACACATGAATCATGAGAGGAATAGATCGGGTAGACTTACAGATTCTCTTGACCAGAGTAGGAGAATCAAGAACCAGAGGACATAGGTTGAAGGTGAGGGGGGGGGGGGGGGGGGGGGGAAGATTTAATGGGAACTGGAGGAGTAATTTTTTTTAACACACAGGGTGGTAGGTGTATGGAACGAGGTGCCACAGGAGGTAGCTGACTCAAGGAACTACCACAACGTTTAAGAAGCATATAGTCAGGTGCAAGGATAGGACAGGTTCAGAGGGATATGGGTCAAACGCAGGCAGGTGGGACTAGTGTAGATGGGGCAGGTTGATCAGTGTGGGCAAGTTGGGCCCAAGGGCCTGTTTCCACGCTGTAGTACTCTATGACTCCAAGTGCTATTCCAGCCTATTCTCAAAATTGGAGACCCGATTATTTCAAATGTAAATTACATGTTCATTTTTAGATCTCATAATCTGATTCTACATCTCATGATTTGCTAATTTAGTCCGCTAATATATCTGTCGAGTGTGATATTGGATTCAATTTCTTTTCTTAAGATTACCATTTACTTTATATTCAACTCTAATGTTGTAACATTGATCTGCATGCATCAGTGACATTACCGGTTATGACTCTCTAAGATATTCATTGCATGGAAGTTGTATCAATCAGTGGAGAAGAAAACCAGCATGTGCAAGTTCAAAGGTGGACACAAAGTGCTGGAGTAACTCAGCGGGACAGGCAGCAACTCTGGAGAGAAGGAATGGGTGACGTTTCGGTCGAGACCCGAAACGTCACCCATTCAATAGACAATAGACAATAGGCACCTATTGATCATGTGATCATGGCTGATCATTCTCAATCAGTATCCCGTTCCTGCCTTCTCCCCATACCCCCTGACTCCGCTATCCTTAAGAGCTCTATCCAGCTCTCTCTTGAATGCATTCAGAGAATTGGCCTCCACTGCCCTCTGAGGCAGAGAATTCCACAGATTCACAACTCTCTGACTGAAAAAGTTTTTCCTCATCTCCGTTCTAAATGGCCTACCCCTTATTCTTAAACTGTGGCCCCTTGTTCTGGACTCTCCCAACATTGGGAACATGTTTCCTGCCTCTAACGTGTCCAACCCCTTAATAATCTTATACGTTTCGATAAGATCACCTCTCATCCTTCTCTCCAGCGATGCTGCCTGTCCCGCTGAGTTACTCCAGCATTGTATGTCAACCATCGATTTAAACCCATATCTGCAGTTCTTTCCTACACATGTGGAAGTACATTACATTTAGAGATTCAGCAGAGAAACAGGCCCTTCAGCCACCGAGTCCACAACCAAATATTGTGTAGGAAAATAACTGCAGATGCTGGTACAAATCGAAGGTATCACAAAATGCTGGAGTAACTCAGCAGGTCAGGCAGCATCTTGGAGAGAAGGAATGGGTTACGTTTCAGGTCCAGACCCTTCTTCAGACTGAAGGTTTCGGGACGAGACCATTCTTCAGACTGAAGAAGGGTCTCGACCCGAAACGTCACCCACACCAAACATTGATCCCTTCCACTAGCACTATCCTACACACTAGGGACACTTTATAATTTTTACCAAAGCCAATTAACCTAAAAACCTTACAACTTACCGAAGCCAATTAAACCTCAAACCTTGTGGGAGGAAATCAGAGCACCCGGAGAAAACACACGCAGTCACAGGGAGTTGTAAATCTGTGGAATTCTCTGCCTCAGAAGGCAGTGGAGGCCAAGTCTGAATGCATTCAAGAGAGAGCTAGATAGAGCTCTTAAAGATAGCAGAGTCAGGGGGGTATGGGGAGAAGGCAGGAACTGATTGTGAATGATCAGCCATGATCACATTGAATGGCGGTGCTGGCTCGAAGGGCCTAATGGCGTCCTCCTGCACCTATTGTCTATTGTCAGGGAGAACTTGCAAACTCCCTACAGACAGCACCCGTAGTCAGGATGGAACCCGGGCCTCTGACGCTGTAAGGCAGCAACTCTGCTCCACTGTGCCACCCTCATGCTGCCCTAGTTCCAGTCAAATACCATCCTGGAAGAAAATGTCGTCTGGGTAGTGCCCACCAATGGTTAAACCAAAAACAACTTGACCCGAACTTGTGTGTAACTCCCCGAATGGGTGCGGTACAGGGGACTGATAACCCTCCACCCTCATGGCATGCACTTCACATCCAAAGGGTGACAATGCCCAAAGATTTCTGGCTGAATATCTGAAGCCATGCATACAAACCTTGAAATGATTTGTCATATTATTTCACTATTGGAAAAAAATCCAATTTTTCCAACTGTGTCATATAGAAAAGAACAATATTTTACAAGCGGGGATTGCTAGGCAAATATTTGTTATTCTCTCTTGTTTCATCAATTGTTTGACTAGGCACGAGTTGGCTGAAGGCATTAGGCTGGTGCTCTATTGTGCTTCCACCACACTACAGCCTTTCCCATTGATGTGCATTTGAGTTTATCATAAGAATAAACTACAGTGAGAATATCCAGCAGGCTGCAATATCGTCTGTTCATTGTCAGAGATGGATTGATTTAGATTTTCAGCGTTAAGCTGAGAATATGAATAACATGAACTGGAGCACACAACCATTTAGCCTTGACTTGGGAAGCAAATTGGTGTGATTGAGTGTGGGTGAAGTGGTCAGGGTAGCGCATACTTATTGCCTTTAGACTTTACTTTAGTTTAGTTTAGAGATACAATGTGGAAACAGGCCCTTCGGCCCACCGAGTCCGCACTGACCAGCTGTCCCCGGGCACTAACACTGTCCTACACACACTAGGGACAGTTCACATTTACACCAAGCCAATTAACCTACAAACCCGCACGTCTTTGGAGTGTGGGAGGAAACTGAAAATCTCGGAGAAACCCCACGCAGGTCAGGGGGAGAGCGTACAGACTCCGTACAGACAGCACCCGTAGTCAGGATCGAACCCGCGTCTCTGCAACTGTACGGCAGTAGCTCTACCACTAGCAGTAGCTGTGCCACCGTGCCGCCCGGCAGGTGATGTTTCGGGTTGGGAGCCTTCTTCAGACTTGATTGTGTTGGCTGCTTTTCCGAGGCACTGTGAAGTGTAGATGGAGTCGATGGCGGAGAGGCTGGTCAGAATGAAGAAGGGTCTCGACCCGAAACGTCACCCATTCCTTCTCTCCTGAGATGCTGCCTGCCCCGCTGAGTTACTCCAGCATTTTCGATTTGTACCAGCATCTGCAGTTATTTTCCGGTAAGATGGACTGCGTTACATCCAACACTTGCAGCAATTTCATGCAGTCTTGACCAGCAATTAGCAGCGTCTCTGTGGCCTAAAATGTACATTTGACTTATCATTCATTCCTCTTACATACCAGATGTAAGATTCAACAGGGTTGATGCAGGGAAGATATTGCCTTTGACTGAGGTCTTGTGAACTAGGGGGTCACACCACAAGAGGGGCAAAGGGACTTGGGGGGGCAGGTGCAGGATTCCCAGTGAGTGGGTTAACATACGATGAGCGTTTGACGGCACTGGGCCTGTACTCGCTGGAGTTTAAAAGGATGAGGGGGGACCTCATTGAAACTTACCGAATACTGAAAGGCCTGGATAGAGTGGATGTTGAGAGGATGTTTCCACTAGAGGAAGAATCTAGGACCAGAGGTCATAGCCCCAGAATTAAAGGACGTTCCTTTCGGAAGGAGATGAGGAGGAATTTCTTGAGTCCGAGGATGGTGAATCTGTGGAATTCATCACCACAGAAGGCTGTGGAGGCCATGCCAATGGATATTTTTAAGGCAGAGACAGATAGATTATTGGGTGACGTTTCAGGTCTTGACAAAAAACGTCACCCATTCCTTCTCTCCAGAGATGCTGCCTGTCCCATATAACCATATAACCATATAACAACTACAGCACGGAAACAGGCCCGTTCGGCCCTACCAGTCCATGCCGACCACTCTCTCTGACCTAGTCTCATCTACCTGCTCTCAGACCATAACCCCCTAATCCCCTCCTATCCATATACCTATCCAATTTACTCTTAAATAATAAAATCGAGCCAGCCTCCACCACTTCCACCGGAAGCCCATTCCATACAGCCACCACCCTCTGAGTAAAGAAATTACCCCTCATGTTACCCCTAAACTTTTGTCCCTCAATTCTAAAGTTATGTCCCCTTGTTGGAATCTTCCCCACTCTCAAGGGGAAAAGCCTACCCACGTCAACTCTGTCCGTCCCTCTTAAAATTTTAAAAACCTCTATCAAGTCCCCCCTCAACCTTCTACGCTCCAAAGAATAAAGACCCAACCTGTTCAACCTCTCTCTGTAGCTTAAGTGCTGAAACCCAGGCAACATTCTAGTAAATCTCCTCTGTACCTTCTCCATTTTGTCGACATCCTTCCTATAATTTGGCGACCAGAACTGCACACCATACTCCAGATTCGGCCTCACCAATGCCCTGTACAATTTTAACATTACATCCCAACTTCTATATTCGATGCTCTGATTTATAAAGGCAAGCATACCAAACGCCTTCTTCTCCACCCTATCCACATGAGATTCCACCTTCAGGGAACAATGCACAGTTATTCCCAGATCCCTCTGTTCCACTGCATTCCTCAATTCCCTACCATTTACCCTGTACGTTCTATTTAGATTTGTCCTACCAAAATGCAGCACCTCACACTTATCAGCATTAAACTCCATCTGCCATCTTTCAGCCCACCCTTCCAAAAGGCCCAAGTCTCTCTGTAGACTTTGAAACTCTACTTCATTATTAACTACACCACCTATCTTAGTATCATCTGCATATTTACTAATCCAATTTGCCACACCATCATCCAGATCATTAATGTAAATGACAAACAACAGTGGACCCAACACAGATCCTTGGGGTACTCCACTAGACACTGGCCTCCAACCTGACATACAGTTGTCAACCATTACCCTCTGGTATCTCCCATTCAGCCATTGTTGAATCCATCTTGCAACCTCACTATTAATACCCAACGATTTAACCTTCTTAATCAACCTACCATGTGGAACCTTGTCAAATGCCTTACTGAAGTCCATATAGACAACATCCACAGCCTTGCCCTTATCAATTTCCCTGGTAACCTCTTCAAAAAATTCAAGAAGATTAGTCAAACATGACCTTCCAGGCACAAATCCATGTTGACTGTTTCTAATCAGGCCTTGTTTATCCATATAATTATATATATTGTCCCTAAGTATCTTTTCCATTAATTTTCCCACCACAGACGTCAAACTAATAGGTCTATAATTGCTAGGTTTACTTTTAGAACCTTTTTTAAACAAAGGCACAACATGCGCAATGCGCCAATCTTCCAGCACCATCCCCGTTTCTAATGACGTTTGAAATATTTCCGTCATAGCCCCTGCTATTTCTGCACTAACTTCCCTCAATGTCCTAGGGAATATCCTATCAGGACCTGGAGACTTATCCACTTTTATATTTTTCAAAAGTGTCTGTACCTCCTCTTCTTTAATCCTCATAATTTCCATCACTACTCTACTTGTTTCGCTTACCTCACATAATTCAATATCCTTCTCCTCGGTGAATACCGAAGAAAATAAATTATTTAATATCTCCCCCATTTCTTCCGGCTCAGCACATAGCTGTCCACTCTGACTCTCTAATGGACCAATTATTTCCCTCGCTATCCTTTTGCTATTGACATATCTGTAGAACCCCTTGGGGTTTACTTTTACATTACTTGCCAAAGCAACCTCATATCTTTTTTTCGCTTTTCTAATTTCCTTCTTAAGATTCCTTTTACATTCTTTATATTCCTCAAGAACCTCATTTACTCCCTGCCGCTTATATTTATTGTATATCTCCCTCTTTTTCCGAACTGTGTCCAATTTCCCTGGAAAACCACGGCTCTTTCAAATTATTATTCTTTCCTTTCCACCGAACAGGGACATAAAGACTCTGTACTCTCAAAATTTCATCTTTAAATATCCTCCATTTCTCGATTATATCCTTTTCATAAAACAAAATGTCCCATTTCACTCCTTTTAAATCCTTTCTCATTAGCTTTTCTCCAATCCAAAATCTCAACCTTTGGTCCAGATTTGACCTTCTCCATAATTATATTGAAACTAATGGCATTGTGATCACTAGACCCAAAGTGCTCCTCAACACATACCTCCGTCACCTGACCCGTCTCATTTCCCAACAGGAGGTCCAACACTGCCCCTTCTCTGGTAGGTACCTCTACGTATTGCTGCAAAAAACTATCCTGCACACATTTTACAAACTCCAAACCATCCAGCCCTTTAACAGAATGTGATTCCCAGTCTATGTACGGAAAATTGAAATCACCCACAATCACTACTCTGTGCTTACTACTAATATCTGCTATCTCCTTACATATTTGCTCTTCCAATTCTCGTTCCCTATTTGGCGGTCTATAATACACCCCTATAAGTGTTGCTAAACCTTTCTCATTTCTGAGTTCCACCCAAACAGCCTCCCTAATCGAGCCTTCTAGTCTGTCCTGCCAAAGCACTGCTGTGATATCCTCCCTGACAAGCAATGCAACACCCCCACCTCTTGCCCCTCCGATTCTATCACATCTGAAACAATGAAATCCTGGAATATTTCATTGCCAATCGCAACCCTCCTGCAACTAGGTTTCACTGATCGCCACAACATCATACTTCCAGATGTCAATCCAGGCTCTAAGCTCATCCACCTTTCTTACAATGCTCCTAGCATTAAAATATACACATTTAAGAGACCCATCATTTCTTATTCTCAGTTTATTTCTTTTCACTTCTTTCTCTCCTACATATTGGGTCTGAGTGTTTCCCTTTTCTGCCTCCTGCCTCACACACTGCCTATTAGCTATCTGTGTTTGAGTCTCCCGCTGAGTTACTCCAGCTTTCCGTGTCTATCTTCGGTTTAAGCCAGCATCTGCAGTTCCCTCACACAGATAGATTCTTGATTAGTACTGGTGTCAGTGGTTATGAGGAGAAGGCAGGAGAATGGGATTACGAGTGAGAGATAGATCAGCCACGATTGAATGGCGGGGTAGACTTGATGGGCCGAATAGCCTAATTCTGCTCCCTATCACTTATGAACTTATGAACCTGCGAAGAGGCAGATATTTAGCAATGGGAGGCAGATATTTAGCACTGAGCAGTGAATGTACCTCCTTAAGGTGTTGGTAAACATTCTCCCCAGAGGACTGAGCAGCCTCAGTCAATTCGTTCATTCGAAATAGATATCAGTAGATTTCTGGCTATTGAGAGACATAATGGATGTACAAATAGTTTTTCGGGAAAGGTTCAGCCATAATCTTTGTGAATTGCAAAGCAGCTCGTAGGTTGATTGCTTGCTCATGCAATTTTATATGAAGTCAAAGAGAGCAATTTTGTTAATTTATGTCAAAATTAGAGGAAAATAGTAAATCGTAACTGTAGCACAAGGGCAGATCATGACAAGGTTTCTCTACGACTTATCCCATATACCTTATAATTAATTCAAAAATGGTTATAGTTACCCCTTCACCTCTCTGCCCTAATAAATATTTCAGTCCGCACATTAAACCTCAATTAAATTTCGAGAAAATTAAATGCGAACATTTAATGCAGACATAAAATGGTGTTCGGCAATAAAATCAGAAATATGAATTTGGTGGATTTTACTGTAAATGAATTCTGGATTTTCAATTTTTAAAGACATTTGGCAATATAAATTTTATATCCGCCTTCTATTTAAATTGTATTCGCATTTAAAAGACGATCGACTAATTTGATTTAAGCACACTGGCTGATTTTATCTGTGGCTCGATAAAGCTTAGAAGGAAGTATAAATCGTAATTCTCAGATTAGTTGTGTAACATGTACACTGTGACAAGAATGGATTGCGACTCTCTGATGTGTAGAACAATTTCAAGGGTTACAATTCAATAAGATTTAAGCGTAAGAATGTTGAAAGTCTCTTATTTTGCCTTGCCAAATTTCGAACTATTGTCTATGAATCTCTAATTTTCAAGCACAGTACATTCAGCAGAAACATCCAGAGTGTAAAATTAAATAACATGAACATTTTTCAGTTTCTAATCTCTCCCACGTTCTTCCCAATTCTCAACGGTATTAAATGATTTCTCTTCAATGATGTCACCAACAGTGCGTTGTAGTGTTCTATGAAATGTAAAATGCAACTTAATTTATCAGACAGCCTGCAGATATTTTCAGTTCATGCTGTGTTGAGGGCATAATGGCAGCTTTTGTTTTGTGTGATGGAAACTGCAAATTGTTTGATATTTAGTTTTGGGGATGCAGCACGGAAACGGGCCCTTCAGCCCACTGAGTGGCCGACCATCGATGGGACATCGGAGATTAGAAGTATGAAGGAGGGACCTCATTGAAAGGTACAGAATAGTGAGTGGATGTGGAGAGGATGTTTCCACTAGTGGGAGAGTCCAGGACCAGAGGTCACAGCCTCAGAATTAAAGGACGTTCTTTTAGGAAGTAGATGAGGAGGATTTCCCTCCACTGCAAAGAATTCCACAGATTCACCACCCTCTATCTGTGGATTTCTTTGTCACAGAAGGCTGTGGAGGCCAAGTTAGTGGCTATGTTTAAGGCAGAGATAAATAGATTCTCGATTTGTACGGGTGTCAGAGGTTCTGGGGAGAAGGCAGGAGAATGGGGTTTGGAGAGAGAGATAGATCAGCCATGATTGAATGGGAGAGTAGACTTGATGGGCCGAATGGCCTAATTCCGATCCTATCACATATGACTTTATGATCGATCCCCGTACATTAACACTACCCTACACCCACTAGGGACAATTTTACATTTACACCAAGCCAATTAATCGACAAACCTGTACGTCTTTGGAGTGTGGGAGGAAACTGAAGATCTCAGGGAAAACCAACGCAGGTCAAGGGGAGAATGTACAAACTCCGTACAGACAGCACCCGTAGTCAGGACTGAACCCTAAGTAAGGCAGCAACTCTACCGCTGCGCCACTGTGCCGCTGTGTCTGAATGAGTTCTTAAGATGGCAGATCATTCCTTGTGAAACCTTATCAACAATTTGCTTCAGCCATGATTAGCATTGGGACAAGCATCCCCTATATAGACCCTATGAACATTGTTTTATTATCCCAAGATCTTAACAGTTATTACAAACAAGTTAATGAATATGTTACACAAATATGTCTTTATACTAATTGAAATGTAGGTACTATCGCAACATTTAAGAAACATTTAGACAGGTATATGGATAAGATAGGTTTAGAGGGATATGGGCCAAATGCAGACAGATGGGACTAGTATAGATGGGACACGTTGGTCGGTGTGGGTAGGTTGGGACGAAGGGCCTGTTTCCACACTGTATGACTCTATGACTCCTTCCCCACCCCATCCTTCAATCAGTCTGTAAAGGTCCTGATGCAAACATTTACCTATCCATGTTCTCCAGAGATGCCGCCTGACCCGCTGAGTTACTCCAGCACTTTGTGTCTTCTGGCATAGAAAGTATCTGATTGGTACATTTTTTAACATGTAACTTCCGGATAATGTGGAATTTCCTTTTTGAAATGTTAACAGTTTGCTTTAATAATAATTTAATGCTGCCAGCCTAATCATTTATTTTATTGCATATTCTAAGCGCTCACGTAATGTATGCTGTTTGTTCATTGTTATATTCACAGTAGATGACACGTGGACTTTAAGAAGCTTGCAGTTTATACTGTGCTCTGCACAGTCACAGTTGCAGCTAACTTGGCCTGTTCCATGACTAATTTGTGCATCCAGACACATCCCAATGTCAGCTAGAGGATACTTGTGCAAAGTCTGGCTATAAATTCAGAGCAACTCATAAATCAATAGACATTTCCCCAAATCGGATTAATCCAATAGGAAATGAAAGGTTTCATCTTTCCTGCACTGATATTTAACTGTCAATTTGCATGCTTGATCAAATAAAATGCTAGCAATGCGAAGAAGGACTATATTTTTATCTTTTCATAATTTGCAGGCAAGGCCAGCATTGTTTGACAGTCTCCAATTTTTTCGATTAGGTTAGAGATACGTCGCGGAAACAGGCCCTTCGGCCCACCGAGTCGGCACCAACCTACACTACACGCAAACACTGCACACCAATACTATCCTACACACACTAGGGACAATCTTCAAATTATAGCAAGCCAACTAACTTACAAACCTGCACGTCTTTGGAGTGTGAGAGGACACTGGAGATCACGGCGAAAAACCCACGCCGGTCACGGGGAGAACGTACAAACTCCGTGCAGACAAGCGGCCGTGGTCAGCATCGAACCCGGGTCTCTAGTGCTGTAAGGCAGCAACTCTACCGCTGCGCCACCGTGCATTTCTGCAAGTACGCTGCATCTCCAAACTAAAACCTCTCTCCTCACAGCTACTCAGACCAGCAGGTCAGGAAATGACTCACAATGTCATAGCGTCATAGATTGATACAGTGTGGAAACAGGCCCTTTGGCCCAACCCGCCCACACAGGCCTACAATGTCCCACCTACCCTAGTCCCACTTGCCTGCACTTGGTCCATATCCCTCCAAACCTATCCTATCCAATAGACAATAGACAGTAGGTGCAGGAGTAAGCCATTTGGCCCTTCGAGCCAGCACCACCATTCAATGTGATCATGGCTGATCATTCTCCCCATACCCCCTGACTCCGCTATCCTGAAGAGCTCTATCTAGCTCTCTCTTGAATGCATTCAGAGAATTGGCCTCCACTGCCTTCTGAGGCAGAGAATTCCACAGATTCACAACTCTCTGACTGAAAAAGTTTTTCCTCATCTCCGTTCTAAATGGCCTACCCCTTATTCTTAAACTGTGGCTCCTTGTTCTGGACTCCCCCAACATTGGGAACATGTTTCCTGCCTTTAACGTGTCCAACCCCTTTAATAATCTTATACGTTTCGATAAGATCCCCTCTCATTCTTCTAAATTCCAGTGTATACAAGCCTAGTCGCTCCAGTCTTTCAACATATGACAGTCCCGCCATTCCGGGAACTAACCTAACCTAACCTAACTAACCTACGCTGCACGCCCTCAATAGCAAGAAAATCCATGTACCTGTCCAACTGTTTCTTAAATGTTGGGATAGTCCTTGCCTCAACTACCTCCTCTGGCAGCTTGGTCTATACACCCACCATCCTTTGTGTGAAAAAGTTACCCCCTAGGTTTCCTAATAAATCTTTTCCCCTTCACCTTGAACCTATGTCCTCTGGTCTTCGATTCCACTACTCTGGGCAAGAGACTCTGTGCATCTATCCGATCTATTCCTCTCATGATTTTGTACACACTCCTCACTACTTTCTGAGTGAAATAGAAATGAACAACCGTTGCTTCCACCAAACCCACCAGTCTGGCAATTATAAAGAATGGTGAGAGAACTGGGTCCACACGATCGCATGATTCTTGCATTGGTGTTTCTCTACCGGTGACCATCTTCATTCCCCTTCTTGCGCCTAGCAGATAGCATGGCATGAAAAATTCAACACTCAAATGAAGCAAACATGATAGCAAGATTTAAAAGCTATTTGGACGGGTACATGAATAGGAACTATTATGAAGGATTAGGGTCAAACATAAACAAATAGCTCTAGCTGAGTTGAGGCCTTTTGTTCGGCATGGACACGTTGGACCAAAGGGCCTGTTTCTGTGCAGTGTGACTCTGTTCAGTTCCGTTTAGTTCATTGTCACGTGTACTGAGGTACAGTGAAAAGCTTTTGTTGCGTGCTATCCAGTTCAGCAGAAAGACTATACGTGATTACAATCGTGCCTTCGATTTAAACCAGCATCTGCAGTTTTTTTTCCTACTGATAAGGGAATAATGTTTAGTACAAGGTAAAGCCAGCAAAGTCCGATCAAAGGTATACACCAAAATGCTGGAGTAACTCAGCAGGTCAGGCCAGACTGAAGAAGGGTCTCGACCCGAAACGTCACCCATTCCTTCTCTCCCGAGATGCTGCCTGACCCTCTGAATTACTCCAGCATTTTGTGTATGCCTGTTATTCCCTTATCATGTATCTATACACAGTACATGGCACGATTGTAATCATGTATTGTCGTTCTGCTGAACTGGTTAGCACGCAACAAAAGCTTTTCACTGTACCTCAGTACACGTGACAATAAACTAAACTGAACTAAACAAAGTCCGATCAAGGATAGTCCGAGGGTCACCAAAGAGGTAGATATAGTGGTTCACCACTGCTCTCTGGTTGTAGCAGGATGATTCAGTTGCCTGATCACAGCTGGGAAGAAACTGTCCCTGAATCTGAATCTGTGAGTCTATGAGCCAATGATTTCCATACATCTAAGTGTAACTACAATACAATACAATACAATACAATACAATATATCTTTATTGTCATTGTACGCAGGGGTACAACGAGATTGGGAATGCGCCTCCCATACGATGCAATAATTTAGGTAATTTAGACAGCAGCAACCCAACGAAACGAACAGTTGTAACAGTTTTGGACAGGGTAAAGTGCAAGTTGATCTATGCGTTGTGGCCATCCGGCTCAGCAGGACCGGTTCATAGCAGCTATGGCCCTGGGGATGAAGCTGTTCCTGAGTCTGGAGGTGCGAGCATAGAAGGCCTTGTATCGTCTGCCCGATGGAAGGAGTTCGAACAGACTGTTGCAGGGGTGTGAAGAGTCTTTGTGGATGCTGGTGGCTTTTCTGAGGCATCGTGTGTTGTAGATGCCCTCCAAGTCTGGTAGCTGTGTTCCGATGGCCCTCTGAGCTCGATGGACTACCCGCTGTAGAGCTTTCCTTTCTGCCTCCGTGCAGCTGAGGTACCACACAGGGATGCCATGCGTTAGGATGCTCTCTATGGTGCAGCGGTAGAAGGTCGTCAGCAGCTGTTGGGGTAGACCAGACTTTTTCAGTGTTCTTAAGTAGAACAGTCTTTGTTGTGCCTTCTTGACCAGCGCAGCAGTGTTGTTGGACCATGTTAGGTCCTCCGAAATGTGAGTGCCCAGAAACTTGAAGCTGGACACTCTCTCCACACTGTCCCCGTTGATAGAGATCGGGGCATATTCCCCGTTATGTGACCTACGGAAGTTGATGATCAGCTCCTTGGTCTTGGTGGTATTTAGGGACAGGTTGTTATCCGAGCACCAGTCCGCCAGGTTCTGCACTTCCGCTCTATAGTTTGTTGCATCCCCGTTGGTGATCAGCCCGATCACCGTTGTGTCATCTGCAAACTTGACAATGGTGTTGGTGTCGAATGCAGGAACACAGTCGTGTGTGAAGAGGGAGTAGAGCATGGGGCTCAGAACACAGCCCTGTGGTGTGCCGGTACTCAGGGTGATAGTGGAGGACAGGTGCGGGCCCATTCTCACTGCCTGCGGTCGTTCCAGCAGGAAGTCCAGGATCCAGTCACATAATGACGAGCTAAGGCCTAGCTGGTGGAGTTTGGTGATGAGCTTGGTGGGGATTACCGTGTTGAAGGCGGAGCTATAGTCTATGAATAGCATCCTCACGTACGTGCCCTGTCTCTCTAGGTGAGTCAGGACAGTGTGAAGAGCCAGAGAGATGGCGTCCTCTGTAGATCTATTTGCCCTGTATGCAAATTGATGTGGGTCCAGTGAGTCAGGGATGCTGGATTTGATGTGTGAGAGGACCAGCCTCTCAAAGCACTTCATGACTATCGGCGTTAGGGCAACCGGGCGGTAGTCGTTCAGGTTGGAGATCTTTGCTTTTTTCGGCACCGGAACTATGATAGCCGACTTCAGGCACTTGGGGACCGTAGCTAGAGATAATGACAGGTTAAAGATCCTGGTGAATACCTCAGCCAGCTGTTCAGCACAGTCCTTCAGTACCCTTCCTTGAACACCATCCGGTCCTGCAGCCTTGCGTGGGTTGACCCTTTGCAGAGCGCGTTGTACCTCCTGTGTGCTCAGTTGCAAGACCTGTCCCAGCTGACAGTGTGGAAAATTGACTATCCACGACCTGTCCAGAAAGATCCTGACAAATTCAATCACGATCCATTCAGTTTACTCTCAATCAGCAGTAGAAGGTCTCTTCAATATTGCTGTTGGTCAGCACTTTATCACCAGTAAGCTGCTCGCCGATGTAAAACAGAAGACAGTGTCTAACGAGGGAAAGCACTCTAATATCCCTTATTTCCCCCGTATCCCTTAATTCCTTTAGCCCGAAGAGCTAAATCTAACTCTCCCTTGGAAACATCCAGTGAATTGGCCTCCACTGCCTTCTGTGGCAGAAAATTCCACAGATTCACAACTCTCTGGGTGAAGAGGTTTTTCCTCATCTCAGTCCTAAATGGTCTGCTCCTTTTTCTTAAACTGTGACTCCTGGTTCTGGACTCCCCCAACATTGAGAACATTTTTCCTGCATCTACCCTGTCAAATCCTTAAAGAATTTTATATGTTTCTATAAGATCCCCTCACATCCTTTAAAATTACAGTGAATACAGGCCCAGTCGCTCCATTCTTTAATCATATGTCAGTCCCGCTATCCCGGGAATTAACCTGGTGAACCTACGCTGCACTCCCTCAATAGCAATAATGTCCTTCCTCAAATTAGGAGACCAAAATTGCACACAATACTCCAGCTGTCCTCAATACTACCAGGGCCCTGTACAACTGCAGTAGGACCTCCTTGCTCCTAAACTCAAATCCTCTCACAATGAAGGCCAACGTGCCATTAGCTTTCTTCACTGCCTGCTGTACCTGCATGCTTACTTTCAGTGACTGATGTACAAGCACACCCAGGTCTCGTTACACCTCCCCTTTTCCTAATCTGACACCATTCAGATAATAATCTGCCTTCCTGTTCTTGCCACCAAAGTGGATAACCTCACATTTATTCACATTATACTGCATTTGCCATGCATCTGCCCACTATCCAAGTCACCCTGCAGCCTCATAGCATCCTCCTTGCAACTCACACTGCCACCCAGCTTTGTGTCATCCACAAACTTGGAGATGTCACATTTAATTCCCTCGCCTAAATTGTTAATATATATTGTAAATAACTGGGGTCCCAGCACCAAGCCTTGCGGCACCCCACTAGTCACTGCGATAATGGGACTAAGAGGGAGAGATAGATCAGCCATGATTGAATGGCGAAGTAGACTTGATGGGCCGAATGGTCTAATTATGCTCCTGGAACTTATGATCTTGTCGGAGCCTCAAGATGTGGCTGCAAGGAGCTTTTTCAGGGAGTGACCGGAGCCAAAACATCTTTGGCTGCTTTGTCAACGATTTTAATTGCTTCGTAAAGTGAGAGAAAACCTGAAATCGTGTTAACAATGAATATTGGTTTGCTGTCTGCTTACACCAAAACAGATAAGTTCTGAGTAAAACAGGAAAAGGAAATGATCTTTTTTTAAAGAGATACAATGTGGAAACAGGCCCTTTGGCCCATCGAGTCCGCACCGACCAGCGATCACCTGAGGTTGATTCCGCACTGTAAACTTATAAAAAATTTAAGGGATTGGACAGGCTAGATGCAGGAACAATGTTCCCGATGTTGGGGGAGGAGTCCAGAACCAGGGGTCACAGTGTAAGAATAAGGGGTCATCCATTTAGGACTGAGATGAGGGAAAACCTTTTCACCCAGAGTTGTGAATCTGTGGAATTCTCTGGCACAGAAGGCCGTGGAGGCCAATTCATTGGATTTTTTCAAGAGAGAGTTAGATAGAGCTCTTAGGGCTAATGCAATCAAGGGATATGGGGAGAAAGCAGGAACGGGTACTGATTCTGGATGATCAGCCATGATCATATTGAATGACCTACTCCTGCACCTATTTTCCATGTTTCTATCTCTAAACTAAACTAAACTAAACTCTAAACTAAACCAACACCTCCATTGGCCTCCTACACCAGTCTGTTCCTCCAACCCTGTTGCCAGGACTTGGGGGCCTGAGCTAAAAGGAGACAATAGACAATAGACAATAGGTGCAGGAGTACGCCATTCGGCCCTTCGAGCCAGCACCGCCATTCAATGTGATCATGGGTGATCATTCACAATCAGTACCCCGTTCCTGCCTTCTCCCCATACCCCCCTGACTCCGCTATCATTAAGAGCTCTATCTAACTCTCTCTTGAAAGCATCCACAGGATCGGCCTCCACTGCCATCTGAGGCAGAGATTTCTACAGAGATTGGGCAAGCTAGGAATTTATTCCTTAGATAGCACGTGGCTAAGGGTTGATCTTGCAGAGGTGTGTAAAATCATGAGGGGAACAGATGGGGTGAATGTTCAGTGTCTTTTATCCAGGGTTAGAGGAATCGCGAACCAGAGGACAGAATGGTGAAAAGGCCTGGATCGAGTGGATGTGGAGACGATGTTTCCACCAGTGGGAGAGTCTAGGACCAGAGCGCACACCCTCGGAATAAAAGGACGTTCCTTTTGGAAGGAGATGATGAGGAAGAATTTATTTAGTTGGAGGGTGGTAAATCTGTGGAATTCATTGCCACAGAAGGCTGTGGAGGCCAAGTCAGTGGATATTTTTAAGGCAGATTGAGAATGATCAGCCATGATCACATTGAATGGCGATGCTGGCTCGAAGGGCCGAATGGCCTACTCCTGCACCTATTGTCTATTGTCTATTGTCAGACACATCCATGATTAGTCCGGGTGACAGGGGTTATGGGGAGAAGGCAGGAGAATGGGTTTAAGAGGGAGAGATAGATCAGCCACGATTGAATGGCGGAGTAGACTTGATGGGCCGAAAGACCTAATTCTGCTCCTATCACTTATGAATTTTATGACAAGGGTTTAATGTAAGAGCGGAAAGATTTAATGAAAACCTGACAGGCAACTTCTCCACACAGTGGGTAAATGGAACGAGCTGCCAGAGGTGGTAGTCGAGCCAGGTGCTGTAACAACATTTAAAAGACATTTGGACAGGAACATGAATAGGAAACGTTTCAAGGCTTATGTGTCAAATGCAGGTAAGTGGTACTACCTTAGGTGGGCCATCTTGGTCGGCATGGACAAGGTGGGCCGAAGGGCCTGTTTCCATGCTGTATGACTCTGACCCTAACCCACAACAATATCTAGACTTAACTTAGAGAGTATTTGCCAATTAACGGTTTCAGACAATATTGATAAATGTCCCATGAAAAGATGATGGAGAATAAATAATGTTGTAGCTGTTTTGGACGTTTGCAATAGAAAACACGTTCTAATATTAGCTCCTCTATTACATGCAGGGAACTTGCACTCAATACTTTACTTGAAATTATTCCTTAATCACTCTCAATACTCAATACGTATATTCAATAAGGGATGGCACGGTGGCGCAGCGGTAGAGTTGCTGCCTTACAGCGCCAGAGACCCGAGTTCGATCCCGACTGCGGGTGTCGTCTGTACGGAGTTTGTACGTTCTCTCCGTGACCTGCTCGGTGAAGATTTCACCGAGATCTTCGGTTTCCTCCCACACTCCAAAGACGTACAGGTTTGTAGGTTAATTGGCTTGGTAGAAACGTAAATTGTCCCGAGTGTGTGCAGGGTAGTGTTAATGTGCGGGGATCGCCGGTCGTTGCGGACACGGTGGGCCGATGGACCGGTTTCCGCGCTGTATCTCTAAAACTAAAAACTGGAAAAACTCCATGCTTACAAGATGGCGCTGGAGTCAGGTGACTTCATTCCCAGAAGCAGACCTGCTATCACAACTCACAACCGATCCACTCTCTTAAACCTCGACTCCAACAGCAGCATTTCTATTCCCTTACCCTGAATCTGTACACTGTGGGCACGGCTCACATATAGTAATCACATATGGTCTTTCCGCTGTCTGATTAGCGCGCAGCCAAAAAAAAAAAGCTTTTCACTGCATGTGGCAATAAACTAGACTAAACTAAACTAAACTTTCTTGTTGTTGACAGGTTTTTGAACATTTGATCTTTTATGCATTTGAGCTCCATAATTCCTGGGAGAATATGGATCTAAAATTAGCTTCCGAAGAAGGATCTCGACCTGAAAAGTCGCCCGCTCCTTCTCTCCAGAGAAGAGTGCCTGAGTTACGCCAGCATTTTGTGTCCACCTAAAATTAGCTTCTGTCAGGTACTGTTTGCAGAATCACTGGCAAGAACGTGCAGTAAGGCATCGGTTGGTTCATTAATACTAAACATGCTTTTGTTTTTGTGTTAACAAAGAACAGGCCTTCAAATGCCAAGAGTACTGAAACCTCATTAAAACCCCCCATTGATTAACTGGATTTTAAGGTTGCTTACAACCCGAGACTGAATATTTGACTGGTATTTAAGTTTTGTTTATACCATGAGAAGAAAAGAGATGACAAGGCAAATCTTTCTCCTTGAAATTGCTGTTCCATTTGGAAATGCACTTTTTGCTGTTGAAATCTTAGACGCTTGCAGACCGCCATGCATGTGTTGACAATTTTACTTGAGACTTCAGAGATGCAGCCTTTTGGCACACCGGGTCAGCCATCACCAACCAGCCATCACCCTGTATACCGGCACCAGGCTACACACCAGGGACAATTTACAATCTACAGAGGCCAATTAACCTGCAAACCCGCACGTCTTTGGGATGTAGAGGGAAACCGGAGCGCCCGGAGAAAGCACACGCGGTCACAGGGAGGACGTACAATCTCCGTACAGGCAACACCCATAGTCAGGATCGAGCCCGGCTCTCTGGTGCTGCAAGGCATCAACTCTACCGCTGTGACATCCAAGGCTTATTTGGTATCCATTGGCACCAAGTTTCTGCAGAGCACTTGGAGGGGTCCAGCCTTGCCGTGGTGATCCCTGTAGGACCCTCAGATACCTGGAGCAACATTATCACCAAAATCCATTTGGTTCACAAAAGCTCAAGAGGAAGATGAATCTGCCATTCTCAATCTAGAACATAGAACACCACACCACAGGGACACGCCCTGCAACTCACAATGCCTGTGCCAACATGATGCCAAGAACACCCCTTATCTGCCTGCACGTAACCCCTATCCCTCCATCCCTGCATATTCATGCGCTTATCCAAAAGCCTCTTTAAAACATTTGTATTTGCCTCCACCACCACTCCCTGCAGTGCATTCCAGTCTTAGTGTTCTCCAGGAAAGGACTGCAGATGCTGGTTTATACCGCAGATAGACACAAAATGCTGGAGTAACTCAGCGGAACAGGCAGCATCTCAAGTACCTGTACCTCACTGTTATTGTGCAAAGGACAATAAACTTGACTTGAGTTTACTTGAGTTGTCACACCGCAGAATGGTGGACTGCAGAGTTTCAATCTGTAATTCATGTATATATTCTCATTGCTGATATTGGGTATTGATATCAGTAAAATGTTAAACATCTATCATCTATTTCATTCTTCTCATGTTTAAATTATAATGTTTTATTCTTAATTGTTTACTGTATGTCGTGTTGTTATTTGCGAGCACAGAACCAAGGCAAATTTCTTGTACGTATACATACTTGGCTAATAACATTTATTAAATTGAATCAAATTCAATTCAATTCAATTCAATTCAATTCAATTCAATTCAATTCAAATTCAAATTCAAATTCAAATTCAATTCAATCTATTGACGAATTTTGGAATCCTGCTTACATCAACCAGTTTTCTTTTGAAGTTATTGAAGTATTTGAAGATCTCGGAGAAAACCCACGCAGGTCACGGGGAGAACGTACAAACTCCGTACAGCTAAGCACCCGTGGTCAGGATCGAATAAGGGGTAGGCTATTTAGAACTGAGATGAAGAAAAACCTTTTCAGTCAGAGAGTTGTGAATCTGTGGAACTCTCTGCCTCAGAAGGCAGTGGAGGCCAATTCTCTTAATGCATTCAAGAGAGAGCTAGATAGAGCTCTTAAGGATAGCGGAGTCAGGGGGTATAGGGAGAAGGCAGGAACGGGGTACTGATTGAGAATGATCAGCCATGATCACATTGAATGGCGGTGCTGGCTCGAAGGGCCGAATGGCCTACTCCTGCACCTATTGTCTATTGTCTATTGTATTTATTGTATTATTGTGATTTTCAGCTGCACCCAATAATTAAATATGTTGATTCAGGACTGAATTCCCAATTCCCAATGGTGGGAGTTAAACCCACTGCTCTTGTGACTTGCCACTGGGGAAAAGGCTGAGGCAAATAACCACCACCATCCCACAAAGCCAATAAGATCCATCGGCATCGACACAAAAAGCTGGAGTAACTCAGCAGGGCAGGCAGCAGCTCTGGAGAGAAGGAACGGGTCTCGACCCGAAACGTCACCCATTCCTTCTCTCCAGGGATGCTGCCTGTCCCACTTTGTTACTCCAGCATTTTGTGTCTATCTTCAGTGTAAACCAGCAGCTGCAGTTTCTCCCTGCATATTATGTAAGACCCATGAGCAATCTCCTGATTTAAAGGGCTATTAGATTCCGAGCAAGTGGAATCGAATCATTTTGAGCGTTGTAATTGAAACAGGCATGTTTAACTTTTTTTTAAAAATCAAATAGTTCACTGAACCACATTAATGCTGTTTAAGTGAAAGATGAGGGTTTTTTTTATTAATCTTAAACGCAGGGAAAGAACGTTGAGAGGAAATGTGCCTGCGTTCTTCTGAGCGAGGTCAGAAATCCACTTTGTCTAAGCACAAAGTATTAAGACGTAGGGACATTACCTAAAGCTGTGCTGATCTGAAGCACTTGACACATGACGTCAATGGATATTGATGTGAAATTTTAGTTTAGAGATACAGCGCAGAAACAAGCCATTCGGCCCATTGGGTCAGCACCGACCAGCGATCCCCGCACACTAACACACGCTAGGGACAATTTTATATTTATACCAAGCCAATTAACCTACAAACCTGTACGTCTTTGGAGTGTGGGAGGAAACCAATCTCAGAGAAAACCTACGCGGTTACGGTCTGCACATTCCGTACAGACAGCGCCCGTGGTTAGGATCGAACCGGTGTCTCTGGCGCTGTAAGGCAGCAACTCTACCGCTGCACCACCGTACCGCCCAAATATTTAACTATATTCTAGCCAGATGATTTTTAAAGTCAGTGCAGTTAGCATATTTTTACCTGCTTTTCTGTTTGTCATCCAATAATTGTTAGTTTAGTTTATTGTCACGTGTACCGAGGTACAGTGAACAGCTTTTGTTGTGCGCTAACCAGTCAGCGGAAAGACTGTACGTTATTGCAATTGAACCATCCACAGTGTACAGATACATGACAAAGGGAATAACGGTTTGAGCAAGATAAAGTCCGATTCAATATAATCCGAAGGTCTCCTATGAGGTAGTTAGTAGCGCAGGACTGCTCTCTGATTGTTGGTAGGATGGTTCGGATGTCTGATAACAGCTGGGAAGAATCTGTCCCTGAATCTGGAGGAGCGCGTTTTCACACTTTTATACCTTTTGCCCGATAGGAAAGGGGAGAAAAGAGAGTGGCCAGGGTGCGACCAGCCCTTGATGATGCTGCTGGTCTTGCCGAGGCAGCGTGAGGTATAACTGGAGTCAACAGAAGGGAGGTCGGTTTGTGCGATGGTCTGGGCTGCATTCACAATTCGCTGGAGTGTGGGAGGAAACCGATCTTGGTTGCGGATTGCGGTCTTGGATAGAGCTGATCCCAAACCAAGCTGTGATGCATCCTGATAAGATGCTTTCTACGGTGCATTTATAGAAGATGGTGAGAGTTGTAGGGGACGTGCCGAAATCCCTAAGTCTTCTGAGGAAGTAGAGGTGTTGGTGGTTGTTGCTTCAATGTGGGTGGTCCAGGAGAAGGTATTGGCGATATTGACTCCTAGGAATTTGAAGTTCTCAACCATCTCTACTTTGGCGCCGTTAATGCAAACTGGAGCGTGTGTCCCGCTTCACATCCTGAAGCCGATCACCATCTCCTGTGTCTTTCTGACATTGAGGGAAAGGTTGCTGCCTCGACACACGAGGTTCTCGAACCCGATCACCGTGAGGTGCAGATGGAGTCAATGGAAGTCATGTGTAGCATTCTGAAAGTTAAATGGAAATCGTGCGGAGTTGCCAATCGCTGTTGGCATTGGGAGAGGAGAGAAGAGGGAGTATCTGGGGTGAGACTCTATTGAGCATTTATTTCTTGTCTCTCTCCTGATGAAATGGGGGTTTTTTCATTCTCTTGACACCTGTTCCCATGGTAGTTGGAGCAGATTAAAAATGAGAGGAGATTTCTTCACTTAGTGCACCATCTGCTGTTGTGTTACGACTGGGATGTTCAAATAGGTTTCTATTAAATAGCTTCGCAGAGAGTTCTTCACTCATAGGCTGGTGCGCAAGGCCCCAATGGACGCCAAACATCCTTTGAACCACCTCGCCCAGGATTCACAGCAACTGGGACCTCAACGCCTGTCATCTCATCACCCTTTCTCCCGTCATGCAGCGACCCTCTGTGGCTCCGGTTTCAACATACTAGGAGCATGGAGAACCAGCTGGGAACAGACATCGCCACCTCCTCAATTCACCGAACACCACAGCCCCACCCGGCTCGGACACGCCCCGCAAAGAGTGGGTCGCCCTGAACCGGCTCCGCACAGGGGTCGGCCGGTTCAACGCCAACGTGCATCGTTGGGGGTTGCGTCCATCAGCAGCCTGCGTGTGCGGAGCAGACCAGCAAACAGCGCAGCACGGCATTTTCGACCGCGCTGTCCTCCGTCCCCCTGGTGGAGGGGTAGACCTCACGGCCCTCGACAACAGCACATTGCACTGGCTACTGCGCCTGGAGGGCGTTACATAACCTCTGCTGCCTCAAACGCAAGAAGAAGAAATAGGTTTCTCGGTTTAAATAAATCTCCATCGAATGGGTGCATTCAATCTCACTTGCTTTTGTTTTGCACACTTGTATATATCCAGTCTTCATGAAGATGCTTCCATTTTACAACATCCAGTCATTATTCTGTTACGTTGCTGCAGGTCAGAATGTCATTGTTCGATCTGGGACAGTTGGCAGCGAAACACTCCTGACTCTTGACGACTCTTACGGTCTGAAATCTATCATGGCTGTAGAACAGTACCACATGGGAACAGGCCCTTCAGCCCACAATGTTTGTGCAGAACATGTTGCCTAGTTGCAGATAGACACAAAAACCTGGAGTAACTCAACGGGTCAGATGGCATGTGGAGGAAAGAACTGCAGATGCTGGTTTAAATCGAAGGTAGACACAAAATGCTGGAGTAGCTCAGCGGGACAGGCAGCATCTCTGGGGAGAAGGAATGGGTGACGTTTCGGGTCGAGACCCTTCTTCAGTCTTGACCTGAAACCTCACCCATTCCTTCTCTCCAGTGATGCTGTCTGTCCCGCTGAGATACTCCAGCTTTTTGCGTCTATCTTCAGTTTAAACCAGCATCTGCAATTCCTTTCTACACACGTTGCCTAGCTGAATTGATTTCATCTGCCAGCAAGTGATCCATACCCCCTCATTCCCTGCAAATCCATGTGCCTATCTAAAAGCTTATGAAACGCCTCTATCATATCAGCCTCCACCCTGGCAATGCATTCCAGAACTTCTGGCCAAGAGATATTTAAAGTCAGTTCACTTGACATATTTTTACCTGTTTTTTTTGGTTCTTGACTTTTTTTGCATTCCTTTATCCATTGTTAACTTCTCATTAATATATACCCCACTGCCAAATAATGGTGATGTAAAACTTCAATAATCCAACACCCTTGCATCTCTGGTAGAGAAGAGGAAGAGCAAATTCTCTCAACTATCGGATGTAATCCTGTTAATATCCGAACACGTTTTACGTTTTCTTCAAGTAAACATGTTACACAGTAATACGTTTTCCAATGAATACATGGAAAACATGTTGCCCTGGTGGCAGAAACAGGGAACTACAGATGCTGGTTAACATCAAAGACAGACGCAAAAGAGCTGAAGAAGGGTCCTGACCCACAACGTCACCCGTCCTTTTTGTCCGGAGATGCTGCCTGACCCGCTGAGTTACTCCAGTACTTTGTGTCTATCTTGTACAGTGTCTATCTTGTACAGTGTCTATCTACCCACCAAGTTTGGACCAAGTGTGGACAAGAATCTCTGATTGCACATGGGGTAGAAATGTACTGCTGAGGCCCTATAAGGCACTGGTCAGGCCGCAGTTGGAGTACTGTGAGCAAATTTGGGCACCATATCTGAGGAAGGTTGTGCTGGCTCTGGAGAGGGTCCAGAGGAGGTTATACAAGAATGATCAAAGGGATGAGTGGGTTGACATATGATGAGCATTTGACAGCACTGGAGTTTAGAAGGTTGAGGGGAGGGACCTCATTGAAACTTACAGAATAACGAAAGGCCTGGATAGCATGGATGTGGAGAGGATGTTTCCACTGGTGGGAGAGTCTAGGACCAGAGGTCATAGGTTCAGAATTAAAGGGTGCCCTTTTAGAAAGGAGACGAGGAGAAATTTATTTCGTCAGGTTAGTGAATCTGTGGAACAGAAGGCTGTGGAGGGCAAGTCAGTGGATATTTTTAAGGCAGAGATAGACAAATTCTCGATTAGAACGGGTGTCAAGGGTCATGGAGAGAAGGCCATAAAATGGGATTAGGAGGCGGAGATCAGCCATGATTGAATGGCGGAGTAGAGTCGATGGGCCGAATGGCCTAATTCTACTCCTAAACTTGTGAACTCTTCCAACCCTCACCCTGGACGTCAGTTCACATTTAGACTAATACGTGCCGTCGGTGTAGGATAATCGGAATTTCCGAACAAACAGGGCGCAGCGGTAGAGTTGCTGCCTTACAGCGAATGCAGCGCCGGAGACCCGGGTTCCATCCCGCTTGTCTGTATGGACTTTGCACGCCCTCCCCGTGACCTGCGTGGGTTTTCTCCAAGATCTTCTGTTTCCTCCCACACTCCAAAGACGTACAGGTTTGTAGGATAATTGGCTTGGTAAATGTAAAAATTGTCCCCTGTGTGTGTAGGGTAGTGTTAATATGCAGGGATCGCTGGTCAGCGCGGACTCGGTGGGCCGAAAGGGCCTGTTTCCTCGTTGTATCTCTAAACTAAACTAAACTATACCAGTTTATCGCAATGAGATTAGTTCTTGATTACATGCATGCCTGTTTATTTATCTACTACATGTGTTTCTATTTTCAATTCTAGCACAAGGAGCTGTCTTCCATGAGGACTGCTAATTACACAAGTGTACCTTGGTCACCACTGCTATTCCAAACATTTAGCGTGCCTTGCTTGCAGCTGTTTGATCTCATTTGAACTCATTTAAACATCATTAATATGCTACAAGAATGTTTTGCCGTTCATCAGCGAGGGGCAGGAACAGCTCTTGTTCATTGTCGGATGGCGGGCTCGTTAAAAGTCTATCCCACCTCCAAATCATTTGCTAAAGTGCTCTGAGACTGAGTGGAGCAGGTGTGTTATTCTCAGGTATAAAGCACCCACGGTCTATTCTAGCCCTCAGAAGTATACAGTGTGATATTGTTGCCAAGTTTCAGGATTATCCCTGATGTGAATTCATATATAATTATAATTAACCAGAGTTAGAAGTGAGACTTTAATCTGCCAGGGACACAGGAAACGTAGGCGATTCTGTCCCTTCAGTGAATTATTTTAGAATCATAATTTATAATATTTATGATTATGGGTCGGCACGGTGGCGCAGCGGTAGAGTTGCTGCCTTACAAGCGCCAGAGACCCTGGGTTCGATCCTGACTGCGGGTGTTGTCTGTACGGAGTTTGTACGTTCTCCCCGTGAGCTGTGTGGGTTTTCTCCTGGAGCTCCGGTTTCCTCCCACACTCCAAAGACGTACAGGTTTGTTGGTTAATTGGCTTGGTATAAGCATGAATTGCCCTTAGTGTGTGTAGGATAGTGTTGGTGTGCGGGGTGATCGCTGGTCGGTGCGGACCCGTTGGGCCGAAGGGCCTGTTTCCGTGCTGTATCTCTAAACTAAACTAAAGGAAACTAAAGTAAACATAGAGTCGTGGGACCAATCAGTGCGGAAACAGAAACCTTCAGCCCAACTGTAGGATCAAGGAACTGTAGATGCTGGTTTCTATCAAAGCTAGACACAATGTGCTAGAGCAACTCAGCGGGCCAGGCAGCATCTCTGAAGAATATGGATAGGTGACATTTTGGATTTGGTCTCAAGAAGAGTCCCGACCCAAAATGTCACACGTCCCTTTTCTCTCGAGATGCTGCCTGATCCGTCTTTCCTACAGACCAACTCATCCATGCCGAACAAGATTCCTCATCTAAGCTTGTCCCTTTTGCCTTTGTTTGACCCATATTTCTCTCAGCTTGTCCATGTGTCTTTTAAATATTGTTGTAGTACCTTCCTCAACTACCTCCTCCAGTAACCCATTCCATATTCCCACTACCCTCCCTGTAACAAACTTAATGTCCTTGTCACCTTCTCTATTTCCACCTATGTCCCTCCCTCTGGTTTTACCCTTCCTCTTCTCTCTTATTTCCGAGGTGGAATGAATTTTTGTTTTTGGTGTTCCAGCCCATCGTTCTGCTGTGTGACCCATTAACAGTTTTGCTTAAGATAGACACAAAAAGCTGGAGTAACTCAGCGGGTCAGGCAGCGTCTCTGGAGAAAAGGAGTAGGAGATGTTTCGGGTTAGAACCTCGAGACCTGTGACTCGAAGCGTCACCTATTCCCTTTCTCCAGAGATGCTGCCTGACCCGCTGTGTTACTCCAGCATTCTGTGTCTATCTTCTGTTTAAATCAGATGCAGAGGGGGGTGGGTCTGGGACGCCAGAATGCACTGCTGAGCCTACTGGAGACGTCGTGGGTCCAATCAGCGAAACGTCGATGAAAGTAGGTGCCCACTTGATAACCCCAATGACGTGTCTGCCTAGCCTTTCTCAACATTGGAGGAGCATAGGTGAGTGCATAAGCCTCCCATCACCACCGGGAGCAAGTTGACAATTGGCACTTTGGATTTCTAACATCTTGTCCTGTGTATTTGGAAACAAGCATCTACAGTTCCTTCCTACAGGGTTTGCTTAGAATATTGTGGGCATTCTCTGATCTAGTTCATTGAGAACATCCACAAAACGATCCATCTCCAAAGAAGATAATTCATATTTCTCCCTATTAGAGACCCTCGGACTATCTTTAATCGGACATCACTAGACTCTATCTTGCACCAATGCACCAAAAGCTTCTCACTGTACCTCGGCTCATGTGACAATGAACTAAACTCTGACAGCACACGTCAACACAGACAACTGTTCCCATCTGATGATGGCATGCAGTGACGGTGGCAGAGTAGGAGTGTGGGCAATAATGGAGTGAAAGGCCGAAAGAATGCGTCATCGCAAGAAGGCAGATCAAGAATTTTTGCTGAAGTCATTCAACCCTGAAAGGATTTCTGCAAAACTCTCTGTGAATAGCTAACCAAGCAAACAAAGGCCTTGTGGAAAGAAAATGGAGACAAATCGATAAATCAATGCCCAATCCAAGGCTTATTGATGGAGTTATTTTTGCTCCTGATCCCATTTAGTGGAAGACTATAATGTGGGTAGCTTTAGAAGGTTTGAGTAACGCAACAGCATGAACGACAAAATCCTACACCTCTTTAAAAAGAAGCAGATTCAATATCACCTTGATAAGGCACATCGTGCTGGAGTAGCTCTGCGGGTCAGGCAGCATAGAGTCATGCAGCGTAGAAACAGGTCCTTCAGCCCAACTTGCCCACGCCGACCAACATGCCACATCTACACTGGTCCCACCTGCCTGTGTTTAGTCCATGTCGCTCTAAACCTATCCTATCCATGTAATAATAATAATAATAATAATAAACATTTATTTTTTATAGCGCTTTTCCAAATGCTCAAAGACGCTTTACAAAAACAGTCAAGACATCAAAACAAACAAACGAACTGTCTTGACGGAGAAGCGGAGAACAAATAGCGCCAGCGTCCTCTCACGTCAGGGTCCGGCAGTAGACAATAAAGAACACAAGACACACAATTACAATTTAACACAAACAGCCATCACAGTGATTGCTCCAGGCACACCCTCACTGTGATGGAAGGCAAAGAAAAGTCTTATCTCCTCCTCATTCTTCTCCCATGGTGCCACGAGGTGATCGAGGCTCTCAACGTTTGAAGCCCCCACTGGGTGATGGAAAGTCCCAGGGTCGAGCCGAGCAGGCCGATGAAGGTCCTGAGCCCCCACCAGCCGATGAAAAATGCCGCGGCCAGACCACGCAGGGCGATGAAGGTCCTGCGAGCGGGTCAATCAACCTCGCGCTTCGGGGCAGTCGAAGCTGCTACGGCTGGAGCTCCCGAAAGCCGGTTGCCAGCCAGCGACCTGCGAGCTCCCGATGTTGCGGTCTGCAGGGCCCACGGCCGAAGCCTCCGAGATGGTAAGTCCAGGCCCTGCGACCGGAGTCTTCAAGGTCGATCCCAGCTGGAGGCCGCCGACTCTACAGTGTTAGGCCGTAGCGCGAACGGAGATAAGACACGGAAAAAGGTTGCATCTCCGTTGAGGAGGCGATTAGAAAAAAGGTTCCCTCCCTCCCCCCCCCCCCCCCCCCCCCCCCCACATATACAGAGTTAAAAATAAATCAAAAGATACATTTAAACGATAACAATAGACAAAAAAACAAAAAAAAGACCGAGAGACTGCCGGTGAGCCGCAGATGCAGAACACAGCCACGCCCCTTTCCAAATGCCATGTACCTGTCCAAATGTTTTTTAAACCTGTCTAAATGTCTTTTAAGCATTGTCACAGTACCTGACTCGACCTCCTTCTCTGGCAGCTCGTTCCATTGACCGACCACCCTTTGTGTAAAACAAGTTGGCCCTCAGGTTCCTATTAACCCTTTCCCCCCTCACCTTAAACCTATTTGTAAGATGATTAGTGCGGGTGTCAGGGGTTATGGGTGGAAGGCAGGAGAATGGGGTTGAGAGGGAGAGATAGGTCAGCCACGATTGAATGGTGGAGTAGACTTGATGGGCTGAACGGCCTAATTCTGCCTCTAGAACTTCTGAACTTATGTACTCTGGATCTTGATTCCCCCACTCTGGGTAAAAGACTGTGTGCATTTATCCAATCTATTCCTCTCTTGATCTCTTTAACATCACCCCTCATCCTCCCGCATCGCAGTAGTGAGTGTTTGCGGCCATGTTTTGGGTCAGGACACTTCTTCAGATCCTTCTTCTCAAACATCACCGAGCTTAACGAGTGTAGTCCAGTGTGTGCGTATGCCTCTAAAATTAGGATATAGATTTCACATCATGAAACATTTTCACTGTGTGGCATGAAGAATCAGTGCACTGGCTTATCACACCAACCATGACATCCTGTCACTTTGATTTACTTATGTTTATCGGCACAGAGAGATGAGGATTAGATGGATCTCACTGATCAAAGACTTATCATAACTGAAATTTATTGATTTTGCCGAACACTAATACAAACCAACGAAAGAGCCTGAATTAAATCAAAAATAAAAACTATATATATATATATATATATATGTACTGTGATGTCTTTAGAGGTCGGGAGCTTTTCTCTTGAAGGTTGGGAGGTGTGGGTGCCGGAAATGAAGACAGAAAAGTTCTTGTTTTCAAACTTAAATTCCATACATTTAGTCTTTTCCAAAAACAGGTAAACTTAATTGTTTGCAGACAGGTACACAAAACCAAAACAGGTAGTTAAATCAAAACTGTAGCTTGCTGCCTTCTTACAAAATATGACTCAAACACTGCTTCTCTCCCTGTCTGCTCCAGTCGTTGTCTCTCTTTTAAAATACACTACTTCCCTTCCCTTTCCTTCTAGCTCTCTCACTGAGGCAATCAGCTCATCTGGTTCAGCTGGGCAGCAATCAGTGTCAGCAGCAATCAGTGTCAGCAGCAATCAGTGTCAGCAGCAATCAGTGTCAGCAGCAATCAGTGTCAGCAGGGCAGGCAGCCCTGCTGACTATGGGTTTTGTAGTCTTTTGCTGGCAGCCATGATGGTTTGTAGTCCTTGTTGCATCCACCGGGAGGAAATGTATCTCCCCTCTATGACTCTACCTCTCATGCACCTGTTCAGCCTACGCTGCCTCAGTAGAGCAGGCAAAATAATAAAAGATCCATCCCACCCCGGCCACCGTCTGTTTGTTCATCTGCCCTCTGGTCGACGTTACAGGTCGATCAAATCCCGAACAAACAGACTTAAAAACAGTTTTTACCCCAGGGCCATACGAGAACTGAACACTACCTTTGCACTAGGCAACACCGTTAAAAAATCTTGTACTTAATATAATTGTATTTAATTGTATTTATGTATTTATTTGTTTTTGCATTTATTGCATATATGTTTGTACGCACCGTCAGGATTGGCTATTTTTTAATTTCGTTGTACTCGTTGCAATGACAATAAATGAATATTATTATTATTATTATTATATCACAGTATGTATATATATATTGAGATTGGATCTGTTGTGATCTTGCTCCTTAGGTTCATAACTTGTACATCGCCTCCAGTCGGGAGGGTCGTTTCTGCAGGTAGAAATGAGGGTGAATATCATGATGGAAGTAGATAGGCTGAATGCACAAAGTATTTTACCCAGAGTAGGGGAATCAAGAACAAGAGGACATATGTTTAGTCAGAGGGTGGTGAATCTGTGGAATTCTTTGCCATAGAAGGCTGTGGAGGTCAAGTCAGTGGATATATTTAAGGCAGAGATAGATAGGTTCTTGATTAGTACGGGTGTCAGGGGTTATAGCGAGAAGGCGGGAGAATGGGGTTAGGAGGGGGAGATAGATCGGCCATGATTGAATGGCAGAGTAGACTTGATGGGCCGAATGGCCTAATTCTACTCCTCTCACTTATGTCCTTATGACCATATGTTCAAGGTGAGGAAGACAAGATTTAATATGAACCCGAGGGATAACTTTTCCACTCAGAGGGTTGTAGTGATACGGAACTCGCTGCCAGATGAGGTAGTTGAGGTAGATACTGGGCAGGTTCATGGACAGGAAAGGTTTAGAGGGATACGGGACAACCATGGGCAAATGGGACTAGCTTCGATGGGACATCTTTTGGGTGAGTTGGGCCGAAGGGCCTGTTTCCGTGCTGAATGAGTCTCTGACTAGGCAAAATTGAGGAGAGTATTCTATAATCCTTTTCTGTGGACAACATGAATTGGCTTCAATGAGATTGGAATTGAAGGCTTTGTGACCAAGTTTGCGGATGGCACGAAGATAGGTGGAGGGACAGGTAGTGTGGAGGAAATAAGGACTCTGCAGAAGGACTTGGATGGGTCGGGAGAGTGGGCAAAGTGGTGGCAGAAGGAATGCAGTGTAGAAAAGTACGCGGTCATGCACTTTGGAGGAAGCAGCACAGGGGTAGACTATTTTCTAAATGGGGAGGGGATTCAGAAATCGGAGATGCAGAGGGATTTCTGGCCCAATTTATTACTGTCACGTATTGTCATGGAATACGGTGAAAAGCCTTTTTTTTTTGTGTACTATACAGTCAAATCAGGTAACATAAATACAATCAAACCAAGCTAAATCACAGAGAGGTCAAACGAAGAAAAAGATACAGAGTGGAGAAGATAATTCTCAGCATAATTCTATTTCTAAATTCATCCATGAAACATTAACTGTTCTTTTCTTTCCAATGATCCTGTCTGGCCTCCTGATTTACCCAGCAAATACCCAGAGAAGTGTCCCCAAATAAGACCAAAAAAAAAGATAAGAATGGTAAATTAACAGAGTAAAAAGATGCAAAGATAAGATTGAAAATTGTATTTCTGGCCAACGTTTCTCTGAATGTCCCGAGTCTTTTCAGCAAACGCTCCTCCAATTAACACGCATCCATTTAATATTTAAACCCCTTTTTAACATTGATATACTTTTACATTTCACAGCAGATTGAAGACGACATCTCATAACAAAGCAATATAATGCACTGCCATATTTATGTCATTCTGCATCAGCTAGTTATTCATGTGTGAATTCAAAAATAGAGGCCTCCTTCGGGAAAGAAAATGCTTGAATTTATATTTTTCTCTGCGTGTTTTATGCAATAGAATGCCTTGCCATTTGTCGACTGGAGCTTTGTTTATTAAGCATAGAGCAGCTGTTGAAATGTAGAAGTTAGAATAACAGAAAACAGTTTTCTGAATTAGTTACTGCAAGGCAATCAGTTCTGTGTTTTGTACAATTAGACACGTATTAAAGTCAGATGTAATATGTTCATTATCCCTGTTCTTTTTCTCCATATTCAAATATTGATTTGCTCATGTTCACCAATCAAACAGTTACGAACATTCAGGAGCACTTCAGAATTAAAGTTAGCTATTGCTAATTACTGAAGTGTAGAACCGCTCCTGGAAAATTAAGTCATGATTGTTCAGCTATTTGGCAGCTAATGAACCGGTCTTTAATAAAAGCACAATAAAAAGTGTTAGCATATCAATTAATTCCCCACTCAGTATTCACCACAGCACACCTTAGGCTAATTATATTTCCAAAGACTTTAGAATAATCCAACAAAAAATAAAATAGACATGATGGGCTGAAGGGGTTGTTCTCATGGTGTCTTGTTCTGTGCTCTCGTGGTCAGAGTTTGGGTTAGTTTAGTTTAGAGATACAGTGCTGGATCAGCCCCTTCCGCCCACTGAGTCCGCGCCGACCAGCGATCCCCGCACACCAACACTATCCTACAAACACTGGGGAAACAGAAACATAGAAAGATAGAAAATAGGTGCATAAGTAGGCCATTCAGCCCTTCGAGCCAGCACCGCCATTCAATATGGTCATGGCTGATCAAAATCAGTACCCCGTTCTGGCTTTTTCCCCATATCCCTTGATTCCCTTAGCCCAAAGAGCTAAATCTAACTCTAGCTTGAAATTTACATTAATACCAAACCAATTAACCTACAAACCTGTATGTCTTTGTTTGTGTGGGAGTAAACCGAGGATCTCGGAAAAAACCCATGCAGGTCACGGGGAGAATGCACAAACTCCGTACAGACAGCACCTGTAGTGGGGATCGAACCTAGGTCTCTGGCGCTATAAGGCAGTCGCTCTACCGCTGCCATCCACAAGCTTCTCAAGGAAATTTGCTTAAACTGTGAGGGGATTTTTGGCCTCATGATGTGAAAAGAGGCACAGACAAGATGACCCAAAGGAGTCCGAACCATGAAATATGTGAGGGAGGGGGTGAGGGTGAGGGTGGTATGGACCTGCAAAGCAATGCTCCCATTCGTCGTTGCAACAGTAAAAGATTAAGCAAAGTATTCGCCAAGTTTTGAAACATCCCAAAATATCCCAAAATCTTCTACCAACATAGGAATAATAGAAAACCTATATGTCAAGAATATTATAAGGTCTTATAAAATTTATAACACATTAAATAAACTAAGAATGTAGGAAGTTGGAGGAGTATGGCCCTTCAGTCTGCTCACGATTCAACGTTACAGATCTAATCTTGATCTCAGCTCTCCATTAGAACCTGTTTCTCATTGTCCCTGTCCACATCCAGAGAACTGTCCTGCACCACTATCTACCTCATTGTTGACCCTCGCTCAGACTGGACTTTGCTGGCTTTACCTTGCACCTATCCTGTATCTGTGCACTGTAAATGGCTCGACTGTAATCGGGTGTATTGTCTTTTCGCTAACTGGTTAGCACGCAACAAAAGCTTTTCACTGTAACTCGGTACCCGGGACAATAAACGAAACTGAACTGAAACTGAACAGAACTATGTCAGCCATTTTGGGTAAATATGGACTTGGCCACTCCCCCCAAGGACCCTATGCTCATGAACATGTCTTGGCATCCTCCCAGCTACTGCATATGCCGTACTCCCGTTGGACTTCACTAAATGCATCACCTTCCACCTGTCTGTAATAAATTGCAGAGGAGGTTTACCAGAATCAAGTGTAGGAAGGAACTGCAGATGCAGTCTGAAGAAAGGTATCGACCCGAAACGTCACCCATTGTGTGTGTAGGATAGTGTTAGTGTGCGGGGGATCGCTGGTCGGCACGGACCCGGTGGGCCGAAGGGCCTGTTGCTGCGCTGTGTCTCCAAAAACTAATGCTTAGATGGGGCATCTTTGTCGCCATGGACGAGTTGGTACGAATCGCCTATTTCCCTGCTGTATAACTCTAGGACTCTGTGACTTTGCATAATCACAACAAACCGCATCAAACTAATGGAGATTTGTTTCTATATTTATATTTCTCGAAGAGACACACTCTGTCTGTTAATAAATTTTTACTTCACATTGAAGGTCAATGGGAAGCTTAAAATGGAGTGAAGATGTGCGATTTTTCTGTCATAAATTTAGATCTTATGTCATTCGTGATTAAACACGTAAGATGTGAATGTACTGCAGATGACAATCCAGGACTGCAATCTGCACTGTCTATCGAGACAGTAAACCTTGCTTTACTTGTTCAGCGCAACTCTCCGCAAAAACAGCTCAGTCTAGTTCTGCACTAAACAGCTGGTTAGCGATCAATGTGGCAAGGGGGAGGCGATAATGTGTGAAAACTCCTCGCACCGAGAACGTACAGGAATATGCTGCAATGTCCAACTCACCACAGCAACCTGCATCCTTTTTTAAACCAGTCTTTGCACTAGGTTAGATGCGTACTATATTTAGCAATGGATCTCATGCAACACGAAGCTACCTTCTCAATGTGGTATCGCACCTCGCGACTTCAGTGTGCACATGAAACACTTCGTCAACCTGACTTCTGTCTCGTTTAGATGGAAACAAAAAGCTGGAGTAGCCTCAGCGGTTCAGGCAGCATCTCTGGAGAGAAGGAATGGGTGACGTTTCGGGTTCCAAGACCCTTCTTCAGACACGAAGCGTCACCCATTCCTTCTCTCCAGAGTTGCTGCCCGTCCCGTTGAGTTGCTCCAGCTTTTTGTGTCTGTCTTTGGTTTAAACCGGCATCTCCAGTTCCTTCCTACACATTCTATGTGGTTTAGTTCTGTTTATAGATACAGAAACAGGCCCTTTGGCCCACCGAGTCCGCACCAACCAGTGATCCCCGCACTCTGCCACTATCCAACACACACACTAGGAACTATTTACATTTATACCAAGCCAATTAGCGTACAAAACCGCACGTCTTTGGAGTGTGGGTGGAAACCGAAGATTCCGGAGAAAACCCACGCGGGTCACGGGGAGAACGTACAAACCCCGTACAGACAGCGCCCATAGTCAGGATCGGACCTGGGTCTCTGGCGCTGTAAGGCAGCAACTCTACCGCTGCACCACCGTGCTGCCCGAGCCAGACACAGAATGCTAGAGGAACTCAGCAGGTCAGACAGCATCTGTGGAAGGAATGGGCAGGTGACATTCCAGGTCAGGATCCTTCTGACCATAAGCAATGTACGTGCAGAATATTGGACTCCACATTGCATTATTGTATCACTCACCTCTGTCGAATTGTGTAAATCAAAGTAGATTAGATTAAAGATAAAATGAATGAATTATGCCAGTGTTATACTAACAAAACTCTGGGGACCGTGTTATAGGAAAGATGTTGTCCAGCTGGAAAGGGTACAGAGAAGGTTTACGAGGATGTTGCCAGGACTCGAGGGTGTAAGCTACAGGCCGAGGTTGAGTAGGCTGGGACTCTATTCCTTGGAGCGCAGGAGGATGAGGGGTGATTTTATAGAGGTGTATAAGATCATGAGAGGAATAGATCAGGTAGATGCACAGAGTCTCTTGCCCAGAGTAGGTGAATCGAGGACCAGAGGACATAGGTTTAAGGTGAAGGGCAAGAGGTTTAATAGGAATCTGAGGGATAAAGGGTTGTTGGTATATGGAACAAGCTGCCAGAGAAGGTAGTTGAGGCAGGGACTAATCCAACATTTAAGAAACAGTGAGACAGGTGCCTGGATAGGACAGGTTTGGAGAGATATGGGCCAAATGGTAGCAGGTGGGACTAGTGTAGCTGGGACATGTTGGCCAATGTGGGCAAGTTGGGCTGATGGGGCCAGTTTCCACACTTTATCACTCTATGACTCTATATATATTTTTTTAAATGGTTGCCCTTATCACCTGTATGTTGTGTCAGGGCCAACTCATCCTTTGTAAAAGCAAAATGAAATAAGGAACTTATTTTTTAAATTTGTGTCACTCTTACAAGTCCCTATATATAGATCCCACTCAAGATTGTTTTGAAAAACAGCTTTCAATGCACACGGTATCTGTAATATTATCTTAATTGCATCTCTTCCGGCTTACAAGATTTATGAGCAACGTTTTACTGCATCTCATTTTAGCCGAGTCCCTCTACAAATGATGTTGTGTAATATCCCCTGTTTCAAATTGTTCTGTATCGGACATAAGGGGAAATAATGATTAAAGGATTCATGCAGCTAATTAACTTTGCACGTGACTAATTTATGAACAGTTAAAACAACACCGTGGGTTCAATATTAAAAAGATGTAAGACAAAGCAAAATGGTATTAATGTGTAGGAAGGAACTGCAGATGCTGGTTTAAACCGAAAAGCTGGAGCAACTCAGCGGGCCAGGCAGCGTCTCTGGAGAAAAGGAATAGGCGACATTTTGGGTGGGGACCCTTCTTCTCGGCCCGAAATGTCACCTATTCCCTTTCTCCAGAGATACTGTCTGACCCGCTGAGTTATTCCAGCTTTATGTGTCTAAAATGATGTTAATGTTGGAAATCTGAAATGTATCAAAGATACTAGAAATATCCAACAGCTATTTAGACCGGGTCCAGAGATCGAGAGAGATAAATGGCACTGGGCCCGGGTTCGATCCTGACTACAGGTGCTGCTTGTACGGTGTTTGTACGTTCTCCCCGTGACCTGCGTGGGTTTTCTCCGGGCGCTCCAGTTTCCTCCCACACTCCAAAGACGTGCAGGTTTGTCGGTTAATCGGCTTCCGTAAATTGCAAATTAGCCTGTACGTCTTTGGAGTGTGGGAGGAAACCGGAGCACCCGGGCGGGCGGTCACAGGGAGAAAGCGGACCACGCAAACTCCACGCAGACAGCAATAGGGGTCAGGATGGAACGCAGGTCTCCGATGCTGTGAGGCAGCGGGTCTACCAGCTGCGCCATTGCACTGTTCTTGTTCATTTGTTCTCTCTCTCTCTCTCCGTCTGTCTCTCTTCCGTGTTATCGCAGTAGGCAGAGACATTGTTCCCAAGCGTCTGCCAAGGCTGTTGTAGCTGCAGCCACTGGGAGAGGCACACACTGGGAAATGTGTGGTAACCACAGGCGAGCAGCCACGGAGTCGTGTCGTTTCAAACATGGTGTTTCCAGCAGCCAGCATGACAGAATACTTTCATCACACCTAGCAGAATCCTCCATATACTTGTCACCAGGTTCGTTATCGGGAGAAAAATCTCCAGTGAAACTCCATTTCTCCTTTGTGTAGGAAGGAACTTGCAAATGCTGGCTTACATCCATTTCTCCTTCACACTGTCTCAAGGCAGCTTTTTACAACATGACTAACAGAAATATGAGTTCTATCTAACTTTTTTCCACCCAGAGAGTTGTGCATTTGTAGAACTCTCTGCCACAGAAGGCAGAGGAGGCCAATTCACTGGATGAATGTAAAAGAGAGTTAGATACTCTAGGGGCTAGTGGAATCAAGGGATATGGGGAGAAGGCAGGCACAGGTTACTGATTGTGGATGATCAGCCACGATCACAATGAATGGCGGTGCTGGCTCGAAGGGCCAAATGGCCTCCTCCTGCACCTATTTTCTATGTTTCTCCGTTTCTATAAATGTATGAGGTAACAGGAGCACCCAGAGAAAACCCACACGATCGTAGGGAGAACGTACAAACTCCACACAGACAGCACCCGTAGTCAGAATTGAACCCGGGTCTCTGGCGCTGTCAGGCCACTGTGCCGCCCGATTTATGTTATTGAAAGCCTTTGTATACTTGTATCTTTATTAGAGAAGCCAATTGACCTAAAACCTGCAAACCTTTGGGATGCAGGAGGAAACTAGAGCACCCAGAGGAAACCCATGGAGTCACAGGAAGAACATGCAAACTCCTCACTGACAGCACCCATGGTCAAGATCAAAACTGGGTCTCTCTGACAGCATAGGGCAGCAGCTCTACCAGCTACTATATGTTCAATATTTATTCTCCATATACATTTTAAATTAGGATCATTAAAACAATAAACATGTACAAATTTATTGGGTCTTAGAGTGACACAGCGTGGAAATAGCCCCTTCAGCCCAACTTGCCCAAACCGACCAATATGTCCCCTCTACACTAGTCTACACTTGGTTTGGCCCATATCCCGCTAAACCTATCCTATCCATGTACCTGTCTAACTGTTTCTTAAACATTGCGATGGTACCTGCTCAACTACCTCCTCTGGCAGCTCGTTCCAAACACCCGCCACCCTTTGTGTGAAAAAGTTAACCCTCAGATTCTTATTAAATTTTCCCCCTTCACCTTAAACCTATGTCCTGTCGTTCTCGATTCCCCTACTCTGGGCAAGTGTGCATCTACCCGATCTATTCCTCTCATCTCATGACTTGTACATTCGTTAACAGTTCTATATATAAAGTAGGTTTCTTGATGAAAGGACTGGATTGTTAGAATGCTAGGATGGCACGGTGGCGCAGCGGTACAGCTACTGTGCTGGAGACCCGGGTTCGATCCCGACTACGGGGGGGTTCTGTCTGTACGGAGTTTGTACGTTCTCCCATTGACCTGTGTGGGTTTTCTCCGAGATCTTCGGTTTCCTCCCACACTCCAACGATGTACAGGTTTGTAGGTTAATTGGCTTGGTATACAGGTAAATTGTTCCTAGTGTGTGTAGGATAGTGTTAGTGTGCGAGGATCGCTGGTCGGTGTGGACTAAGTGGGCCAAAGGCACTGTTTCCGCGCTATATCTCTAAACTAAAAACTATACAGTATATAACAGTGACACTGAGCACAGTGTATAAGTCTGGCTGCAGTTAGAGTATGAATATCCCATCTAGCCCTGCATCTTCAAACACAAATTGCAGCATTGATAAAATGTCGGCAAGTTTAGGTGGTTATTGATAAAATAACTAACAATTTGAACTCTCAGTAACAATGATGGACAAGTTCCATCTGTGCCTACAAACAAACTCCAGACAGGTACTCCAGGGTGTTCAGTTTAGTTTAGTGTCATGTGTACCGAGGAACAGTGAAAAGCTTTTGTTGCGTGCTATCCAGTTCAGCAGAAAGACAATACCTGATTACAATCGAGCCATGATACGTGATAAGGGAATAACGTTTAGTGCAAGGTAAAGCCAGCAAAGTCCTATCAAAGAGAGTCCGAGGGTCACCAATGAGGTAGATAGTAGTTCAGCACTGCTCTCTGGTTGTGGTAGGGTTTTGACCGAGTGATGATGGAACAGCGATATATTTCCAAGTCAGATTGGTGTGCACGCCATGATTAAATCTGCACTGTATGTACGGTTTCTTTAAACATTGTGATAGTCCCTGCCTCAACTACCTCCTATGGAAGCTCGCTCCAAACACCCACCACCCTCTGTGTTAAAACGTTGCCCCTCAGGTTCCTCCTCAATCTTTCCCCCCTCACCTTTGTCCTCTCTCCTCTGGTTCTCGATTCATTTCTATAGCAAGATGTACGATCCCATCAGGCAAAAGTACAGGCAGAGAGAGTTTGCAAGTCAGATGAAAATGGTATAATAACACTTTACATCTCATGATTACCCACATAAATAGGCCATCAGGATTGCCAGCTGCTGAGAGGTTTACAGCGATTTCTAAACCTATAAATGAGCACAATCAGATGTTTGACTGTGATTCTGATCTATTTTGTCTTGTTACATATTTTTCTGAATACACTTAGACCTGTGTCAATTATGAGCAAACGGTGGCTCAGTGGTAGAGCTGCTGCCTTGCAGCGCCGGAGACCCGGGTTCAATAGACAATAGACAGTAGACAATAGGTGCAGGAGAAGGCTATTCGGCCCTTCGAGCCAGCACCGCCATTCAATGTGATCATGGCTGATCATTCTCAATCAGTACCCCGTTCCTGCTTTCTCCCCATACCCCCTGACTCCGCTACACTTAAGAGCTCTATCTAGCTCTCTCTTGAATGCATTCAGAGAATTGGCCTCCACTGCCTTCTGAGGCAGAGAGTTCCACAGATTCACAACTCTCTAACTGAAAAGGTTTTTCTTCATCTCAGTTCTAAATGGCGTACCCCTTATTCGATCCTGACCAAGGGTGCTTGGCTGTACGGGGTTTGTACGTTCTCCCCGTGACCTGCGTGGGTTTTCTCCGAGATCTTCGGTTTCATCCCACACTCCAAAGACGTACGGATATGTAGGTTAATTGGTTTGGTAAATTAAAAAAATTGCCCCCAGGGGGTGTAGGATAGAGTTAGCGTGTGGGGATCGCTGGTCGGCGCGGACCCTGTGGGCCGAAGGGCCTGTTTCCGCGCCGTATCTCTAAACTAAACTAAACCAAACCAGCAGAAGCAGGAGTAGGTAGCCTCAGTGGGTGGGCCCAGCATATGTTTTTGAAATACTTGCCTCACCTCCAGCTTTGTGCGTGTGAATCTTTCTCTCGCCTGACTTCAGTTTTGTATTTTTTTAAAGAACGACTGTGCAGAACTCAGCGGAGGGGTAGATCCTTACCTTCTCAAGGCGGTAACTCTGCAGGAGCTGACGGGCTGCGTGACACACACCCCATTGGTCCGCTGGCATTGATGCCCAGTGCGTTTTGGGCAGGGCACCCGATTGACTGTCGCTTCCCCACTGCCACATGTCCCGCACTGATCGAGCTGGACCCGAGCCCAGGATGATGTGAAAATACAGCAATGCAAAAGGGCACAGTACGCTTCACAAGCTGAACTGATCTGCAAGCCCGCTCCCCACCCCCAAAAAAAAGAAATGATTCATAATCTTGCAGCATCGGTCAATGAGGTTTTGCTTAGTTCTGTCTGGAGAGATACAATGCGGAAACAGGCCCTGCGGCCCACTGAGTCCACTCCGACCACCCACCAATAGTTCACACTCTGTGTCGGAAGGAACTGCAGATGCTGGTTTAATCCGACGATAGACACAAAAAGATGGCGTAACTCAGCGGGTCAGGCAGCATCCCTGGAGAGAAGGAATGGGTGACGTTTCAATAGACAATAGACAATAGACAATAGGTGCAGGAGGAGGCCATTCAGCCCTTCGAGCCAGCACCGCCATTCAATGTGATTATGGCTGATCATTCTCAATCAGTACCCCGTTCCTGCCTTCTCCCCATACCCCCTGACTCCGCTATCCTTAAGAGCTCTATCCAGCTCTCTCTTGAATGCATTCAGAGAATTGGCCTCCACTGCCTTCTGAGGCAGTGAATTCCACAGATTCACAACTCTCTAACTGAAAAAGTTTTTCCTCATCTCAGTTCTAAATGGCCTACCCCTTATTCTTAAACTGTGGCCCCTTGATCTGGACTCCCTCAACATTGGGGAACATGTTTCCTGCCTCTAACGTGTCCAACCCCTTAATAATCTTATACGTTTCGTATAAGAGGAGAGATCTCCTCTCATTCTTCTAAATTCCAGTGTATACAAGCCTAGTCGCTCCAGGTTGGGTCGAGAGCCCTTCTTCAGACCTGAAACATCACCCATTCCTTCTCTCCAAGATGCTGCCTGACCTGCTGAGTTACTCCAGCATTTTGTGATACCTAAACTAAACTAAGGGTTATTGGGAAGAAGAAAGGAGATTAGGATTGAGCGGGAAAGATAGATCTGCCGTGATTCAATGGCAGAGTAGACTCGATGGGCCGAATGGCCAAATTCTGCTCCAGTGTCTGCATTTTGTTCATCAGTTCATGTTATTATAGCAGGACCATGATACCCTTGGCTTTGCAATTGATTACAATTGACAAGCATTCTGATTTCCCCTGACATTGAAAAGCATTTCAAAACTATTTAAAATCAATACAGAAATTGTAAAAGACGATGAAAATGTTAAAAAAAAACACTTAAAAAAATGAAAACTTTTAAATAATTTAAAACGTGAATGCAATATCTATGAGTTAAAGAAGAAGGCACATTCCTTGCCATTTTTTAAACATTTCTTGTTCCCCTTGCTCACTCAGATGAGTGGGCTGACTAACCTTATAGCCTGGTCCAAACGAACATCAAAGGTTCAAATCGAAGGTATCACAAAATGCTGGAGTAACTCAGCGGGTCAGGCAGCATCTCTGGAGAGAGCGAATGGGTGACGTTTCAGGTCGAGACCCTTCTTCAGACTGATGTCAAGGGGGGCGGGACAAAGAAAGGATACAGGTGGAGACAGGAAGACAGTGGGAGAACTAGGAAGGGGGAGGGGAAGAGAGGGACAGAGGAACTATCTAAAGTTAGAGAAGTCTATTTCATAGAGTAGGAGGGCAGGAGGAATCACAGAGGGGGAGCACCGAGAGAGCATGTTACTAAACTCTCGTCGAAAAGTGGAGGAGAACCTCTTCAAAGTGGACATACCTTGAGGAGAAATCGCAGTGGAGCGGCAGGTAGTGTAGGAAAATAACTGCAGATGCTGGTACAAATCGAAGGTATCACAAAATGCTGGAGTAACTCAGCGGGTCAAAGGTTCAAAGGTGCAAAGGTATTTTATTGTCACATGTACCAATTAACGCAGAGTGAAATTTGATTTACCATACAGTCATACTAAAAAAAAGCAACCAGACACACAACTACATAAAAGTTAACACTAACATAGAAACATAGAAACATAGAAACATAGAAACATAGAAAATAGGTGCAGGAGTAGGCCATTCGGCCCTTCGAGCCTGCACCGCCATTCAATATGATCATGGCTGATCATCCAACTCAGTATCCCGTACCTGCCTTCTCTCCATACCCCCTGATCCCTTTAGCCACAAGGGCCACATCTAACTCCCTCTTAAATATAGCCAATGAACTGGCCTCAACTACCTTCTGTGGCAGAGAATTCCACAGATTCACCACTCTCTGTGTGAAAATAAAATTTCTCATCTCGGTCCTAAAAGACTTCCCCCTTATCCTTAAACTGTGACCCCTTGTTCCGGACTTCCCTAACATCGGGAACAATCTTCCTGCATCTAGCCTGTCCAACCCCTTAAGAATTTTGTAAGTTTCTATAAGATCCCCCCTCAATCTTCTAAATTCCAGCGAGTACAAGCCGAGTCTATCCAGTCTTTCTTCCTAAGAAAGTCCTGCCATCCCAGGAATCAATCTGCTGAACCTTCTCTGTACTCCCTCTATGGCAAGAATGTCTTTCCTCAGATTAGGAGACCAAAACTGTACGCAATACTCCAATGCCCTGTACAACTGCAGCAGAACCTCCCTGCTCCTATACTCAAATCCCCTCGCTATGAATGGCAACATACCATTCGCTTTCTTCACTGCCTGCTGCACCTGCATGCCTACTTTCATTAACATCCACCACAGCAGATTCCCCACATTCCTCACTGTGGTGGAAGGCAATGAAGTCTAATTTTCTTTCCTCTTTAAGACCCACAAGCAGATTTCATGTGCCGCCCAACATCAAAATGGAGTCAGGAGATCACCAGTGGAATGCTCTAGGGATTCCCGCAATCAATGGGACTCCTGAATCTTCCAACACCAGAGGTGACACACTTCATATTTTGCGTGACAGACACAAAATGCAGGAGTAACTCAGTGGGACGGGCGGCATCTCTGGAGAGAAGGAATGGGTGATGTTTTGGGTCGAGACCCTTCTTCAGTCTGAGTTGAGTAACTCCAGCATTTTGTGTCTATCTTCGCTTTAAACCAGCATCTGCTGTTCTTTCCTATTCATATTTCAACTTACAGCCCAGTGGTATGAATATTGAATTATTCACAAAATGCTGGAGTAACTCAGCAGGTCAGGCAGCATCTCGGGAGAGAAGGAATGAGTGACGTTTCGGGTCGAGACCCTTCTTCAGACTGTTGATCTCTCTATTGAGAATATTGATCTCTCTAACTTCAAGTAACCCCTGCTTCCCCTCTCTCTCTCTCCATTCCTCACTCAAGTCCTTGTACTAGTTTCAAAGTCGTCTTGTTGAGTCTCATTGTCTGTAATCAGTTTTCACCTAGCCCACAGCTAACCATGGCCTGTTTCCTTTAACATTGCTACTTTTTTTGCACATCTTTCATTCATTTGGTCTATATCTCTCCATTTCACCGTCTATATCTCTCGTTTCCCTTTCCCCAGACTCTCAGTCTGACGAAGGGTCTCCACCCAAAACATCGCCTATCCCTTTTCTCCAGAGATGCTGCCTGACCCGCTGAGTTACTCCAGATTTTTGTGCCTATGTTGGGGATAAACACTGTTAGTTTTGCATTAAACAGTCTGCATTTCCCAACATGTTCTGCCTCAACGTTACAAATAGTACAAGCCATGATAGAGTGTGGCGATCACAATTATGTGCCCGTGCGGACGTATAATGCACTCAAAAAAGTGCACTCCAGGATTGTATTTCTATTCCAATATCTAGACCGCTAGTTACTGGAATTCGTTTGGCTGATGTATCAAATGCTGTTCCCAGAAATGAAATTTCCTCTTCGGTGCTTACATGTCGTTTATTAATTTTGATTAATATGCGCGAAGATATCAGCAGCGGGATACAATTTGCCGTGAGAAAGCCTGTGGGTGTGGTCGCGAGTCTGGCTCAGAACATGGTCCAAGAGCAGCTGAGCAGCAGCATTCACAGAGGGGGAGCAGTGAGAGAGGACCTTACTGAGGCAGCGCAAAGTGTAGATGGAGTAAAATTCATCATATCATGGATGACAATAGACAATAGACAATAGACAATAGGCGCAGGAGGAGGCCATTCGGCCCTTCGAGCCAGCACCGCCATTCAATGCGATCATGGCTGATCACTCTCAATCAGTACCCCGTTCCTGCCTTCTCCCCATACCCCCTCACTCCACTATCCTTAAGAGCTCTATCCAGCTCTCTCTTGAAAGCATCCAACGAACTGGCCTCCACTGCCTTCTGAGGCAGAGAATTCCACACCTTCACCACTCTCTGACTGAAAAAGTTCTTCCTCATCTCCGTTCTAAGTGGCCTACCCCTTATTCTTAAACTGTGGCCCCTTGTTCTGGACTCCCCAAAATTGGGAACATGTTTCCTGCCTCTAATGTGTCCAATCCCCTAATTATCTTATATGTTTCAATAAGATCCCCCCTCATCCTTCTAAATTCCAGTGTATACAAGCCCAATCGCTCCAGCCTTTCAACATACGACAGTCCCGCCATTCCGGGAATTAACCTAGTGATCATGGCTGATCATTCTCAATCAGAACCCCGTTCCTGCCTTCTCCCCATACCCCCTGACTCCGCTATCCTTAAGAGCTCTATCTAGCTCTCTCTTGAAAGCATTCAGAGAATTGGCCTCCACTGCCTTCTGAGGCAGAGAATTCCACAGATTTACAACTCTCTGACTGAAAAAGTATTTCCTCATCTCCGTTCTAAATGGCCTACCCCTTATTCTTAAACTGTGGCCCCCTGTTCTGGACTCCCCCAACATTGGGAACATGTTTCCTGCCTCTAACGTGTCCAACCCCTTAATAATCTTATACGTTTCGATAAGATCTCCTCTCATCCTTCTAAATTCCAGTGTACACAAGCCAGGATGAATAGTAGGAAAATAACTGCCGATGCTGGTACAACTCGAAGGCATCACAAAAAGCTGGAGTAACTCGACTGGGCCAGGCAGCATCTCAGGAGAGAAGAAATGGGTGCCGTTTTGGGTCGAGATCCTTCTTCAGACTGATGTCAGAGGGGGCGGGACAAAGAAAGGATATAGGTGGAGACAGGAAGACAGTGGGAGATCTGGGAAGGGGGAGGGGAAGAGAGGGACAGAGGAACTATCTAAAGTTGGAGAAATCAATGTTCATACCGCTGGGCTGTAAGCTGCCCAGGCGAAATATGAGGTGCTGTTCCTCCAATTTGCGGTGGGCCTCACTATGACACTGGAGGAGGCCCATGACAGAAAGGTCAGACTGGGAGTGGGAGAGGGAGTTGAAGTGCTCGACCACCGAGAGATCAGGTTGGTTAAGGGGTACTGAGCGAAGGTGTTGAGCGAAACGATCGCCGAGCCTGCGTTTGGTCTCACTGATGTAGAGAAGTTCAGTTGTTTTTGATTTAGTTTAGTTTAATTTAGTTTAATTTAGTTTAGAAACACAGCGTGGAAACATGTCCATCGGCCCACCAAGTCCAGCGATCCCCGCACACTGACATTATCCGACACACACGAGGGACACCAAGCCAATTAACCTAATCAAGAATCTGTCAATTTCCGCCTTAAAAATGCCCATTGACTTGGCGTCCACAGCCGTCTGTGGCAATGAGTTCCACAATTTAGTCACTCGAGGCTGATGAGAGTCTTGTGTGACAAAGTGCAGTCACGAGACTGATTGAATTGATTGAACGATTGAAAGATACAGCATGGAATCAGGTCCTGTTGGCCTACACAGATCATTGATTACCCGTACTCACTTCCTTCTCCTTGAGTGGACATTGGCTTATCCTGAGATTGAGAAGATGCTGGCAATACTCTGCCAGTCAAGTGTCATAGATGGATTTTTTTTTTTAAAACAGAATTAATAGAGTCACAGAGTCCGAGAGTGACACAGTATGGAGGAGAAATAGGCAGGAGTAAAGACCTGAGCGACTTTGACAAGGGCCAAATTGTTATGGCCAGACGACTGGGTCAGAGCATCTCTGAAACGGCAAGGCTTGTGGGGTGCTCCTGGTCAGCAGTGGTGAGTAGCTACCGACAGTGGTCCGAGGAGGGACAAACCACAAACCGGCGACAGGCAGGGTGTTGGGCGCCCAAGGCTCATCGATGCGCGAGGGCAACGAGGGCTATCCCGACTGGTCCGAACCGACAGAAGGTCTACTGTGGCACAAGTCACAGAAAATGTTAATGGTGGTCACGGGAGGAATGTGTCACGATACACAGTGCATCGCACCCTGCTGCGTATGGGGCTGCACACGGAGGACCAACAGCATATTAGGCAGGTGGTCATAATGTTTTGGCTGATGGGTGTATGTTTCGGCTGGATGGTTTTGTTCTTCCAGGGAGCATCATTTATGCCGCAAGTCTTGACTGTCCATTATGCCAATTGCAACCGAGGAAAAGTGTCCCAATTATTGATTTTGTAAACTATCATCCTCAAGCTTATTCTGGTAAAAGTTTTGATTATTTTCAAACAACTCATACGGGCATGGTGGCACAGCGGTAGGTTTGCTGCCTTACAGCACCAGTGACCTGGGATCGATCCTGACTACGGACTGCTTATCTGTACAGAGTTTGTAGTTCTCCCCGTGACCTTTCCCCTCCCCTTTGACCCCAGTCCCTCCCCTTTGACCCCTTTCCTCTCCCCTTGACACCTTGCACCTCCCCTGACTTCTTACCCCGCTCCTTGTATGTACCCCCTCCACTTTGACCCCAGACCTTCCTCTTGACCCCAACCCATTTTCACTCAGTGCCGAACTTATAAGTCTTGGCTGCACTTTATCCAATTACTGTTAAATGGAAGCAGATTTATTAAATTGGGTCTGAGAGTGTACAGAAATATAATGTCCTTTCCAGAGTTACAGGTAGGGTTGGCAACTGTCCCGTATTAGCCGGGACATCCAGTATTTTGGGATAAATTGGTTTGTGCGGTAGGGGACCGCCCTTGTCCCGTTTTAGGCCCAGACGGCGCTGTAGGCCCGGACACTATAGGCCCGGACACTGTGGGCCCGGACACTATAGGCCCGGATGGCACTGTGGGCCCGGACACTGTGGGCCCGGACACTGTGGGCCCGGACACTGTGGACCCGGACACTGTAGGCCCAGACACTCTATACCCAGACACTGTGGGCCCGGACACTGTGGGCCCGGACACTGTGGGCCCGGACACCGTGGGCCCGGACACCATGGGCCCGGAAACAGTAGGCCCCGACACTCTATACCCGGACACTGTAAGCCCAGACACTGTAGCTTGGGGGCTGCTGTAGTCCCAGGCAATGTAGGCTAGGGTGCCGCCTAATGGAGGTTGCGTAGCTACCCGCCTCCCGGCCCGGGCGGCTGCCATTCGTGGAGCGGGAGCATGTGGCCGCTGGCTGGGGGAAGTCACGTGGGGAGCGGGGCGGTGATATAATCCTTTGTCCCTTATTTGGGAGTGAGGAATTTGGCAACCCTAGTTACAGGTGCATGGCCAAGCTTCACCGTCATTTGCAAGATGAACTGAGTGATAAGAATCCATTGGGATGTATTGAGAGGGATGAAAGTGAAAGTGAGAATTTAGAGCCACATGAATGATATTTAGTTTATTTTGCTTGCAACACCTTCAGTCAGGCCTCTATGCAGTACTGAGTATTTAACATGTTGATCAATAATTGCTTGAACATAACATCCCAAAGTTGACTAAATGCTTGAAATAAATGCAGACTAAGATGAGTGCCAAAAGTCTTTTTCATTTAAAATAAGGGAAGGCAATCAAAGCAAGGATTTAAAACATGGGATTTTGCCAATAATGTTTGTTTGGTTTGGCCATAAACTACTTGTAAGATTTGACACGTTAGGCAGCAGGTTGGAGATTGAGTGGTAATTAACACTTTTTACTCTCAGATATTTTTTCCCCACCAGCAAAAGAGGTTTACTTTTTTTTGACAGCTTGAAATAAGATTAATAGCGACATTAGACTGGAGACAGTAGGGTTGGCTGAGTGTTTGGTTTCATTTTTTCTTGTGTGCAGGAGATTGGAGATAGCAAGATGGCTAGATCTCTGCCTTGTAACTCTTGCTTGGGGTTGGTTTGGGAGTGTGGTAAAATGATCCAATTTGGAATGGAGTGGGAGGGTTTACTGCGCAGGGAAAAACATCATCTCCGTAATGTCATCTGGAATTTGTTTAATCACCTTCTATACGGCGCATTTCTCCTTAATCCTTTATTAATGTGATCTCAATCTCACCCCAACCTAGGGTTGCCAACTTTCTCACTCCCAAATAAGGGACAAAAGATGACGTCACCGCCCCGCGCCCCACGGGAGCTCACCCAGCCAGCGGCCACGTGCTCCCGCTCCACCAATGGCAGCTGCCCAGGCCAGGAGACGGGTTGCTACGCAACCTCCATTTGCCAGCGCCCGGGCCTCCGGGCCTACACTGTCCAGGCCTACAGCGGCCCCCGGGCCTACATAGCGGAGTCAGGGGGTATGGGGAGAAGGCAGGAACGGGGTACTGATTGTGAATGATCAGCCATGATCACATTGAATGGCAGTGCTGTCTCGAAGGGTCGAATAATCTACTCCTGCACCTATTGTCTATTGTCTATTTTCTATTGTCTACAGTGTCCAGGCCAATAGCGCCCGCCGAGCCTAAAACGGGTCAAGAGCGGTCCCGAACGGGACAAACCAATTTAGCCCAATACACGGGATGTCCCGGCTAATACAGGACAGTTGGCAACCCTACCCCAACCCCTCCCCTTTGATCCCAGCCCCTCCCCTTGACCCCAGTCCCTCCTAATGCCTCGAAATTTAGAAAAGGTTATTTTCCAGAGTTAAGGATGCATCTCCAAGCTTAACTGTCATTTGCAAAATGAACTGAGAGGTAAGAACCTATTGGGGTGTATTGTTTAGCGTAGTTTAGAGATACAGCACGGAAACATGCCCTTCAGCCCACCGAGTCTGCACCGACCAGCGATCCCCACACATTAACACTACCCTACACATACCAGGGACAATTTTTTTTTAACATCTACAACTAGCCAATTAACCTACAAACCTTTGGAGTGTGGGTAGAGACAAAAGATCTTGGAGAAAACCAACACAGGTCTCAGGGAGAACGTACAAACTCCGTCGACAGCTCCCGTTCGTCAGGCTCTCTGGCGCTGTAAGGCAGTAGCTCTACCATTGCTCCACCTAGATTGAAAGGGATGAAAGTGTGCGTTTACAGCCACAAGAACAATATCTAGTTTATTTTGCTTGCAACACCGTCAGTGAGGCTCTGTGTTGGTAATAAGTATTTCACATGTTGACCAGTTATTGCTTGAACATAACATCCCAAAGTTGGCTGAGTGTTTTAAATAAATGCAGACCAAGATAAGGTAAGTGCCAAAAGTTTTTTTTAAATAAAAATAAGGGAAGGCAATCAAAGCAAGGATTGAAAACATGGGAAGTTGCCAATAATGTCTGTTTGGTTTGGCTATAAACTACTTGTAAGATTTGACACGTTAGAGCAGGAGGTTGGAGATTGAGTGGTAATTAACACTTTTTACTCTCAGCTATTTTTTTCCCCCACCAGCAAAAGAGGTTTACTTTTTTTTGACAGCTTGAAATAAGATTAATAGCGACATTAGACTGGAGACAGTAGGGTTGGCTGAGTGTTTGGTTTCATTTTTTCTTGTGTGCAGGAGATTGGAGATAGCAAGATGGCTATATCTCTACCTTGTAACTCTTGCTTGGGGTTGGTTTGGGAGTGTGGTAAAATGATCCAATTTGGAATGGAGTGGGAGGGTTTACTGCAAAGGGGGAAAAAATCATCTCCGTAATGTCATCTGGAATTTGTTTAATCACCTTCTTTACGGCGCATTTCTCCTTAATCCTTTATTAATGTGATCTCAATCTCACCCCAACCCCTCCCCTTTGATCCTAACCCCTCCCCTTGACCCCAGCCGGTCCTAATGCCTCAGAATTTAGAGAAGGGTCTTTTCCAGAGTTACGGGTGCATCTCCAAGCTTAACTGTCATTTGCAAAATGAACTGAGAGATAAGAACCTGTTGGGGTCTATTGTTTAGTGTAGTTTAGAGATACAGCATGGAAACAGGCCCTTCGGCCCACTGAGTCCGCACCGACCAGCGATCCCCACACATTAACACTACCCTACACACACTAGGTACAATTTTTTTTAACATTTACACCTAGCCAATTAACCTACAAACCTGTATGTCTTTGGAGTGTGGGAGGAAACAGATCTCGGAGAAAACCAACGCAGGTCACGGGGAGAACGTACAAACACCGTATAGACAGCACACATAGTCCGGCTCTCTGGCGCTGTAAGGCAGTAGTTCTACCACTGCTCCACCATGCCGCATGTAGTAGTAAGTATTTCACATGTTGATCAATTATTGCTTGAACATAACATCCCAAAGTTGGCTGAATGTTTCATATAAATGCAGACCAAGATAAAGTAAGTGCCAAAAGTTTTTTTAAATAAAAATAAGGGAAGGCAATCAAAGTAAGGATTGAAAACATGGGATGTTGCCAATAATGTCTGTTTGGTTTGGCCATAAACTACTTGTAAGACTTGGTGACATGTTAGGGCAGCAGGATGGAGATTGAGTTGTAATTAACACTTTTTTTTCCCCACCAGCAAAAGAGGTTTCTCTTTTTGACAGTTTGAAATAAAATTTATAGCTGCATAAGTTTAGAGACTGCTGGGTTGGCTAAGTGTTTGTTCATGAAGTGTTTGGCGAAGTGTTTGTTCAGTGAACTACTCATCAGTTCAATTCAGTTTATTATCACGTGTACCAAGGTACACTAGATGGCTATCTGACAGTTCATTTACCTTGCGGCACGGTGGCGCAGCGATAGAGTTGCTGCCTTACAGCAAATGCAGCGCCGGAGACTCAGGTTCGATCCTGACTACGGGCGCTGTACTGTATGGAGTTTGTTCTCCCCGTGACCTGCGTGGGTTTTCGCCGAGATCTTCGGTTTCCTCCCACACTCCAAAGACGCACAGGTTTGTAGGTTAATTGGCTGGGCAAATGTAAAAATTGTCCCTAGTGGGTGTAGGATAGTGTTAATGTGCGGGGATCGCTGGGCGGCGCGGACTCGGTGGGCCGAAGGGCCTGTTTCTGCGCTGTATCTCTAAATCTAAAAAAAATCTAAAATCTGATAACAGCTGGTGTGGGAACAGCCCCGGTTTGCGGAACAGCTCCATCCAAAACCGCAATAAATTGCTGCAAATTGTGGACGCAGCCCAGACCATCACACAAACCAACCTCCCTTCCATTGACTCTATTTATACCTCGGCAAGGCCAGCAGCATAATCAAGGACGAGTCGCACCCTGGCCACTCCCTCTTCTCCCCTCTTCCATCAGGTAAAAGGTATAGAAATGTGAAAACGCACACCCCCAGATTCAAGGATAGTTTCTTCCCAGCTGTTATCAGGCAACTGAATTATTCTACCACAACCAGAGAGCAGTCCTAAACTACTATCTACCTCATTGGTGACCCTCGGACTATCCTTGATCTGACTGTGCTGGCTTTACTTTGCACTAAACATTATTCCTTTATCATGTATCTGTACATGACTTGATTGGCTCGATTGTAATCATGAATTGCCTTTCCGTTGACTGGTCAGCACTCAACAAAAACTTTTCACTGTACCACTGTACACGTGACAATAAACTGAACTGAATTGAAATCAGTATATCTTTGCATTATGCTCGGCCTACAATTTCTAGGCCAAAGAACCTGTTCCACGTCACCTATGGCCCAGGGTTTTGAGAAAATTGGGGTCACACAGGGAACACTGCTGGGTCCAGATTTACTCCAGCACTTTGTGTTTTGTTCAAGATTTCCAGCATCTGCAGTTCCTCGTGCCTCGATGAAACTATACTGATGGATGATCAAAACTGAGGAGGACATCAACAAAATTGAGTTCAGAACTTTCAGAATGTGGATGTAATCACCATATGAATTTCAGCACCACTACACATGAGGTACTAAAGATTGATAAGTGATCTTAGAAGATCATGTATCACTTATAAATGAGTATTTAAATGGGGTAGTTGGTAAATCTGGACATAGATGTACACATCAAAAGTAGTCTTACAGTTCTTTGAGCCCATTAATTAAAGACAATCTCTGCCCCAGGGTTTATCACGAGAGGAATAAATCTGAACTAGAGAAAAGTAATACTTAAAATTATATCAAACCTGTGTAAGAGAGAACTAGTCGCTGCATTACACAAAGGACTCGGGGATGGTAAAAATGCAAAAGCATTAAACGTGGACGATGCTCGAAATGCAAGATTATGCCAGTCAGAGAAGGTTGAACAAGTTTGATCTCTTCTTGTGAAAAGGACAAGCCGAGGAGTGAACCAAAAGTTCTTCAAATTATGAAAAGTTTTGACGCAAGAAAGGGCATTGCAAACTTTGTGGGACACAGCAAGATTAGAAGGTATTTGAGATGGTTCATGAGTTCTAAGAGCAGAATTAGGCCATTCGGCCCATCAAGTCTGCTCTGCGATTCAATCATGGCTGATTGAGATTGGTATTTTCTTTCTATTATCTAAGACCCATTTCCATGCAACAATAGAAACTATTTTCAAAAGCAGTGAATTGTTAAGCTGGAATAATCAACCCAATCTTCTTGTGTAGGAAGGAACTGGAGATGCTGCATTACACCAAAGATAGGAACATAGAAACATAGAAAATAGGTGCAGGAGAAGGTCATTTAGCCCCTCGAGCCAGGACTGCCATTCAATATGATCATGGCTGATCATCCAAAATCAGTACCACATTCCTGCTTTCTCCCCATATCCCTTGATTCCGTTAGCCCAAAGAGCTATATTATAATTCGTCTAACTCAAGATGGACACAAATGCTGGAGTAACTCAGCAGGTCAGCCTGAATCTGTGGAGAGCATGGATAGGTGACGTTTCGGGATGGGACCCTTCTTCAGAAGCAAGGTCTCAACCTCAAACGTCACCTATTCCTTTTCTCCAGAGATGCTGCCTGACCCGTCGAGTAACTCCAGCATTTTGTGTCTACCTTCAAACCATTCTTCTTTGTGAGTCCAGCTGTCAGCTCCATTTAGTGACTTGGAGCATGATACAGTGACCATTGTGATGTACACCGAGCCTCCTCCTTTCTCATTGAGATAGCAGATCTCAATAAGATGCACACAATTTTTTGCCCAGAGTAGGGGAATCGAGGACCAGAGGACATATGTTCAAGGTGAAGAGGAGAAGATTTAATAGGAACCTGAGGGGTAGCTTTTTCACACAAAGGGAGGTGGGTGCATGGAACAAGCTGCCAGAGGATGTAGTTGAGGCTGGGACTATCCCAACATTTAAGAAACAGTTAAGCAGGTAGATAAGACAAGTTTGGAGGGATATGGACCAAGCGCAGGCAGGTGGGACTAGAGTAGTTGGCACATATTGGCTGGTGTGGACAAGTTGGGCCGAAGGGCCTGTTTTAACACTGTCCAACTAATGCCTGAGCAAGTTCCTCACAGCGAGTTTGGAATAGAACAGGTGGACGCACAGTGTCCAGAGTGGGGAATGGAGAACCAGAAGACATAGGTTTAAGATGAAGGGGGAAATATTTTATAGCAATCTGAGGGTTAACTTTTTCACGCAAAGAGTGGTGGGTGTATGGAACGGGCTGCCAGAGGAGGTAGTTGAGGCAGGATTTATTGCAATGTTTAAGAACCAATTAGGCTGGTACATGGTTTGACAATAGACAATAGACAATAGGTGCAGGAGTAGGCCATTCGGCCCTTCGAGTCAGCACCTCCATTCAATGTGATCATGGCTGATCATTCCCAATCAGGACCCCGTTCCTGCCTTCTTCCCATACCCCCTGACTCTGCTATCCTTAAGAGCTCTATCAAGCTCTGTCTTGAATACATTCAGAGAATTGGCCTCCACTGCCTTCTGAGGCAGAGAATTCCACAGATTTACAACTCTGACTGAAAAAGCTTTTCCTCATGTTTGGACAGGTTTAGAGAGATATCGGCCAAATGCAGGCAATTGAGACTAGCGTAGCTGGGACATGTTGGTCGATGTAGGCAAGTTGGGCCGAAAGGCCTGTTTCAACTCTATGATAGACTGTAAGAATATTAGAATTGATTGGTGATCCCCTATATGGCATTCGGTGAAGGCTCTTCCAATTGTCTGACTACCTAACTAATATGCTTCAATATTCACAAATCAACACTGGGTGCTTATGAAATTCATTGTTCCTCTTTGTATGTACGAACAACTTGCACTATGCTGCCTCCCTTCCAATTTTGGCAAGCGTGAAGTGAACAAAATTACTGCTTTCCTGGCAGAGATACTCGCGAGTTTGTTCAAACCCTGAGGGTAGAACGTACTAATTACAAGACTCTTTTTCCAGAGGATTTATAATAGACTGTGTCAAGTTGGATCCCTACTGCATGAGCAAATGCTTTTTGAGATTAGTGGCTCTCTTTCATCAACCTTCCTCTATGTTGAAGTGATAAATATTACAAAATAATGTAAGCAACAAATATAAGAGACAGTGTTTTGGTGATCACTCACGCAATATATTGAAGACAGCCCGATAGTGTACACAGGAAATATTAACTTTTTGTGAAGACACACATTATTGTAAGTGTATCGTTTTGTTTTGTTTTTAAGATCAACACAAATTGCTGGAGTAACTCAGCGGGTAATGGCAGCATCTCTGGAGAAAAAGGATAGATGACGTTTCAGGTCGGAACCCTTCTTCAGACTTTTTCTCCAGAGGTGCTGCTTGACCCGCTGCATTACTCCAGCATTTCGTGACTATCTTCTGCATAAACCAGTATCAATTTTTATTTTCAGCCACCTATCTTTTCAAGTATGTCGGCTGTGACCTGTTTGTGAAGGAATTTTCCTGGGAAATAATTACGCATTTATAGACAATAGACAATAGACAATAGGTGCAGGAGGAGGCCATTCAGCCCTTCGAGCCAGCACCGCCATTCAATGCGATCATGGCTGATCACTCTCAATCAGTACCCCGTTCCTGCCTTCTCCCCATACCCCCTCACTCCGCTATCCTTAAGAGCTCTATCCAGCTCTCTCTTGAAAGCATCCAACGAACTGGCCTCCACTGCCTTCTGAGGCAGAGAATTCCACACCTTCACCACTCTCTGACTGAAAAAGTTCTTCCTCATCTCCGTTCTAAATGGCCTACCCCTTATTCTTAAACTGTGGCCCCTTGTTCTGGACTCCCCCAACATTGGGAACATGTTTCCTGTCTCTAATGTGTCCAATCCCCTAATTATCTTATATGTTTCAATAAGATCCCCCCTCATCCTTCTAAATTCCAGTGTATACAAGCCCAATCGCTCCAGCCTTTCAACATACGACAGTCCCGCCATTCCGGGAATTAACCTAGTGAACCTACGCTGCACGCCCTCCATAGCAAAGCAAAGCAAAACCCTGCCAATCCATGATTCCGGGAATCAGCTAGTTTCGGTTCCTATTGAACGATAGTTACGGCAAGCACCTTTTAGTTGTGTTTGTCCTTGGCCTCCTCCATTGCCAAAGTAAAGCCGCATTGTGGAAGAAAAGATTATATCCTTCCTTACTTAATTTTGATTGGAAATTAACAAGGTGCTTGGATGTGACAATTGGCATCTCTCGTTGACCAGGTGCTGAAGAGGTCCATGGGAATCGGCAAAGTAAGATGAAGCATGTTACCTCTTGTCTGGGAATGTGTTAAAGGGTGGATGGTAAAAGTAAACATGAAATAGTAGAGGAGATAACAAAGCTTGTTTTTCCTTTGTGAGAAGTTTACTAGTAGAAAACCCACGCCCCCTACCACCGGTGGCCTATAAATGTTACTATAAATGGGGGGCTTATGATTGGCTAGGAGAGGGGGTGGTGGCAAACTGGAGGTATAGTGTTTCAGTTTCAGTTTCGGTTCATATTGTCACGTGCAGTGAAAAGCTTTGGTTGCAAGCTAACCAGTCAGTGGAAAGACTGGCTTGGAGAGAGTGGATGTGGAGAGGATGTTTCTACTAGTGGGAGAGTCTAGGACCAGAGGCCATAGCCTCAGAATTAAAGCATGTTCCTTTACCGTGCCACCCTCCAGTTCCTGACAAGAGAACAATGACATGTTTACTTGCTGCAGTGTTTTCGGCCCGTAAACGCGATAACGCAGATGATATCTCAAGATCAAAAATACACCAAATTAATAACCATAATTCTCGATGACCATGATAATGACAAAAAAAAATGAAGTCAGTAAAAACAACCCGAAGACAGTACATAGAAAATCGTGTGTATAAAGTAACTGCCGATATTGGTTTACACCGAAGAAGGACACAAAATGCTGGAGTAACTCAGCGGGACAGGCAGCATCTCTGGAGAGAAGGAATGGGTGATGTTTCAGGTCGTGGTTTCAGGTTTCGTACATCACCCATTCCTTCTCTCCAGGGATGCTGCCTGTCCCGCTGAGTTACTCCGGCACTTTGCGCTTATCCTCCAGAGAAAATCATCATTGATCAGGCGAGTGTTGTGAGCGCTGATGAGATTGCTTTTCATTTCTCGCCTTTGTCAATATCTCCAGCCATTAGCCAGTCATTCCCTGGCCGTATCCAACTATCATTTGCCAGGCTTTAACCCACCAGCTTCCAGCTGTTCCAGCTTTCCTCCCCCACCGTAATCGGTCTGTGGAAAGATCCCGACCCGAAATTTTCGCCAGTTCATTCCAAGTTGCTTGACCAGTTGAGTTCCTCCAGCACTTTGATACTTTTTTAAATTGTTGTCAAGACTCCAGCACCTGCAGTTCCTTGTGGCTCCATCTTTTTTGTGCAGCTTTATTAACTATCCATGGTAGCATCTTTGTTTATTTATGTGGGTTTTCCACAGGAGCTTGGTCACAGGAATGCTGGTGATAATAAAAATCTAATCACCCAGGAGGGCATCAAAGGATGTTGGCCACTGTCATAGAATGGTCACTAGAAATAATTGAGAATAAGAGCTTGCTCTGAGGACATTATGCCTTTGCGGGCAGTGTTATAGGTTAATCAGTCATCGGAGCAGAATTGGGCCATTCGGCCCATCGAGCCTACTCCGCCATTCAATCATGTCTGATCTCTCTTTCCCTCCTAAACCCATCCAAGTCAAGTCAAGTCAAGTCAAGTCAAATTTATTTGTCACATACACATACACGATGTGCAGTGAAATGAAAGTGGCAATGCCTGCGGGTTGTGCACAAAAAAGAATTACAGTTACAGCATATAAATAAAGTTAATAAGTTACTATTAGTGTCGACAAAAATTTAGTCTCTGGGGTTATAAAAGTTGACAGTCCTGATGGCCTGTGGGAAGAAACTCCGTCTCATCCTCTCCGTTTTCGCAGCGTGACAGCGGAGGCGTTTGCCTGATCGTAGCATCTGGAACAGTCCGTTACTGGGGTGGCAGGGGTCCCTCATGATCTTGCTTGCTCTGGATCTGCACCTCCTCCTGCCTTCTCCCCATAACCCCTGACACCCTGTACTAATCAAGAATCTGTCAATCTCCGCTTTAAAAATACCCATTGACTTGGCCTCCACAGCTTATTAGGGGCGGCACGGTAGCGCAGAGGTGGAGTTGCTGCCTTACAGCACCAGAGATCCGAGCTCGATCCTGACTACGGGTGTCGTCTGAACGGAGTTTGTACGTTCTCCCTGTGACCGCGTGGGTTTCCCCGGGTGCTCCGGTTTCCTCCCACACTCCAAAGACGTGCAGGTTTGTGGGTTAAGTGGCTTCTGTAAATTCTCCCTCAGGTGTAGGATAGAACTAGTGATGGCTGGTCGACGCGGATTCGATGGGCCGTAGGGCCTATTTCCGCACTGTATCTCTGAAACCAAAGAGCAGAGGGTGTTGAGTGAGTAAAATACTACGTTGGTTTGGAGTAACCGGAAAGGTCTGTGATTGGGGGGGTGGGGGGGGGGGGGGGTAGAGGGTAGAGGGTAGCGGGTAGCAAGAGAGCGGGGAGAGAAAGCAATAAAAAATTAAAAATAATAATTAAAAATTAAAAAATTAAAAAACAGAAAGGTCTGTGATTGATAACATCAGGTCTAAGGCACGGATTTAAGCACGAGGGAGAAAAGGTATCACCTGCAAAATTTATTGCACATAAAAATACAAGTCGGTAATACAAGTCACTAATTCGGTAGAATCTCTTAAATACGCTCAAGAAATCGTGGCCAAGGCAGCGACAATTGAAGATTGATCACCAAGACGTCAAGAACAAATTAATTTGCTTATTTCCCCAACAAGAATATCACAAGCAAAGTGAAATAAGCGAACAACTCCATTCTTTAAAAATTAATACACGCAACAGATTTTTCATGAGACGTGTCTAGACATTATTATCTCCCCTGGAACATTGTGGAATCTAATTCAAGGACTCTGTGCTCAAACGAGGAAAGACTGATAACATGGGAAGGTCGTTTTGCTGAGCTGAGCTGAGAGTGAAAAACATTATATGGTTTATATAGTTTTACAAAATATAGAGAATTAATAACAATTAATAATTAACAATATTAATATAGAAATAGCAATCGGAACTGATAAAAATGTGTTGCCTGCCTCATAACGCAGACAACAGTAATCAACAGTAATCACAAAAGTTCCGCAGCTCGAGAGGGGAGGAGACTCAGGCACCTGGCACAATTCCAGGAGCCTGAATCCGGTTAACCCTTTCAGCGTACAGCTCACTTTTAACAATACTAAAATCAATTATAAATAGTTAAGAGATAAAGAGTGAGGAATATATGTAACTGAATACATGATTAGATTTGATAAGTCGGAATGAAACATATATATATACTGCAATTGGGTGAAATAGAACTGATTTGGAAACGGTACCGACCCCCTAGGTTTTAGGTAATAAAGGCAGAGGGGCTAACCTCACAACATCTACGCCGGAAGCGATATTGATGTCGTACACCACAGACGAGTGGTCCACCCACTACGGTGTCCTAAACTTAGACACCGTAAATTTATTTGATATACTTTTTTTTTTTATCACACTATGTCACATCTATGTGTTTTTCTTTCAAGGACAATCGCGGAGGGGAACTACCAAGGAAGTCTATAATATAAATGCCCCCAAAACTATAAATGTCCTGAGATATGGATGCACCATAATAAATAAGGTCATTAAAATTGGTAAAAATGTATGACGACAATCAAAAGAAAATGGGAGGAATCAGACTATGTAGTTGGAATATAAGGGGTATTAATGAACCTATTAAAAGGGGCAAGATACTAGCTCAGTTGAAATCATACAACACGGACATTTCGTTTTTACAGGAAACGCATCTTAGACATCAAGATCAGTCGAGACTGAGGGCGAATTGGATAGGCCAAACATTTCACTCTTCATTTACTTCCAAATCTAGAGGCACTGCAATCATTATTCGTAAAGGAATTCCATTTAAATCAAAGAATACTATATCAGATAAGGAAGGGAGATACCTTATAGTAGCAGGAGAGATCAATAATACGCCAATTACGCTGGTAAACATATATGCGCCTAATTTTGATAACCCTCAGTTCTTTAATAAAATTCTGAATATAATTGCAGAATTTAATTATCAAAATGTTATAATTGGAGGAGATTTTAACTGTGTTTTAGACCCTTATCTAGATAAATCGATGCAAAAAAAAAAAGGTAATCTGAAATCTAAAACCAGTGAACTCTTACACACATATATGGAAAACACAAATATAGCAGATGTGTGGAGGATTGCAAATCCGACGGGAAGGGATTATTCGTTTTATTCAACGGTGCATAAAACATACTCACGGATAGACTATTTTCTTGTGGATACAAAATTAATTCCGCATTCTATGAACCCTAAATACCACATAAATGCGATCTCAGACCACTCTCCGTTAACTTTTGTTTTAAAACTAGAAGGAATGTCTATGAATAAATCATTTTGGAGGTTTAACTCGCAAATTTTAAAAGACCCACAAGGGAGTATATATCTAAAAAAACAGATGGACCTATTTTTTGAGATAAATGATACACCAGATATATCCCCCACGTTATTATGGGAATCCTTCAAAGCATTTATTAGAGGAGTCATTATTTCATTTCAAGCTTATCAAAATAAAAAGAATAAGAATGATCAAAGACATTTAGAAGAACAAATAAAACAATTAGATACAGATAATGCTAAAGATCCAACTATGGATAAACATAATAAAATCCTATTATTGAAATTCAAGCTAAATAAATTATTGTCAGAGAAAGTTATAACACTATTTCAAATTACAAAACAAGAACACTTCGAATTTGGGGACAAACCCCACAAACTTCTAGCACGCCAATTGAAAAAACGGGAAAAAGAAAATGCAATATTAAAGATTAAATCAGATAGAGGGGAATTATTAACATTACCCAAGGATATTAATAAAAGATTTGCTCAATTTTACCAGAATTTATACACATCTAAAACGTTAATAGACAATAATAATAAAATTTCAGAATTCCTAGATAATTGTAACCTACCACAATTAGCACTGAGGGAACAAGAGGAACTGGGAGCACAAATTACTTCGAAGGAGATAGAAGACACAATAAAAACACTAAAGAATGGAAAAACACCAGGACCAGACGGATTCAGCAATGAATTTTATAAAGCATTTTACGACATAGTTATTCCACGATTACAGAAAATGTATACATATGCTTTTAAAGAGCAAAGCTTACCTGAAACACTAGCAGAATCAATGATTATATTAATACTTAAAAAAGATAAAAATATAGAAGAACCAGGATCATATAGAGCTATTGCTTTGTTAAATACGGATCAAAAAATAATAGCGAAAACACTAGCCATTAGACTAAGCAGGTACGTTAGTAGACTAATAAATGAGGATCAAACAGGATTTATATCTAAGAGACACTCATTCAATAATTTGAGACGTTTGCTTAACATAATGCACTCACATAAACCTCATGACCAAGAGTTATCTATCATCTCACTGGATGCAGAAAAAGCGTTTGATCAAGTAGAATGGGATTATATGATTAAAGTATTGCAAAAATTTCAAATGGGAGAGAACTTTATCGCATGGATAAAATTATTATATAACAAACCTACGGCTAGAATATTAACTAACAATATATTATCCTCGAAATTTGAACTATCAAGGGGCAATAGACAAGGATGTTCATTATCACCGTTGTTATTCGCTTTGGTAATTGAACCCCTTGCTGAAAAAATAAGAACACACCCGGATATTTATGGTTATAACACAAAATATTCGAATAACAAAATATCCCTATATGCCGATGATGTACTACTGTACATCACAAAACCACAAATTAGTATACCAAACATATTAAATTTAATTGAGGACTTTGGATCCTTTTCAGGATATAGAATAAATTGGAACAAAAGTGAAATTATGTCGATAAATCCAAAAGACTCAACACACCTCCGGAAATTCCCTTTTAAAATAGCTACAGAAAAATTCAAATATTTGGGAATTGAAATTACTAGAAATTACCAGGATATGTTTAAAGCCAATTATAATCCCCTACTTAAGAAATTAAATAATTTGATTAAATTCTGGAAAACACTTCCGATGTCCTTAATAGGCAGAATAAATGCTATAAAAATGATTTTCTTACCACAAATCCTATACCTATTTCAATCAATACCTATATATCTTCCTAAAAGGTTTTTCAAAAAATTGGACTCAGATATTACAAATTTTATATGGGATTATAAATCCCATAGAATACAAATAGCACACCTTAATAAACGAAAAGAGTTGGGGGGTCTAGCGCTCCCTAACTTTATGTATTATAATTGGGCAGTAAATATTAAAAATATGATTCACCTGCTGGACAATTCTGCCCATCAGGCGGCCTGGATCTTAATGGAAAAAGGGGACTGCTCCCCGAGTAATATAGGAGCGACTATCCTCTCACCAATAAATCTGAATAATAAAAATTATAATAAAAATCCAATTATACATAGCACAATTAGAACATGGAAACAAATAAAACAGAATCTAAAATTAAGAAACTTATCTCTTTTAATACCAATAGTCAATAATCCATCGTTTAAACCATCAATTATAGACAAATCATTTATACAATGGGAAAGAATGGGAATCAAATCGCTCGAAGATTTGTATGAATTGGGAAAATTACTATCATTTCAACAAATACAACTGAAATATAATTTGAAAAATAACCAATATTTTAAATATCTTCAAATTCGTGATTATCTGAAAAAATATACAAAAGATTATTATAATATGCCTTCCGACTTACTGGATGAAGCAATGAAGACAAAGGCGGAATCAGCTAATCTAATATCGTATTTATATAATATCATTTTAAACATAGCAATACCCACAACAGATGGAATTAGAAGAGACTGGGAACAAGAATTAGCTATAAAAATTTCAAAAGAGAGTTGGGATAATCATTTACTACAGGTGCATAAATGTTCGATCAACGTACGACATACGCTCATCCAATTCAAAACATTACATAGATTATATTATTCAAAAACTAAATTAAATAAAATCTTCCCGAATGTTTCACCAATTTGTGATAAATGTCTGTGTCAAGAAGCTACTATAGCGCATTCTTTTGTTTTTTGTACAAAAATCCAAAAATTCTGGTATGAAATATTTGATATTTTTTCAAAATTAATCAAAATAAAACTGGTACCAAAACCAGAATGGATCATTTTTGGAATATCGGAAGGTAACCCTGAATTAAACGTGTTTCAGAAGAATTTATTTAATTACGGGCTAATAATGGGAAAAAAGCTCATACTGAAATTCTGGAAAAATGCGCCCACACCAACAATAAAAATGTGGATATCAAATATGTTTGAAACACTACATTTGGAAGAGATGAGATTCCTCTTAGCAGGTAAAGCAGACCAATTCCAAAAGACGTGGTCTACGTTTCTGGACCTATTACAAGCATGAGGTGCAATAGTAATTTTACAAAGAAATAAATAAATAAATGGTATCAGGACCTGGTAACGGGAGGTAAAACAACAAAACAGACTTGGTTGGTAGTCCCCTTCCTGCGGAGTTTAATGTTATAATAGAGCGATTGTTTCTACTTTTTTTTTTTTTTTTTTTTTCTTTCTTTTCTAGGGTCTACTTTCTTACTTTACTTCCTTCTCTAACTTCTTTTCCAAGGGGCTTTCTTTTCCCAACACTCTCTTGCACTTCACGACTCTTGCGCACTTTCTTTCTTTACTTCTTTACTTCTATCTTTTTCTTAAAGCTCAAAAAAAGGAAGCGGTATAAAAAATGTATTAAGATATACCTGTTGTATTATTGTAATTTACCGTACTTTTAATAAAAAAAAAAAAAAAATAAATAAATAAATAAATAAAAATACAAGTCAAGTAACTGTCAGACAAGAAGGCCAGCTAAAATCAGAAGACCAGTTATAATGGAAATCTTGGCAGTTACACCAATGTGCAAGAGCCCTTCCATTTGCAGGTTCGTCAGACAGAAGTCTATTTTTTAGGGCAGGCAACTAGGCAAGACTGCCCAACCCGAGCGATTATCTGCCTAGGAAGGTGAACTGCAGATGCTGGTTTAAACCAAGGGTAGACACACAAAAACTGGAGTAACTCAGCGGGACAGGCAGCATCTCTGGAGGGAAGGAATGGGGACCTTTCGGGTCGAGACCCTTCTTCAGACCGTTATTTGCCTGCTAGCCACAGAAGCAGATCTACAATCACATCTTACAATTGCTCCACACTCTTAAATCTCTACTCCTACAGCAACACCTCTTATCCTCGATCGGACTTTATTGGCTTTACCTTGCACTAAACGTTATACCCATATCATGTATCTATACACTGCAAATGGCTGGATTGTAATCATAAATTGTCTTTCTGCTGACTGGGTATCATCATATCATATCATATATATACAGCCGGAAACAGGCCTTTTTTCGGCCCACCAAGTCCGTGCCGCCCAGCGATCCCCGCACATTAACACTATCCTACACCCACTAGGGACAATTTTTTATTTTTTTTACATTTACCCAGCCAATTAACCTACATACCTGTACGTCTTTGGAGTGTGGGAGGAAACCGAAGATCTCGGAGAAAACCCACGCAGGTCACGGGGAGAACGTACAAACTCCTTACAGTGCAGCACCCGTAGTCAGGATCGAACCTGAGTCTCCGGCGTTGCATTCGCTGTAAAGCAGCAACTCTACCGCTGCGCTACCGTGCCGCCCCAAAAGCTTTTCACTGTACCTCGGTACACGTGACAATAAACTGAATTGAATGCTTGGGATGGGTTCATACGCAAATGGAATAGAATAGACACAAAAAGCTGGAGTAACTCAGCGGGACAGGCAGCGTCTCTGGAGAGAAGGAATGGGTGACGTTTCGGGTCGAGACCCTTCTTCTCGACCCGAAACGTCACCCATTCCTTCTCTCCAGAGACACTGCCTGTCCCGCTGAGTTACTCCAGCTTTTTGTGTCTATCTTTGGTTGAAACCAGCATCTGCAGTTCCTTCCTACATGCAAAAGGCTGGTCTTGATAGTAGAAATAATGCCAGGCGCCCCTGCACACAAAACCAACAGCATTGCGTGAAGCACAAGATTCAATCTGGATCCAATCTTGTGCTGATAAGTCAGAGGCTTTTCTCTTCATTACTCAGATAATTACTCTTATAGGTTTTGTGTTCTTGTTCTATGTCTGTATAAAACTTGAGAGTCTTCAAGGTCCAACAGAAGTCTTCATTACATTAACTCAAGACAACTTAAAAATGGCTGCATCCCCACGATCTGTCTGCACACTCACACACTGTGTACAGACAGAGATAACCATCCCGTTGTCCTGTGCAGCGCCACCTGCTGCGCAGGAGGAGCAAATGGTCCTCCCACCCCACACGGTCCACCAAACATCACAATAAGGCCGTGGCCGCTACAGTCTTTGCGTGTTTACTTTCTGCGCTACGTTGGTTCCTCCGTCCCATTGATGCCGACGTTCCAAGCCGTCATTACTGGCTGTTACTTTCATCTCATAAGGTCCTAAGTGATAGGAGTAGAATTAGGCCATTCGGCCCATTAAATCTACTCCGTCATTCATTCACGGCTGAACTATCTCTCCCACCTAACCCCATTCTCCTGCCTTCTCCCCATAACCCCTGACACCCATATTAATCAAGAATCTATCTCTGCCTTAAAAATATGCATTGACCTGGCCTTCAGTGGCAAGGAATTCCACAGATTCACCACCCTCAGACTAACCCTTGTCTCATAGAAACATAGAAACATAGAAAATGTTGAGACCATTTGGCCCTTCGAGCCAGCACCGCCATTCATTGTGATCATGTCTGATCATCCACAATCAGTAACCCGTGCCTGCCTTCTCCCCATATCCCTTGATTCCGCTAGCCCCTAGAGCTCTATCTAACTCTCTTTTAAATTCATCCAGTGAATTGGCCTCCACTGCCTTCTGTGGCAGAGAAATCCACAAATTCACAACTCTCTGGGTGAAAAAGTTACTTCTCACCTCAGTTTTAGATGGCCTCCCTTTTATTCTTAGACTGTGTGGCCCCTTTCTCATTCCTGAAAGAACCTCCTTTAATTCTGAGCCGATGACCTCTGGTCCTAGACTCTCCCCACTGGTGGAAACATCCTCTCCACATCCACATCTCCGTGCATTGTGCCCAACCCTGCCACAAAAAGGGCCAATTGTAGCTGGCACTCTGCCTGTGTATTCATGGCAAAGTCTCCCATCCAGTGTACTAACTCGATAACAGGCCCTTCAGCCCTCAAGGTCCGTGCTGAACGTGACACCAAGTTAAACGGATCTCCTCAGCCTGCGTGATCCCTAATCCCTCGGTTCCCTGCATATTCACGTACCGATCCAATGATCTCAACACCACTCTAGTATTTGCCTCCACCACCTTGTTTCAACTATTAATAGAATATAAAGATAACGTTTTAAAAAAAAACACTTTGATGAAAGTCCTGACAGTATTTGTCGACATCCTGATTAATATTTATCACGGGCTCCAAATTAATCCATAGCCTCAACGTCTGCCATTTATCACCCAGTTTTTGCCTAGAAGTTAATAATGCCTCTATTTGCTCTTCTGCAGCTGCACATCAAACAGTCAAGATGACCTTTACACTAACCGAGCCACTCTCACGTCCAGAGTTGCACAAAACGCTGAGCAAATGAATTAAACTTTCCTCACCTTCCCTCAGCCAGTTCAGAAGTGATAGGAGCAAAGTTCGGCCATTCCGCCATTCAGTCATGGCTGACCTATCTCTCCTTTCCTATTCCCATTCTCCCGCCTTCTCCCCATCACCCCTGACACCCGTACTAATCAGGAATCTATCTACCTCTGCCTTAAAAAAATATCCATTGACTTGACCTCCACAGCCTTCTGTGGCAAAGAATCCCACAGATTCACCACCCTCTGACTAAAGAAATTCCTCCTCATCTCCTTTCTAACGGAACGTCCTTTAATTCTGAGGCTATGACAGGGTCACAAATTATCTGTTGTTTATTAACCCTCCACATCTAATTCATGTATCAACAGACAGCAAGCAGTGCATGCATATGTTTAAGGATGGAGTTTTCCTTCTGGACATTATCGGCCAACTGGGTTCAAATTGAGCCAATATTATGCCTGTTCTGAGCAATGCAAAATATAAATCCTGCAATTAACCACTGCAAACACAAAGCGCTGGAACAGTATATGGAACGAGCTGCCGATGGGGGTAGTTGAGGCAGGGACTGTCAAAATGCTTATGAAGCAATTAGACCAGTACATTGATAGGACAGGTTTGGATGGGTTATGGACCAAATGCAGGCTGGTGGGACTAGTGTCCTCTATAGTGTTGGTGGGTGTGGGCAAGTTGGGCCGAAGAGCCTGTTTCCATGCTGTATGACTCTGTTTCATTCAGTGGGTCAGGCAGCATCCCTAGAGAATGTGGATAGGTGACATTTTGTATCGGAACCCTGCAGACATGATGCCAAAATGTCTCCCTCTCCCCTGACTCTCAGTCTGAAGAAGGGTCTCGACCCGAAACCTCACCCATTTCATCTATCCAGAGATGCTGCCTGACCCGCTGAGTTACTCCACCACTTTGTGTCTATCCACATCTAATCTGGTTCATGTATCGGATCTTGCAGTCCAAGTATCCAGCATCTATTTATAATAATATAATTTTTATTTATACGCTTACTGAGTTATATGGGGTTGGAGTCTTGGAAAGTGCAATTCTCAACACTGTTGAATCGTTGATGGAATAATTCCAAATCACCTCACCACCATCTGCCAGCATTAGCAACTAGGGATGTTTGAAAGTTATTCGGAATATGGCATTAAACCATGTGTTTGGCCAAAAATATTCTATAATATTCAACAGCTCGCAAAATAACACCTAACTCCTGTCAGTTGTGTTTATCTTAAATATCACTGGCTGGCACTCTGTAGAAGGATAAAGGGAATAACATTTGGTGTACAATAAAGTCCAGTAAAGTCAGATTAAAAATAGCCCGAGGGTCTCCAAAGAGGTAGATGGGAGTTCAGGACTGCTCACTAGCTGGTGAGAGGACGGTTCAGTTGCCTGACAACAGCTGGAAGAAGCTGTCCCTGAGTCTGACCTTTTCACATCTCTTGCCCGATGGGAGAGGGGAGAAGTGGGAAGTGAGACTGGTCCTTGGTTCTGCTGCTGGCCTTGCTGCCCGAGCAACTGGAGTTTGAAACCAGGCCCGGCTGCCGGGATTCAAGATATTTACATTCAAGTAATTAAATAAACGTGGAGTTAAAACAAGACTCAGGAGCAGTGTCCACCACTGTACCAGATTGTCGAGAAATTATCTGGTTCACCAATGTTTTTTTTCAAGAGAGGAAATCTGTGACAGATGTCGGTATTCCCACCAACTCCCACATCCCATAAATAAATAAATACAAAACAGCACATTATGAGAAGCCAGAGTCAAAAACATCGCCTAGGCCGTGACATTAATCTCTCAGAGTAGTGCATTATTCATAAGAAGAGTGGTTGGTGCCTGGCACGCACTGCTGGGGGTTGTGGTGGAGGCAGGTACAGTACATATGGCATTTAAGAGACTTTTGGATTGGCGCATGGATATGGAGTGAATGGATGGATACGGATTATGTGCCACTGTAGCGGTGTAGAAGTAGAGTTGCTGCCTTACAGCGCCAGAGACACCAGGTCCCATCCTGACTACGGGTGCTTGTCTGTACGGAGTTTGTACGTTCTCCCCGTGACCTGCGTGGGGTTTCTCCGAGACCTTCGGTGTCCTCCCACACTCCAAAGACGTACAGGTTTGTAGGTGAATTGGAGCAAATGTAAAATTGTCCCTAGTGTGTGTAGGGTAGTGTTAACATGTGGGGATCGCCGGTTGGTGCGGACTCGGTGGGCCGAAGGGCCGGTTTCCGCACTATATATCGCTAAACTAAAACGTAAAACTCAATTGAAATTTGACAATATCAATTTCCTCTGTTGCAACTTCAATGCAATCTCAAGGATAATTGTTTTTAACACGCCGAACAGTACAGCACAGGAACAGGCCCTTCGGCCCATCGTGTTTGCGTTGAATGTGATGCAAAATTAAAAGAATCCCTTCTGCCTGCATGTGATCCATATCCCCCCTACACACCCTCGCCCCTCCCCACCTCCCAGTTCCCTGCACATTCTGACAACAATACTGCAACACTATCTCTGTGCTCTGTTACATGCAGTAATATCCATGAAATGCTATCAGCTCGCATCTGAAGATCAGAATTTCCTAGTATTACAACCATCAGAAACATCTGGGGATTCTTTCACTTATGATCAATCTGTAATTTCCATGAAAATAGATTTTACAAAATAGCTGTAATGGATTTACTGCACAGTGGTATAATTATCCCTTGTGTTGAACATTATTGCCACTGTTTGACAGAAATGCCAACAGCAAAAGGTTTATGTTTACGAGTTAAAATTGAAGGCCGCCTCGCACCTTGCAATATTTTTAAGAAAGCAAACAGTAAATATATTTTTCATTTATTACAAATTTGCCAACACTTCCGGGTGAATTTCAAGAATGGTTCATTATGATGTTGAACACTGTAGTATCGTACCTGGCATCCGTCCATCTGAGGGAGATGATGGTGCAGCTTAGTTGGCCGCTGAGACTGGGCACGTAATTGGGAATACAAACTTGCCCAGGATCTGCGTTCCCCTCTCCACCCGGGTAGGCCGATTCCAGAGGAACGGCGTGGCTGCCACGTCTGGGGCCTACTCGGTTGCAGAAGTTGCCGGAAGGCGGACGCACGAGGCATCAGCTGACCGTCTCTGGGGGACTCCAGCTCCAGCGCCATTGGCTCTCCTGAGCCTTACCCACAAGGCAGCGGGGTGCTATGTTACCCATAGTTGGGACCTGGTTGATGGACGTCAGGACGTGTCCACACGCCGATGGGGTTGGGTTGGGCCTGCACGCCGCATCTCTAGGGGCCATAGTTCCTCTGAGATCCCCGAGCAGTTTAGCCTGGGAGTGAAGGTGGCCCCAGTTACCATGTGTTGCCAGGAGGAGGCACTGCGAGAGTCTTGATAATGCAGAGGTTATGTACTGGCAGGGGGAGGCTTACGCACTCTGTTCCCTTTTCCGCAAAAACTGCTAGCCAGCGGCATCTGGATTAATACCACGGCACTAGACACATGCAACACCCTGTGGCTCGTGCCACCAACACGCCACAGATGCCAATACCGTAGACATCTTTGAATATTTTTCTATTCATTGACAAGAAAACTATCTACAGTCTAAGTGAGTAATAACATGTTTGTTGAAAGGTAAAGTGGCAATTAAAGTTTGATCATTTTATAAAAGTGTGCCTTGTACAATTGACAATCAGATTCCTTCAGCAAATACAATCATCATTATTTTGAATGTGCACTCCAGCAGTTTAATTACATTATTTTTCTCTTCAGCTAGGCAGCTCTTAGAAGGTCAGTGACTAGTAACAACATCAAATTGGAACGTTAAGTGGAAATGGAGTGAACTCTGATTTGGTTTAGTTTAGAGATACAGCGTGGAAACAGGCCCTTCGGCCCACCGAGTCCGCACTGACCAACGATCCCCGTACACACAAGGGACAATGTACCAAGCCAATTAATCTACAAACCTGTACGTCTTTGGAGTGTGGGAGGAAACCGAAGATCTCAGAGAAAATCCACGCAGGTCAGGGGGAGAACGTACAAATTCTGTACAGACAGCACGTTGTCAGGATCGAATCCAGTTTTGTTTAAAATAGATTGGGATTTTGTGCAATAAAGTGCAATAAAGTGATGCGGCTGATAGCAAATCAAGCAAAGATAGCCTTCATAAATGAGAAGAAATTAAAGAGCCCGAAGATTAGTGATCATCAAAAACTGTGATTTTTATTGCCTTTTTCCCCCTGATTTTTCATTACATATACACAACAGTGAGAGTAAAATAACAGCTGGATATTCAATTGTTCAATAGTGCTTTATTGCCAAATGCACAGTTCCCTAGGATTTTATTTTCTCAGCTATTATTCAGACAAAATTAGGTTGCAATGTAAAAGGTGCATGGGGGTAGATGGCTGAGTTGGTGTAAAAGGAATGTGAGAGACCTAATGAATTTAAATAAGCTGTGTAGGAAAGAACTGCAGATGCTGGTTTCAACTGAAGATAGACACGGAAAGCTGGAGTAACTTGTGGTCTCCACCTTTCCTTGACTGATTGGGAGGAGTTGGCTGCGCCTAACGGCTGCGGCTCTCTGGCAGTCTGTTTGTCTTTTTTTTCTTTTTTTTTTTGTTTGTGTCGGTGTTGGGATGGTTTTTGTTTCTGTTTTTGGCTCTGTATGTGTGGGGGGTGGGGGGTGGGTGTGTTGGGGGGGGGGGTGGGGGGTGGGTGTGTTGGGGGGGGGGTGTTGGGGGTGGGGGTGGGGCGGGGGAAACCTTCCTTTTGTTAGGTCTCTTCCCCGGGGCGCAGCTCGCCCGTGGGGCCTTCCATCGCCCGGCGCGGCTCGGCCGCTGGACTTAACATCGCCGGCGCGGCTCGGTCGCGGGACGTTTCAGTGCCCGGTGCGGCTCGGCCACGGGACGTTTCAGTGCCCGGTGCAGCTCGGCTGCGGGACTTAACATCGCCGGCGCGGCTCGGCTGCGGGACTTAACATCGCCGGCGCGGCTCGGCTGCAGGACGTTTCAGTGCCCGGTGCGGCTCGGCTGCGGGACGTTTCAGTGCCCGGTGCAGCTCGGCCGCGGGACTTAACATCGCCGGCGCGGCTCGGCTGCGGGACGTTTCAGTGCCCGGTGCGGCTCGGCCGCGGGACGTTTTGGTGCCCGGTGCAGCTCGGCCGCTGGACTTAACATCGCCCAGTGCGGCCGCGGGATGTTTCGGTGCCCGGGGCGGCTCGGCCGGGGGGCCTTCCATCCCCTTGCGGGGGCTGTGCGTGTCGGCTGCCTCGGTAGGGGTCGAGCTGTCTGTCCGTGGGTGCGGGGGGAGGAGAGGGGAAGTTTTGTTGCCTCCATCACAGTGAGGGGGTGTTTCGAGTCACTGTGATGGATGTTTGTGTTGGGGTCGGGTGTCCTGTGTTCTTTTCTTTTTTTGCTGTGACTGCTGAAATATCTGTTTATCTGTTTATCTATTTATCTATTTATTTATTTATTTATTTATCTATTTATTTATCTATCTACTTATTTATTTATTTATCTATTTATTTAATTATCTATCTATCTATCTATCTATTTGTCTGTTTATTTATTTATTTATTTGTTTGTTTATTCATCTGTTTATTTATTTTATTTATTTTATTTATTTTATTTATTTTATTTATTTTATTAATTTTATTTATTTTATTTATTCATTTATTCATTTATTCATTTATTCATTTATTCATTTATTCATTTATTTGTTTATTTGTTTATCTATTTGTCTCTTTATTTATTTATTTATTTATCTATCTATCTATTTATTTATTCATCTATCTGTTTATTTATTTATTTATTTCCCGGTCAATACAATACAACAGATTGACCATTCAGTTGTGAAAGTTAAATAGTACAAAGTCATTGTATCAAAAATAAAACAATATAATCACCCATGATATTTTCTGACCGAAAAAAAAGGTGTAGGCAGAAGCCAAAGCTTATTGTGCCTGCCCTTAATACTTAACAAAACATAATTTTTTTAAAAACACAACGTCATAAGTCAGAAGCAGATAAACAAAACATAGAAAGAGACACAAATATAGTCAAGAGCCATCATTTCTGTCATGTCAGTCATTTCTCCGTGCTGATCACATATTTTGTATCTTGTATCTAGCGCACGTGTGCTATTGAGGTTCAGTCAGACAGGGAGTATTTGGATGGAATGTAAAGGCTTTGTCTTTGGTTTACAGCCTCGTGGTTCATGAAACACATTATGAAGTTAAATTACTTGTCGTTTTTCATACAACTTCATACAAGGACTGTATTCCTTGGAGCACAGGAGGCTGAGAGGTGATCTTTAGACTTGAGACTTTAGAGATATAAAGCGGAAATAGGCCCTTCGGCCTACCGAGTCCACGCCGACCAGCAACCACCCCATACGCTAGCACTAAACTACTCACTAGGGGCAGTTTACAATTTTTGCCGAAGCCAATTAATCTACAAACCTGGACATCTATGGAGTGTGGGAGGAAACCGGAGCACCCGGAGGAAACCCACGTGGTCACAGGGAGAACACACAACCTCCATACAGATCGAACCTGTTTCTCTGGCGGTGTAAGGCAGCAACTCTACCACTGAGCCACTGTTCCACCCTTTAATATAAGGTGCATAAAACCATGAGGAGAATAGATAGAGTGAATGCACAGTCTTTCACTTTGAATGGGGGAATCAACAACATTGATCGGAATTAAATAAAAATTATTGGAGGCTGGCTCTACATAAAATGGCTAGGTTACCTAGTCCAGGTGAGATCCACCCTAGGTTGTAGAAGGAAATAAATGTTGAAATTGTGGAAGCCATGTTGATTGGGAAAAACCTCATATCTTGCAAATTGTTCAGACAGGGTTCGGGAAAATCCTAAAAGTTACCAGCCAGTTTATTTAAACTCGGTGGCAGGGAAAGTTCTAGAAACAATAATGAGGTACAGAATTAACCATCACTCAGACAAGTTTAGATTAACAGGAACAAGCCAATATGAATTCATAAAATTATGTCTGACTAATGCGATAGATTTTGTTAAAGTAACACAAAAAAGGAAAATGTCAGGCATTGATTAGACTTTGCAAACACATTTGATGTGGTGCCTACACAAGCAGAGAGGAGAGCTGAACTACTATCTACCTCTTTGATGACCCTTGGACTATCCTTGATCGGACTTTGCTGGCTTGACCTTGCACTAAACGTTATTCCCTTATCATGTACACTGCTCGATTGCTCAATTGTAATCGTGTATTGTCTTTCTGCTGTCTGGTTAGCACGCAACAAAAGCTTTTCACTGTACCTCGGTACACGTGACAATAAACTGAACTGATATTAGTGCAGGAAGGAACTGCAGATGTTGGTTTAAGCCGAAGATAGGCACAATATGCTGGAGTAACTCAGCGGGTCAGACAGCATCTCTGGAGAGAAGGAATGGGTGACGTTTCGGGTCAAGACCCTTCTTCAGACTTGTGATGAGTATTAAAAGCCATGATCTATAACAGTATGGGTAGAAAATTAGTTAAATAATAGGAAAAGGTGTAGGAAAGGTTTTATTATTACAAATCACAGAAATGTATAGTGCCGTTCCCTGCAGATTAGAACTGGACACAGTTTTTCTCTTGGTATATACTATAACTGATTTTAGACTTGGATGTATAAGGAATGATTGTCAAATGAACAGATGACACAAGACCAAGAAGTCTTGAACTCTAAGGAGAATAGTAATTTGCTGGAGGGTGAAATGCAGATAGGCTAACGCAATGTACGCACATAAGGCAGGTAAAACTAAATGTTGAGAAATGCAATATTTGGCTTGTGTATTTGGTAGGGAGAAGGAGGAATGGGAATTTAAAGAGCACATTTCCAATAAGGATTAAAAAAAACAGGGAAAACTGGAGATGCAGTTTGTTGAAAGTTTTATTTTAAAGAAAGGAAATGGGATTCTAGGCGTTAAACATTGGCATTAAAGTACAAATGGAATGTACAATACTGTGGCACGGTGGCGCAGCGGTAGAGTTGCTGCCTTACAGCACCAGAGACAGGGGTTCGATCTTGACTACAGGTGCTGTCTGCATGGAGTTTGTACGTTCTCCCCGTGACCTGCGTGGGTTTTCTCCAGGAGCTCCGGTTTCCTCCCACACTCCAAAGACGTGCAGGTTTGTAGGGTCAATCGGCTTGGTAAAATTGTAAATTATTCCGAGTGTGTGTAGGATAGTGCTAGTGTGCGGGGATCGCTGGTGGGCGCGGACTCGGTGGGCCGAAGGGCCTCTTTCCGTGCTGTATCTCTAAACTAAACTAAACTACAGGCCTACTGCAAAAACAATCAAAGGTCTCTCCCAGAACTCAAATCTAATTCCGCCGTCTGTAATACCCCAAAGGACGTGCTGCCTGGCGATTACTACTACTTGATGCTCATTCCAAATCAAGTCAGGCGCACTCGTGACTCTAGCTGAGCTGGTCGCAGTGGTGAGGCAAAGTGACTCTGAAACGGTTGTTATTGCATTCTGCTCTGCGCTAAGTACATTTTAATTTAATAACTCTGCAGCCAGCAGTCTCGCATGATCTAAAGATTAGATAAATTATTTTTTAAATGCATTATCGCTGTATGTGTATGCACATGCATACGTCAAAAGAGGCAATGATTAATTTGCCAAGTAGACCACTTTACCTGTTTGCACGCTGAACCTTTTCCAGTTCATTTGAGTCTAGTTTATTGTCGCGTGTACCGTGGTGCAGTGAAAAGCTTTTTGTTGCCTGCTGCCCAGTCAGCAGAAAGACAACACACGATTACAATAAATCCATTTACAGTGTATAGATGCACGATAAGGGAATAACGTTTAGTGCAAGATAAAGCCGGCAGAGTCCAGTTAAAGATCATTTGAGGGTCACCAAAGAGGTAGATAGTAGTTCAGGACGGCTCTCTGGTTGTGGTAGGATGGTTCAGTTGCCCGATAACAGTTGGGAAGGAAATGTGTTTGAATCTGGAGGTGTGCTTTTTCACACTTCTATACCTTTTGCCTGATGGGAGAGGGGAGAAGAGGGAGTGGCCAGGGTACAATTCAATAGACAATAGACAATAGACAATAGGTGCAGGAGGAGGCCATTCGGCCCTTCGAGCCAGCACCGCCATTCAATGTGATCATGGCTGATCATTCTCAATCAGTACCCCCGTTCCTGCCTTCTCCCCATACCCCCTGACTCCGCTATCCTTAAGAGCTCTATCTGGCTCTCTCTTGAATGCATTCAGAGAATTGGCCGCCACTGCCTTCTGAGGCAGAGAATTCCACAGATTCACAACTCTCTGACTCGCCCCTGATGATGCTGCTGGCCTTGCCGAGGCAGCGTGACGTGGAAATTGAGTCAACATAAGCTACCACTGCAAACTGAATTTCTAGTCATTGTTACAACGTAGACACTCCTCATTATTGAAGTGTCTGAAGAAGGGTGTCGACCCGAAACGTCACCTATTCCTTTTCTCCAGAGATGCTGCCTGACCTGCTGAGTTACTCCAGCATTTTGTGTCCATCTCCACATGACTCTCCTGTCCATCTAGGTCTCCGTACCTTCACCTGCATAGATAGGCAGGTAGAAACACTGTGGTTGCCTTTCAAGTTAAGCTCATAAGATCCTGATGAATAGGAGTAGAATTAGGCCATTTGGCCCATCAAGTCTACTCCACCATTCAATCATGGCTGATCTATCTCTCCCTCCTAACCCCATTCTCCTGCCTTCTCCCCATAACATCTGACACCCGTACTAATCAAGAATCTATCTATCTCTGCCTTAAATATATATCCCCTGACTTGTCCTCCACAGCTTTCTGCGGCAAATAATTCCACAGATTCACCACCCTCTGACTTAATAAATTTCTCCTCATCTCCTTCCTAAAAGAACGTCCTTTAATTCTGAGGCTACGACCTTCAGTTCCCGGGACAGTGATTTAGGGACAGTTTCCTGCCAGCTGTTATCAGGCAACTGAACCATCCCACCAACAAATAGAGAACTGTCCTGAGCTGCAATCTACCTCATTGGAGACACTCAAACTATTTTTAATCAGACTTTACCTTGCACTAAACATTATTCCATTTATCATTGTAATCATGTATTGTCTCTCCATTTACTGGTTAGCGCCCAACAAAAAGCTTTTCACTGAACCACGGTACATGTGACAATAAAATAAACTAAAGCTGCTGCAGTTCCTTATTCCTACATAATATCCTTGCTATTCAATTCCTTGGAAACAAATCCATGTGCTTTGTTTACTCTCTACATAGGTCTGCTAACAGTTATCGGTCCTTAAATGGGCATTCTCCCCTAACATTTCCAATTGTTTAGCTGAAGGGGAAGCTGAAGGTTTCCCCCTCTTTCATGCATCTATTTCTTTCTCTGTCATTCCCTGGAAAAGACTATTTGCAAAACAAAGCTTTTTGCAAATTTATTTAACTTATGGAGTTCCGATGTTGGAGTTCAGGGCTGGAGGTTGACAATAGACAATAGGTGCTGGAGGAGGCCATTTGGCCCTTCGAGCCAGCACCGCCATTCAATGTGATCATGGCTGATCATGCTCAATCAGTACCCCGTTCCTGCCTTCTCCCCATACCCCCTGGCTCCGCTATCCTTGAGCTCTATCCAGCTCTCTCTTGAATGCATTCAGAGAATTGGCCTCCACTGCCTTCTGAGGCAGAGAATTCCACAGATTCACAACTCTCTGACTGAAAAAGTTTTTCCTCATCTCAGTTCTAAAAGGCCTATCCCTTATTCTTAAACTGTGGCCCCTTGTTCTGGACTCCCCCAACATTGGAAACATGTTTCCTGCCTCTAACATGTCCAACCCCTTAATAATCTTATCCGTTTCGATAAGATCTCCTCTCATCCTTCTAAATTCCAGTGTATACAAGCCTAGTCGCTCCAATCTTTCAACATACGACAGTCCCGCCATTCCGGGAATGTACACAAATCACTTGACAGTTTTCTTCATAAGTCATAAGAGCAGAATTAGGCCATTCGGCCCATTGAGTCTACTCTGCCATTCAACCATGGCTGATCCATCTCTCCCTCTCAACCTTATTCTCTTGCCTTCTCCCCGTAACCCCTAACACTCTTATTAATCAATTATCTGTCAATCTCTGCCTTAAAAAAACCCAATGACTTGACCTCCACAGCCATCTGTGGCAATGAATTCCGCAGATTATGTGTTAAGAAACTCCTCCTCATCTCCTTTCTAAAGGTATGTCCTTTTATTCAGAAGCTGTGCCCTCTGGGCTTGGACTCTCCCACTTATCATCATCATTGGTCCAAAAACGCTCACCAAATCCACCCAAAACTTCATCCTCAACATTGATGGTCTCCCAGTATCCACCTCACCTCACATCCGGAATCTTGGAATCATCCTTGATCAAACCCTCTCCTTCGACAAACACATCAAACACATCACAAAGACAGCCTTCTTCCACCTCAAAAACATTGCCCGTCTCCGTCCATCCCTCTCCTCCACAGCTGCAGAAACCCTCATCCACGCCTTCATCACCTCCCGTCTGGACTACTGCAACAGCCTCCTCTATGGCGCACCCTCAAAAATCATCAATAAACTTCAATACATTCAAAACTCCGCTGCCCGTCTACTCACACACACCTCGATCCGTGACCATATCACCCCCGTCCTTTATAAACTCCACTGGCTCCCCATCCCCCAGAGAATCCAATACAAAATCCTCCTCATAACCTACAAAGCCCTCCATAACCTGGCCCCATCCTACCTGACCGACCTCCTCCACAGGCACACTCCCACCTGCACCCTCCGCTCTGCTGCTGCCAATCTCCTATCCCCCCACATCCGGACCAAACTCAGATCCTGGGGGGACAGGGCTTTCTCCATCGCTGCTCCCTCCCTGTGGAACTCACTACCCCAAACCGTTAGAGACTCCTCCACACTCACCACATTCAAAACATCGCTGAAGTCTCACCTGTTCAGTACTGCCTTCAACCACTGAAGGTCACCTCACCTTCTGTCTCCTTTCTCTGTTCATTTATTTATTTACTTATTTATCTATTTATTCATTTCCCTATGTTCTCAAAATCTCTGTAAAGCGTCTTTGAGTATATGAAAAGCGCTATATAAATAAAATGCATTATTATTATTATTATTATTATTAATGGAAACATCCTCTCCACATCCACACTATTCAGGCCTTTCACTATTCGGTATGTTTCAATGAGGTCCTCCCTCTTTCAACGAGGTCCCCCTTCTTATGGATACACCCCTTGCCAAACTATGAGCCATTTGTTTTAAAAACAGTAGCCAAACTCAGGCATTAAGATTCCAAGGTAATGCAGTTGACCTGGGATCAAACAAATCCCTAGTTTGAATATTTCATTCAACTTTAGTTTAGTTTAGTTTAGAGATACAGCGCAGAAACAGGCCCTTCGGCCCACCGAATCCATGCCGACCAACGATCCCCGCACATTAGCATACTGCCACACACTCAGGATATGTTACAAGTGTAGCAAGCCAATTAACCTACAAATCTGTACGTCTATGGAGTGTGGGAGGAACCTGGAGCACCCGGAGAAAACCCACACAGGTCCCGGGGAGAAGGTACAAACTCTGTACAGACAGCATCATGAGTTAGGATCGAACCCGGGTCTGTGGCGTGGTAAGGCAGCAACTCTGCCGCTGCGCCACCGTGCCGCCCCAAACAAAAACCTCCTTGCTTAAAAAAAAAGGGTCACATTCTAAAGATTGAACTCGATGCTTTGTAAATAATTTGTGGAATTAACTGACTTCCGATGAGTAGGAATTAAAAATTAGTGCTGATGTTTGTGAATGCCAGTTCCGACAACGAGACTATGGTCAGGGATAAAGCACTAACCGAGCAGAACAAAGATGGATAATAATGTGCCTGGAGCTATTATCAGCCCTGATCAATGATTATTGATCAAGAAAATGGTCTATTTACTTGGTTATGACCTTCGAAAGGAAATATTAGCAGTTATGTGGAAGTGCACTCTTGCAAAATGAAGAACCGAGGGAAGGGTCGGTCAATATTCTTCAAGCATCGTGAGCAAAATGCGGAGTGCAGCAAAGTTGATACTCAGCAACAAATATGAGGAGATAATTTGATCCCAGGCAGTTCACAATGGGAGAGAAACCCAGCCTCTATCGTGGCTTTAAGTGGTGGACTAATGTGCCCTACAACTCTCGCCAACTTCTACAGATGCGCCATAGAAAGCATTTTAGCGGGACGCATCGCAACATAGTTTGGGAACAGCTCCATCCCAGACCGTAAGAAATTGGAGCGAATTGTGGACGCATCCCAGACCATCGCACAAAACAACTCCTCTTCTATTGACTCCATTTATACCCTGCGCTGCCTCGGCAAGGCCAGCAGCATAATCAAGGACGAGTCGCACCCTGGCCACTCCCTCTTCTTCCCTCTCCCATCGGGCAAAACGCACACCCCCAGATTCAGGGACAGTTTCTTCCCAGCTGATACCTCATGAAAATGGCCTTGATAGTCCCTTTACATTATGGAAGCATCTACACTTGATGAACTAAAGTCCACACCAGATTTTCTGCAGTTTAACTCATATCCCACAGTCTATCTAACATATCGAATATATTAGAAGATGGACACAAAATGATGGAGTAACTCAGCGGGTCAGGCAGCATCCCTGGAGAAAAAGGGTGGGTGATGTTTCGGGTCAGGACCCTTCTTCAGTCTGTAAGATAGCAAAGGGGAAGACCCAGTAGAATCATTACTCACAAAATGCTGGAGTAACTCAGCAGGTCAGGCAGCATCTCGGGAGAGAAGGAATGGGTGACGTTTCGGGTCGAGACCCTTCTTCAGACTGAAGAAGGGTCTCGACCCGAAACGTCACCCATTCCTTCTCTCCTGAGATGCTGCCTGACCTGCTGAGTTACTCCAGCATTTTGTGAATAAATACCTTCGATTTGTACCAGCATCTGCAGTTATTTTCTTATACAGAATCATTACTCAGTCTGAAGAAGGGTCCTGACCCGAAACGTCACCCTTCCTATTTCTCCACAGCTGCTGCCTGATCCGCTGAGTTACTCCATCACTTTGTGTCTATCTTCGGTATAAACCAGCATCTGCAGTTCCTTTCTAGACATTGACTATTAGGTTACAGCTTAATGTTGTAGATTTATTTACAGGGTGACATTGTCCACTTTGGGGGCAAATCTCCAAACCAAACCTTCCAATGTGTTCAGTTAGGAACAGCAGGGGATGATGAAGCTTTGTGGCAAATGGTTTTTGTGTTGTTAGTCCTTTCAGCAAATGTCTTTACTACAAGTAACATGGCTTGAATCCAAAGGATGAGATCGGGCATTATAAATCCCTGGCCTTTTTTTGACATATTTACAAAGTAAATCTACCTTTATCTATTTGAAAATCTTGCTTTCTCAATCCCTCCTATCTCTTGACTGTTTAATGCTCCTTTCCTGTTTTCTCTTTCTAACTGTATTTTTTTCTGCTTTGCCCCTTTCATGTTAGATTTATTTTTTCACTCTACCACATCAGTTTAAAGCATTTGCCTGCAGAACTCCTGTCACTATAGAAAACAATGGCCATAAACTCATTAGTTTCGATCAGACTACTCTATCCCGGAAAGAGACAGAGCTGGAAGTGAAGTCCATACAATTTAAGTTTATTTTCCAGATGACAAAGTTCTCGAAAGCTAACCCATGACCCCACTCATCATTGCAATCTGAGCCCTCCCCAAGAACACGGTTTCAATAGACACAAAATGCTGGAGCAACTCAGCGGCACAGGCAGCATCTCTGGAGAGAGGGAATGGGTGACGTTTCGGGCCGAGACCCTTCTTCAGACTGATGTCAGACGTGGCGCAGCGGTTGAGTAGCCGCCTTACAGCGAATGCAGCGCCGGAGACTCAGGTTCTATCCTGACTACGGGCGCCGTCTGTACGGAGTTTGTACGTTCTCCCCGTGACCTGCCTGGGTTTTCTCCGAGATCTTCGGTTTCCTCCCACACTCCAAAGACGTACAGGTATGTAGGTTAATTGACTGGGCAATATGTAACAAAATTGTCCCTAATGTGTGTAGGATAGTGTTAATTTGCGGGGATCGCTGGGCGGCGCGGGCTCGGTGGGCCGAAGGGCCTGTTTCCGCGCTGTATCTCTAAATCTAAAAATCTAAAAAATCTAAGAGTCTCAACCCGAAACTGAGAGTCAGACTCGCAGTCTGAAGCAAAGTCTCGCTAGATAGATAGAGCTCTTAACGATAGCAGAGTCAGGGGGTATGAGGAGAAGGCAGGTATGGGGTACTGATTGAGAATGATCAGCCATGATCACGAATGGCCTACTCCTGCACCTATTGTCTATTGTCTATTATCTATTGACCCGAAAGTTTGCCCATTCCCTCTCCCCAGAGATGCTGCCTGTGCCGCTGAGTTACTCCAGCATTTTGTGTCAATCCTCGGCGTAAACCAGCATCTGCAGTTCCTTCCTACACATCCTATAGTTTCTATAGATTAGAGATACAGCATGGAGACGGATCCCTCAGTCCAGTATGTCCACAAGGCCAGCCAACAATCACCCATATACTAGTTCTATCCTACACACTAGAGGTAATTTCCTGAAGGCAAATCAACCTTCAAACCTGCGGGTCTTTGGAGACTGGGAGGAAACCGGAACTCCTGGGAGAACATACAAACTCCTTACAGGCAGCGCCCGTTGTCAGGATCGAACCCGGGTCTCTGGCGCTGTAAGGCAGCAACTCTACCGCTGCGCCACCGTGCTGCCCTCTGGGACATGTACTTAATGAATGTACTCTTTCAAACTCTAGATCACAAAGGAAACAAGACTATGGAAACTAAGATTGCAGAACTATTTGGGGCAGAAAGGAGGACGTTAAACACTTGTCAATGCATATTCTGTTGTGTTGCAGCAAGTATAAATTTAACTGTTCGGTTCGGCCCAGGGACAATAAAACACCCTGCTGATTCTTTCTCCAGCATTAAAGTGTGGAATTTTCAAAATAGCTCCTAAATTTACGAAGTTATTGTCTTGGATTTCGGTCTACTGTTTGACACATAAGAGGTTATTGATCGACCAGTTCGTTCAAACTAATAATTCTTTTTAAACAGCGATGCACTTGGACTTGAGTCTGCACAGGTTCAGTCTCTCTTCCTGATAACAAAGTTGTAGAAAGCTGACCTATGTTAAATTGCAGCATCAATCTCCTTTAACTGGAGCTGCAACTCGGAGCAAGGCAGATACTGTGGAGTTAGGGATGAGGGGAGGTGGAGGATTTAACACAGTGGGTAAACATAACAGCAACTAATTGCATTTCTGTATCGGCAAAGATGACAAGATAAAGTTAACAGAGTGGAAGAGCTATTTCTTTTTTTAAATGTCAGTTTAGAGATATAGCACGGAAACAGGCCCTTCAGCCCACTGAGTCCGCGCCGACCAGCGATCCCCACACACTAACACTACCCTACACAAACTATATGGACAGTTTACAGTTTTACTAAGCCAATTAACTTACAAACCTGTACGTTTTAGGAGTATGGAAGGAAACCGGAGCACCCGGAGAAAACCCACACAGGTCACAGGGAGAACGTGCTAACTCCGCACAGACAGCACCCGTAACGAGGATCGAACCTGGGTCTCTGGCGCTGTAAGGCAGCAACTCTACCGCTGCGCCACCGTGCCGCCTTTTTTCAAGAAGAGAGCCTAAGTTGACATTTACTTGGCTAATCTCTGTTTCTCATTGACAAACTTTCTTAAAATAAAAAATTAATTGGCCTTCGTAAAATTGTAAATTGTCCCTAGTGTGTGTGGGGTAGTGATAATGTGCGGGGATCGCTGGCCGGTAGGGACTCGGTGGGCCGAAGGGCCTGTTTCTGCGCTGTATCTCTAAACTAAACTAAGCTAAACTGAATGAATACAGGTATATTATTAAAATAGAGACTGGTCCTGACCCAAAATGACATTTCAAGAGAGAGCTCGATGGAGCTCTTAATGATAGCGGAGTCAGGGGTTATGGGGAGTAGGGAGGAACAGGGTACTGATTGTGAATGATCAGCCATGATCACATTGAATGGCGGTGCTGGCTCGAAGGGCCAAATGGCCTCCTCCTGCACCTATTGTCTATTGTCTATTGACATCTATCCATGTTCCATGGAAATGCTGCCAGATCCGTTGAGTTACTCCGGCACTTTGTGCCTTTTATTTATTTTGTCTATTTGCTTTTCACAAATTAAGTGTTTGTTGAAACAGGGCAGATTCACCTCACTCTCAGCTACATAGCCTTAGAATGCAGCTTAGCAGGCAGCACAGTGGTGCAGCGGGTAGAGCTGCTGCCTTGCAGCGCCGGAGATCCAGGGTCGAACCCAGCCTTGGGTGGAGTTGGATCTCTGTGGAGTTTGCACGTTCTCCCTGTAACCGCTTGGGTTTCCTTCAGGTGCTCCGGCTTCATCCCACATCCCAAAGACATTTGGGTCTGTAGGTTAATTGGCCTCTTTGGGATGGCACGGTGGCGCAGCGGTAGAGTTGCTGCCTTATAATGCTGACAGCGCTGGAGACCTGGATTTGATCCTGACAACAGGTGCTGTCTGCACAGAGTTTGTACGTTCTCCCTGTGACCGTGTGGTTTTCAACAAGATCTTTGGTTTCCTTCCATACTCCAATGACGTACAGGTTTGTAGGTTAATTGGCTTGGTATACTTGTAAATTGTCCCTCGTGTGTGTTGGGTAGTGTTAATGTGTGCGGGGATCGCTGGTCGGTGGGCCGAAGGGCCTGTTTCCATGCTGTATCTCTAAACTAAACTAAACTAAACTAAAATTGCCTTTAACGTGTAGAGAGTGGATGAGAAAGTGGAATAACATAGGACTGGTGTCAAAGGCTGAGTAATGGTAAGGGTGGGCCGAAGAGCCTGTTTCCATGCTGTATCTTTAAACTTAACTAAAGCAGAACATGTTTTGTCCATGACCTTCTCTTAGAACCTTTCATCTCCCATTTCCTCCTTCATTTAACAAAGGAAAATATCACCGTTCCAAGGGTTATATCCCACGGAATGCAATTACATTGTATGATGACATTTTGTTCCGCACACATTGAATGAACAGCGATCTCCATTACCCTGCAACCTTGGAAATTATTTCCTAATGCTTCTCTTGCCCAAATTATCAACAATGATCAAAATGTTTTCTGACTCCCATTCATGGTAATTGCAGCTCTTTGTACCCAAGTCAAAACATATGAAGAGGTTGTTTCATTTCTTGCTCGTCTCTCTCTCTCTCTCTCTCTCTCTCTCTCTCTCTCTCTCTCCTCTCTCTCTCTCTCTCTCTCTCTCTCTCTCTCTCTCTCTCTCTCTCTCTCTCTCTCTCGTCTCTCTCTCTCTCTCTCTCTCTCTCTCTCTCTCTCTCTCTCTCTCTCTCTCTCTCTCATCTCTCTCTCTCTCTCTCTCTCTCTCTCTCTCTCTCTCTCTCTCTCTCTCTCTCTCTCTCTCTCTCTCTCTCTCTCTCTCTCTCTCTCTCTCTCTCTCTCTCTCTCTCTCTCTCTCTCTCTCTCTCTCTCTCTCTCTCCTCCCCCCCCCCCCTGGTTCTCCGACTAGTTTCACTGTCTTCTTGATTAATTGTCTTTCATGTTGTCACCTCTCCCCACCCCCACCCCAGCCAACGATGAACCATTCTAAATTTCCTTGATCATAGTCTGCTTTGATGTATTCGTGGAGAAAGCACAGGATCGTTGGCGGTGCTGGCTCGAGGAGCCGAGTGGCCTACCCCTGGAACCCACTGTCTATGTTCTATGTTTCCCAAAACGTCACCCATTCCTTCTCTCCAGAGACCCTCTGAGTTACTCCAGCATTTGTGTCTATCTACGATCAATGTCTGAAGAAGGGTCCCGACCCAAGACGCGTCCCATCCATTTTCTCCGGAGATGCTGCCCGACCCGCTGGGTTACCCCGGCATTTTGTGTCTAACTTCAATGTGAAACCTGAACTCAGTGTTGATTTATTTGAAAAGCAAACCCCTGAACATTGTTGGCAACTGCGATTTTCAGCAACATTCCTCAAGGCAACATGCTGTAAATAGAATCACTGAACAGGAGGAGGCAATGAGCTGAATATTTGGTGCCAGGTCAGGGGCTGTCAGACCAAGTGCCCCTCTCAAAATGAGAAATGTATTTGGCAGGTGCCTTTCTGTTATCTCCAGGGTTAACCTGAAATTTCAAAACTTTCAAACATTCAGACACATTCAAAATCAATCTAAAATTTAATTTAAAAAAAATAATAAAAGCTTGCATGTTATTTGGATATTTAATGGATTTTTAAAAATATTGTAATTCTAAATTTCGGAGGGGAGTGGTTGTTCAGTTTAGCTTATTATTGTCACGTGCACTAGGGTAGAGTGAAAAGCATTTGTTGTGTGCTAATCAGTTAGCGATACATGATTACAATCGAGTCCCCCGCAGTGTACAGACACTGGATAAAGGAGATAACGTTCCGTGCAAGGTAAAGTCCAATTAAAGATGGTTTGAAGGTCTCTATCGAGGTAGATGGGAGGTCAGGTCTCACCTCTCTAGCTGATGAGAGGAAGGTTCGTTCAGCTGCTTGATAACAGATATGTGACTTCCATTGAAACACATGGCAAAAACATTCCGTAGGCTAACTCCGTGAACAATGCACAATTCTGCTCATTCCATGCAGAATCCCTGCTGTAGAAGGCGTGATGACACCAGCAACGAAGACAATTTAAGACAATGCAACAAACAGTTGAAAGTAATTCAATGATATGCAGTAAAATGGAAAAACAATGAACTGTCGATGCCTAGTTTAGTTTAGAACTAGTCTGAAGTCTGAAGAAGGGTCTCGACCCGAAACGTCACCCATTACTTCTCTCCTAGATGCTGCCTGCCCTGCTGAGTTACTCCAGTATTTTGTGTCTACCTTCAATTTGAACCAGCATCTGCAGTTATTTTCCTACACTCGTTATTACCTGTTCAACAGCCAACAATGGTCTATTGTGTGCCTCACACTTCCTTGATTAGCGTCTCTCCTAAATACCATCTATCTCTCTCGTTCCCCTCTCCCCTAGTTTAGTTTAGAGATACAGTGCAGAAAAAGGCACTTCGGCCCACCGAGCCAGCGCAGACCAGCGATCCACGCACCCTAGCACAATCCTACATACTTGGGACAATTTACAATTTTTGTTTACCAAAGCCAAATTAATGTACGTGTTTGGGTGTGGGAAGAAAGTGGAGCACCTGGGGAAAACCCACGGGGAGAACGTACAAACTCCATGCAGGAAGTGAGGAAACTGTCCCTGTTGTGTTCATATACACATACTCGCAAATATATATATATATATATATATATATGTATGTGTGTACACATGTACGCACATGCATACATACGTACCCACAAACCCCTGTTTCTGTGCTGTGTGGACTATCACTATACCTGAAACTATGTGGTACAATACACATGAAGATACAGGATCAGAAGGATTTCGGATGTACGCACCGAAATCATTGAAGGTGTCTGTAGAAGTCGAGAAGGTTGTTAAAAATACATAAAGTGCTGGAGGAACTCAGCGGGTCAGGTGACATCTGTGAAGGGATGTTTTTTGGGGTCGGGAACCTTCTTCAGAATCAGGATTCCAGCATTTTGAGTCTATCTCCACAGATGTTGCCTGATCCACTGAACTCCTCCAGCAGTTTTGCCCAAGATACCAACATTTGCAGTTCCTTATGGCTTTTTCTAAAGAGTACGTGGTACTCTTTCCTTTTTTTTTATATAAGTAGAGGCATGGAACGCAAAAGCAAATAAATTGCATTAAGTCTTTGCAAAGCCCTGTCTCGGCTACTTCTGGGTAACTGTGACCAATCTGTCACAAAGGTTCAGAAAGGATTTCAAGGCCTTAGAGACATGCAAAGGAGAATTACCAGACTGGAGACTAGGATGAAAGACTTCAGTTGTGTGGAGAGAAAAGATAACCTGAGGCTGTCAGCTTTGGAGCAAAGAAGATGTGCCTTAGATGTAGTCTGAATCTTGAAAGCTTTGTAAAAACAAAAAAAGGAACTTTTAAGAGCCGAAGGGTTTGATAATCAGAGATACAAAACAAGAATGCAGAGAAGACTTATGAGGATGTTGCCAGGACTCGAGGACCTGAGCCATATGAAGAGGTTGGACAGGCCGGGACTCTGTTCCTTGGAGTGCCGGAGGGATGAGGGATGATCTTAAAGAGGTGCCTAATATCTTGAGGGAAATAAATGAGGGCCTGAGCTACAGGGAGAGATTGGGCAGGTTTGGAAACGTTTCCTTAGATTTCAGACTTAGATTTTAGATTTAGAGATACAGTGTGGAAACAGGCCCTTCGGCCCACCGAGTCCGCGCCGCCCAGCGATTCCCACATATTAACACTATCCTACACACACTAGGGACAATTTTTACATTTGCCCAGTCAATTAACCTACAAACCTGTACGTCTTTGGAGTGACGTACTTTGGAGGGATGAGGGATGATCTTAAAGAGGTGTCTAATATCTTGAGGGAAATAAATGAGGGCCTGATGACACATGGTTAAGTGGTGATCTTGCAGAGGTGTGTAAAATCATGAGGGGAATAGATAGGGAGAACGCACTTTTACTGGTGTCTTTTACCCAGAGGAGGGGAATCAAGAGCCAGGGGACATCGGTTTAAGCGAGAGGGGAAAGATTTAATATGAACCTGAGGGGCAACCTGAGGTTTCCCTCACAGCGTGTGGTGGGTATATGGAACGAGCTGCCTGAGGAGGTAGTTGAGGCAGGTACAATAACATTTCAAAGTGGTAGAGTTGCTGCCTTACAGCGAATGCAGCGCCGGAGACTCAGGTTCGATCCTGACTACGGGCGCCGTCTGTACGGAGTTTGTACGTTCTCCCCGTGACCTGCGTGGGTTTTCTCCGAGATCTTCGGTTTCCTCCCACACTCCAAAGACGTACAGGTATGTAGGTTAATTGACTGGATAAAATGTAAAAATTGTCCCTAGTGTGTGTGTTGGATAGTGTTAACGTGCGGGGATCGCTGGGCGGCGCGGACCCGGTGGGCCGAAGGGCCTGTTTCCACGCTGTATCTCTAAATCTAAAAAAAATCTGAAAATAATCTAAAGACATTTGGACAGGTACATAGTTAGGCAAAGTTGAGAGGGATATGTCAAATGTGGGCAGGAGGGACTGGTGTAGATGGGGCACCTTGGTTGGTATGGACAAGTTGGGCTGGAGGCACTCTTTCCCATGGGCTGGGAATCCATAAAATTATATCAAGGAATAAATTATTTCTGAAGTGCCTTGCAATAATCTAGAAACCACTGGTCAGAGAAAAAAAAAAAGAATAACTTTCTAAGCAACCAAGACAAATAAATGAGAGGTTTGCTGCCCTGCAAAGAAACAGTAAAAGGGTGAAACCTATAGGGTGGCTCTTTAAAGGAGCTAGCAGATATTTGGTGGGTGAATGGTCTCACTTTGTGTTGTGTCATTCTATGATTCCATGTAAATTGATGACTCGGGGCTTTGCGGGCAAGTCATGAAGTAGCAAAAAAATGTCTTTCAAAAATAAAACTAAAAGGAGCCCCAATTACCTGTACAATGACTGGAACTTGTCCATGGATTCCCCACTATGTTCCAGGACCAGTATCACTCTGGAACGACCCAGACTGATTGACAGATTACTTAAATACTGGAATTTAGAAGGATGAGGGGGGGATCTTATTGAAACATATAGGATAATTAGGGGATTGGACACATTAGAGGCAGGAAACATGTTCCCAATGTTGGGGGAGTCCAGAACAAGAGGCCACAGTTTAAGAATAAGGGGTAGGCCATTTAGAACGGAGATGAGGAAGAACTTTTTCAGTCAGAGAGTGGTGAAGGTGTGGAATTCTCTGCCTCAGAAGGCAGTGGAGGCCAGTTCGTTGGATGCTTTCAAGAGAGAGCTGGATAGAGCTCTTAAGGATAGCGGAGTGAGGGGGTATGGGGAGAAGGCAAGAACGGGGTACTGATTGAGAGTGATCAGCCATGATCGCATTGAATGGCGGTGCTGGCTCGAAGGGCTGAATGGCCTACTCCTGCACCTATTGTCTATTGTCTATTGTCTATAATATTGGTAAATATGAGAGCAGACGACATTGTCGAGTACGGAATACGAAATACACTGGCAGATGAGTTGTTTAAGTTAGGGATACACAGGTGGTGCAGCGGTAGAGTTGCAGCCTCACAGCGCCAGAGTCCCGGGTTCCATCCTGACTCTGGGTGCTGCCCGTACAGAGTTTGTACGTTCTCTCTGTGACCTGCATGGGTTTTCTCCGGGTGCTCCGGTTTCCTCCCACACTCCAACGACGTACAAGCTTGTAGGTTAGTAGGCTTCGGTAAAAATTGTAAATTGTCCCTGGTGTGTGTAGGGTAGTGCGGGCGTAAGGGGTGGTCGCAGGTCAGAGTGGACTCGGTAGGCCGAAGGGCCTGCTTCTCTAAAGCTCTGAAGTTCTGAAGATATAGTGAAATATTTGAATAGTGAAAGGCCTGGATTGAGTGAATGTGGAGAGGATGTTTCCACTAATGGGAGAGTCCAGGACCAGAGGCCACAGCCTCAGAGTAAAAGGACGTAACTCTAGAAAAGGGAGAAGAAGGAATTTCTTCAGTCAGAGGGTGGTGGATCTGTGGAATTCATTGACACAGACGGCTGTGGAGGCCAAGTCAGTGGATATTTTTAAGGCAGAGATTGTCAGATTCTTGATTAGTAAGAGTGTTGGGGGGGGGGTTGTGGGGAGAAGGCCGGAGAATGGGGTTGAGAGGGAAAGATAGATCAGCCATGATTGAATGGCGGAGTAGACTCGACGGGCCAAATGGCCTAATTGTGTTAGAGTGACTGATGAACCTATGATCTCAAGTCCCACGTCACACAATGCACTCGGGGAGTGTGCAAGGTTTGGATCCGAGCGATTTGTGTTTGCCTTGACGTAAGATTTCTTTTGTTTGTGCTTTGCTTTAAATGAGCTTGCTGTTGTGGCCACAAATGAAACGAGCTCCGAGGCAGCCTGCAGCCATTATTCACAAGAAGGGTTGGCTATTTGCAGCAATTCTCCACGGAAAACAACTGCGAGATTAGATTTCTCCACCGGTCCAATTACTCCCGGTGCTCTCGCAGGAAGAGGGCAGATTGAACACCTTTTCACCTGTGGACTGGTTCCTTCGCACAAGTCTCCTTGCATCTGTTCCGAGAAGGTTATCGAGACCTGGACATTGCGTTACTTACAGAAAATAACAAGAAAACATTTGTGCTTCATGGTCTAATACTTTTGTCATAACACAGCTGGGTGAAATCCTGCTTCTCCAGGGGCAGATTGGATTCCCATTTCACCTCAGCGATTCTGTGCTGACACTCAGCCGTTGTCGGCCCGTGTTAAGAACACTCGCTGCAAGATTACTTTCCAACATCATAGAAACATAGAAAATAGGTGCAGGAGGAGACCCTTCGGCCCTTCGAGCCAGCACCGCCATTCATTGTGATCATGGCTGATCGTCCACAATCAATAGCCCGTGCCTGCCTTCTCCCCATATCCTTGATTCCACGAGCCCCTAGAGCACTATCTAACTCTCTCTTAAATCCATCCAGTGATTTGGCCTCCACTGCCCTCTGTGGCAGAGAATTCCACAAATTCACAATTCTCTGCGTGAAACAGTTCTTTCTCACCTCAGTTTTAAATGGCCTCTCCTTTATTCTAAGACTGTGTGGTCCCTGGTTCCGGACTCGCCCAACATTGGGAACATTTTTCCTGCATCTAGCTTGTCCAGTCCTTTTATAATTTTATATGTTTCTATAAGATCCCCTCTTATTCTTCAAAACTCCAGTGAATACAAGCCTAGTCTTTTCAATCTTTCCTCATATGACAGTCCCGCCATCCCAGGGATCAATCTCGTGAACCTACGCTGCACTGCCTCAATTACAAGGATGCCCTTCCTCAAATTAGGAGACCAAAACTGTACACAATACTCCAGATGTGGTCTTACCAGGGCCCTATACAACTGCAGAAGATCCTCTTTACTCCTATACTGAAATCCTCTCGTTATGAAGGCCAACATGCCATTAGCTTTCTGCACTGCCTGCTGAAAGCAGTTCTGTTTCTGTTCAGTTTACATCAGAAAACATCAGTTCTGTTTCAGTTTAGTTTATTGTCACGTGTACCGAGGTACAGTGTAAAGCTTTTGTTGCGTGCTAACCAGCCAGCGGAAAGACAATACATGATTACAATCATGGCCATTCACAGTGTGCAGATACATGATAAGGGAATAACGTTTAGTGCAAGGTAAAGCCGGCAAAGTACGATCAAAGATAGTCCGAGGGTCACCAATGAGGTAGATAGTAGTTCAGGACCACTCTGTGGTTGTGGTAGGATGAGTCAGTTGACTGATAACGGCTGGGAAGAAACTATCCCTGAATCTGGGGGTGCGCGTTTGCACACTTCTGTACCTTTTGCCTGATGGGAGAAGAGAGAGTGGCCAGGGTGCGACTCGTCCTTGATTACTGCTCTCGAGTTGTGGTAGGTTGTTCAGTTTCAGGTTTTAGTTTCAGGTAGAGCAGACACAAAATGCTGGAGTAACTCAACGGGTCAGGCAGCATCTCGGGACAGAAGGAATGGGTGACGTTTCGGGTCGAGACCCCTCTTCCGACCGATGTCAGGGGAGGGGGCGGGACAAAGATTGGATGTAGTTCCCTTGACATCTGTCTGGAGAAGGGTCTCTTCTGACTTGGTTGCGTGCTAACCAGTCATCAGAAAGACAATACACGATTACAATCGAGCCATTTGCAGTGTACAGATACATGATGAGGGAATGACGTTTAGTGCAAGGTAAAGCCAGTAAAGTCTGATCAAGGATAAGAAGCGTATAGATACCAGAACATTGTCTATCGGCGGTGATTTATAACCTTTATAACATTGTATTGATTCATGCGAAAATACCACATCTAAAAATACAGCTGGGAACCTTAAGTGTAAACTCTGCTTTTTCCAGAGTTTTTGGCTGGCAGTAGAATTCAGAAGAGGGATATCATTGCCAGCGGCCAATGCTCCATCAAACTCAATTACAATGCCAAATTGCTGACTGAATTATCATAAGATTACACTCTGAGCATAAGTAATGCTGTCAATTGTATCAGAGAGCTATATTTTCACGAGCGGTATTATTTATAATGAGAAAGGGTGATAGCAATAAGTCTGAAATAAAGTGTCGCCTCTAAGTTGAAACCATTCATTCAAGAGCTATTCAATCCCACCAGGAACCACAGCGTGGAACAAAAAAACACTGTTCCTATATCCCATAAAAAGGCAGAGTCGCTTTGGCCGATGAGTTTGAGTTTAGATTAGTGTCACATGTACCGAGGTACAGTGAAAAGCTTTTGTTGCGTGCTGACCAGACAGCGGAAAGATGAGCCGCAAAAAGGGTTCAATATTAAAAGATGTAAAACAAAGCAAATTGGTGTTAAAGTCTAGGAAGGAACTGCCGATGCTGGTTTAAACCGAAAAGCTGGAGTAACTCAGCGGGTCATGCAGCATCTCTGGAGAAAAGGAATGGGTGAAGTTTCGGGTCGAGACCCTTCTTCAGACCGAGAGTCAGGGGAGAGGGGAACGAGAGAGATAGACGGTATTTAGGAGAAACGCTAATCAAGGAAGTGTGGGGCACACAATAGACCATTGTTGGCTGTTGAACAGGTAACAATGAGTGAGGAAAATAACTGCAGATGCTGGTTCAAATTGAAGGTAGACACAAAATACTGGAGTAACTCAGCGGGTCAGGCAGCACCTCAGGAGAGAAGGAATGGGTGACGTTATGGGTCGAGACCCTTCTTCAGACTGAGGTCAGGGGAGCAGATGGGACAAAGATAGGATGTAGTGGGAGACAGGAAGACAGTGGAAGAACTGGGAAGGGGGAGGGGAAAGAGAGGGACAGAGGAACGATCTGAAGTTAGAGAAGTCAATGTTCATACCGCTGGGGTGAAAAATACCCTTTATTGTAAGACTGTGGCCCCTGGTTCTGGACTCGCCCAACATTGGGAAAAAATTTCCTGCATCTAGCTTGTCCAGTCCTTTTATAATTTTATATGTTTCCATAAGATCCCCTCTCATCCTTCTAAACTCCAGTGAATACAAGCCTAGTCTTTTCAATCTTTCCTCATATGACAGTCCCGCCATCCCAGGGATCAATCTCGTGAACTTACGCTGCACTGCCTCAATTTCAAGGATGTCCTTCCTCAAATTAGGAGACCAAAACTGTACACAATACTCCAGATGTGGTCTTACCAGGCCCCAAAACAACTGCAGAAGAACCTCTTTACTCCTATACTGAAATCCTCTTGTTATGAAGGCGTTGAGCAAGGTGGAGGGACCCAAGTGGGCCAGGCAGCATCTGTAGAGGGGGGAATGGATGTGGCTGACATTTCAGGTCATGATCCTTCATCAAGACCCTTCAGTAAGCCAACATGATCAAAGAGTGTTCCATTCCGGTCATTCCTTCTCCCTGGTCCTGTGTGGCAGAAGGTACAGAAGCTTCAAAGTGTGCGCCACCACCTGAGAAACAGCTTCTTCCCCTCAGTTCAGTTTTAGCTTTAGTTTAGTTCAGTTATACAGTGCAGAAACAGGCCCTTCGGCCCACCGAGTCCGCGCCGACCAGCGATCACCTCGTACACTAGTACTATCCTACACACGAGGGAAAATGTACAATTTTACCAAAGCCAATCAACCTACAAACCTGTATGTCTTTGGACTGTGGGATGAAACCAGAGAACCCCAGAGGAAGCCCAAGCAGGTCACGGGGGGAACGTACAAACTCCGCACAGACAGCACCCTTAGTCCGGATCGAATCCGGGTCTCTGACACTCTAAGGCAGCAAATCTACTGCTGCGCCACCGTGCCGCCCCTTCCGTTATCAGGCTTCTGAATGGTCTTTCCATAAGCTAGGGCACTGCCCAAATTCACCCCTACCCCACAGTGGACATTGGGTTTTATCTCTGGAACTGTTGTGCTGCAAGACTGAGAACTATATCCTGCACTCCACGCATTCCCCTTTGTTCTACCTGTTGTACGTGAGTTTGACTTGATTGTATTCACGTATAGTATTTCTCATCTGTTTGGATAGCATGCAAAACAAAGCATGTCACTATTCCGTGGTACACGTGTCAATAATAAACCTAAAGAAGTAGTCCGAAGAAGGATCCCATCCCAAAACGCCGACTGTCCATGCAGTCTAAAGAAGGGCCGGGACCTGAAACGTCATCTATCCATGTCCTCCAGAGATGCTGCCTGACCCGTTGAGTTACTCCAGCACTCTGTGCTCTGTAGATAACCCTGTCAACATTTATTTTAAGTGTTTTAGAGAAACCCTTGATTTACTGCCGCAGCATCCATCCAATCGAGCTGCAAATATCGTTAATTTTTTGCACACCTTTCATGTATTTGTTCCATATCTCTCCATATCAACGTCTATATCTCTCGTGTCCCTTTCCCCTGACTCTTGGTCTGAAGAAGGGTCTCAATAGACAATAGACAATAGGTGCAGGAGGAGGCCATTCAGCCCTTCAAGCCAGCACCGCCATTCAATGCGATCATGGCTGATCATTCTCAATCAGTACCCCGTTCCTGCCTTCTCCCCATAACCCCCTCACTCCACTATCCTTAAGAGCTCTATCCAGCTCTCTCTTGAAAGCATCCAACGAACTGGCCTCCACTGCCTTCTGAGGCAGAGAATTCCACACCTTCACCACCCTCTGACTGAAAAAGTTCTTCCTCATCTCCGTTCTAAATGGCCTACCCCTTATTCTTAAACTGTGGCCCCTTGTTCTGGACTCCCCCAACATTGGGAACATGTTATCTGCCTCTAATGTGTCCAATCCCCTAATTATCTTATCTGTTTCAATAAGATCCCCCCTCATCCTTCTAAATTCCAGTGTATACAAGCCCAATCGCTCCAACCCGAAACATCACCTATTCCTTTTCTCCAGAGATGCTGCCTGACCCGCTGAGCGACTCTAATTTTTTATGTCCATCTTCGGTTTGTGCCAGCATTTGCAGTTCCTTCGTATAAACGTGTAACTTGACTTTGCTGGCACCGATGCTGAATAAATCACGTTTCAAAGGGCAGGTGATCGGCTTTTAACTGCACCTTAAAGTGACAGCTAAAATTTATATGGCCTCATTCGATGAGTTCAGAATAAATGGAACTGAAACGACATTGTAGCACAGACTTGCATCTTCTGCTGCTGTTCGGATATTCAGCGATCTTTAGAATGTCCCTGGGGAAAGCCAGGATTCTGGGCACAACAGCATGAAATTGTACAGAAACCATTTTGTTGCAAAACATGAAGAGAAGCTTTGAAGTTCGGCTCTATGATTGCAGGCATCTGGAACTTTGAAAATAATCATCAGACTCAAATTAAAGCAGAAATAAAGAGCTGGGTGTAACTCCAGCATGATTCCCTGCATCTCCACACAAATATTCAAGTACATCGTAAAGGGTGGAAACAGCCACTCAAACAGTGTGGAAACAGGCCCTTCGGCCCAACGTGCCCACACCGACCAACATGCCCCTTCTACACTAGTCCCACCTGCCTGCGTTTGGCCCAAATCCCTCCAAACCTTCTATGTTTGTCACACTTCCGATTTTACCTTGAAGCCTTCTCCAATCTTTGCTGTTTTGTCACGCCCAAATTAACGTGATTGCTTTTTCTTGATTCCTTTCCCCACAGATCTCTGTGTGTTGCTCCTTGAAAAATGATTCGTCCCATCAAAAAAAAGGGCGGTCACGGTGGCGTAGGGGTAGATTTGCTGCCTTACAGCGAATGCAGCGCCGGAGACCCGGGTTCCATCCAGACTACGGATCTCCCCGTGACCTGCGTGGGTTTTCTCCGAGATCTTCGGTTTCCTCCCACACTCCAAAGACGTACAGGTTTGTCGGTTAATTGGCTTGGTAAATGACTAGTGGGTGTAGGATAGTGTTAATGTGCAGGGATCGCCAGTCGGCGCGGACCCGATGGGCCGAAGGGCCTGTTTACGCCCTGTATCTCTAAACTAAACTAAACACTTACTCAACTTGTCCCCATTTTGAATTAAAAAAATTATGCCCAAGATTTTGGATATAATAAAAATCCAATCTAAGATCAATTTCCTGAAGCTTTATGTTTTCTCACGCTCCTTCACAACAACTGCTATGTTGTACTTTACATTTTTTTTAATCTTTCAACGCATCTTTAGGGGTTTAGAAATGTCTGGATTAAAGTTGGGAAATTTCTGTAATTACAATTTTAAACCTTTAGTGCTGAAAAAATGGTTGTTTTCTTCATTCGTTAATTTGCATGCATGAGGAGGGATTTGCAAGAGGATTATGATGTTCATTTGGGTCTTTCCTGAGAGTTTGTGCTGCATTTTCTTTGTCCTCTAGTTTTGCTACGAATGCCGGCATGTATTAATGAGGTTCTCAGGAAAATTGCAACACACTTGAAATCCGGCAAAGTTGACCCGAAACGTCACCCATTCCTTCTCTCGGCTTGTACTCGCTGGAATTTAGAAGATTGAGGGGGGATCTTATAGAAACTTACAAAATTCTTGAGGGGTTGGACAGGCTAGATGCAGGAAGATTGTTCCCGATGTTGGGGAAGTCCAGAACAAGGGGTCACAGTTTAAGGATAAGGGGGAAGTCTTTTAGGACCGAGATGAGAAAGTTTTTTTTCACACAGAGTGGTGAATCTGTGGAATTCTCTGCCACAGTAGGTAGTTGAGGCCAGTTCATTGGCTATATTTAAGAGGGAGTTAGATGTGGCCCTTGTGGCTAAAGGGATCAGGGGGTATGGAGAGAAGGCAGGTACGGGATACTGAGTTGGATGATCAGCCATGATCATATTGAAAGGCGGTGCAGGCTCGAAGGGCTGAATGGCCTACTCCTGCACCTATTTTCTATGTTTCTATGTTTCTATGAGATGCTGCCCGACCCGCTGAGTTGCTCCAGCTTTTTGTGTCTACCTTCGATTTTAACCAGCATCTGCAGTTTTTTTTCCCCATCCCTCTAAACCCGCCCTATCCGTGTACCTGGGACATCAGAGACATCATTTCTTTCACTGGATTATTTTTATAATTAACCTAAACAAAAACCATGATAAAAACGTGTCACTAACCCAGAGTGTGGGCATTTTAGTTTTAGTTTAGTTGAGAGTTGCAGCGCATGGTACACGCAGATGATGGTACAAACTATAAATTTATAGAAATCACGGGCAACGCAATCAGAAGTGTTAGCCCGATGTTAAGCTTGCTATTGTATAATTTTTTTTGAAAACATCCAATTAAAGGTGGAATTTCATAAATGTAAGTTGACTTTGGCTGGAAGCGAAGTTTATCGCCATGCGAGGTTAATAATAAAACTGGTTTCTGATAATGATGTTTGACTTTAGCACTTATTTGCACATCTAAAGATAATTCGGCTCTGTAAGTCATATAAAATTTTTACAGGAATATAACAAGAGCAAATGAGTAGAGAACTTTAATTATTCAGGTTCAATATCTTGCTCATTAATGTACCATGCATAATTAGGAGATCAGTGAAACAGCTTTCCAGTTAAGAAACAAAAATGAAAGCATGAAAATCGCGGAGGCAGATGAAAGTACTCTCGAAGTCTGATTTCCTAAATAGCTACTGGTCAAGGTCAATTGAAGTTCGGTTCCGATTTTTGTAAAGAGAACCTACATTTTTATTGTACTTTACATCATTGATTCAATTGCTTCATTGATTCAAATGGATTGACTTGAACTGTTCCCTATGGGTGCGATGGTGCATCGGTAGAGTTGCTGCCTCACAGCGCCAGAGACCCAGGTTCCATCCTGACTGCAGGTGCTGTCTGTACGGAGTTTGTACTTTCTCCTCGTGACCTGCGTGGGTTTTCTCCGAGATCTTCGGTTTCCTCCCACACTACAGGTTTGTAGGTTAATTGGCTTGGTATGAATGTCAAATGTAAAATTGTCCCCAGCGTGTGCAGGGCAGTGTTAATGTGCGGGGATCGCTGGGCGGCGCGGGCTCGGTGGGCCGAAGGGCCTGTTTCCGCACTGTATCTCTAAACTACACTAAACTGAAACATGTTTAAAAAACATTTAGAAATATCCCACTTCCATTAATATGGATTAGTTATTTATGGGATGGGGGAAATGCAGGCCAGTATCTGGATATTAACCCCATGTGTTGAACAAGTCACATTGCACCAACTTTAGATAGTTCCTCTGTCCCACTCTTCCCCTCCTCCTTCCCAGATCTCCTTCTATCTTCCTGTCTCCACCTATATCCTTCCTTTGTCCCGCCCCCCTGACATCAGTCTGAAGAAGGTTCTCGACCCGAAATGTCACCCATTCCTTCTCTCCCGAGATGCTGCCTGACCTGCTGAGTTACTCCAGCATTTTGTAAATAAATACATTGTACCAGTAGTCCTTACTTTTAATAATTGTTTCCTTTGACTTCAATGGAAGTGAATTTCAAAAGCAGGCTGCAGTGAGCAGCTGTTATTCGTCAGTGTATTTACTTACATAGAAACATAGAAAATAGGTGCAAGAGGAGGCCATTTGGCCCTTCAAGCCAACATCGCCATTCATTGTGATCATGGCTGATCATCCACAATCAGTAACCCGCGCCTGCCTTCTCCCCATATCCCCTGATTCCGCTAGCCCCTAGAGTTCTATCTAGCTCTCTTTTAAATTCATCCAGTGAATTGGCCTCCACTGCCCTCTGTGGCAGAGAATTCCACAAATTCACAACTCTCTGGGTGAAAAAGTTTTTTCTCATCTCAGTTATTCTTAGACTGTGGCCCACTTCGACAAACCATGGATGCTTTTCTCAGCTATAGATCCAAACATCTCAGACAGAGGGACCCAGGTGGGCCAGGCAGCATCTGTAGAGGGGGGAATGGATGTGGCTGACATGTGGCTGACATTAGGGGCAGCACAGTGTCGTGGTGGTAGAGTTGCTGCCTTACAGTGCCACGGACCCTGGTTCAATCTCAACTATGGGTGCTGTCTGTGTGGAGTTTGTCTGTTCTCCCTGTGACCGCGTAGGTTAATTGGCTTCTGTAAATTGCTGCTAGTGTGTAGGGTAGAACTAGTGTGCGGGGATCGCTGGTCGGCACGGACTCGGTGGGCCGAAGGGCCTGTTCCCACGCTGTATCTCTAAACTAAACTGTCCGTTTATCATGATGTTGTTGAGGGAGTTAAGTTTAGTTTAGTTTAGAGATACAGTGCGGAAACAGGCCCTTCAGCCCACTGTGCCCATGCCGACCAGCGATCCCCGCACACTAACACTGTCCTCCACACACTACGGACAATTTGCACTTATACCAAGCCAATTAGCCTACAAACCTGAGGTAGACACAAGATGCTGGAGTAACTCAGCATCTGCAGGGATTTTTTTTCCTACACAACCTACAAACCTGTACGTCCTTGGAGTGTGGGAGGAAACCGGAGCACCCGGAGAAAACCCACGTGGTCACGAGGAGAACGTACAAACTGCGTACAGACAGCACCCGGAGTCGAGATTGAACCCGGGTCTCCGGCGCTGCAAGCTACCATTTGCTACGTGCAAATTGGCTGTTAAATGCCGGACATCATAACATCATGCAGTTCGACGGCCATAATGTGCTTTTAGGCAAATTATCAAGCTGCGAAATGCACTGCAAAACTGTTTCCTTTTCCTGAGCTTGGCATTCATTCCGAGTACTTGATCAATGGTCCAAGTGCAGCATTAGCAGGAGTGATCTGGCTGGCTGTCACCAGCGCCCCTGAGCTGCCAGAGTGGAATTTTCAGGCTGCAGACCCTTTCATTGTAATGGTACCAAACACAGTCGACTAACTTCGTTAGGTTTTACCCGTTCCTTTTCTCCAGAGATGCTGCCTGACCCGCTGAGTTACTCCAGCTATGTGTGTCTGTCTTCAGTTTAAACCAGCATCTCGTAAGGTCATGACTGATAGGAGCAGAACTAGGCCATTCGGCCCATCAAGTCTGCTCTGCCATTCAATCATGGCTGATCTATCTCTCTCTCTCCTAACCCTGTTCTTCTGCCTTCTCCTCTGACACCCGTACTAATCAAGAATCTTATCTGTCTCTGCCTTAAAAATATCCACTGACTTGGCCTCCACAGCCATCTGTGGCAAAGGATTCCACAGATTCACCAACCTCTGACAAAATAAATTCCTTCTCATCTCCTTCCTAAAGGAACGTCCTTTAATTCTGAGGCTGTGACCTCTAGTCCTAGACTCTCTCACTAGTGGAAACATCCTCTCCATATCCACTCTATCCAAGTCTTTCACCGCATCTGCAGTTCCTTCCAACACATGCTCCACTGTGAAATCTCCTCAAGGTTTGGCGACTTTGAAGAAGTTCTCCTCCTCACTCCGACGAGAGTTCTGCAACACCCTCTCTTGCAGCTCCCCCTCTGTGATTCCTCCTGCTCACCGACACTATCCTAAATACCGTCTGAATCTCTCAATCCCCTCTCCTGTAAGATTTGAGAAGTTTTCCCTCATTCTGCAATCAACACCAAACCAAAGAGCTGCAGTTTGGACATTTTATACGGGACTGGGGCTGATAGCGGAGAACGGCTGCGGTCAGTGTGTTAACAAAGGATGTCATAATCCGTGGGTCCCAAGATGGCCACAGGACCTCGTGACCAGCCACAAAAGCAAAAACCCCACAGCCCAGTCTCTAGGTTTCTGCAAAGCCACGGCCAGAACAATGGATGGATATTGGCCATGCAGAAACCTGCGAAACCAGGTCGAAGTCCAGACACTGGGGCGCTGACATCAGCATACTCACAATGCCCCAAGCCGACCTACACAGTTAATCTCGTTAAGGGGGCACAATAGCCCATAGAAAACTACTTGGTAGGTGATGGGAAACCAGTTAAACCCATCACCTCTCAACGAGAAACAGATTAACAGACCGTCTAGCCATCACCGGTACCCCCGGACACAACGCAGAACAGAGAGAAAACTCAAATACCCATCTTTGAAACAAAGAGATCCCGAGATCTGGCGGGAGATAGGACGGGTCAGAATTAGTATAACTAGCCACGACTTTTGGATTTTAAACTTATGCAAGTCAAACGCATGCAAGACACGCAAGTCAGAAGCAAGAAAAACTCACGGCACGGAGAACGGAGACTCACCGAGAAGAACGGAAGGAAGAAACTCACGGAACAAGCACGACCCTCACGGAAAACAGCAGAGAAGCAGCACGAACAGCCAGTGACCCCAGTAATAGCCCCATGGTGAGCATGTACCCCGATCCTGCACATCCTGGACATAGTTTTAGTGTAGAGGGGAGGGTGGCTTAATTAACGTGGGTGTATAAGTAAATATGTGTTGGCCAATTTTGCGATGTGTCGTACGTTCCCCATCTTACAGTCGAGTATATGTCTTATAGAACTGTGTGTTTATAATTCAGAGTCAAAGTATTCATTTAATTCAGTATATGTCTTATAGAACTGTGCGTTTATAATTCAGAGTCAAAGTATTCATGTAATTCAGTATATGTCTGATAGAACTGTGTAAAAGCATTCATGTACAATAGTCCCAAGTGCACAATAAAAGCCTTTTTCCGTTTAAACCCTGGTCTTCAAATCTGGTCTGGTTGAATTTTTCTGCACTATCAACGCTCCTGCATTTAAGTCCAGTGTCTAGAACCGTAGGGGGTGAGTGGGTCGAACCACTCACGGGGAACCAGTGTGCGCGGCCTGGTCAAGGGATCAGAGCAAGGCACGGGGACCTTAGGTCGGGCGAAAGCTCGGCGCAGAAAACCCCTTACACTCCCCCTGACTCTCAGTCTGAAGAAGGGTCTCGACATAAAACAGCACCTATTCCTTCTTTCCACAGATGCTGCCTGACTCGTTGAGTTTAGTTTAGCCTTCGACCCACCGGGTCCGCGCCGACCAGCGATCCCCACACATTAACACTATCCTACACCCACTAGGGACACTTTCTACATTTACACCAAGCCAATTAACCTACATACCTGTACGTCTTTGAAGTGTGAGAGGAAAGCAAAGATCTCGGAGAAAACCCACGCCGGTCACGGGGAGAACGTACAAACTCCGTACAGACAGCACCCGTAGTCGGGATCGAACCCGCGTCTCCGACGCTGCATTCTACCGCTGCGCCACCATGAGTTACTCCAGCATTTTGTGTCTGACTTCATGTTAATTAGGTTTTAGTCTGCTTGGCAACTCACCCATGAACAGGTGGATTTATCCCCTTGGATTGAAGCATCACGTCACAAGGCTCTTTTAGACCCATTAACTTGACCTTTAACTCAAATAAGTCAGGTTGCTTCTGAGCAAGGTGCTTAGAAATGAAGGGTTGCCAAGTTTCAAGCCACCTGTAGCAATTTTTATAACAGGCACCTTCAGCTCAACGCACACTGACTTCCTGGGTTGTGTGGAACTGAGGTGAGAACAAAATAACTCTAATGACTACTGAACAACTTGAGTAGTCGGGGATTATGGGGAGAAGGCAGAAGAATGGGGTTAGGAGGGAGAGATAGGTCAGCCATGATTGAATGGCGTAGACTCGATGGGCCAAATGGCCTAATTCTGCTCCTATCCCTTATGATCATCCGTCACCTGAAAGACTTGGCTTGCAGTCGATCTTTGTAATCGATCAGGTAAACACACAGACTCTTTTGCCCAGAGTAGGGGAATCGAGAACCAGAGGACATAGGTTTAAGGTGAGGGGGGGAAAGATTCAATAGGAACCTGAGGGGTATTTTTTTTTGCATACAAAGGGTTGTGGGCGTATGGAACGAGCTGTCGGAGGAGGTGGTTGAGGCAGGGACTATCGCAACGTTCAAGAAACATTTAGACAGGTTCATGGAGGGGACAGGTTTAGAGGGATATAAGCCAAATGCGGGAAGATGGGACTAATAGAGATGGGGCATGTTGGTCAGTGTGGGCATGTTGAGTCAGTGTGGGCATGTGGGTCAGTGTGGGGCATGTTGGTCAGTGTGGGCATGTTGGTCAGTGTGGGCATGTTGGTCAGTGTGGCCATGTTGATCAGTGTGGGCATGTTGGTCAGGGTGGGCATGTTGGTCAATGTGGGCATGTGGGTCAGTGTGGAGCATGTTGGTCAGTGTGGGGCATGTTGGTCGGTGTGGGCATGATGGTCAGTGTGGGGCATGTGGGTCAGTGTGGGCATGTTGGTCAGTGTGGGCATGTTGGTCAGTGTTGGCATGTTGGTCAGTGTGGGCATGTTGGTCAGTGTGGGCATGTTGGTCAGTGTGGGCATGTTGGTCAGTGTGGGCATGTTGGTCAGTGTGGGGCATGTTGGTCAGTGTCGGCATGTTGGTCAGTGTCGACATCATCATATCATCATATATATACAGCCGGAAACAGGCCTTTTCGGCCCACAAAGTCCGTGCCGCCCAGCGATCCCCGTACATTTAACACTATCCTACACCCACTAGGGACATTTTTTACATTTACCCAGCCAATTAACCTACATACCTGTACGTCTTTGGAGTGTGGGAGGAAACCGAAGATCTCGGAGAAAACCCACGCGGGTCACGGGGAGAACGTACAAACTCCTTACAGTGCAGCACCCGTAGTCAGGATCGAACCTGAGTCTCCGGCGCTGCATTCGCTGTAAAGCAGCAACTCTACCGCTGCGCTACCGTGCGGCATGTTTGTCAGTGTGGGGCATGTTGGTCAGTGTGGGCATGTTGGTCAGTGTGGGCATGTTGGTCAGTGTGGGGCGTGTTGGTCAGTGTGGGCATGTTGATCAGTGTGGGCATGTTGGTCAGTGTGGGGCATGTTGGTCAGTGTGGGTATGTTGGTCAGTGTGGGCATGTTGGTCAGTGTGGGGCATGTTGGTCAGTGTGGGCATGTTGGTCAGTGTGGGCATGTTGGTCAGTGTGGGCAGTGGGCATGTTGGTCAGTGTGGGGCATGTTGGTCAGTGTGGGGCATGTTGGTCAGTGTGGGCATGTTGGTCAGTGTGGGCATGTTGGGATGAAGAGCCTGTTTCCACACTGCATGACTCTATGACATTATCAGTAACTCTTTGAAAAGCTCTGATTACACAAGTTACATAAGTGGAAGCTTGCTTGGAAAACCTTTGAGGCAAACTTTGAGAAAAGTGGAACAATGTTTCTCCACTTTCAGGTCCTGTGACTGTAGGTCAGAACTGACCACATGTGAAATACGCTTTGAAGCTCTCAGTAACCATTCCACGATGTTTGTTGCTCATGGGCATGTTGAACTCCACAGAGGGCCAAGATTACCATTCAGTCGAAGTCCCAAGATACCAAATGTCTCTGGATTCCTGGGAAAAGGTCACAGCAACAAATTCACAGGAGGCCATGCCCAATGCTCTAGGTGTACATTATACGAAATAAGCTTGCTCGATGTGTGTTCAAATTTATCTCTTAGATGTCTCAGGATGTTATATGGCGACACGAGGAACTGCAGATGCTGGTTTACAAACAAAAAGACTCAGAGTGCTGGAGTAACTCAGTGAGTCAGGCAGCATTGGGGGAGTCCAGAACCAGTGGTCACGGTTGAAGAATAATGGGGTAGACAATTTAGGACTGAGATGAGGAAAAACCTTTTCACCCAGAGAGTTGTGAATCTGTGGAATTCTCTGCAATAGAAGGCAGTGGAGGCCAATTCGCTGGATGTTTTCAAGAGAGAGTTAGATATAGCTCTGAGGGCTAACGGAAACAAGGGATATGGGGAGAAAGCAGGAATGGGGTACTGATTTTGAATGATCAGCCATGATCATATGCCCACCGGAAATTGGAGGAACAGCACCTCATATTTCGCTTGGGCAGCTTGCAGCCCAGCGGTATGAACATTGACTTCTCCAACTTTAGACAGTTCCTCTGTCCCTCTCTTCCCCTCCCCCTTCCCAGTTCTCCCTCTATCTTCCAGTCTCCACCTATATCCTTCCTTTGTCCCGCCCCCTGACATCAGTCTGAAGAAGGGTTTCGACCCGAAACGTCGCCAATTCCTTCTCTCCTGAGATGCTGTCTGACCTGCTGAGTTACCCCAGCATTTTGTGAAATATTTGTACCAGCATCTGCAGTTATTTTCTTACATATTGAAAGGGCGGTGTTGGCTCAAAGGGCCGAAAGGCCTACTCCTGCACCTATTTTCTATGTTTCTATGTTTCGATCTCTGGAGGACATGGATGGGTGACGTTTTGGGTCGGAACCCTTATTCATTGTGACATGGATAAATGAGGTTTATGGTATTATATCACTGTTCTGTCATAAAGATAATCTAACGAGGGTAGCAATGTGAATTCACAGGAACTTTATTGCAAAAAAATATAGTTGTTGCGCATTGACAGTTTTGAAATAAATAATGCTAGGTTCTGAAGAACACGAAACGTCACATAGAAACATAGAAACAGAAAATAGGTGCAGGAATAGGCCATTCGGCCCTTCGAGCCTGCACCGCCATTCAATATGATCATGGCTGATCATCCAACTCAGTATCCCATACCTGCCTTCTCTCCATACCCCCTGATCCCTTTAGCCACAAGGGCCACATCTAACTCCCTCTTAAATATAGCCAATGAACTGGCCTCAACTACCTTCTGTGGCAGAGAATTCCACAGATTCACCACTCTCTGTGTGAAAAAAAACTTTCTCATCTCGGTCCTAAAAGACTTCCCCCTTATCCTTAAACTGTGACCCCTTGTTCTGGACTTCCCCAACATCGGGAACAATCTTCCTGCTTCCTGTCACCTATCAATGTTCTCCAGGGATGCTTCCTGACCCGTTGAGTTACTCCAGCAAAGTGCTGGAGTAACTCAGCGGGTCAGATAGTATCTCTGGAGAAAAAGGCTTCGGTTTGGGACCCTTCTTCAGGCTGTAAGTAGTAGGTGAGGGGGGAGATGAAAATCGGGAGGCAAAGGAAAATAAGAAGAGACAAGAGCCTCCACTTCTCCCCCACCCTCTACTTTCAGTCTGAAGAAGGGTCTCGACCTAAACGTCAGCTGTCCATGTTCTGCAGAGACGTTGCCTAACCCGCTGAGTTACTCCAGCACTCTGTGTCTTTTTCTCAAAATGTTATTTATCCAAATGTCATTTATCATATGACAAATTTTACATATCATATAATGTAAGGTTACAGGTTATATAACACTATCCACCGGGTGGCGCAAGCAATGGCTGCCTCGCCAACAGCCTGTCTGTCCCATCCTTCTTTTGTTGTTTGTTTGTATGTGTTAAATGTATGGTTTTAGTGTTCTTTAGCTTGTTTTATGTGGGGGGTGGGGGGGGGGGGGGGGGGGATCGGGAGAAACTTTTTCTAATCTCTTTCCTCGATGGAGATGCGATTTTTTTCCCCATATCGTATCTCTGTCCGCACTGCGGCCCAACATCGAGGAATTGGCGGCCTCTTGCTGGAGAAAGATTTCGAGAGCTCCACCGTGGGGCCTGGGGGACTTTAACGTGGCGGAGTTCGCGGTCTCTGGTTAGAGACCGACTTTCGGGAGCTCCAAGCCGCAAGTGCTCGGCCGACCTGACGCGGGAGCTACAATCGCCCTGACGCGGGGGCTACAATCGCCCCCACGCGGGGGCTTCGACCGCCGGCCGCGGCAGCTTCGACCGCCAGCTGCGGGAGCTTCGATCGCCCCGACTGCGGATGGTTCAATTCCACCGACCGCGGGAGAATAAAGAGGAAGAAGTTTAGACTTTATTGCCTTCCATCACAGTGAGGAACGAGGGGAATCCGCTGTGGTGGATGTTTATGTTAACTTTTATGTGGCTGTGTGTCTTGTTGCTTTTTGTCTAGTATGGCTGTATGGTAATTCACATATCACTCTACCTTAATTGGTACACGTGGCAATAAACTGACCTTGAAACCTTGAAAATGTTATATCTATATACTAAAACTCTCGTTTGTCATCTTGTTTGTGACTGAACTTCAGCCAAAATGGTTGCCGATAGCGCGACAATTTTAGGCCCACCTTACTCACTATTGTCACTTTAGTGATAATGCAAGTAGTTTCATTGAAATCGGTGTTATATTTTTAAAGTTATTCCCATTTTAAAGTTTAAAAGGAGGGGAGGGGGAGGGGGGAAGGGGGGAGTGGGGGAGAAGAGAGAGGGGAGGGGGGGTTGAGGAGAGAGGGGAGGGGGGGGGGACAGTGTGCTGCACCAATGCAGGAGAGGTTTGGGCCCAGCACTTGGTCCAGTAACATATAAATGTTATACGTATGGATGGCTTTTATCTTCACCATTGCTCACATTCCTACTTCACTTTGTGTCATCATCAAACTTGGAAATATTGTAAAAACAACGAACTGCCGATGCTGTTTTATACCAAAGACAGACACAAAGTGCTGGAGTTACTCAGCGGGTCAGGCAGCATCTCTGGAGAAAACGGGTGGGTTATGGCGAGTCCGAAACTTGTTGGTTGTAGACGAAGTTTATTGCAGCCCCAATACACGAATACAGAGTTAAACAACAAGGTACAGGACAACCAATACAAACTTACTGTCTTCCTTGAAGACTTCGCCGAACTGACTAAATCGGGCGCCAAACGCACACATGACATCGCTGGCCAATCAGCGATGTCGTTCCCTGGACCAATCCCCATGGTTGCGTTCCCACGTGACCTCGCTGGCCAATCCGAGGGTTCGACGACCTGGACCATTCTCTATGGTCGCTACATGACCCCCCCCAGAACCCGAGGTGCGGAACCTAGCTGGGAGCCGGATTTCGCGACCATAACGAGTACGGAGAGGGACAGCCTGAACCACAGGAGCCGGAGGTTCCGGACTTGGTGGAACAGCCGGAATGAGAGGTTCTGGAGGAACTACCGGCACGGGGGGTCCTGGAGGAACTGCCGAAACGGGGGGTCCTGGAGGAACTGTCGGAACGGGGGTTTCTGGACTGGGCGGAACTAACGGAGGTCGGCCTCTCCTAGGGGTTTGACCGACCAGGACTGGTTGATCCGGGTCCAAATGGGCAGGTTTGAGCCGGGACACCGAGACGAGTTCACTCTTGCCGCCCATGTCTAAGGTGAAAGTAGCCGTTCCCTTACGTAAAACCCGGAACGGCCCTTGATAGACCCTCTGCAACGGGGCGCGATGGGCATCTTTACGCAAAAAAACAAACTCACAGTCCTTCAGGGAAGACGGTTCATGTACCATGGGACACCCATGACGTGAAGTCGGCACTGGAGCCAGGGAGCCCACCCGTTCCCGGAGAGATGCTAACGCTGATGGGACTGTAGGGAGCAGGGCTGAAGGGTCTGGAAACAGATCTCCGGGTACTCGAAGTGTCGAGCCATATACTAGCTCTGCGGACGACGCACCGAGATCTGGCTTAGGAGCAGTCCGGATGCCCAAAAGAACCCAAGGGAGTTGGTCTACCCAGTCCGGGCCTTCAAGCCTTGCACTGAGGGACGCCTTAAGTTGGCGGTGGAACCTTTCTACGAGTCCATTTGCCTGGGGGTGATATGCAGTTGTGGGTTGTAACTTGGACCCGTACAGTTCCGCCAGCGCGGCCCAGAGGGACGAAGTGAACTGTGGCCCTCTGTCAGTTGTAATAACTGCCGGGACCCCGAAACGAGCTACCCAATGAAGGGCCAAAGTCCTAGCACAAGACGCTGACGAGATATCAAACAATGGGAAAGCCTCTGGCCACCGGGTGAACCGATCCACCACCGTGAGGAGGTGGGTGTAGCCCCGGGAGGAAGGCAAAGGCCCGACCAAATCCACGTGGATGTGGAAAAAACGAAAAGCCGGGACCTCGAAATCCTGTACGGGGGGCTGGACGTGGCGCTGGACTTTAGCGGTCTGACAGGGCACGCAGGAACGTGCCCACCCCGCTACCTATTTCCGCAGGCCATGCCAGACAAACCTCGCTGCTACCAAGGCAGAGGTGGAGCGGATGGACGGGTGCGCCAGCCCATGAATGGCATCGAAAACCCGGCGCTGAAGGGAGGGCGGTACTACCGGCCTGGGACGAGGAAGAGAAACATCGCACCATACTTTCGTGCCCTCCGACCCACAAGCTACCTGGGCCAACTTCAATCCCGAAGTGGTGGACTGGTAAGCCGAAACGGTATCCGCTAGGAGCTGTGCCTCCGCGAGCTCCTGGGGATCCACTTCGCAGTCCACCGCCGAAATAGGGGGAAAAGCAGGTCTAGACAGGGCGTCAGCAACGGCATTAAGCTTACCCGCGATATGACGGACATCTGTGGTAAATTCGGAGATAGCAGTCAGGTGCCGCTGCTGGCGGGCCGACAATGGGTCAGACAATTTCAAAAAAGCAAATGTTAATGGCTTGTGGTCCATAAATGCCACAAATGGGCGGCCCTCGAGGAAATACCTGAAATGACGGACAGCTAAATAGAGAGCTAGAAGCTCTCGGTCAAATGCGCTATATTTCAGCTCGGCCGAATTTAGTTGCCGGCTTAAAAACGCTAAAGGCTGCCAACGGCCACCGACCTGCTGCTCCAGAACCCCACCCACCGCCACGTCAGAGGCGTCAACCGTCAGGGCCGTGGGGGCGGAGGGGCTCGGATGGACCAACATGGTGGCGTCTGCCAAGGCTGCCTTAGCTGCCGTAAAAGCCGACTCTGCGGTCGGGGACCACAACAACTCTACCGGATTCCCTGCAAGGCATTGGAAAAGCGGGCGCAGGACTCGCGCCGCTGCCGGAACGAATCTATGGTAGAAATTAACCATGCCTACGAACTCCTGCAGCCCTTTTACTGTGGTGGGCCTGGGAAAAGCCCGGATAGCCTCCACCTTCTCGGGCAAAGGGGCGGCGCCGGCAGGAGTAATTCTGTGCCCTAGAAAATCGAGAGCAGGCAGGCCGAATTGACATTTGGAGGGTTGGATAATGAGCCCGTGGTCTTGGAGCCGCTGGAACACGGTCCGCAAATGGGCCTGGTGTTCCTGCACTGAGGGGCTGGCTACCAGGATGTCGTCTAAATAAATAAACAAAAAGGGTAAACCCCGGCCCACGCGGTCCATCAGTCGTTGGAAAGCCTGTGCCGCGTTCTTTAAACCGAAAGGCATACGCAACCATTCAAACAACCCGAACGGAGTAATAGTTGCAGTTTTTTGTATGTCCTCCGGTCGCACCGGAATCTGATGGTATCCTCGCACCAAATCGATTTTGGAAAACACCACCGCTCCTTCCAGTCCAGATGAAAAGTCCTGTAGGTGCGGTATGGGGTAGCGATCAGCCGTGGTGACAGCATTGAGACGCCGATAATCGCCACATGGCCTCCACCCCCCAGATGCCTTGGAGACCATGTGTAACGGCGAGGCCCACGGGCTGTCAGACTGACGGACAATTCCCATTTCCTCCATCTTCCTGAACTCCGCCCTTGCCACCACCAGTTTGTCTGGCCCGAGCGAAAACGGGAGGGCCTTCGGTGCGGATGTGATGGACCACACCGTGCTTAGCCGAAGGTGCGTCAAAACGTTGGACGAGCAGCTCTGGGAACTCTGCCAGAATCGCAGCATACGAGTCGGGGGCCGCGACGACGGCCTGGACAGTAGGGCTGGGCGAGGAGGCGATTGCCGGAGCGACGTGCTCCTCTTCGGCAGAGGGTCGGAGGTCGTTACCGCGGACATCAGGAACCAGTGAAAAAGCCCAGAGAAAATCTGCGCCCAGGATCGCTTGTTTGACGTCGGCTATGATGAATGGCAATTCGTACGTGCGGAGGCCTAACACAAGGGACATCTTCCGTGTACCGAAAGTGCGAATTGGGCTGCCATTAACCGCGATGAGGGTGGGACCTGTCTTACCCGATCTGGTTTCGAGGTCGGTCGGCGGCACTATGCTGACGATGGCTCCCGTGTCTACCAAAAATTCTGTGTCCGTGAATCGATCATGGACATAGAGGCGCCGGTTCTGGCCAATCGTAACTGCCCCTATGTACGATCGGCCGAGGCATTTCCCGCGAAGGTACAAGGCAAACGACAGTTGCGGGATTCGTTACCCCATCGTAGGTGATAATAGCACCAGCCGCGCTTGTGCGGATCTTTTTGGCGGGCTTTCGGAGAATTGGCGGGAGACGTGGCGCCATCTTGCCGTCGCTGTGGCGTGGTCACCGATGTCGAGACTTTGTTGATTGAACCACTTGCCTTGTTTTTTGCCGCTATGAGCGCGTCCGCTTTCGCTGCATATGCTTCGGGGTCCTTAAAAGAACAATCCGTAAGCAGCAGTCGGACATCCTCGGGAAGTTTCTCGCGGAATGCCTGTTCAAACATCGGGCAATCCGTATGCTCACCGGCTAGCATCATCATTTCGGCCATGAGGACGGAAGGCAGTTGGTCTCCAAGATCCGGTAGGTGCAGAAGTTTTGCCGCACCACCATGCTTATTAAACCCGAAGGTTCGCAGTAATACCTTCTTCATGGCCTCGTACTTGTCTTCCGCAGGTGAATTTACGATGAACCGCATCACGCGCTTGGTTGTGTCCGGCGATAGAGCGCTGACGAGGTAGAAGTACTTCGTGGATTCGTCCGACACCTTCTTTATATGGAATTGAGCCTCGGCGTGGATAAACCAAGCTTGCGGTGCGTACGTCCAAAATAACGGAAGATGAACGCCTGCCGCGCTTGACTCCGGTGTTACCTGCTCGGTCATCGTCAATGAGGCGTCGGGTTCCTGCTCAGTCGGTGATCGTCCAGATCACGTTCGGGGTCACCAATATGGCGAGTCCGAAACTTGTTGGTTGTAGACGAAGTTTATTGCAACCGCAATACACGAATACAGAGTTAAACAACAAGGTACAGGACAACCAATACAAACTTACTGTCTTCCTTGAAGACTTCGCCGAACTGACTAAATCGGGCGCCAAACGCACACATCACATCGCTGGCCAATCAGCGATGTCGTTCCCTGGACCAATCCCCATGGTCGCGTTCCCACGTGACCTCGCTGGCCAATCCGAGGGTTCGACGACCTGGACCATTCTCTATGGTCGCTACAGGGTGACGTTATAAATGCTATCTGTGGGAAAGAACCGCAGATGCTGGTTTACACTGAAGACAGACACAAAATGCTGGAGTAACCCAGCGAGTCAGGCAGCATCTCTGGAGATATGGAATGGGTGACGTTTCGGGTCGAGACCCTTCTTCAGACTTATTCCTTAAATGATTTCACTCGCTTAGTTTAATATTCAGGCAGGAATCTGCTCGAACATGAAAACACTCACAATCCCTCTTTAGACAAAGAGCACAGATGTATTATACCTGACCTTTAAGTTGTTTGTACAAATAGGCGCAGGATATCCATACAAACTGGGATGTGCCGGAATGCATATCTGATGCCTTTGCCTGGACCAGGTTCAAATGGTAATTGACCGAGCTCTCGTTGGTGAATGCAGCGATCCATATTTGCATTCACCCCAGGTTACTCCCATGTTTCTGTTGCAGGTTGTTCATTGTGAACCTTCTGACTGATCCGGCTTCAAACCACAGTCTTTCAGAAACTAATGGTCTCAAGTGCGTGGTTCTCCTCGTAAGGGAAATGCAGAAAAAGACATTGCTGCCGCATTAACGCGAAAGCAAGATTCTGTGAATGCCAAAAATCCAAATTAAACAGACAAGACTGGATAAACGCAGCACGTCACAAAGCATCTGTGGAGAAAGAAACAGGTGATTCTCTAAGTGGTCTTTTATTTAATCAGGGAATTTTATGCGAATACATGCTCTAATATTCCAGGTCATGGTATATTTACCATTTGTAGATGATTTGGTTTAGTTTAGTGTAGAGATACAGTGTGGAAACAGGCCCTTTGGCCCATCAAGTCCTCACCGACCAGAGATCGCTTGTACACTAGTTCTATCCTACACACCAGGAACAATTTACAGGCCCTTTGGCCCATCAATTTACACACTACTTCTATCCTAGTTACACTACACTGGTTCTATCCTACACACCAGGGACAATTTACAGGCCCTTTGGCCCATCAATTTACAGGCCCTTTGGCCCATCAAACAGGCCCTTTGGCCCATCAAGTCCTCACCGACCAACGATCGCTTGTACACTTGTTCTATCCTACACACCAGGGACAATTTACAGAAGCCAATTAACCTAGATGCCCGCACGTCTTTGAAATGTGGGAGGGGACAGCGCAGAAACGGGCCCTTCAGCCCATCGCGTTCCATCCTGACCAGAGTCACCCAGTACACAAGCACTATCCTACACACTGGGACAATTTACATTTTGAACCAAAGCCAAGGCAAACCTGTGCATCTTTGGTGTGTGGGAGGAAACCAGAACATCTTGGAGAAACCCACACGTTCACGGGGAGAACGTACAAGCAGCGTACAGGCAGCACCCGTAGTCAGGATCGAACCTGAGTCTCCGGCGCTGTGAGGCAGCAACTCGACTGCTGCGCCGCCACCATCTTGCCACCAATGCCCAGATCTGAAGAAAACAATAACTTCCAAAAGGATATGAATGTTAAAGTGTCCGGACTAAATCCACAGTGAGCCTGCAATTGTACTACCTGGATTGTCATGGCAAGTTATAACATGGATGCCACCATTGTAACAATTCAGTAAAGTCCGTAACTTGGTAATAAATGATGCCAGCCAAAGCTGTTTCAAATCACCTTGTCATTAAAGTAACACGTTTGGCACGTGTGTGTGTGTGTGCATGGTCTGTACCACAACTGTGCCCAATGTTGGAGACCGATGTGAACAAGCTGTATTGCATGTGCTATAGCAACTTTCACCCAGCATTAACTTGCACTTGGTAATTGAAGATTCAATGTATTATGTCTGGCTATGTGGCAAAATAACATTCAGTGGACGAGTGAAAGTGGAGTATCAGGGTGGCACGGTGGCACAGCGGTAGAGTTGCAGCCTTGCCCAGCTCACAGCGCCACAGAACGGGGCTCGATCCTGACCACAGGTGCTGTCTGTATGGAGTTTGTACATTCTCCCCATGACCTGCGTGGGTTTTCTCCAAGGTCTTCGGTTTCATCCCACAGGATTGAAGGTTAATTGACTTGGTATGGGCAGGACAATGTTAATGCGCAGGGATCGCTGGTCGGTGCAGACTTGGTGGGCCGAAGGGCCTGTTTCCGCTCTGTATCTCAAAACCAAAACCAAACTAAACTAAACTATTGTGTTCAGTTCTGGGCACCATGTCGTAGGAAAGATGTTGTCAAGTTGGAAAGGGTGCAGAGAAGATTTACGAGGATGTTGCCAGGACTTGAGAGCCTGAGGTTTTGAGAGAAGTTGAGCAGGCAAGGACTCTATTCCATGGAAAGCAGGACGTTGAGGGGTGATCATTTAGATTTTAGATTTAGAGATACAGCGAGGAAACAGGCCCTTCGGCCCACCGAGTCCACGCCGCCCAGCGATCCCCGCACATTAACACTATCCTACACCCACTAGGGACGATGTTTACATTTACCCAGTCAATTAACCAACATACCTGTACGTCTTTGGAGTGTGGGAGGAAACCGAAGATCTCGGAGAAAACCATGCAGGTCACGGGGAGAACGTACAAACTCCGTACAGACGGCGCCCGTAGTCAGGATCGAACCTGAGTCTCCGGCGCTGCATTCGCTGTAAGGCAGCAACTCTACCGCTGCGCCACCGTGATCATATAGAGGTGTACCAAACCGTGAGAGGAATAGATTGGGTAGGCGCAAAGAGTAGCAGAACCAGTCATTCAATGGGTTAACATGTTTGATGAAAATGTCTAGTTTCATTAGTACCTTGATGTGAAAAGAGAAAAGATTTAAACAAAAGAGTGGAAAGGGAATGTTAGCTTTCAAGTGTTAACATTTGAATTTAAATGTGAAGGGCTATGAATGCCTTAAGGAGACCGTGCTCACATTTTAAGCAATCTGGACAGCCATGGGCTCCAACAAGGGAGCACATGATTAAGATGCCCCTGACATCACAGCCTCACCTCTGAGAACCAAGAGAGTAAGAGTATAAATAATGGAAATATTACCTGTTCTGAAAAGTCCTCTGTTTAGTGTTTCATCTTAAAAATGACAAGTCTGATAAAACAATGCCCACTGGTGTCCGTTAAGACGTGTTAAGCACTAAGTTGCCCGGTGAGTTAAACCGTAACCTTCAAGCACAAAATGAGGCCGCAAAACTAAGTCGAACTTTAAATCAAAAAATGTGCATGCAGGTATTTTAAAACTTGTTCCATTAATTGCGGAATGATTATAAAACTCTAGCTTGCTGTGTCCTCTAGCTTCACAATTCATGACTCTCTAATCCTTTTGTACAATACGATACAATAGGCAATAGGTGCAGGAGGAATCCATTCGGCCCTTCGAGCCAGCACCGCCATTCACTGTGATCATGGCTGATCATCCACAATCAGTACCCAGTTCCTGCCCTCTCCCCATACCCCTTGACTCCGCTGTCTTTAAGTGCTCTATCTAACTCTCTCTCGAAAGCATCCAGAGAATTGGCCTCCACTGCCTTCTGAGGCAGAGAATTCCACAGATTCACAACTCTCTGGGTGAAAAAGTTTTTCCTCTTCTCCGATCTAAATGGCCTACCCCTTATTCTTAAACTGTGGCCTCTGGTTCTGGACTCCCCCAGCATTGGGAACATGTTTCCTGCTTCTATGATATGATACGATGTAACTTTATTTATCCCAGGAGGGAAATAGATGCGACAACAGTCATTGAAACACACCTACTACACAAAATACATGAAACATGAAATTAAAGTGACGAGTGGAAAGAATTGGGGAGTGTGCAAAGATTGGGTGGGGGGTGGAGGGGGGTCAGTCTACCCCACGACCGAAGGGGGAGGAGTTGTACAGTTTGATAGCCACAGGGAAGAAGGATCTCCTGTGGCGTTTTGTGCTGCATCTTGGTGGAACCGGTCTGTTGCTGAAGGTGCTCCTCAGGTTGACCAGTGTGTCATGGAGGGGGTGAGCTGGATTGTCCAGGATGCTCCGCAGTTTGAGGAGCATCCTCCCCTCCAAGACCACCTCCCATGAATCCAACTCCACCCCCAGGATGGAGCCGGCCTTCCTGACGAGCTTGTTAATCCTGTAAGAAAATAACTGCAGATGTTGGTACAAATCGAAGGTATTTATTCGCAAAATGTTGGAGTAACTCAGCAGGTCAGGCAGCATCTCAGGAGAGAAGGAATGGATGCTGCCTGACCTGCTGAGCTACTCCAGCATTTTGTGAATAAATACCTTCAGCTTGTTAATCCTGTTGTCTAACACTTCCCCCCCCCCCACTCCCCTTGCCGGCAAAGATACTAGAGGAGCAAGATGAACCACTCCGTCGAAATCGCCTATACTGAAGTGTAGTACGCAATGGATCGGGACGTCCGCCATTTTAGTAAGCAAAACCCGCCGTTTGCAATGCCTCTCGCAGTGTAATCAGTGTTTTGGGGGAACAGCATGTGTGATGACACCATAAACATGCAGAATATATCTCATCTATCAATTCACAGATTTTGGTTGTTTTTCTTTTTAAATGTTTCTGCAAGTTTCTGCCTACTAAAATGGCGCCATGACGTACTACGTTTTTTAGGGTCAAGTGGTCAATCTTGCTCTTCTCTATTATCTTTGCTTGCCAGTGTTTACCTGTGACCTGCATTGCTTTGTCCTGTCCACCCTCCCCTGCAAGCAGTCTGAAGAAGGGTCCTGACCAAAAACGCCACCTATCCATGGTGTCCAGGGATGCTTGCTGACTCAATAGACAATAGACAACAGACAATAGGTGCAGGAGGAGGCCATTCGGCCCTTCGAGCCAGCACCACCATTCAATGTGATCATGGCTGATCATTCTCAATCAGTACCCCGTTCATGCCTTCTCCCCATACCCCCTGACTCCGCCATCCTTAAGAGCTCTATCTAGCTCTCTCTTGAATGCATTCAGAGAATTGGCCTCCACTGCCTTCTGGGGCAGAGAATTCCACAGATTCACAACTCTCTGACTGAAAAAGTTTTTCCTCATCTCAGTTCTAAATGGCCTACCCCTTATTCTTAAACTGTGGCCCCTTGTTCTGGACTCAACCCAACATTGGGAACATATTTCCTGCCTCTAACTTGTCCAACCCCTTAGTAATCTTATACGTTTCGATAAGATCTCCTCTCATTCTTCTAAATTTCAGTGTATACAAGCCTAGTCGCTCCAGTCTTTCAACATATGATAGTCCCGCCATTCCGTGTGAAAACGCACACCCCCAGATTCAGGGACAGTTTTTTCCCAGCTGTTATCAGGCGACTGAACCATCCTACCACAAGCAGAGAGCAGTGCTGAACTACTATCTACTTCTGTGATGACCCTCGGACTATCTTTGATGGGACTTTGCTGGCTTTACCTTGCACTAAACGTGATTTATTCCCTTATCATGTCTGTACACTGTAAATAGCTCGATTGTAATCATGTGTTGTCTTTCAGCTGACTGGTCAGCACGCAACAAAACCTTTTCACTGTACCTCACTACATGCGACAATAAACTCAACTGAACTAAACTAAACCCTCTGAGTTACTCCTGTGTCTGCTCTCCAGGAAATCTGTGCCATCAATGCTACAAATAATGTCAGGTCAGGTGATTAGTAGCCGGTAGACTGATGAATTCCAGTCAAAGTATGATCATATGGGCGGCACAGTAGAGTTCCAACCTTACGGAGCCATTGACCCAGGTTCGATCCTGACTACGGGTGCTGTCCGTACGGAGTTTGTACGTTCTCCCCGTGACCGCGTGGGTTTTCTCTGGGAGATCCAGTCTCCTCCCACACTCCAAAGACGTACAGGTTTGCAGGTTAATTGGCTTCAGTAAAAATTATAAATTATCCCTGGCGTTTAGGATTGTGCTGGTCTATGGAGTGATCGCCGGTCGGCACGGACTCGGTGGGCCGAAGGGCCTGTTTCCGCGCTGTATCTCTAAACTAAACTAAACAAAATCTGAGGAAGGGTCTCAACCTCTAACGTCACCCATTCCTTCTCTCCAGAGATGCTTGCCCGTCCCGCTGAGTTACGCCGGCATTCTGTGTCTATCTTTGGTGAGAACCAGCATCTGCATTTCCTTCCTACACAAAAATCTCTCAAACCTGCTATTTCATCATCTACCACTGATCCAATCTGGAAGCTTTCTCCTTCAAGATCCAGTCAACTTGATCAGAGGTCCTTACTAATAATCCACTCAATAATCCAATCGAGGACCAGAGCACATAGGTTTAAAGTGAACGGGGAAAGATTTAATAGGAACCTGTGGGGTAACTTATTCACACAGAGGGTGGTGGGTTAATGGAGCAAGCTGCCAGAGGAGGTAGTTGAGACTGGGACTGTCACAACATTTAACAAACATTTAGTCAGGTACATGAATAGGACAGGTTTGGAGGGATAATGGGCCAAATGCGGGCAGGTGGGGCTAGTGTAGATGGGGCATGTTGGTCAGTGTGGGCAAGTTGGGCCGAAGGGCCTGCTTCCATGCTGTAAGATTGTAATTCAGTGGGTCAGGCAGCATCTATGGAAGCAAATAGACTGTGGCCTTTTCGGGTTGTATTGAAAGAGTCTCGAACCGAAATGTCAACTGTTCATTTCCTCTGGATTCTGCCTGACCCATTGAGTTCCTTCATCAATTGTATATTTTGTTGCTGATTCCAGCATCTGCAGTCTTTAACGTCTCCATTGTACAGATGAATAACTACATTTCCCATTTCAGATAGCTATAGAGTCATAGCACACAAACAGGCCCTTCTTTTGCCAACTAGCCCACGCCAACCAAGATGCCCCATCTACACTAGTCCCCGTGTTTGGCCTTTTGTATCACTAAACCTTTCCTAACCATTTACCTGTCCAATTGCCTTTTAAAAGTTGTTATAGTACAGGCTTCCATTACCTCCTCTGATAGCTTGTTCCTTATTCCCACCATCCTCTGTGTAAAAAAAAACAGTTGCCCCTCAGATTCCTATTGAACCTTTCCCCCCCACCTTAAACCTATGACCCGTGGTTCCTAATTTCCCAACTCTGGGGGAGATTGTTCCTAGTATGTGTCGGATAGTGTTAACGTGCGGGGATCGCTGGTCAGCGCGGACTCGGTGGGCCGAAGGGCCTGTTTCCGCGCTGTACCTCTACACTAAACGAAACAAAACTAAAAATAAGCGCTGAAGGAAGGCGAGGCTCACAGCTGCTTCACCTCAGGGCCAGTCTTGTCAACATTGATCATCATCCAGTCTCAATTCTGAACACCTTGATGGTTGACTGGGAAAGGGAGGGGGAGTTGAAGTGCGAGATGCAACACCTGTCCCTTTACCTCCCGCCTCAACTCCATCCAAGGGCCCAAACAGTCTTTCCAGGAGAGACAGAGGTTCACCTGCACCTCCTCCAACCTCATCTATTGCATCCGCTGCTCCGGATGTCAACTTATTTACATCGGCGAAACCAAGCGCAGGCTCGGCGATCGCTTCGCTCAACACCTGCGTTCGGTCCGCGTTGGCCAAACTGGTCTCCCGGTGGCCGAGCACTTCAACTCCCCCTCCCATTCCCAGTCTGAACTTTCTGTCATGGGCCTCCCCCAGTGCCATAGTGATGCCCACCGGAAATTGGATGAACAGCACCTCATATTTCGCCTGGGCAGCTTGCAGCCCAGTGGTATGAACATCGACTTCTCCAACTTTAGATAGTTCTTCTGTCCCTCTCTTCCCCTCCTCCTTCCCAGATCTCCCTCTATCTTCCTGTCTCCACCTATATCCTTCCTTTGTCCCGCCCCCCTGACATCAGTCTGAAGAAAGGTCTCGACCCGAAACGTCACCCATTCCTTCTCTCCCGAGATGCTGTCTGACCTGCTGAGTTACTCCAGCGTTTTGTGAATAAATACCTTGATGGTTGAGGTTTGCTGCAGAAAAATAAATATTAAAACAAATGCTTCAGCAGCTGTGTGTTTTTTACGTTCATAAAGACAAAGAGTCAAAATAATTGAATCATAATGTGGTTACAGTTAAGGGGCTCTTTTGCACCAATAATCCATTGCAATGACTGTTGTTTTCCTAATTGTTACAGGTAACTTTGATTGAAGCTTTGCTATTAACATTTCAAAGTAGAAAACCCTTGACAGTTCAAATCATATTGAAACAGAATACTGATTACAGATATTTGAATATTGCCTGTGTATTTTTGATTCCATTATTGATGACAAGGATAATAATAGACAATAGACAATAGGTGCAGGAGGAGGCCATTCAGCCCTTCGAGCCAGCACCGCCATTCAATGTGATCATGGCTGATCATTCTCAATCAGTACCCCGTTCCTGCCTTCTCCCCATACCATTTGCCCACATCCCTCCAAACCTTTCCTACCCATGTGCCTGTCATAGTGCCTTTTCAATGTTAGACAATAGACAATAGACAATAGGTGCAGGAGGAGGTCATTCGGCCCTTCGAGCCAGCACCGCCATTCAATGTGATCATGGCTGATCATTCACAATCAGTACCCCGTTCCTGCCTTCTCCCCATACCCCCTGACTCCGCTATCTTTAAGAGCTCCATCTCGCTCTCTCTTCAAAGCCTCCTGTGGCAATGAATTCCAAGGGTTGCCAGACAATCCATATCTCAGCCTCTCCACATCGAATCCTTGTCGAATAGACTTGTGAAAATTACCTTGACTCATGTTTTTCTGCTTTTTTCTTTTTTGACACATTGTAGTTATGTTTTTTGTTTAATTTATTTATTTGTTTGTTTTTGTTTGTTTGTTTTCATGATTATGTAGGGAAAGGGAGGGATGGGGTTTACTGTTGTTAATTAATTAATTAAATTAAAAATTAAATTAAAAATTAAATTAAAAATTAAATTAAAAATTAAAAAAAAAACAAAAAAAAACATATTAAAAAAAACAAGGATGCGAACGGTGGGACGAGTCGTACGACGAAGGTGGGGAGAAGGTGAGAGAGAGAGAGAGAGAGAGAGAGAGAGAGAGAGAGAGAGAGAGAGAAGGAATGCAGGGGTTACTTGAAATTAGAGAAATCATCGTTCACAGATCATAGCACTGTAATCCTCAAGGCTAGGTTCACCCTGATAGCACCCTAATAGATGGATATTAATTACATAAGTAAAACAAAAGCATTGCAAGGTTATATTGAATTACTGCTTATCACCCCGCCAGCCCAGGTACAAAACCACAACGCTGACACCACGTGTTTTGAAAGCATTTTATTGCCAAGAAGGAGATGTTTTACTTGAGTGTAGGAAGGAACATCAGTCTGAAGAAGGGTCTCGACCCGAAATGTCACCCATTCCTTCTCTCCCGAGATGCTGCCTGTCCTGCTGAGTTACTCCAGCATTTTGTGAATAAATCGTAAGGAACTGCAGATGCTGGTTTACACCGACGATAGGCACAGAATACTGGAGTAACCAAGCGGGACAGGCAGCATCTCTGGAGAGAAGAAATGGGTGATGTTTCAGGTCGAGACCCTTCTTAGAGACTGACAGTCAGGGGAGAGGGAGGGTAAGGTGTGAAAACACATATTGGCCTTCATAACAAGAGGAGTTGAGTATAGGAGCAAAGAGGTCCTTCTGCAGTTGTACAGGGCCCTAGTGAGACCGCACCTGGAGTACTGTGTGCAGTTTTGGTCTCCAAATTTGAGGAAGGATATTCTTGCTATTGAGGGCGTGCAGCGTAGGTTTACTAGGTTAATTCCCGGAATGGCGGGACTGTCATATGTTGAAAGACTGGAGCGACTAGGCTTGTATACACTGGAATTTAGAAGGATGAGAGGGGATCTTATCGAAACATATAAGATTATTAAAGGGTTGGACACGTTAGAGGCAGGAAACATGTTCCCAATGTTGGGGGAGTCCAGAACCAGGGGTCACAGTTTAAGAATAAGGGGTAGGCCATTTAGAACGGGGTTGAGGAAAAACCTTTTCAGTCAGAGTTGTGAATCTGTGGAATTCCCTGCCTCAGAAGGCAGTGGAGGCCAATTCTCTGAATGCATTCAAGAGAGAGCCAGATAGAGCTCTTAAGGATAGCGGAGTCAGGGGGTATGGGGAGAAGGCAGGAACGGGGTAATGATTGAGAATGATCAGCCATGATCACATTGAATGGTGGTGCTGGCTCGAAGGGCCGAATGGCCTACTCCTGCACCTATTGTCTATTGTCTATAAAGGGAACGATGGTCTAGGAAATGTAGAACGGTACATTGTTAGCTGAGGGGAAGGTGACAACGAGACACACAATCAGTAATATTTAATCAGGAGGACAGTGAAACTTGTTGGGGAACTAGGACGGGGAGGGACGGTGTGATTTTGTGAGTGAGTGTTGTAAGGTTATATCGAATGTTGGGTAGAATATAATTTGCATTGCCATTGCCAAATTGCTGTGTGACTGAATTAACAATGGCTCATAAAGCATTGGCTTGTGCAGTGATTGAACAGAGAGAAGCTGTTCCACTTATCGCATCAGTGTAGCTTTGCTGAGGGTTATTTGCACGGCACAAATCCAATTGTAGCCATGGCAAAGGGAAGCAAGGGTCAACTGCAGATGCTGGTTCACACTGAAGATAGACACATAATGCTGGAGTAACTCAGCGGGGCAGGCAGCATCTCTGGAGAGAAGGAACAGGTCTGAAGAAGGGTCTCGACCAGAAACGTCACCCATTCCTTCTCTCCAGAGATGCTGCCTGTCCCGCTGAGTTACTCCAGCTTTATGTGTCCATCTTCAATGATTCAATCACTCTTTCTTGTCAAACCACCATTTGACAATAGGCAATAGACAATAGACAATAGGTGCAGGAGGAGGCCATTCGGCCCTTTGAGCCAGCACCGCCATTCAATGTGATCATGGCTGATCATTCTCAATCAGTACCCCGTTCCTGCCTTCTCCCCATATCTCCTGACTCCGCTATCCTTAAGAGCTCTATCTAGCTCTCTCTTGAATGCATTCAGAGAATTGGCCTCCACTGCCCTCTGAGGCAGAGAATTCCACAGATTCACAACTCTCTGACTGAAAACGTTTTTCCTCATCTCAGTTCTAAATGGCTTACCCCTTATTCTTAAACTGTGGCCTCTTGTTCTGGACTCCCCCAACATTGGGAACATGATTCCTGCCTCTAACGTGTCCAACCCCTTAATAATCTTATACGTTTCGATAAGATCTCCTCTCATCCTTCTAAATTCCAGTGTATACAAGCCTAGTCGCTCCAGTCTTTCAACATATGATAGTCCCGCCATTCCGGGAATTAACCTAGTAAACCTACGCTGCACGCCCTCAATTTGCAATTCCTTCCTTCCTACTTTAATTGTCACATGTACCTAGGCACAATAACATTATTTGTTTTAACACACAATACACAAAGTACACAAAGGAGTTTATTTATTTAAATGGGTTATTTATTTATTCGTGTCATCACACAGCTGTTTGCCAACAGCGAGCTAATGTTGGTGCCACGTGGTTGGCCTCAGCAAGACCCTTTACAGTGCGTGTGTCATGCAGCATGTCACAGCTCAGGAGATGTTCCACAGTCTGGAGGCCCCGTCCACACTCTCAGTCTGCCGCGTCTTCAGTCTATCCCCACTTCAGCATGCTCCTCGCCACGCCTGTCCGCAGTCTGTTGAGACCGCGCCAGGTTATCCACGGTTGGTCGGAACCTGGTGGGACTTTCTCAGAGGCGCACCAAGGTGGCTCCTACAAAGTTTAAAATGTACTCATTAGAGTCACGTTGGTCCTTCTTTGTTCTCGGTGTTCACGGCGCCCTCTTCCCCTCTTCCCCCCCCCCCCCCACACGCCGCGTTTATCTTAAGTCTCCTCGTTATTATCTCCAAACCTGTTTTCCAAAATCCAGCGGCATCTGACAGAGCTTAGAGATGCAGCGCGGAAACAGGCCTTCCAGCCCACCGAGACCACGCCGACCGGCGTTCACCCCGTACACTAACACTATCCCACACACACTGGGGACAACTTACAATTTTACCAAAGCCAACTAACCTACAAACCTGCACGCCTTTGGAGAGCGGGAGGAAACCGGAGCACCCGAAGAAAACCCGTGTGGGTCACGGGGAGAACGTACAAACTCCGCACAGACAGCACCAGTAGTCAGGATCGAACCAGGGTCTCTGGCGCTGCAAGGCAGCAACTCTACCCCTGCTCCACCGGAGACAGATATTTGCAGCCAGAAGCCTCATTCTGCTTTGGAGTTCATTTCTCTTGGTCCTTTGACTTTTCATGTGTTAACTAGTCGCACGGTGGTGTAGCGGTAGAACTACTGCCTCACGGCGCCAGAGACCCGGGTTCAATGCTGACTACGGGTGCTTGCCTGTACGGAATTTGTACGTTCGCCCCGTGACCTGCATAGGTTTCCGGTTTCCTCCCACACTCCAAAGGCGCACAGGTTTGTAATCTAATTGGCTTGGTAAATGTAATATCATCCCTAGTATGTGGGTAGGATAGTGTTAATGTGTGGGGACCGCAGGCCGGTGCGGACCTGGTGGGCTGAAGGGCCTGCTGCCATGTAGTTTCTCCAAACTAAATTAAACTGCCTTGCAATTAGTTGCCTGGATCTGACTTGCAGAGTGCAATTATATTTTGCATGCAAATTCCGAATAATGAGCGTAAAATGAGGCATGGCACACAATGCACTGTTCAACAATGTCATCAAAATGGTTGCATCTGTGTCACGCCATTAGCCGATTCATCGTTGTAATTTGTGTTACTCTTATTGATGGTCACTACAGCAACAGCTTTTAAATTAACGAGGGAGATCAAAACGACAGAGAAACGATCCGGGCTCCAGCAAGTCTCACGATTCAGTGCGTGTTGCCTCAGTCAAATTAATTTGATTCCTCTTGAAGCCAAATAATTGATTTAATCACTGCTTTTCACCCCTTCAACCCATAGACAAAAACACAAGCTGACACCACTTGTTTGAAAGCATTTTATTGGCAAGAAAGAGATGTTTCAGTTGTGTGCAGTGAGATGCTGTCGTGTGCTGGGGCAGCAGGGCGAAGGCCGCGGACGCCAACAGGATTGACAAGCTCATCAGGAAGGCTGGCTCCGTCCTGGGAGTGGAGTTGGATTCACAGGAGGTGGTCTTGGAGGGGAGGATGCTCCTCAAACTGCGGAGCATCTTGGACAATACAGCTCACCCCAGGGCCGTTTTTACAGCATTATGGGCCCCCGGGCAAAGCAGTGTACTGGGGCCCCTACCGTTACTCTCCCCCACCCCCCTTTCCCTACCAGCCCCCCCCCCCCCCCCCCCCCCCCGTCGTGCCGGCGAAAAGCACTTACCGAAAAGCACTTAGCGATGGACTTAGGGTGCTACATTGTTGCGAAAAGCACTTACAGATCGCTGTGAGAAGCACTTAGGGATGGAAAATGTTGCGAAAAAAGCACTTATTGAACCTACATTTTTAAAGTAGTATTTATTTATTGCAAGACACTTAACATACACAGATCAGCATGGGGCCCCTATGCTCGTGGGATCCCCGGGCAATTGCCCATCAGGCCCATGCGTTAAGACGGCCCTGGCTCACCCCCTCCATGACACACTGGTCAACCTGAGGAGCACCTTCAGCAACAGACTGGTTCCCCCAAGATGCAGCACAGAACGCCACAGGAGATCCTTCTTCCCTGTGGCTATCAAGCTGTACAACACCTCCCCCTTCTGTCGTGGGGTAGACTGACTCCCCCCCCTCCCTCCTCCAATCTTTGCACATCCCAAATCCTGGACTTTCCACTTGTCTCTTTAATTACATGCTTCATGTATCTTGTTGTGTTTCATGACTGTTGGCAGATCAATTTCCCTCCAAGGATGAATAAAATTCTATCGTATCGTATCGCATCGTGTAGGAAGGAACTCCAGTTGCTGGCTTACACCGAAGATTGACACAAAATGCTGGGGTAACTCAGTGGGTCAGGCAGCATTTCTGAGTGACTTTCAGGTCGGGAACCTTCTTCTGACTGTGAGTCAGGGGGGAGGGAGACAGAGAGATATGGAAGGGTAAGGTGTGAAAACACAGATCAAATGGGACAATAGACAATAGGTGCAGGAGGAGGCCATTCGGCCCTTCAAGCCAGCACCACCATTCAATGTGATCATCGCTGATCATTCTCAATCAGTACCCCGTTCCTGCCTTCTCCCCATACCCCCTGACTCCGCTATCCTTAAGTGCTCTATCTAGCTCTCTCTTGAATGCATTCAGAGAATTGGCCTCCACTGCCCTCTGAGGCAGAGAATTCCACAGATATCCATGACCAAGGAAATGTAGATGGTTGATTGTTAGCTGAGGGGAAGGTGACAATGAGGCACACAATCAATAATATTTAATCAGGAGGTCAACGAAACTTGTCGGAGAACCAGGATGGGGGAGGGACAGAGAGAGTTGTCTGTTGTTAACGTGTAGGACGCAACTGCAGATGCTGGTTTAAACAGACGATGGACACAAAAAGCTGGAGTAACTCAGCGGGTCAGGCAGCATCTCTGGAGAGAAGGAATAGGTGACGTTTCGGGCCAAGACTCTTCTTCAGACTGATGGACAAGGGAAAGGGAAATGTGAGATATAGACAGTGATGTAGAGAGATGGAGAACAAATGAATGAAAGATATGCAAACAAAGTAACGGAATCATTGGTAGCTGTGGGCTAGGTGAAAATGAGTTACAGACAATGAAGCCCAACAAGACGACTTTGAAATTAATATTTGAAACTTGAAACTGTGTTGGTTGTTAATTGTGTGTTAAAATTGCTGGCAGGTTGATTATATCTAGAGTGTTCAGGAAAAGAACAAGGTGTTCAAAATGAGCTGTTTTGTCCTCTGCACTGTTTATTTGAAGTGATTATTAATCACTATCTTTTCTAAATGATAAAATATTTACCTAACCAATTGCAATGTAATTTGTGATACCATTTCTAAAATCCCCAGAAATATGTTAATCGGGGACAGCTAAAAACTAACACTGCACCCCTAGCTAAATTGATTATAAATAATTTATAATTCTCATGAAAAAAAAAATCTTGAATGTGCAATGAATTATACATGAACATTCAAAATAGCCCCTATAATTTGTGGTTTCTCACGTCCACCAAAGAACATTATGTTTTATTTTTAGCGCGTGGTCACTGGCACTGGGAAACGAAGCCTAACAAACGTGAAGGTGCAATGATCGCCAAATTTTGTCTTTTGTCATCTGTTCAGACTTTCGAAAAGGCATATGGATAGGCAGGGGGATGGAAAGATGTTGGTTAAGTGGCTGGGTGGCGCAGTGGTAGAGTTACTGCCTTAGAGCCGGGACCCGGGTTAGAAAGACATTCTAGCCTCAGAGGGAGTACAGAGAAGGTTCACCAGATTGATCCCTGGGATGGCAGGACTTTCATATGAAGAAAGACTGGATAGACTAGGCTTGTACTCGCTGGAATTTAGAAGACTGAGGGGGGATCTTATTGAAACATATAAAATTCTTAAGGGGTTGGAGAGGCTAGATGCGGGAAGATTGTTCCCGATGTTGGGGAAGTCCAGAACCAGGGGTCACAGCTTAAGGATAAGGGGGAAGTCTTTTAGGACCGAGATGAGAAAACATTTCTTCACACAGAGAGTGGTGAGTCTGTGAAATTCTCTGCCGCAGAAGGTAGTTGAGGCCAGTTCATTGGCTATATTTAAGAGGGAGTTAGATGTGGCCCTTGTGGCTAAAGGGATCAGGGGGTATGGAGAGAAGGCAGGTACAGGTTACTGAGCTGGATGATCAGCCATGATCATATTAAATGGCAGTGCAGGCTCGAAGGGCCGAAAGGCCTACTCCTGCACCTATTTTCTATGTTTCTATGTTTCTATCCTGACTACGGGTTATTGTCTGTACGGAGCCTGTATGTATGTTCTCCATGTGACCTGCCTGGGCCTTCTCCGGCTGCTCCGGTTTCCTCACACACCCCAAAGAGATACAGGTTTTGTTGGTTAATTGGCTTCGGTAAAATTGTAAATTGTCCCCAGTGTGCGGGGGATCGCTGGTCAGCGCGGACTCGGTGGGCCGAAGGGCCTGTTTCTGCGCTGGATCTCTAAACTAAACTAAACTAAAGCGTAGGTGCATAAATGGTGGTCTTGGCATTGTGGGCCGAAGGGCCTGTTCCAGTGCTGTACTGTTCAATGGTCTAGCTTTGACCTTTGTCCAATCATCTGTGTTTTTAATTCACATATATCCCAAAAGTCAGTTTGATGATATTAATTATAATGATAACTTTGGTTAACGAGTAATCATGTCCCACCAAACCTATTTCATCAATCATGAATAACTTTCTTATCTTCTGCAATTATTAAAGCATTTGAAAACACATGATCAACACAGTGGAGACACAGCGGTAGAGTTGCTGCCTCACAGCGCCAGAGACTCGGGTTTGATCCTGACTACGGGCGCTTGTCTGTACGGAGTTTGTACGCTCTCCCCGTGACCTGCGTGGGTTTTCTCCAGGATCTCCGGTTTCCTCCCACACTCCAAAGACGTACAGGTTTGTAGATTATTGGGCTTCGATAAAATTGTAAATTGTTCCTAGTGTGTGTAGGATAGTGTTAGTGTGCGGGGATCGCTGGTCGGCGAGGACTCAGTGGGCCGAATGGCCTGTTTCCGCGCTGTATCTCTAAACTAAACTAAACTAAAAATTAACAAAAAGTAAGAGTAGATGGAGAAATGAGGCAACTATGTTAATGTTTCAGGTCAAAGACCATTCTTGCAAACTACCTGCTTTTCCGTTTGTGTTTCCGACTTTGGAACTTTGAGCTGAAGTTCTGATGAAGAGATAGTTAACTTAAAACATTGCAGGGTCTCTATTCCTTGGAGTGCAGGAGGAAGAGGGGTGTATAAAATCATGAGAGGAATAGGTCGGGTAGAGTCTCTTGCCTAGAGAGGGGGAATCAAGAACCAGAGGACATAGGTTTATGGTGAAGGGGGAAAGATTTAATAGGAATCTGAGGGGTAACCTTTCCACACAAAGGGTGGTGGGTGTATGGAACGAGCTGGTAGTTCATAGCTGGCAGAGGAGGTAGTTGAGGCTGGGACTTTCCCAACGTTTAAGAAACAGTTGGACAGGTACATGGATGGGAGGGTTTAGAGGGATATGGCCCAAATGCAGGAAGGTGGGACTAGTGTAGCTGGGACATATTGGCCAGCATGGGCAGGTTGGGCCGAAGGGCCTGTTTCCACGCTGTAGCACTCTATGACTAATTTGGTTTCTATCCCCATAGATGTTGCCCGACAGGCAAAATATTTCCAGCCTTTGCTGCCTTCTTTCGGATTCAGAGCAAATGCAAGGTTTTGCTTTTGGATGAAAGGTTTAGTGTTTTTGTTGCTGGGACAGCACTTCTGACAACAATTGAAGCATAGCATTCTGCACAAAGGCATCTAAATAGAGCCGTAAATGACAGGGAGCAGATTGATAAATTTCTTTATGTTTGTTAATACTCTGCTGTTTTGATTGACAGTAAAGTGGTGTGTACAGTTGACAAAATGGACCTCAAATGTAAATTGGATTTCCAGTTGTCAGTTCCTTAATCCACACTCTCCTTGTTTGAAGGTTTAGAGCGTTTTAGATTTAGGTTCGAAAACTCAGCCAGTATTGTGGTGCAAGCAAGGCAATATTTTTTTAATCAATTCAGGATTTCCATATCAATGTTTTTCTGATGAACCATCCATTTAATAAGAACAACAATGTATTTATTTTTTTCACCACCACTCTTATCAAGACCAGTGTTAGCAAAATGTAAATGGTACAGTGAATTTTCAAATGTCATTTCAACAAGGTAGCTAACAGCTAATTAAATGTGTATGTAGGAAGGAACGGCTGGTTTAAACCGAAGATAGACATAAAAACCTCGAGTAACTCGGTGGGACAGGCAGCGTCTCTGGAGAGAAAGAATGGGTGATGTTTGAAGAAGGGTCTCGATCCGAAACGTCACCCATTCCTTCTCTCCAGAGATGCTGCCTGTCCCTGCTGAGTTACTCCAGGTTTTTGTGCCTATTAACAGCTAATTACAAGTGTCTATAGTTTTATAGACAATAGACAATAGACAATAGGTGCAGGAGGAGGCCATTCGGCCCTTCGAGCCAGCACCGCCATTCAATGTGATCATGGCTGATCATTCACAATCAGTAACCCCGTTCCTGCCTTCTCCCCATACCCCCCTGACTCCGCTATCATTAAGAGCTCTATCTACGTCTCTCTTGAAAGCATCATTATACTTCTATTGTTACTTGTCATACCTGTCATTCGCGAACCATCCTCCCTTATGTTGACTCCATGTACACCTCACGCTGCCTCGGCAAGGCCAGCAGCATAATCAAGGACTGGTGGCACCCCGGTCACTCCCTCTTCTCCACTCTCCCATTTGGCACGAGGTACAGAAGTGTGAAGCCGCACACCTCCACATTCAGGGACAGTTTCTTCCCGGCTGTTATCAGACAACAGTGGCGGCACAGCAGTGAATCTGCTGCCTTGCAGTGCCAGAGACCCGGGTATCTCCAAAACTAAACTAAAATAACAAACTGAACCATCCTATCGCCCACCAGAGAGCGGTCCTGGGCAGCTAACTTACTGGAAAACCCTCGGACTATCTTTAATCGGACTTTCCTGGGCTTTATCTTGCACTGAACATTTAGTCTAGTTTAGTTTAGAGATACAGCGTGGAAACAAGCCCTTCGGCCCATCGAGTCCGCACCAACCAGCGATCCCCGCACATTAACACAAACCTACACACACTAGGGACAATTTTTACATTGATACCAAGCCAATTAACCTACAAACCTGCACGCCTTTGGAGGGTGGGAGGGAACCGAAGATCTCGGAGAAAACCCAGGCAGGTCACGGGGAGAACGTACAAACTCCGTACAGACGGCACCCGTAGTCGGGATCGAACCCGGGTCTCCAGCGCTGCAGGCACGTATGGCAGCAACTCTACCGCTACGCCACCGTTATTGCCTTTATCCTGTCTCTATACGCTGTCAATGGCTCGATTGCAATCATGTATTGTCTTTGCACTGACCGGCTAGCATGCACCAAAATCTTCTCACTGCACCTCGGTACTCGTGACAATAAACTAAAGTAGACTAAACTATAACTCCTTCTGGAATTCACATGATGCGGCAAACTTGCTTCTAGCACAAGCCATGCTGTATTCTGCAGTTTACCTTTCCAGTTTTCCTGCCTTGCCCCCCCCCCCCCCCAAGGGATATGGCGTGCAGATGTGGTCGGCCTATTACAGGGAGAATGTGGTGGATTTGGAGAGGGTGCAGGAGGTTTACCAGAATGCTGTCTGGATTAGCTGCAAGGGCAGGTTGGCCAAACTTGGATTTGCCCCCCTGCATTGTGGGCGCAGCGGTAGAGTTGCTGCCTTACAGCCCTTGCAGCGCCAGAGACCCGGGTTCGATCCCGACTACGGGTGCCGCTGTCTGTACGGAGTTTGTACGTTCTCCCCGTGACCTGCCTGGGTTTTCTCCGAGATCTTCGGTTTCCTCCCACACTCCAAAGACGAGCAGGTATGTACGTTAGTTGGCTTGGTGTCTGTGTAAATTGTCCCTGGTGTGCGTAGGATGGTGTTAAAGGACAGTCATACTCGCGTCGAGTGACCGCCGATGATGATATGCGTGTGTGCATGGTGCATGTCATCTCTCTGGCTTCCAGAGTTCTCACACTAACATTATTATGTATGAATATTAATTTCTCTAGCTTCAAGTCAATCTTGCATCCATCCACTCTCTCTCCATCTCGCCCCCACCCAAAATCGTCTTGTTGAGTCTCATTGTCTGTAACTCGTTTTCACCTCGCCCACAGCTGACAAGGGCCTATTTCCTTTATCATCGTTACTTTTTTGCATATCTTTCATTCATTTGTTTTATATCTCTCCATATCACCGTCTGTATCTCTCGTTTCCCTTTCCCCTGACTCTCAGTCTGAAGAAGGGTCTCGACCCGAAACGGCACCTATCCCTTCTCTCCAGCGATGCTGCCTGATCCACTGAGTTACTCCAGCTTTTTGTTTCTGTCTTGGGTTTAAACCAGCATCTGCAGTTCCTTCCCACACACGACTTATTACTCATACTGATGACAAAATATCTGAGCATTTTTAAGTGCTTTGCATTTGTTTTCAAACATAAATGAGTTGAACTTGCATTAAATTGCTATTGCCTCAGGAGGCAGTGGAGGCCAATTTTCTGAATGCATTCAAGAGAGAGCTAGATAGAGCTCTTAAGGATAGCGGAATCAGGGGCATATGGGGAGAAGGCAGGAACGGGGTACTGATTGAGAATGATCAGCCATGATCATATTGAATGGCAGTGTTGGCTCGAAGGGCCGAATGGCCTACTCCTGCACCTACTGTCTACTGTCTATTGTCTATTGTCTATTGCAGCAAGCTGACTGTGATGTGAACCGTTGGCCATTCCCCTCAACCTTGGGCTAACTATCAGCATTGAGACAATCAAGAACCACAGCATATTGATCACAGAACAGAAACAGGCTTTTTGTTGTGTGTTATCCAGTCAGCAGAAAGACTATACATGATTACAATCGAGCCGTCCAGTAGAACTTCACTTATTACTTGTAACTCCAAGTGGATTACACTAGCATTACACAACATGTATTGTTAAGACTATATTTTGAAGCAATTATGCAAATTAGGCGGCACGGAGGCACAGGGGTAGAGCTACTGCCTTACGGCGCCAGAGACCCGGGTTCGATCCTGACTACGGGTGCTTGTCTGTACGGAATTTGTACGTTCTCCCTGGGTTTCCTCCGAGATCTTCAGTTCCCCCCCCCCCCCCACACTCCAAAGACGTGCAGGTTTGTAGGTGAATTGGCTTGGTATAAAATTTAAAATTGTCCCTCGTGTGCGTAGGATAGTGTTCGTGTGCGGGGATCGCTGGACGGCACGGACCCGGTGGGCCGAAGGGCCTGTTTCCACACTGTATCCCTAAATTAAACTAATCTCCTTTCTAAAGGTATATTCTAAAAATAATAACTAAAAAGCTAAACATTACAGATCCTGCATTGTTAGGACTGTATTTTGAAGTGATTATATAAATGTTGGGGGCCAGTACCACGAGATTACAGTCTTGTACAAGAAAAAAAGCATTGTTATTTTGTGCAACATATTCAGGCATTGAGAATGGAAATTGAGACTTGTACTGTGTATTCCTGCATTATTTTAATCAGCTCCACAGAGTTTCAATTGGAATTCATTAGTAGGAGTGAATTTGCAAGAAAAAGCATAGGTTTGAAATAATGGCTTGACAACATTATCGTTCAGAAGTTTTCCAAAAGAGCATCCATTTCACAAGCACCTATATTCCAGTCTATAACTGGTTCCATGGCTTTCTGCACATGCAGTGTTTAGTTATTTTAGTTTAGTTTTAGAGATACAGCGCGGAAACAGGCCCGTTGGCCTACTGTGTCCGCACCAACCAGCCATGATCACAATGAATGGCGGTGCTGTCTCGAAGGGCCAAATGGCCTCCTCCTGCACCTATTTTCTATGTTTCTATGATGGTAAGTGCCAGTACGGCAAACTAGCACCTCATAAGGTCATACGGGATAGGAGGAGAATTAGGCTATTTGGCCCCATCAAGTCTATTCCACCATTCAATTGATCTATCTCTCCCTCCTAACCCCATTCTCCTGCCTTCTCCCCATAACCTCTGACACCTGGTCCAAATCAAAAATCTATACTCCTTGTGTAAGAAGGAACTGCAGATGCTGGTTTATGCCGAAGATGGACACAAAACGCTGGAGTAACTCAGCGGGTCAGGCAGCATCCCTGGAGAAAAGGAATAGGTGACTTTTCAGATTGAAGAAGGGTTCCGACCCGAAATGTCGCCTATTCCTTTCCTCCAGAGATGCAGCCCGACCCCGTTGAGTTGCTTCAGCGCTTTGCGTCTATCTTCAGTGTAAACCAGCATACCTTCGCTAGGTAGCGTTCACAAAATCTACCACGTAAAATGTGAAGCTCGAGGAATATATCTTCAAGAATGCTTATCCTTTAATAGACATTAGACAATAGACAATAAGTGCAGGAGGAGGCCATTCGGCCCTTCGAGCCAGCACCGCCATTCAATGTGATCATGGCTGATCATTCTCAATCATTCTCAATAACTGGCAACAATGTCAACACTCATGGGACTTTCACATGTAAAGTTCTGCATAATGCAGCAGATTTTAACTGCTCATTACCTATTTGATGTTTTTAGATTGAGGCAGGAGAGATTCTGATGCTAAATCCCCACCCCCCCAAAGAAAACACAGTTGTGTAAAGTATATGAGGTTGGAAATGAGGCTGAAATGTGGTTAGATTTTTCCTTTGCTCCAGGCAGTATTTTTCAGTAACGATGGTTGAGAACATTATCTTGTGATTTGTGCAGAGAACAGAACCAAATTCCATATCATTTGGTTGTTGTAGACTCTCGCATCAACTGCGATGTACCAATATATACCCGGTTCCTGTATATATAACTTGCGGACATTTGCTCTAAATTTGGCCTAATTTACTCTATCATCTTCCTTATTTCCAATAAATAAGATTTATTATTCATATATCTGCTTCGATTGCTTGTCGGCCCATGATCCATCCCATTTCCTTCCCTGTTGTCACCTGCAATTTTCATCTCCTGTCTCTTCTGATACCGAGTTCACAGTGATTTTTTTTTTTTTCCCTCCCCATTACTTTCACGAACTTCCCTGAAGACTGGTAGACTTTGTGAAACTTTTATTGGTTTGTTTTCACTGAAAATCATTTCAGTCAGGCTGCCATGCGGCAAAATTAGTTTAGAAGCTGCATTGGTCCAAATCCCAGGCGAGACAACGAAAACAATGAATCATTATCAAATCATTGAATGGGGTGTGTGACAGAATGCAGGATAATTAAATACAACACAGGCCCATCTCAGCCCCCCTGAGGGTCAGGGTATTGTTTTACAATGGCATTATGTTATCCATTCCACTAATAGTCAAGGTAAGCAATTTATAAACAAATCTCTAAAAAGGACTATTCCGTGGTGAATCTATCTAATATCGTTTTGCACTGAGAAAGTATTTTTTTTCCATTGTAAAGTCTGGCTTCATTACGAGATCAAAGGAAAATATCTATCAATTGAGCATTGTCCCTTCTTTGCCCTGGAGAATTAGGGACACGTTCCTTTATCTTTCACCTTTGTCTTATCTGCTTCCACACAATGGGTCCAAGGAGCTGGTAGTTTTCCGCACTCACTTGCTTCATTAACATTTTAAATATGTGTTCCCGTCCAACTAGTGGCACCAGGTGCGATTTGAATTGAGTAGGAAGGAACTGCAGACGCTGGTTTACACCGAAGATGGACACAAAGTGCTGGAGTAGCTCAGCACGACAGGCTGCATCTCTGGAGAGAAGGAATGGGTGACGTTTTGGGTCGAGACCCTTCTTCAGACTGAGAGTCAGGGGAGAGGGAGTCTAGAGATATTGGTGACTACTGAAGAAGGGTCTTGACCTGAAACATCACCTATTCCTTTTCTCCAGAGTTGCTGTCTGACCTGCTGAGTTACTCTGACATTTTGTGTTCTGTGTATCGGTAGTGAAGAAAGCAAACTTAGTTCAAGAGGGCTTGTGTACACAAACAGGGATGTAATGTTGAGGCTCTATAAGTGAGAGAGTAAATCTGAATAAAACCGTCCTCTCTCTCCTTCCACTTAAGGTGTGAATTTATTCCTATCAAATCTAATCATACTGAAAGTCAAAAGATGGTGATGTACTTTGGTAGGAATGGAAGAATATCAGGAGTGGCAGAATGTTAAATTAACCGTATGTCTATGTAACACCTTGTGCTATCTCTGGGTAACCCACAGTACTTGTCGGCACGGTGGCGCAGCGGTAAAGTTGCTGCCTTACAGCGAATGCAGCGCCGGAGACTCAGGTTCGATCCTGACTACGGGTGCTGTCTGTATGGAGTTTGTACGTTCTCCCCGTGACCTGTGTGGGTTTTCTCCGAGATCACGGTTTCCTCCCACACTCCAAAGACGTACAGGTATGTAGGTTAATTGACTGGGCAAATGTTTAACTTTTTTTTAAATTGTCCCTAGGGTGTGTAGGATAGTGTTAATGTGCGGGGATCGCTGGGCGGCACGGACCCGGTGGGCCGAAGGGCCTGTTTCCGCGCTGTATCTCTAAATCTAAATCTAAAAAATCTAAATCTACTTAACAACCAATGGAATATTCTTGAAACGTGTTATTATGTGAGAAGAGATTTGTGTATTAGGTCTCTGGTACAGAAATCCATAGGAGATGAGATCATGTTTGCTAATGATGTAGTGCATAGGATAAATATTGGCCAGCATACCTTCCTTGCACATCATGGGAATTTTCAGGGCTAACATATACAGTAGGCTGGGCAGTTGACTCATTGCGAAAGCCTCTGCCGCCAGCACTCATCCCTGCGCTACAATACCAGCCACCATTTTGTGGGATGTGAGCTCAGTACCTGACGTAGAGACACAAGGAACTGCAGATGCTGGAATCTTGAGCAAAGCACAAGATGCTGGAGTAACTCAGCGGGTCAGGCAGCATCTGTGGAGGGAAGGGATGGATGGGTGACATTTCAGGTCGAGAACCTTCTTCAGACTGAGAGTCAGGGGAGAGGAAAATTAGAGGTCTGAAAAAATACAAAGAACAAATGAATGAAAGGTATGAGAAGAACAAGTCGATGGGAATGGATAAGTGGGGCGTCGGATCGTGGACCCTTCTTCAGAATACGTGCTTTCTTCGATGTTCAGGATCAACGATAACTTGCTTCCATTCAAGTTTGGACTTTACTATAGAGATACAGCGAGGAAACAGGCCCTTCGGCCCACCAAGTCCACGCCGACCAGTGATCCCCTCACATTAATAGGAATCTGAGGGGTAACCTTTTCACACAAAGGGTGGTGGGTGTATGGAACAAGCTGCCCGAGGAGATAGCTGGGGCTGGGACTATCCCAACCTTTAAGAAACAGTTAGACAGGTACATGGGTAGGACAAGTATGGAGGGTTATGGACCAAACGCAGGCAGGTAGGACTAGTGTAGCTGCGATTTATTCACAAAATGCTGGAGTAACTCAGCAGGTCAGGCAGCATCTCGGGAGAGAAGGAATGGGTGACGTTTCGGGTCGAGACCCTTCTTCAGTCTGAAGAAGGGTCTCGACCCGAAACGTCACCCATTCCTTCTCTCCCGAGATGCTGCCTGACCTGTTGAGTTACTCCAGCATTTTGTGAATAAATCGATTTGTACCAGCATCTGCAGTTATTTTCTTATACTAGTGTAGCTGCGACATGTTGGCCGTTGTGGGCAAATTGGGCCGAAGGGCCTGTTTCAAAACTGTATCACTCAATGACTCCATGTTTAACACTATCCTACACATCAGGAACAATTTACATTTATACCAAGCCAATTAACCTACAAACCTGTACCTCTTCGGACTGTGGGAGGAAACCGGAGCTCCCGGAGAAAACCCACGCAGGTCAGGGGGAGAACGCACAAACTCCGTACAGACAGCACCCGTAGTCAGGTTCGAACCTGGGTCTCAGGTGCTGTAAGGCAGCAACTCTACCGCTGCGCCACCGTGCCGCTCCTTGGACTTGGAATATATCAGCGAGAAACTGAATCACATCACACTGGGTTTTGGAACTGGCCGAGAGAGGGGAGGTGTGCTAGTTATTTTTCTAGATTTTTCCTAAAAGCTTCTGGTGGTTGGGACATAACTACATTGACCAACCGGAGAATGTAATGCTCGAGGGAAAGGGGAATAAAAGTGTCTTCAATCTGAATCCAAGGCAATGGAGTGTCCTTTCACCATTTCAATGGCTCCTGTCAGGAACATGTTGAAAAATGTATGACTTCTTCAATTTCAATGTGCCTGCAACAGCATGAAGGAGCTTTCACAATGTCATGTACAAAATGGTGTGCTTAAACAGTATCCTCCTTGCTGGGCTCAGCTTGCACCTCCTCCACACGAACTGTAATGGTTCGAAGAGATAACTGGAAACTAGCGCAGGCTCACCGATCGTTTCGCTGAACACCTCCGCTCAGTCCGCCTAAACCTACCCAATCTCCCGGTTGCTAAACACATTAACTCCCCCTCCCGCACTGACCTTTCTGCCCTGGGCCTCCTCCTCTGTCAGAGTGAGGCCCAACACAAATTGGAGGAACAGCACCTCGTATTTAGCTTGGGCAGCTCACACCCCAGGGGTCTGAACATTGACTTCTCTAACTTCATGTAACCCTTGCTTTCCCTCTCTCTCCATCCCTCCCCCATCTTAGTTCGCTGACTAGTTTGACTTTCCTCCTGATTACATTCTACTTAATGTGCCTCGTAGCCACATTCCCCAAGCTAACAATGGTCTAATCTACGTTTTCCTTGACCTGCGTCCCTTTGGATCTCTTGTTTTCACACCTTACCCTTCCACATCTCTCGTCTCCCCTCTCCCCTGATTCTCAGTCTGAAGAAGGGTATCAACCAGAAACGTCACCCATTCCCTCTCTCCAGTGATGCTGCCTGTCCCGCTGAGTTACTCCAGCTTTTAGTATCTATCTTCATTGAAAAGTACAACACAGGAACTGGCCCTTTTGATCCACAATGTTTACGTTGAACATGATGCCAAGATAAAGTGAGTAGGAAAATAACTGCAGATAGACAATAGGCAATAGGTGCAGGAGTAGGCCGTTCGGCCCTTCGAGCCAGCACCACCATTCAATGTGATCATGGCAGATCATTCTCAACCAGTACCCCGTTCCTGCCTTCTCCCCATACCCCCTGACTCCGCTATCCTTAAGAGCTCTATCTAGCTGTCTCTTGAATGCATTCAGAGAACTGGCCTCCACTGCCTTCTGAGGCAGAGAATTCCACTGGAGTTTAGAAGAATGAGGGAGGACCTGATTGGAACATACAGAATAGTGAAAGGCCCGGACAGAGTGGATGTTTCCACCAGTGGGGATAGTCTAGGACTGAAGGTCAGAGCCTCAGAATTATAGGACGTTCTTTTAGGAAGGAAACGAGGAGGAATTTCTTTAGCCAGAGGGTGGTGAATCTGTGGAATTCTTTGCCACAGACGGCTGTGGAGGCAGAGTCAGTGGATATGCTTAAGGCAGAGATAGAGAGATTCTTAGGTAGAAAAATAACTGCAGATGCTGGTACAAATCGAAGGTACCACAAAATGCTGGAGTAACTCAGTCTGAAGAAGGGTTTCGACCCATTCCTTCGCTCCTAGATGCTGCCTGACCTGTTGAGTTACTCCAGTATTTTGTGGTACCTTAGATAGATTCTTGATTAGTACGGGTGTCAGAGGTTATGGGGAGAAGGCAGGGGAATGGGGTTAGGAGGGAGAGATGGATCAGCCATCTGATTGAATGGTGGAATAGACTTGATGGGCCGAATGGCCTAATTCTGGTCCTCTCACTGATGATCTTATGATTTAGGAAGGTGGCATTCATATATGCTACACACAACGTAGCAAGATTTGTTCTCACCTTGTCAGCATCACTCATGCTCACTGATGATAAACTATTGGTTTTGGAACCCAGGCAGAACTAAATTGCACTGTGGTTGTCAATGGTTACAAGTGAGAGACTTGCCCAGACTTCAGACCAAGATGCTGCTTTCACTTTCAGGCAGCTGGACTATCCGTCCTTGTAGCTCAGTGAACCACATTTATTAGTGCCGATTTGTGTATACATTCATGAGGGAAATAGATAAGGTGAATGCACGGAGTTCTGTTACCCAGGGTAAGGGAATCAAGGACCAAGGATGTGGGTTTAAGGTGAGAGGGGAGAGGTTTAACAGACGGCTGTGGAGGCCAAGGCAATGGATATTCTTAAGCCGGAGATTGACTGATTCTTGATTAGTACAGGTGTCTGGGATTATGGGGCGAAGGCAGGAGAATGCGGTTGAGAGGGAAAGATAGATCAGCCATGATTGAATGGCGCAGTAGACTTGATGGGCCTAATTCTGCTCCTAGAATTCATAATAGGGACCCGAGAGGCAACTTTTTCACACAGAGGGTGGTGGCTGCATGGAACGAGCTGCCAGAGGAGGTAGTTGTGGCAGGTACCATAACAGCATTTAAAATACACTTGGACATGTACATGGATAGGAAAGGTTTAAAGGGATATGGGCCAAATGCGGGCAGATGGGACTAGTGTAGATGGGGATGTTGGGCCGATAGGCCTGTTATCGTGATGTATAAGTCTATGACTCTTATTCCTCCACAGCCAAGCATTATCTTTCAAAGCAAAATAACTAGAGAGTTTAGGTGCATGTTTATATAATGTATATATTTTTTACCAATAATGGGTAGAATATTCCAGGATCAATTCCACTTTGCACACTAATATCAGAATAGTGTTTTACAGGGTTTTATTTGTGACTAGACCTAGTTGGGCCCAAACCTCTCCTGCATTGGTGCAGCACCCTCTCCCCCCCCCCCCCCTCCACCCCTTCACCCTTTCCCCCTCCCCTCCCCCCCTACATTCCCCCCTCCCTCCCCCCTCCCTCCACCCTCTCTCCCCCTCCCCTCCCCCCCCTACATTCCCTCCCCCTCCCTCCACCCCCTCTCCCACTCCCCTCCCCACTTCCCCTCCCCCTCACTCCATCCCCCTTAACGCCCCTTATCCTTCATCCTCCCCCCTCCCTCCCTCCCCTCCACCCCCCCCCCCTCCCTAGGAGATAGATTTAAACTTTAAAATGTGAATAACTTTAAAAATATAACACCAATTTCAATGAAACTTCTTCCATTAGCACCAAAGGGACGACCGTGAGTAAGGTGGGTAAAATTGCCGCACTGTCGTGTACCGTTTTGGCTGTAGTTCAGGAACAAACAAACAAACAAACAAACAAACGAAGGAGGGTTTTAGTATATAGATGATATGTGCTAGTATTTCATTCTGGCACCTCTAAAAAGTTAAAAACATCATTATCTCATTTCTGGCCACGTGGCATGTATGTTTAATTTAGCATGGAAACAGGCCGTTTGGCCCACACTGGTTCCATTCTATCCCACTTTCTCATCCATTCCTTACAAATTAGGGGCAATTTTACAGAGGCCAATTAACCTACAAACCCACACGTCTTTGGGATGTGGGAGGAAGCCGGAGCACCCGGAGAGAAAACCCATATGCAGTCGCAGGGAGAACACGCAAACTCCACACAGACAGCACCTGAGGTCAGGATTGAGGGGGGAGGGTCAGGAGGGAGGAGGGGGTCTCCCTGTCGGTCTGCTCCTGGGCCTGGCCAAGATGGCCATCCGCGGGTCCAGGCAGCAGGCAGTCGACGGCCTCACAGTGGTCGGCTGCCTACCCCTGTTCCGGGCCCACGTGCCCCTGGAGAGGGAACACGCGGTGTCCACGGGGACTCTGGAGGCTGGTCCGGGAACGCTGGTCGCCGCGGGGGGGTCGAATGTATTGTTGACAGAGATGGCGGGATTTTAATGTGATAATTGTTTATTTTGTAAACTGCCGATACAGGCGGCTTTTGTTTGATCACATTTTGCTTAGTATGTTTGTATGTTTTTCTTTGGAATAAAACTTTTATATTAAAATTTTTTTTAAAAGAGGTCAGGATTGAACCCGGATCTCCGGTGCTGCAAGGCAGCAACTCTACCAGCTGCACCACTTTTATTGTTCAAATGCTACTGTGAATAATCACTTTTAATGTCGCATTCCTTTTGCACAGTCATGGAGGTTTTATTGTTCTATTCATCGTGCGGCCTTGCATCAGGTATGATGGAACCCTTCTTTCTCTTCAGAAGGACATCAAGGTCTCAGAATCTTCAAACATCATCCCTGAGTACATTCTGGTTCCAGCACAGAGGAACGCACCAGAGATTTCAGAGCAACGTTCGACCATCAGAAAGCCATGCCCCTGCCAGAGGAGGTAGTTGAGGCTGGGACTAATGCAATGTTTAAGAAACAATTAGTCAGGTACGTGGATTGGACAGGTTGAGAGGGAGATGGACCAAGCGCGGGCAGGTGGGACCAGTGTAGCTGGGACATGTTGGACGGTGTGGGAAAGTTGGGCCGAAGGGCCTGTTTCCACACTGTCTGAGTCCATGAGTGTGTTGTTGTTATTGTTCGTCCTTCGGGTTCGAAGATGACCATGACTTCACTTTCAGTTGGAGGATTGGTGACTGTGGGTCCGGAAGTGACTGGGGAGGCCAATCCGGGCCCGGAAAGGCACGCCCACACGTAGGACACAAGTGGATGGGTGCTGCAGTGGAAGTGGAGGTAGCCCGGGCCTTGCGCGCGGTGCGTTTCCTCTGGGCCTCTGCAGTGCGTCTGTTCTCTGCTGCACGGGCTCCTGTGGTGAGCTTGCTACGCCAGGTTGGACGGTCCAGAGCAAGAGACTCCCAAGTGCTGAGGTTGATGTCCAAGTCTTTGTGGGACACTTTGAGGCAGTCCTTAAACCGTTTCTTCTGTCCTCCTACTGAGCGCTTGCCCTGACACAGTTCTCCATACAGAAGCTGTTTTGGCAGTCGACTCTCGGGCATTCTGACGACATGGCCTGCCCATCTGGCTTGGGCTTTCCGTAGGAGGGTGTGGACGCTGGGGATTCTGGCCCGTTCTAAGACCTCTGTGTCGGGAATTTTGTCCTGCCACCTGATGTGAAGGAGTCTGCGTAGGCAGCTCAAGTGAAAGTGGTTGAGCTGTTTGGCATGTCTGCTGTAGACAGTCCAAGTCTCACTGGCATAGAGAAGAGTGGTGAGTACCACTGCACGGTAGACCTTCAGCTTGGTGGTAAGGCTGAGTCCTCTCCTCTCCCAAACATTCTCATGGAGTAGCCCAAAGGCAGCGCTGGCCTTGGCAATCCTGTTGTTGACCTCAGCGTCAATGTTCACCACTCGCGAGAGTGTACTACCCAGATAGGTAAAGCTGTCGACTGCCTGTAGGTTCTGCCCTTTCACCGTGATGTGTGGTTCCTGGTAGGGCTGGTACATAACCTCAGACTTTTTGGTGCTAATGGAGAGACCAAAGTTGTCACAGGCCTGTGAGAAGCAGTCCATTTCATGCTGCATCTTCTGCTCTGTGCTGGCATTAGAAGCACCATGGAAGAGGAATGAAATGAGCACCACAGACTGCCAGCTTCACTGAGGATGTGCTACCTGGTTTACAGTGTAAAACAGGCACAATCCCAATAAATCTGCAGGCTATTGAATAGGATAGATGACAGTGGGAGACCTTGTTATGCTTCTCTACACCTGACAGCTTCAGAAAAACTCATTTTTCCGACATCGATCTTGGAGCATCTATCCCAGATCACATCTAAGATTTGCCCATGTATTCCCATGGTTTTTGGCTGCTTCATGAGAACTGATTGAATCCTTGGTTAAAAGCCTTTTGGAAAATCAATGAAACCAATGTAAGTAGGTTTCCCCTGAGTTTTGGGCCGCTCAAAAATGTCATATGAATCAGGTAAACGTATAAACGGTGCCACATTTTACTTCAATGCAAATTTCAGCTTGTTGTTTTCTGATGCTTGCATCTAACATGTGCCAGAACAACACTAGGAACGGTCTTAAGAACTGCTGATATCGGTAGGGTTCCCAAGTAGGTTTTGTGCTTAGTGTAGATTAGTTTCGTTTAGAGACACCGTGAGGAAACAGGCCCTTCGGCCCACCGAGTCTGCACTGACCAGTGATCCCTGCATTCTAACACTATCCTACACACACTAGGGACAATTTTTTACATTTTTTCCAAGCCAATTAACCTGCAACCCTGCACATCTTTGGAATGTGGGAGGAAACCAAAGATCTCGGAGAAAACCCACGCAGGTCACGGGGAGAATGTATAAATGTATAAACTTCGTTCAGACAGCACCCGTAGGCAGGATCGAACCCAGTTCTCTGGCGCCTCAAGGCAGTAGCTCTACCGCTGCGCCACCGTGCCGCCCTACGAGCCACACCGCACTACCTGCAATCTTTGTTTCATGGATTAAAAACACAGCTGAGCTCAGAAACGTCGAAGGTATCCATAATTCATACGCAAGTACATTCACAATCTTCCGAAGAGTTAGTCCCTCAGTGAGTTCGTGCTACAGGTCACATCTCCATAGCAATTTTCCATTCTTGGCCGCAGTGCCAGTAGCCTCGGTGGGCCATTCAGTTGCCGTTGGACTCCTCTCAGAAGCCGTGGCCACTGTTTCTGGATTAAACGGATAATCCAGAAAGGCTCTGGAAGTAAGGGTGCCAGAAAATCGATGGCAGATGATCAGCCGTGATCACAGTGAGTGGTGGTGCTGGCTCGAAGGGCCGAATGGCCTTCTCCTGCACCTATCGTCTATTGACCTGTGTCGTCAACAAAGATCCAAACTGAGAACACACTGAGATATTTTCTACTTGAGTGTACTTGAGTACCATCCCTGAAGCACTTAAAACCATCCAAAACTAATCAATCCATTTGATCAGCACTTCATTTAGCAAGGCACAAGAGCTAAGACAGAGTGCTGTAGGTTAATTGCTGTGGCAGTACAGCGACAATTCTTCAGCTTCTCCCAGGATCATTCCGAGTCAGCATGGATTTACGAAGGGGAAATCATGCTTGACAAATCTACTGGAATTTTTTGAGGATGTAACTAGGAAAATTGACAGGGGAGAGTCAGTGGATGTGGTGTACCTCGACTTTCAGAAAGCCTTCGACAAGGTCCCACATAGGAGATTAGTGGACAAAATTAGAGCACATGGTATTGGGGGTAGGCTACTGACATGGATAGAAAATTGGTTGACAGACAGAAAGCAAAGAGTGGGGATAAATGGGTCCCTTTCGGAATGGCAGGCAGTGACCAGTGGGGTACCGCAAGGTTCGGTGCTGGGACCCCAGCTATTTACGATATACATTAATGACTTAGATGAAGGGATTAAAAGTACCATTAGCAAATTTGCAGATGATACTAAGCTGGGGGGTAGTGTGAATTGTGAGGAAGATGCAATTAGGCTGCAGGGTGACTTGGACAGGTTGTGTGAGTGGGCGGATACATGGCAGATGCAGTTTAATGTAGATAAGTGTGAGGTTATTCACTTTGGAAGTAAGAATAGAAAGGCAGATTATTATCTGAATGGTGTCAAGTTAGGAAGAGGAGATGTTCAACGAGATCTGGGTGTCCTAGTGCATCAGTCACTGAAAGGAAGCATGCAGGTACAGCAGGCAGTGAAGAAAGCCAATGGATCATCAGCCATGATCATATTGAATGGCGGTGCAGGCTCGAAGGGCCGAATGGCCTACTCCTGCACCTATTTTCTATGTTTCTATGTTTCTATAACAAGAGGAGTTGAGTATAGGAGCAAAGAGGTCCTTCTACAGTTGTACCGGGCCCTGGTGAGACCGCACCTGGAGTACTGTGTGCAGTTTTGGTCTCCAAATTTGAGGAAGGATATTCTTGCTATGGAGGGCGTGCAGCGTAGGTTCACTAGGTTAATTCCCGGAATGGCGGGACTGTCGTATGTTGAAAGGCTGGAGCAATTAGGCTTGTACACACTGGAATTTAGAAGGATGAGGGGGGATTTTATTGAAACATATAAGATAATTAGGGGATTGGACACATTAGAGGCAGGAAACATGTTCCCAATGTTGGGGGAGTCCAGAACAAGAGGCCACAGTTTAAGAATAAGGGGTAGGCCATTTAGAACTGAGATGAGGAAAAAAAAATTCAGTCAGAGAGTTGTGAATCTGTGGAATTCCCTGCCTCAGAAGGCAGTGGAGGCCAATTCTCTGAATGCATTCAAGAGAGAGCTAGATAGAGCTCTTAAGGATAGCGGAGTCAGGGGGTATGGGGAGAAGGCAGGAACGGGGTACTGGTTGAGAATGATCAGCCATGATCACATTGAATGGTGGTGCTGGCTCGAAGGGCCGAATGGCCTTCTCCTGCACCTATTGGCCTGTGTCGTCAACAAAGATCCAAACTGAGAACGCACTGGGATATTTTCTACTTGAGTGTACTTGAGTACCATCCCTGAGGCACTTAAAACCATCCAAAACTAATCACTCCATTTGATCAGCACTTCATTTAACAAGGCACAAGAGCTAAGATAGTGTGCTGTAGGTTAATTGCTGTGGCAGGCAGTACAGCGACAATTCTTCAGCTTCTCCCAAACTCCTGCTTTCAATCTGCTGTGGGTTTTTTTACTGTAAATTGATATGGAAAAAATGCTTTCTTATAAACCACTGCATTCACACATCCATCTTCTGGATTGACGTATTTTGAATTTCAGATTAATCCAGACTTCGGGTACATGCTTTCAATTCCATTTTTCTTTTCCGAGTGTTAATGTCACTTCCTCTTCTAAAAAGCAATACATTTGTTAAAATGTCAGATGAAATGGGATGAACACTTGGGAAATGTATGAGGTACGTTATAGACTCAAGACCAGGTACTGCATTGTTTTGTAAGTCAAAACATTCTTCATTATGTCAAAACCCAACTCATTTTCGTCTGACTTGTTCTTCCCTGCAAAGTATCATACATGCATGTCTCAAATCACCTCACAAGTCTTGTTTCGTTTAGAGATACAGCGTGGAAATAGGCCCTTCGGCCCACCGAGTGGACAGTGTGCAGGATGGTGTTAGTGTGCGGGGATCGCTGGTCCGTGCCGACCAGCGATCCCCGCGCACTAACGCTATCCTACGCACACGAGGGACAATTTACAATTATCCCATTCCAATTAGCCTATAAATAAACCTGTACGTCTTTGGAGCGTGGGAGTAAACCGAAGCTCCCGGAGAAAACTCACGCAGGTCATGTGGGAACGTGCAAACTCCGTACAGACAGCACCCGAAGTCAGTGAAGAAGGGCGACACAATGGCGTAGCGGGTAGAGTTGCTACCTTACAGCGCCAGAGTCCCAGGTTCAATCCTGACATTGGGTGGTGCCTGTACAGAGTTTGTACGTTCGCTCTGTGACCGTGTGGGCTTTTTATCCGGGTGCTCCGATTTCCTTCCGACATTCCAAAGATGTACAGGTTTGCAGGTTAATTGGCTTCTGTAAATTATTCTGAGTGTGTAGGATAGAACTAGTGTACGGGCGATCAATGGTCAGCATGGACTCAGTGGGCTGAAGGGCCTTGCATCCACGCTGTATCTCTAAGATAAAACTAAAGATGTTTTGTATTGAGCACTAGATTTTCGACCTGCCTGTCCTAATACCTAAATATTCATACAGTGGAACTCAGCTTCTGCCAACTGTAGCAACTCCCCAGCAACAAATATATTGCATTATCTCCCGCGCAAAAATATATTGCATTTGCATTTTTTTTTTGTCTTCAATGTTTCAGTAATCCTTATCTAGTGAAGTGCAAATAGATTTTGATAGGGATATCAAATGATGTAAAGAGAAAAAAAAAATTCTTTGCTAAATGATGCCTCTTAATGAATTGGCATTTTTTGAAATATCAGTTTGCTTGACAGATTTGGTTGGACTTTCAATGGAGACAAACCATTAGATTGAATTAATCAACCATTAGACTTAAAATTTGATTCAAGTTTGTTGCACTCTATTTTTTTCTGAAAGGTTAAAAGATGGTGTCCCATATTTGGGTAGATTAACGCCACGTTTCAGTGGAAAGAATGATTTGACGATTCTAATGTAAAATCTGTAAAAGCCACTCGTTGTAACATTAATATCCAGACTATTAAGTAATACAGTGAAATTACTGACGATCTGTGTATCTGTCCTGAAATTCCTAAATGCTTGACAAAATGCCTGATGAAAACTGCTAAAGGTTTACAGTCGGCATACAAATTAATCCCAGTGTTGGGGTGGGTTAGGCATCGGCAGTAAGCTCTTAATCAATCCTTGAGTGCTTGCTATGCCAGTGATGTAAGCATTTTCTATGAATAAATCATTTCAAGGATGCAATCAGTTTAGCCCAGAGCCAACAGTGTCCTATCTGAGAGGTATGATGTGGCAATCGAGCTACGGACAGACAGTAAAACCACCAGCAGCTTTTTTAACATCTTGAACCAATCCAACACTGTGATCTTCACTGCTCAATGCCAAATCCTTCAACAATCATGTTTAAAATTCAAGTGGTCCCAAATTCCTCCTCGCCACATCCATCTCCATTTGTGCCCCTTCGCGCAGCACTTCAATTATGTGGAGGAAGTAATGAGATTCTTTCTATTAACATCTGACCGTTAAGGGTGGCACATTGGCGCAGCTGGTGGAGCTGCTGCCTCATAGTGCCAGAGACCCGAGTTCGATCCTGACCACGGGTGCTGCCTGCGCGAAGTTTGCACGTTCTCCCTTGTACTGCGTGGGTTTCTTCCACATGCCCCGGTTTCCTCCCGCATCCCAAATTCTGTCCAGAAAAAGTGAACGGTGGGAAAATGAAGATGGAGTTGATGTGTGTGTGTGAGCGTGGTTAAAGGATTACATAGGTCACATGGTAATGAAGTTGTTGAGGACATATGGTCTCCTTCGATGTTGTGAGGTAAAATTAAAACATGAATCCTCTCGGGATCAGTAACACTGATCTTTACCACACGTCGATCATTTGTCTTATGGGACGAGGTTTCAAATCTCAGTTTCTTGAACCTTTTTACCAGATTAAAGATGTTAATCAGGCCACTGAACCATCCCATCACCAACTAGAGAGAGGTCCTGACCTACCATCTACCTCATGGGTGATCCTCACACTATCTTTAATCGGACTTTATTGAACTTTAACTTGCCCAAAATATAATTCCCTTTATCATGAATCCATACACTGTGGACGGCTCGATTGTAATGAAAGATACTAGAGGAGCAAGATAGACCACTCGACCCAAAAAAAACGTGGTATGTCATGGCGCCATTTTAGTAGGCAGAAACTTGCAGAAACATTTAAAAAGAAAAATAACAAAAATCTGTGAATTGATAGGTAAGATATTTTCTGCATTTTTATGGTATCATCATACATACTGTTCCCCCCACAACACTGATTACACTGCGAGAGGCATAGAGAACGGCGGGTTTTGCTTACTAAAATGGCGGCCGTTACGCTCCTTTGCGTACTACACTTCAGTATAGGCGATTTTGACAGAGTGGTCCATCTTGCTCCTCTAGTATCTTTGATTGTAATCATGTATTGCCTTTCCGTTGACTGGATAGCATGCAACAGAAAAGCTTTTCACTGTACCTCGGGATAGGAGACAACAAACTAAACAATAGCACAAAAATAGAAGTAGTTGCTTTAATGCCCGATATCTACTGTTTAAGTAGCATTATTAGGGGCCTCAAGAAAGCCAATTTCTATGTAAATTGGCTGATATAACCCTATGACCCGGCATTTGAATTCCTCTGGGGGGTTTTTTGTAAGTCGCTTTGAAAATTGAGAATTTTAATGTAAGATTTTTAAATGAGTTAAAGTGCAAACCATACTGATGAGAGAAATATATTCCTCAGGGACGCTGCCTGACCTGCCGAGTTACTCCAGCACTCTGTGTACTTTTTGTTGAGAGAAATATCGAATCAGTTAATTCCAATACTTTGCACAGAGTAAGTGCTAAAGAAAGTCAATCAATAGTCAATAGTCATTTATTTGTCACATGCACTTAAATGTGTAGTGAAATGGAACATTACCCGCAGTTCAACAATAAGACCAATAAGAATAATCAATAGAAATGCAGTAACACATACAATCACAAACCAACACCAAACAAAAAGAAACATCCATCACAGTGAGTCTCCTCCAGTCCCTCCTCACTGTGATGGAAGGCCAGAATGTCTTTTTCTCTTCCCCTGCCGTCTTCTCCCGTGGTCAGGCTGTTGGAGTTGCCACGTCGGGGCGGTCGTGGCTCCTGACATTGAAGCTTCCGCCGGGCGGAGAAAATCCCGCGGACTATTCCAGGCCGTGTCGGACGGTGAAAGGTCCGCGGCGGGCCAACCCAAGCCCCGCGATTCGGGGCGGGCGAAGACGCTGCTGCTGCCGGAGCTCCCGATGTCGGCCCCCACCCAGGGGCCTGCGGGCTTCCGACGTCCAGGCGGCCCGCGCCGGAGCCTCCGGAGACGAGTCGCAGCCACTCCCGCAGCATCCGAAGGCAGCCAGCGCCGCAGGTGGTGAGTCCGGGCCGCTGGCTCTGCGAACCAGAGCCCAGGTGGTCCCAGGTGCATGGCCGGTGGTAGGCCGCAGCGGGAACGGAGACACGACACAGAAACAAAGGTCGCATCTTCGGGAGAGAGAATTTTACAGTCCCGTTCCCTCCCACCCCCCCCCCCCCCCACATAACATACAAACACTACACCATATTAAAACTACAATTCATACAAAAACAACAAAAAACACAAAAGACAGACGGACTGCAGGCAAGCCGCAGATGCGAGGGCAGCGCTGGCTCCTCCTTTAGGCACAATCCAGACTGAAACAATCTGACCAAATTAGACCAAGTGGCTGGTGATGGTGTAACTCTACATCATCCGTGACCTTTCCTTCTCGCCCGCTCTCATTAGGATCTGCAGTCAGGGAAAGTCTACCAGCCTCTAGCAGTGACACACTGTTCAGGTTTTATAGATGCAGTTCTGGGCCCAGAGCTGTTTGCTACTTCCTGTCCTTTATTTACAGCCAGCTTGTCCAAAACTTCACACCATTTGTGTTTTCATCAAGATTCCAACATCTGCAGTTCCTTCTGTCTTTGCACATTCTATAATGGGCGGCACGGTGGCGCAGCGGTAGAGTTGCTGCCTTACAGCGAATGCAGCGCCGGAGACTCAGGTTCGATCCTGACTACGGGCGCCATCTGCACGGAGTTTGTACGTTCTCCCCGTGGCCTGCGTGGGTTTTCTCCGAGATCTTCAGTTTCCTCCCACACTCCAAAGGCGTACAGGTATGTAGTAGGTTAATTGGCTGGGCAAAATTGTCCCTAGTGTGTGTAGGATAGTGTTAATGTGCGGGGATTGCTGGGCGGCGCGGACCCGGTGGGCCGAAGGGCCTGTTTCCGCGCTGTATCTCTAAATCTAAAAAATCTAAAATAATTCCACACTAAAGACTGTCTCTTGTTTTTATGCACATCTATATTTCCAAATACATAGTGTGGATCAGTACAGGTGTCAGGGGTTATGTGGAGAAGGCAGGAGAATGGGGTTGAGAGGGAGAGATAGATCAGCCAGGATTGAATGGCAGAGTGGACTTGATGGGCCGAATGGCCTAATTCTACTCCTCTCACTTATGACCTTATGACCTTTTGACCATCCTGAATAACAACTATTATATTAACCCCTTTGCTTTTTAGCATCACCGACTTCACATTTTAATTATTATCATTATAATTCTGAATCCAAAGGTCAGATATGGTGCCCAAGTCTACATAGTTCAGAGCTTATTTAGAGGCTGTGGTGTTTAGTAGCTTGAAAACTTCCTGTACCTTTTTCAATTTATTTATTATTATAATTATTATTATAATTATTATTATTATTATTATTATTATTATTATTATTATTATTATTATTATTATTATTATTATTATTATTATTATTATTATTATTATAATTATTATTATTATTATTGTTATTATTATAATAATTATAATTATAATATTATTATTATTATTATTATTATTATTATTATTATTATTATTATTATTATTATTATTATTATTATTATTATTATTATTATTATTATTATTATTATTATTATCTTTCTAATCATTTTTGTATTTTGTTATTTTCTTATAGTTTTATTTTCTTATTTTCCGGTAGCTTTTTTTTTAACAACATTAGTTTGGTTTTAAATAGTTTTCATATTATTAGTTATACGGTTAATGGCAAGATGGGCAGCATGGTGGCGCAGCGGTAGAGTTGCTGCCTTACAGCGAATGCAGCGCCGGAGACTCAGGTTCGATCCTGACTATGGGCGCCGTCTGTACGGAGTTTGTACGTTCTCCCCGTGACCTGCGTGGGTTTTCTCCGAGATCTTCGGTTTCCTCCCACACTCCAAAGACGTACAGGTATGTAGGTTAATTGGCTGGGCAAATGTTTTTAAAAAATTGTACCTAGGGTGTAGGATAGAGTTAATGTGCGGGGATCGCTGGGCGGCACGGACCCGGTGGGCCGAAGGACCTGTTTCCGTGCTATATCTCTAAATCTAAATCTAAACCTTGATAACAGAGGGATCTTGAGCTCCTTGAAGGTGGCATTCAAGAGAGAGCTAGATAGAGCACTTAAGGATAGCGGAGTCATGGGGTATGGGGAGAAGGCAGGAACGGGGTACTGATTGAGAATGATCAGCCATGATCACATTGAATGGTGGTGCTGGCTCGAAGGGCCAAATGGCCTCCTCCTGCACCTATTGTCTATTGTCTATTGTAATACAAGCAGATAGAGTGATAAAGAAGGCATATGGTATACTTATCTCATTGGTCACGGCATTGAGTGTGAGTGTCAAGAAGTCAAGATGTAGCTGTAAAGGACTCCAGCTAGGCTGCACTTGGAGTACTGTGTGCAGTTCCGGTCGCCCCATTACAGGAAGGATGTGTTAAACCCCTGTCCCACTTAAGCAGTTTTTTAACGAGACTACAGGCGACTAGGCTGCCCCAACATGGCCGCCGGGGTGTCGCCTGTGCGGTCGTGAGTCGTCTCCCCAGTCGCCCAAAGAATCACAGCGTCTTTCTGATCGCTGCTGGATTTTCAGAATGTTTCCGGCAACAGTGGGCTTGACGCCAATGAGCGTAGCTTGACGTCTCCTGACGTGGGCGCTGTCGGAGGTTGGCGCCAGGTGACGTAGGTTGTCGCCGGTGCTGACTTCGGTGAATTCCATTGATGTATGAAGATATTGTATTTCAAGAGCAGTGTCCCATGGCGTCACTTTCAAATATTTTGATTTCATATATTTTGATCAATAAATCAAATACAAACACAAGCATTGCACTGCATTGAAAAGCAAACTCTTTCGGGAGGATGTGGGTGGCCCTGAAAAGGGGCTTTTCTTGTGGTGTGTTGTGGGCTCTCTACCTGGAGTGGTGGACTTCTGTTTGTGGTGTGGGCTGTTTGCTGCTGGTCTTCAGATCATGTCGTTCTGCCATGGTACACTGCCTAGTTCGGAGTTGTATTAAGTGCAGAGATGGTCTCCCCCTGTCCTTGGCTCTCTTGTTGGAGGTGTTTCCTGGCAACATCTCCAGTCCCACCATCGGTGCAGCCTGTCCTCCAGTCTTCCATCAGCCTGGTGTGATGTTGCCTGTCTGGTTGTCCACTCGGTCACCCTCCACCATGGCCGCTGCTGCTGCACTTCTGGTACGGATCGGGTTGTGGAGGACACATGCTGCGTAGACAATGGTCTCCACATTCTTGGGCTCCTGCTCCATCATAGTCAGCAAGCATCTGAATCTGCTGGAGAGGATGCCTCATCTTCTTGCTGGAGCTCAGTCATCAGGCTGTCACACTGGCCCAACCTGGGTCTCTTCAACCACAAGGGCTTCAACCACACAGACCTCTTCTTGGGCTTCTTCATCCCCATTCTTCTTGTCCTTCCGACTTGTTGATCTTTAAGCACGAGGCCTCCTGCAAGCAGCAGGGCTTCCTCTTCTTGTGAGAGCAAAGCCCTCTGATGTTGCTCCATGGTAGTCATGATGCAGAATGATTGGAAACCCTATCCCACACCCCCTTTTATAGGGAAACTGGGGTGATTCCATTGTTTTGGAGGCCAAAAGGACGTGAATTGCCTTCAGTTGTGGCCGGCAGGGCCGTAGCTTGTCGTTGCTTGTCGCGGGCGGACATAGGTTGACTTCGGTTGTCGTCGGTGTGGCCGTAGGTTGTCGTGGGTGCGGTCGTAGATGGACGTCCTAAGTTACGACGATTGGGTCGCTGGTTGTCGGTAGCTTGCCGTAGCTTGACGTCGACTAGGCGGTAGGACGTTGTAGCTTGTCGTAGACATGGTCGTGGGGGGGGGGGGGGGGGTCCAGTCGACCTGCTACCACCATGACAGTCGCCGGCAGTCGCCTAAAAAATCGCCTGAGTGGGATAGGCCCTTAAGTTATGAAGATGGTGCAGAAGAGGTTGACCAGAATGTGGCCTGGTTTAAAGGGTTTTGGCGAACGGGGAGAGGTTGGATAAACATGGATAGTTTCCACTGGAGCGTCAGAGGCTGAGGGAGACCTGACAGAAGTACTTAATATTGTGAGAGGATTACATAAGGCAGACATAGAACCTTAGGTCTACTGTGGATAGGGTGAGCAGTTTTAAATACTTGGGAGTCCGCATCACAGAGGATCTGACGTGGGCAACGCACATTGCCGCACTGGTGGGTAAGGCAAAGCAGCGCCTTTACCACCTTAGACAACTGAGGAAATTCAGAGTGTCTCTGAGGATCCTTCATTGCTTGTACTCTGGGGCTGTAGAGAGCATCCTGTCCGGCAACATTACAGTCTGGTTTGGGAACAGCTCTGCCCAGGACAGGATGGCCCTGCAGAGAGTAGTGCGTTCGGCAGAACGCACCATGGGAACTACACTCGTCCCCCTGCAGTACCTATACATCAGGAGGTGCAGATCCAGAGCAAGCAAGATCATGAGGGGCCCCTGCCACCCCAGTAACGGACTGTTCCAGATGCTACGATCAGGCAAACGCCTCCGCTGTCACGCTGTGAAAACGGAGAGGATGAGACGGAGTTTCTTCCCACAGGCCATCAGGACTGTCAACTTTTATAACCCCAGAGACTTAATTTTTGTCTACGCTATAGTAACTTATTAACTTTATTTATATGTTGTAACTGTAATTCTTTTTTTGCACAATCCGCAGGCATTGCCACTTTCATTTCACTGCACATCGTGTATGTGTATGTGACAAATAAATTTGACTTGACTTGACTTTCTCCCAGAGCTGAACTGTCAAAGACCGAAGAGCATAGCTTTAAATTGAGAGAAGCAAATTTTAAGAGAGATTAGACAAAGTGGCCCTGTTGGGCCCAAACCTTTCCTGCATTGGTGCAGCACCCTCTCCTCCCCCCCTCCCCTCTCTCCTCAACCCCCCCCCCCCCTTCCCCTCTCCCTTCTCCCCCACTCCCCCCTTCCTCCTCCCCTCCCCCTCCCCTCCTTTTAAACTTAAAAATGTGAATAACTTTAAAAATATAACACCGATTTCAATTAAACTACTTGCATTGTCACTAAAGTGACGACGGTGAGTAAGGCGGGCCTAAAATTGTCGCGCTATCGTGTACCGTTTTGGCTGAAGTTCAGTCACAAACAAGATAACAAACGAGAGTTTTAGTATATAAATGTGAGGGGCAACTTTTTTTACACAGAGACAGTGAGGGCCTGGAACACGCTGCCAGGGGTTGGTGGTGGAGGCAGATACGATAATGCCATTTAAGAGGTTTTTAGACAGGCACATGGATATGCAGGGAATAGATTTGGATCACATGCAGGCAGAGGACATTACTTTTAATTTGGCATCGTATTCGGTACGTACATTGCGGGCTGAAGGGCCTGTTCCACTGTGGTGCTGTTCCGTGTTCTATGTTGCTCTTTGTTTATCTACTTTAAGGGGAGGGTTGTGCTTTTCTTTGGTCTATCTCTTGTGACTGAGAGAAGATAGCCCTTTCCAGGCTGCTGAGTCCTTTAAAGATCTCTCATCTTATTAACAGCTAAAGCTCAAAGCTCCATCTCTGTGCATTTAAAAAAATAAACTTGGCCATATTTTTCCCAGCAGTTAAGTTCAGTTTAGCTTATTGTCACGTGTACCGTGGAGCAGTGAAAAGCTTTAGCTGCGTGCTAACCAGTCAGCGGAAAGGCAATACACCATTACCATCGAGTCATTTTACAGCGTATAAATACATGATAAGGAATAGCGTTTAGTGCGAGTTAAGGCCAGCAAAGTCCGATCAAAGATAGTCCGAGGGTCACCAATGAGGCAGATAGTAGTTCAGTACTGCTCTCTGGTTGTGGTAGGGATGGTTTAGTTGCCTGATAACAGCTGGGACTGAACTGTCCCTGAAATTGGAGGTCCATTCTTTAATGTTTAATTTTAACACAGCTTTATATCTGAGACACTCATTTCTACTTTATGCCTTGATGCTATCTTTATGCATCAATAATTTCATTTAAATAGGCTAACAGTATTGATCAAACTGCATCTTTATCTTCAAATTATTGCTTAATTACCTACACACTATCCAATTATCAGCAAAGGATCGCAATACAACGTATTGTAATGCAAAATAGAGCCAACTGTAAGTCAGAAGAATATCGTTAAAACACAATAAACAAAAACAGAGGAATGGTGTATGTTAAATTTCATGCATATTGATAACTCTCTTCATTAGGATAGATTTTAGATTTTTTAGATTTAGAGATACAGCGCGGAAACAGGCCCTTCGGCCCACCGGGTCACGCGCAGCCCAGCGGTCCCCGCACACTAACAGTATCCTACACACACTAGGGACAATTTTTACATTTACCCAGCCAATTAACCTACAAACCTGTCTGAAGAAGGCTCTCGACCCGAAACGTCACCCATTCCTTCTCTCCCAAGATGCTGCCTGACCTGCTGAGTTACTCCAGCATTTTGTGAATTAACCTACAAACCTGTACGTCTTTGGAGTGTGGGAGGAAACCGAAGATCTCGGAGAAAACCCACGCAGGTCACGGGGAGAACGTACAAACTCCGTACAAACGGCGCCCGTAGTCAGGATCGAACCTGAATAGACTGGTAGCGCAGTGGTAGAGTTGCTGTCTTACAGTGTTTGTAGCACCAGAGACCCGGGTTCGATCCCGACTACAGGTGCTGTCTGTACAGGGTTTGTACGTTCTCTCCGTGACCGCATGGGTTTTTCTCCGAGATCTTCGGTTTCATCCCACACTCTAAAGACGTACAGGTATGTAGGTAAATTGGCTTGGTATAAGTGTAAATTGTCCCTAGTGTGTGTCGTGTAGTGTTAATGTGCGGGGATTGCTGATCGGTGCGGACTCGGTGGGCCGAAGGGTCAGTTTCCACGCTGTATCTCTAAACTAAACTAAACTAAACTATGAATGACATAACATGTGTCACTGTGTATATATATTCTTGTATTAGATGTGTTCCGATGAACAGAAAATTCCGAATAATGAAAGACCTGGACAGAGTGGATGTGGAGAGGATGTTTCCACTAGTGGGAGAGTCTAGGACTAGAGGTCATAGCCTCAGAATAAAAGGACGTTCTTTTAGGAAGGAGATGAGGAGGAATTTCTTTAGTCAGAGGGTGGTGAATCTGCGGAATTCATTGCCACAGAAGGCTGTGGAGACAAAGTCAGTGGATATTTTTAAGGCAGAGATAGATAGATTCTTGATTAGTACGGGTGTTTGAGAGGTTATGGGGAGAAGGCAGGAGAGTGGGGTTAGGAGGGAGAGATCGATCAACCATGATTGAATGGCGGAGTAGACTTGATGGGCCGAATGGCCTAATTCTGCTCCTGTCCCTTATGACCATTCTGTCATTCTGAATGATATCAGTCTCTCTCAGTCCCAAGTGTTCACTTCGAAATTATACAAGAATGGTAAAAACGGCCTGTTTTCCAGAGGCAATTATACCAACCATTTTGTTTCTGACCTCCAGGCAGAACAGTTTTAAGCTGGGGGGGGGGGGGGGGGGGAAATAAACACAACCCACTTTGCTATATCTGAGCTATATCTGAGATTGATATCCTCAGATACCCACTCAATTATCAAAAATCTTTAATAAACTATCACTGCTTGGTGTGATCTTTGCAAGGACAGTAAAATTTATGGCAAACGTTGCCCTGTAATGCCATTATTAAACTGCTTAATAGCTGTGACTGATATGCTCCTCACACTGAAAATGAGGCCAACTCCCCTTGGAGGATTCCACGCTCATATTAACTCTTAAATGAGCAATTAAAGCATTTATTTTTACTAACTGCAGGGGGATTTTTGTTTATTCAACAGCAGAAATGTTAAAATCATTAAGATCATTAGTGCAGAAACAAATGGGGGATTAATCATCCATTATTTAGTGCACCTCGAGAAGCATTCGACTATAAATAACGCTCACTGTAAAAGGGACGATAAATTCAGGATCTGCGGCCATTCCAGCCATCCTGAAGGTGGTGTGTAGGAAGGAACAGCAGACGCTGGTTTACACCCAAGATGGACACCAAATGCTGGAGTAACTCAGCGGGACAGGCAGCGTCTCTGGAGGGAAGGAATTAAGGAGGGTCTGTCCAAAGAAGGGTCTCGACCCGAAACGTCACCCATTCCTTCTCTCCAGAAATGCTCCTCCAGCATGTTGAGTCTCTCCTGAATGTAGTGTTGCTCTGTACTGCTTTAGAGTTTTTAATTTGCTCGAAGGGCCAAATGGCCTCTTTCTGCACCTATTTTCTATGTTTCTAAGGTACAGCATGGAAGCAAGCCCTTTGGCCCACCGAGCCCACGCCGACCATCAATCAGCCGTTCATATTCGTACTATGTTATCCCACTCCCTGCACACTAGGGGGCAATTAATAGAAGTCAATTAACCTAAAGACCGCACGTCTTTGGGCCACACGATAACGCAGCAATCGTGCTGCTGTCTCGCAGTGCCAGAGACCAGGGTTCGATCCTGGCCATGGGTGCTGTCTGTATGGAGTTTGTATATTCTCCCCCTGACCATGTAGGCTTTCTCCGGGCGCTCCGGTTAGAGGTTTGTGGGTTTAATTGGATTTGGTAAAATTGTAAATTGTCCCCAGTTTGTAGGATAGTGCTAGTGTACGGGGTGATCGCTGGTCGGCGCGGCCTCGATGGGCAGAAGGGCCTGTTTCCCCGCTGTATCTCTACAGTCTTTGACATGTGGGAGGGAGACCGGAGCCATCCTGGGGAAAATAAAGGGCTCAGGGAGAACGTGCAAACTCCACACAGACAGGACCTGAGGTCAGGATCGAACCGGCGACTCTGCTGCTGTGAGACTGCAGCTCCTCCTGCAATGTTACTGTGCTGCCCCAATCAGATCGGGCCCAGATGATGCCTCCCACTGATGCTTTGTTTATGACATGAATGTATTTGCAGCAAATTCAAATTCCCTGCCTCATGTCAGCTCAAAGAAATTCCTCCTCATCTCTCTAAATGTATTTATTCGTGTCATCACACCGAATAACACCAACGAGATCTGCGTGTCCTAGTGCATCAGTCACTGAAAGGAAGCATGCAGGTACAGCAGGCAGTGAAGAAAGCCAATGGAATGTTGGCCTTCATAACAAGAGGAGTTGAGTACAGGAGCAAAGAGGTCCTTCTGCAGTTGTACAGGGCCTTAGTGAGACCGCACCAGTTTTGGTCTCCAAATTTGAGGAAGGATATTCTTGCTATTGAGGGCGTGCAGCGTATGTTTACTAGGTTAATTCCCGGAATGGCGGGGCTGTCATATGTTGAAAGACTGGAGCGGCCAGGCTTGTATACACTGGAATTTAGAAGGATGAGAGGGGATCTTATCGAAACGTATAAGATTATTAAGGGGTTGGACACGTTAGAGGCAGGAAACATTTTCCCAATGTTGGGGGAGTCCAGAACAAGGGGCCACAGTTTAAGAATAAGGGATAATCCATCTAGAACTGAGATGAGGAAAAACTTTTTCAGTCAGAGAGTTGTGAATCTGTGGAATTCTCTGCCTCAGAAGGCAGTGGAGGCCAATTCTCTGAATGCATTCAAGAGAGAGCTAGATAGAGCTCTTAAGGATAGCGGAGTCAGGGGGTATGGGGAGAAGGCAGGAACGGGGTACTGATTGAGAATGATCAGCCATGATCACATTGAATGGCGGTGCTGGCTCGAAGGGCCGAATGGCCTCCTCCTGCACCTATTGTCTATCGTCTATAAAAGACCACCAGCTTCTGAAGTTTTGGTTTAGGTTTATTATCGCCGTGTGTTGGAAGGTACAGTGAAACGTTTTTGTTTCACACTATTCAATCAAATCAGACAGAACCATTCCAAAATCAAATACTGCAAACACAAACAGTCTTTCAGCTTGTCACGTTTAGTTTTTATGCACCACATATATGGAACAAACTCCCAAAAAACTGCAGGTCCTCTGCAACTCTCAGTTCTTTAAAATCGAGGCTGAAGACTATTCTGTTTCACGCTGCCTTTTATTAAATCAAATATTTATTCATTTCTTACACTGCACTGTAACTTTTAATTTTGTATTTTATGCCTGTCTTATTCTATTTTAGCTTGTTTTTATTTTCTATTCTCTTTAATGACCGTTTTTAATTGCTTTTAACTGCTCTTTAATGTTTTATGTAAAGCACTTTGAATTGCCTTGTTGCTGAAATGTGCTATATAAATAAACCTGCCTTGCCTTGCCTTGTAACCTGTCATTACTGCCGAACCAACAAATAGAACCAGATGGAGTACAATAATGGCAAATCAGTATCGATATCCGCCCCAATTATTACAGTGTGTAGGACTAACTGCAGATGCCTGTTTAATCCGAAGACAGACACAAAAAGTTGGAGTGACTCAGTGGGTCAGACAGCATCTGTGGAGAAAAGGAATAGGTGACGTTTCGGGTCGGAAGAAGGGTCTCGACAAGAAACGTCAGCTATTCCTTTTCTCCAGTGATGCTATCTGACCCGTTGAGTTACTCCAGCTTTTTGTGTCTGTCTTCAATCATTAAAGTTCCCGAACTCTTCGTTCCTCCACTTGCTTACAACAATAGCTACGATAAATCCGAATGGCAACTTGGCAAAAGAATAGAAGATCGAAGAATAAAAACATTTATTTGGTTCATTGATTAAATCATGTATATTTATAATCACTCGTATGAAGTTATTGCTGCTCGGTAATTTTCTTACATCAGCTTTAACTTAGTTTTGGTTGCAATTCAGCTAAAGATTTGTGGTCCATCTTCTCAGCAAGATTGAGGAATCTTTTATATTTAGTACGATTACTAGTTTAGATTTAATTTAGAGACACAGTGCGGAAACAGGCCCTTCGGCCCACCAGGTCCGCACCGACCAGCCACCCCCGCACATTATCACTATCCTACACCCACTAAGGACAGCACTATGGAAGAGCTCGAAGAAAACCCACGCGGTCACGGGGAGAGTGTGCAAACTCCGTACAGACAGCGCCCGTAGCTGGGATCGAACCCGGGTTCCTGGCGCTGCATTCGCTGTAAGGCAGCAACTCTACCGCTGCGCCACCGTGATCTCTACCGTTATCTACTGCCACGTTTTGTAAAGTCAAAAGAGAAAATGTACTGGAGTCGAAGTGCAATGCAGTGTGGAAATAGGCCCTTCAGCCCATCTTTCCCATGCCAATCAACATGTCCCAGCTACACCAGTCCCAACTGCCTGCATTTGGCCCATATCCCTCTAAACCTGTCCTATCTCCATGTACCTGTCCAATTGCTTCTAAAATGTTGTGATAGTTCCTGCCTCAACTATCTCCTCTGGCAGTTTGTTCCATACACCCACCACCCTTTGTGTGAAAAATATACCCCTCAGATTCCTATAACATTTTTCCCCTTTCACCTTTAACCTATGCCCCCTGGTTCTTGATTCCCCTACTCTGGGCAAGAGACTCTGTGCGTCTATCTGATTGATTCCTCTCATGATTTTATACACCTCTATAAGATCACCCCTCATCCTCATGCGCTCTAGTGAATAGAGTCCCAGCCGACTCAACCTCTCCCTATAGCTCAGGCCCTCAAGTCCTGGCTACATCCTTGGAAATTTTCTCTCACCCTCAGCAACGTATTACAATAATCATGTTGCTGAAGAGCAGAGATTATCTGTTGTTGGGGTGTTGCTTCTTTATGATATCGAATTAGGGTTGCCAACTTCCTCACTCCCAAATAAGGGACTGCCCCACGCCCCACGTGACCTCACCGGGCCACGTGCTCCCGCTCCACTAATGGCGGCCGCCTGGGCCAGGAGGCGGGTTGCTACACAACCTCCGTTAGGTGGTGCCCGGGCCTACACTCTCCAGGACTACAGCGGCCCCCGGCCTACAGTGTCCAGGTGTACAATGTTCGGGCCTACAATGGCCGGGACTACAACGGCCCCCAGGCTACAGTGTCTGGGTCTAAGTGTCCGGGCCTACAGTGTCCAGGCATACAGTGTCCTGGCCTACAGTGTCCGGGCCTACAGTGTCCAGGCATACAGTGTCCGAGCCTACAGTGTCCGCCCCTAAGTGTCTGGGCCTACAGCGCCGTCCGGGCCTAATACGGGACAAGGGTGCGGGACAAACCAATTTAGCCCAAAATATGGGATGCCCCGGCTAATACGGGACAGTTGGCAACTCTATATAGAATAGACAACAGTACAGCAAAGGAACAGGTCCTTCATCCCCCAGCACATTGTGTTTAGCGTAACAGCGTAGCGTGTTTAGGTCACGTGTGGTGGTGCCTAAGGGCTGCGGCTCGCTGGCAGTCTGTTTGTCCTTTGTCCTTTTTTGTTTGTGTGTTGGTGTTGGGGTGTTTTGTTTTGGTTGTGTATGTGTGGGGGGGGCGTGTATGTGTGGGGGAGGGGGGGGGGTTTCTTTTTTTAGGTCTCTTCCTCGGGGCGAGGCTTGGCCGCGGGGCCTTCCATCGCCCGGTGCGGCTCGGCCGCGGGGCCTTCCATCGCCCGGTGCGGCTCGGCCGCGTGGACTTTCCATCTCCTTGCGGGAGCTGTGCGGGTCGGTCGCCTCGGTAGGGGTCGAGTTGTCTGTACGTGGGAGGGGCATGGGGGAAGAGCGAGGGGAAGTTTTTGGCCTCCATCACAGTGAGGGGGTGTTTGGAGTCACTGTGATGGATGTTTGTTTTGGGGTCGTGTCTTGTGTTTTTTGTACTGCTGGCTAAGTAATCTCGTTCTGAACGAATGACAAATAAAGCTATTTTGGATATTTTTTTTGGACATAGAGCATGTTCCCTTTCATGAGCTGAACCAACCAGTTAATGGGTGTGTTAATCACTAACTCTGCCTGTAGACCATGCCAGGGAACAGTCTTTTGCAAGAAAAAAAGACACAAGGTGCTGGAGTAACTCAGTGGATCAATGCGTCCTCTTTGTCCAAAGTTGATTCACAAAACTAACTTTTCAATATCACCAGCTGGAGCAGATCGGCCAACTTCATCTTAAGTTCCTTGTGTCACAACGGTACAGGTTTGTAGGCTAATTGGCTTTCTATAAAACATATAAATTGTCCCTGGTGTGTGTAGGATAGCGTTAATGTGCAGGGATCACTGGTCGGCACGGACCCGGTGGGCCGAAGGGCCTGTTTCCGCGCTCTATCTCTAAACTAAACTAAACTAAACTCCGAAGGCATGCATGTTTGCAGGTTAATTGGCTGTGTATAATTGTAAAATTGTCCCTGGTGTGTGTAGGGTAGTGTTAATGTGTGGGGATCGCTGGTCAGCGCGGGCTTGGTGGGCCGAAGGGCCTGTTTAGACTATCTCCTTCTACTGCACATGACTGGAATTACAGTACTTAGGCACGGATATTAACGAGAAGCTTATTTTTGTCTTGTTTGCACTTTTCATAAACAACTGACTTTGAGTCGACAGGATAATGGAATAATTGGTATGATGTCTTCTTGTTCCCAGAGCTCTACTTCCACATTTTAAGACTGGGATCTGTGGCTTGCTTGTGTGTGTTTCCACACCGTGTGCTGGTGAGAGATAAAGCGTATAGTGCACTAGGGAGTGTTGCAGTACAATGAGTATAACTAGTCTACTTGTGCCTGGACAATATAGATCCCTACGCAAATCATATAACACTTCCTCTTCTTATTTTTTCTGTCTGTTCTTCAAACTTGGCTGAGTTATGAAAGGACCCAGCAGTAGAGTTGCAGCCGCACAGCGCCAGAGACCCAGGATCATGTGCGGACAGCACGATCCAGACTGCGTGTGGTGTCTGTGAAGAGTTTGTACGTTCTCCCCATGACCCCATTGACTAGGACGGTGTTCGGGATTATGGGGAGGAGTCAGGAGAATGGGGTTAGGGGGTGGGGGGGAAAGATAGATCACCCATGATTGATGGGCCGAATGTCCCAATTCTGCTCCTATCACCGATTACCTTCTGACGTTAAGACCTTATGACCGCCTGGGCTTTCTCCGGTTGCTCCAGTTTTCCTCCCGCTCTCCGAAGACGTACAGGTTTGCAGGTTAATTTGGCTTTGGTAAAGATTGTAAAATGGGTGTGAAGTCCCCATTTTGTGGTCTGGGATGCAGTCGTCCATCCGTGTGGTGAGTTGATGCCTGCAACTCCCATTGCTGTAGAACTTTGCCTCTGTCTTGCTGCTAAAGGTGATCAGGTCATAAGTGATAGGAGTAGAATTAGGCCATTCAACCGTGGCTGATCTGTCTCTCCCTCCTAACCCCATTCTCCTGCCTTCTCCCCATAACCTCCGACACCCGTAAAAAAATCAAGAATCTATCTATCGATCTCGGCCTTAAAAATATCCATTGACTTGGCCTCCACAGCCATCTGTGGCAAAGAATTCCACAGATTCACCACCCTCTGACTAAAGAAATTTCTCCTCATCTCCTTCCTAAAAGAACATCCTTTAATTCTGAGGCTATGACCTCTAGTTCCAGACTCTCCCACTAGTGGAAACATCCTCTCCACATCCACCCGATCCAAGCCTTTCATTACTCATGTCAGAGTTAATCTGATGCAAATCCCCTCAACAAATTCATGCTGACCCGCTGTGATTAATCCCTGCCTTTCTAAATGAAGATTTATATTCTTCGTTGGAAGAGATTCCAAGTAACTTCTGGACCGCTCGTTAAACTAATTGGTAATCATGAGGTTTTTTTCCTCCTTCTCTTTTTAAGCATTGGTAAGAAAAAATAATCAGGATGTTGCCGGGACCCAAGGGCCTGAGCTGTAGGGAGAGGTTGAGCAGGCTACGACTTTATTCCTTGGAGCGCAGGAGGATGAGGGGTGATCTTATAGAGATGTACAAAATCATGAAAGGGATAGATCGGTTAGATGCACACAGCCTCTTGCCCAGAGTAGGGGATTTGAGAACCAGTGGACATAGGATTAAGGTGAGTGGGGAAAGATTTACTGGAAACCTGAGGGGTCAATTTTTCACACAAATGATGGTGGGTGTGTGGAAGGAGGTGGTTGAGGCAGGGACTCTTGCAACATTTAAGAAACACTTAGACAGGTACATGGATAGGACAGGTTTAGAGGGATATGGACCAAACGCAGGCAGGTGGGAGTGGTGTCGATGGGGCATGTTGGTCGGCGTGGGCAAGTTGGAACAAAGGGGCCTGTTTCCTTGGTTTGTGACTCATTCATTGTATGAGCAAATGCGGAATATTTTTAAAAGATGAACAATTGGGAGACGTTAATGTTTGAGGAGAGCTGGGTGCCATTGTACATAGATCACTGAAGGCTAACCTGCAGACGCTGCGGGCAATTAGGGGATCTTATCGAAACATATAAGATTATTAAGGGGTTGGACACGTTAGAGGCAGGAAACATGTTCCCAATGTTGGGGGGAGTCCAGAACAAGGGGCCACAGTTTAAGAATAAGGGGTAAGCCATTTAGAACTGAGATGAGGAAAAACTTTTTCAGTCAGAGAGTTGTGAATCTGTGGAATTCTCTGCCTCAGAAGGCAGTGGAGGCCAATTCTCTGAATGCATTCAAGAGAGAGCTAGATAGAGCTGTTAAGGATAGCGGAGTCAGGGGGGATGGGGAGAAGGCAGGAACGGGGTACTGATTGAGAATGATCAGCCATGATCACATTGAATGGTGGTGCTGGCTCGAAGGGCCGAATGGCCTCCTCCTGCACCTATTGTCTATTGTCTATTTATTTAGTTTTCAACATTAACAACCTTGTAGTGAGTGCGCCAAGCCCGAACATTAGGGTACGTCAATGAAAACCTATCAGGAACATTGATGTGCGTCAATGAATGCCTAAAGATTGTTATGCTGTGCGGCCACACTAATCTTTGCCATACAGCAGTTTCCACACGATCACCATTTCATACCAGTTCTTTGTTATCCCACTTTTGAATAGGAAAGATGTTATCAAGCTGGCAGGGGGAGGGGGGGGGAGGGGCGGGAGAGAAGATTTACAAGGATCTTGCCAGGACTCGAGGGCCTGAGCCAAAGGGAGAGGTTGAGCAGGCTGAGACCAAATTCCATGGAGCACAGGAGGATGAGGAGTGATCTTTTAGAGATTTTGTACAAAATCATGGGAGGAATAGATAAGCAGGGAACTGGAGCACCTGGTGGAAATCCCCAGTCACAGAGAGAACAGGTGAACTCCACACAGGCAGCAGCCGAGGTCAGGATCGAACCGGGATCTCTGGCGCTGTGAGAAACATAGAAACATAGAAAATAGGTGCAGGAGTAGGCCATTTGGCCCTTCGAGCCTGCACCGCCATTCAATATGATCATGGCTGATCATCCAACTCAGTATCCTGTACCTGCCTTCTCTCCATACCCCCTGATCCCTTTAGCCACAAGGGCCACATCTAACTCCCTCTTAAATATAGCCAATGAACTGACCTCAACTACCTTCTGTGGCAGAGAATTCCACAGATTCACCACTCTCTGTGTGAAAAAAAACGTTCTCATCTCGGTCCTAAAAGACTTCCCCCTTATCCTTAAACTGTGACCCCTTGTTCTGGACTTCCCCAACATCGGTGAGGCAGTAACTCCACCAGCTGTGCCACTGTGACTTCCAACTGAACATGTTATTCGTAGTTTTACGATGCCTGACTATTTGCTTCTTGCTATTACTTTCATTGGGTAAAATAACTTCTTCTCAATGTTATTTTACCCAAAGTTTAAAAAAAATTAAACCCGGTAAACTTGCATTAAAGATTCTCTATTTTCAAGAGTTCTTTTTGTTCTTCCAGCAGTTGATCTATCCAATTATCTTTTTAAGCATTTGGGATGCTGTAAATTAATTGACTTTTAATTAGAAGACAATCGTGTTCTTCTAAAGTAATAGTTCATCAGACTTTCTGCTTACTCAGGTATTAAACTTCAGATAAATATCAGTGGCCTGGTCTGAGTGGTTAGGTTGAAAGAAGAAGAACTATGCGAATAGTTCTCATTTGAACTAATCGTTTCATTACCCCTTATTCTTAAACTGTGGCCTCTGATTCTGGACTCCCCCAACATTGGGAACATGTTTCCTGCCTCTAACGTGTCCAACCCCTTAATAATCTTATACGTTTCGATAAGATCCCCTCTCACCCTTCTAAATTCCAGTGTATACAAGCCTAGTCGCTCCAGTCTTTCAACATATGACAGTCCCGCCATTCCGGGAATTAACCTAGTAAACCTACGCTGCACGCCCTCAATAGCAAGAATATCCTTCCTCAAATTTGGAGACCAAAACTGCACACAGTACTCCAGGTGCGATCTCACTAGGGCCCTGTACAACTGAAGAAGGACCTCTTTGCTCCTATACTCAACTCCTCTTGTTATGAAGATCTCCTGAGATACTCCATTACTTTGTGTTTTCTTATGTAAACCAGTATCTGCAGTCCCTTGTATGAAAAGACTTGGTTGCACGAAGGACTTTGGGTTTTTTGCACTGATATTGTTTTTAAAAATGTATTGCATTTTTTGTTTATTAACGTTATCTTATGAGTAATGTGTTTACAGGCTCGTTATGCTACTGCAAGTAAGAATTTTATTGATCCTTTGTCGGCACATATGATAATGAAACACTCTTGATTCTCTTGAGGAACTAGGGAAGACCTGCCTTCTCTTGGCAGTCATGCAGGCAAGTATGTTTTTCACACAAAGGATGGTGGGTGCATGGAACAAGCTGCCAGAGGAGGTAGTTGAGGCAGGGACTATCCCAACTTTTAGTTAGACAGGTATATAGATAGGACAGGTTTGGAAAGATATGGACCAAATGCAGGCAGGTGGGACTAGTGTAGTTGACTCTTGTTAAGGGAGAGAAAAAGATTATCAAGGGGTTGGACACGTTAGAGGCAGGAAACATGTTTCCAATGTTGGGGGAGTCCGGAACCAGGGGCCACAGTTTAAGAATAAGGGGTAGGCCATTTAGAACTGAGATGAGGAAAAACTTTTCCGGTCAGAGAGTTGTGAATCTGTGGAATTCTCTGCCTCAAAAGGCAGTGGAGGCCAATTCTCTGAATGCATTCAAGAGAGAGCTAGATAGAGCTCTTAAGGATAAAGGAGCCAGGGGGTATGGGGAGAAGGCAGGAACGGGGTACTGGTTGAGAATGATCAGCCATGATCACATTGAATGGTGGTGCTGGCTCAAAGGGCCGAGTGGCCTACTCCTGCACCTATTGTCTATTGTCTATTGTCTATAAAAACAGCAACAGAGAAAGTGCTTTAGTTATTGCTACTTTGGAGATGAAATGGGAGTGAGTTTCCATTCTGAAGAAATATTGATTGTAGTACGGGCAAGTTGGGCCGAAGGGCCTGTTTCCACACTGTATCACTCTGACTCTATGATTCTATAATAGTTTCCACTATGACAAGGTAGCTCTCAGTAAGAGGCATGAAAGTTGAGTTCAAAAATGGTGGCCATGAGTTTCAGCCCAGTTTCATCTCAGTTTAGGTTTAGGTTTATTATTGTCACTGTGTACAGAGGTTCAGTGAAAAGCTTTGATTTTCATACTATCCAATTAGTTCATATAATGCTATAAGTAGAGACAATCAAGTCAAATTCAAGTGCAATAGGGAGAGCAAAGTTAAAGTGTGCAGAATTTAGGTTTTTTTCAGAGACACAGAGCGGAAACAGTCCCTTCGGCCCACCGAGTCCGCGCCGCCCAGCGATCCCCGCAAATTAACACTATCCTACACACACTAGGGACAATTTTTACATTTTTTACCCAGTCAATTAACCTACATACCTGTACATCTTTGGAGTGTGGGAGGAAACTGAAGATATCGGAGAAAACCCACGCAGGTCACGGGGAGAACGTACAAACTCCGTACAGACGGCGCCCGTAGTCAGGATCGAACCTGAGTCTCAGGCGCTGCATTCGCTGTAAGGCAGCAACTCTACCGCTGCGCCACCGTGCCGCCCTATTCTCAGCATTGTAGCGCATCAGTTCCAGAGACAAAGTCCAATGTTTGCAATGGAGTAGAGGTGAATCAGACAGTACCCTAGCTTATGGAGGGGCCATTCAAAAGACTGATCACAGAAGGGGAAGAAGCTGTTCCTGAGTCTTGAGGAAGCTGTCCCCGAGTCTGGTGGTATGCACTTTCAAGCTCCTGTTTCTTTTGCCCAGCAGGAGAGAGGAGGAGAGGGGAATGGCCGGGGTGGGCCAGGCAAGTCTTTGATTATGCTGGCTGCCTTTTCCGAGGCAGCGTGAAGTGTAGATGGGGTCAACGAAGGGAAGACTGGCCACTGGTGGAGTGAGCTACATCCGCAACCCTGTGCAGTTTCTTGCGATCTTGGGCATGGGTGTTCCCAAGCCAAGCTGCGATGCAACCCGACGGTATGCTTTCCGCAGCGCACCTGTAGTAGTTTGTAAGCGTCGTTGGAGGCTTGGCGGATTTCCTCGGTCTCTGGATGAAGTCGAGGCGTTGGTGTGTCTTCTTGGCCGTTGCTTCAAGATGGCCGATCCACGATCCTTGATTCCGTTAGCACCAAGAGCTATATCCAACTCTCTCTTGAAAACATCCAGTGAATCGGCCTCCACTGCCTTCTGTGGCAGAGATTTCCACAGATTCACAACCCTCTGGGTGAAATAGTTTTTCCTCATCTCAGCCCTAAATGGCCTACCCCCAAAATAGGGTTCTTAAACTGTGACCCCTGGTTCTGGTTGCCCCCAACATCAGGAACATTTTCCCTGCATCTTTTTCTAAAGTCACTCCACCCTTGTAAGCAACGTTAGATTTCACTAAATTGGTGACAACCTCAGGAACCAACTTTGTTGACGATGGAAAACGGCCCATAAAACTGCAGCGGAAAATTCTGCGTTATTCCTTCAAAAGTTCATGCATGAAAATTATTGGGAAGAAATAAATAATTTAAAAACCAATGAGCTATTTGACCCAGTCGCGACAAGCAAGTCATAGAAGATGCTCAGAAATGAATAATTCATTCACATCTTCACACCATGCAAGGGTGATGTTAATACAGTGGAGTTCATGAAACCATCTTGGAAACATTGATAGAAATTTCTATCACAGGGGAATTTTGGGGTCCGCAGGTGAGGCAGAGGTTCACTTGCACCTCCTCCAACCTCATCTACTGTATCCGCTGTTCCAGGTGTGGACTCCTGTATATCAGCGAGACCAAGCGCAGGCTCGGCGATCGTTTCACTGAACACCTCCGCTCACTCTGCTTAAACCTACCTGATCTCCCGGTTGCCAAACACTTTAACTCCCCCTCCCAATCCCACACTGACCTTCCGGTCCTGGGCCTCCTCCATTGTCAGAGTGAGGCCCAGCGCAAAGTGGAGGAACAGCACCTCATATTTCGCTTGGACAGCTTACACCCCAGCGGTACGAACATTGACTTCTCACTTCAAGTAACCCTTGCTTTCCCCCTCTCTCCATCTCTCCCCTAAACAGTCTGACTGTTTCCAAGTCTATTGTATCTCTGTTTGCTTTGTTGTTACCTTCTCCCACCTATCAATGATCTATTCTACATTTTCCTTGATCTGCATCCACTTTTTCCTGTTTTCACACCCAACGCTTCCTTGTCTATCTATCTCCCTCTTCCCTGACTTCAGTCTGAAGATGGGTCTTGACACAAAACGTCACCCATTCCTTTTACCCAGAGATGCTGCCTGTCCCGCCGAGTTACCCCAGCATTTTGTGTCTATCTTCAGTTTAAACCAGCATCTGCAGTTCCTTCCTACACGGTTAGATACGGCAACCATTCAGAGACAAACATTATGGGAGAAGGGAGATGCAAAGTGGAGGCGTGACTGAGCGGGTCGGGCAGCATCTCTGGAGAACATGAGTAGGTGACATTTCAGGTGGAACCCTTCTTCAGACTAATTGTTGTTGGGGGCAGGGGGAGAAAGCTGAAAGTGAGATATTGATGGAGGGATATTGATTACGTGCAGCCAGAGGGAATTAGATTCAGTTTTAGTTTTTTAGTTTTAGAGATACAACGTGGAAACAGGCCCTTTCGGCCCACCGGGTCCGCGCCGACCAGCGATCCCCGCACACTGCCACTATCCTACACCCACTAGGGACAATTTTGTACATTTACGCAAGCCAATTAACCTACAAACCTGTATGTCTTTGGAGTGTGGGAGGAAACCGAAGATCTCGGAGAAAACCCACGCAGGTCACGGGGAGAACGTACAAACTCCGTACAGACGACCCCCGTAGTCGGGAACGAATCCGGGTCTCCGGCGCTGCATTCGCTGTAAGGCAGCAAGTCTACCGCTGCGCCACTGTGCCGCCCAACTTTTCAACTTGGCTTCATGTTTGGCATGAACATTGTGGACCAGGGGGGCTATTCCTATGCTTTACTTTTTTGCTCTATGTAAAGTTTAAATTATTCCTCCTTAACCTCCTCAAGCAAAAGTTGATCATAACTGCATATGTCACACAATTGACTGATGCTGTTTGGTTATTTCTCACAAAATTGTATCCAATCTGTATTGCAGATGACACAAAGCTGGGTGGCAGTGTGAACTGTGAGGAAGATGCTATGAGGTTGCAGGGTGACTTGGACAGGTTGTGTGAGTGGGCGGATGCATGGCAGATGCAGTTTAATGTGGATAAGTGTGAGGTTATCCACTTTGGTGGTAAGAATAAGAAGGCAGATTATTATCTGAATGGTGTCAATTTAGGAAAAGTGGACGTACACGAGATCTTGGTGTCCCAGTGCATCAGTCACTGAAAGGGCCGAATGGCCTATTCCTGCACCTATTGTCTATTGTCTATTGTCTATTGTCTATAAAAACAGCAACAGAGAAAGTGCTTTAGTTATTGCTGCAGGCAGTGAAGAAAGCCAATGGAATGTTGGCCTTCATAACAAGAGGCGTTGAGTATAGGAGCAAAGAGGTCCTTCTGCAGTTGTACAGGGCCCTAGTGAGACCGCACCTGGAGTACTGTGTGCAGTTTTGGTTTCCAAATTTGAGGAAGGATATTCTTGCTATTGAGGGCGTGCAGCGTAGGTTTACTAGGTTAATTCCCGGAATGGCGGGACTGTCATATGTTGAAAGACTGGAGCGACTAGGTTTGTATACACTGGAATTTAGAAGGATGAGAGGAGATCTTATCGAAACGTATAAGATTATTAAGGGGTTGGACACGTTAGAGGCAGGAAACATGTTCCCAATGTTGGGGGAGTCCAGAACAAGTGGCCACAGTTTAAGAATAAGGGGTAGGCCATTTAGAACTGAGATGAGGAAAAACTTTTTCAGTCAGAGAGTTGTGGAATTCTCTGCATCAGAAGGCAGTGGAGGCCAATTCTCTGAATGCATTCAAGAGAGAGCTAGATAGAGCTCTTAAGAATAGTGGAGTCAGGGGGTATGTGGAGAAGGCAGGAACGGGGTACTGATTGAGAATGATCAGCCATGATCACATTGAATGGCGGTGCTGGCTCGAAGGGCCGAATGGCTTACTCCTGCACATATTGTCTATTGTCTATTCTCTATCTCTGAGGAGGAATGTGCTGGCTCTGGAGAGGGTCCAGAGGAGGTTTATGAGAAAGATCCCAGGGATGATTGGGTTAATGAATGAAGAGCGTTTGACGGCACTGGGCCTGTACTCGCTGGAGTTTAGAAGGATGAGGGGGGACCTCATTGAAAATTACCAAATAGTGAAAGGCCTGGATAGAGTGGATGTGGAGAGGACGTTTCCACTGGTGGGAGAGTCTAGGACCAGAGGGCAGAGTCTCAGTATACAAGGACATACCTTTACAAAGGAAATGAGGAGGAATTTCATTAGTCAGAGGGTGGTGAATCTGTGGAATTCATTGCCATCGAAGGCTATTTTTTAAGGCAGAGATGGATAGATTCTATGTGGGAAGGTACAGTAGTTGCTGTAGTTACTGGTTTACACCAAAGTCAGCGGATATTTTTTAAAGCAGAGTTTGAACAGGTTCTTGATTGGTGAGGGCATCAAAGGTTATGGGAAGAAGGCAGGAGAATGGGGTTGAGAGGGAAAGATTGATCAGCCATGATTGAATGGCGGAGCAGACTCCGAATGGACTAATTCTGCTCCTATGATTTATCAACTTATTAAAATTGGTGAGTGCTGATAATGCGAAAGCAGTCATACCTGATAACTTTTAAAGTGTTAAATATATAATTCTTCTAGACGAGTTCACTGATAAACTTCAATCTGCCAATTCAGGATTAAAACTAAACAGAAATAACTTGATATAGATTTCCCCCTCATTCTTGCTTTGTATTTCACCCTATCGATTAAAATTAATAGATGGATTGTTATTTGTTTCCCTCCCTGCATTAGTATGGGATTAAAGGAGACGTATCTGAAGAAGCGTCTCTCCAGTGATGCTGCCTGGCCCGCTGAGTTACTCCAGCATTTTGTGTCAAAAGAGTCAAGAGTGTTTTATTGTCGTGTGTCCCAGATAGAACAGTGAAATTCTTACTCGGAGCAGCACAACAGAATATGTAAACATGGTACACTGTAAACAATATCATAAACGAGAGAGAAAAGAAAAAAATCAGTGTTTTGTATGTACGCTGCTCAGCCAAAACATTATGACCACTGACAGGTGAAGTGAATAACATGGGTTATCTTGTCACAATGGCACCTGTCAAGGGGTGGGATCTATTAGGCAGCAAGTGAACAGTCAGTTCTTGAAGTTGATGTGTTGGATGCAGGAGTAATGGGGCAGGAGTAAATACCTGAGCAACTTTGACAAGGGCCAAATTGTTATGGCCAGACGACTGGGTCAGAGCATCTCTGAAACGGCAAGGCTTGTGGGGTGCTCCCGGTCCGCAGTGGTGAGTACCTACAACAGTGGTCCGAGGAGGGACAAACCACAAACCGGCGACAGGCAGGGTGTTGGGCGCCCAAGGCTCATCGATGCGCGAGGGCAACGAAGGCTATCCCGTCTGGTCCGAACCGACAGAAGGTCTACTGTGGCACAAGTCACAGAAAATGTTAATGGTGGTCAAGGGAGGAATGTGTCACAATACACAGTGCATCGCACCCTGCTGCGTATGGGGCTGCACACGGAGGACCAACAGCATATTAGGCAGGTGGTCATAATGTTTTGCCTCATCAGGTCACAATGTTTTGGCTGATCGGAGTATACACATACTCACAAATACACACATATATATATATATATATAATTGACTGTATATACACACACACGCATCCATACGTACACACAAAGACACAAACAAGGAAACAACACTATTCTATTTAAGTTATACACCAAAACATATATATTTTTAGATGGACACCGTACGCACGGTACGCACGTCTGCACGGTGGTGCAGCGGTAGAGTTGCTGCCTTACAGCGAATGCAGCGCCGGAGACTCAGGTTCGATCCTGACTACGGGCGCCGTCTGTACGGTGTTTGTACGTTCTCCCCGTGACCTGCGTGGGTTTTCTCCGAGATCCTCGGTTTCCTCCCACACTCCAAAGACTTGCAGGTTTGTAGGTTAATTGGCTGGGCAAATGTAAAAATTATCCCTAGTGGGTGTAGGATAGCGTTAATGTTAGTGTGTGGGGATCGCTGGGCGGCGCGGACCCGATGGGCCGAAGGGCCTGTTTCTGCACTGTATCTCTAAATCTAAATCTAAGTCTCTGCAGTGCTGCTTTCTTCCTTCGATGGCCCATTTGAAGGCATCGAGCATTTTGAGAGATTGCCGCATCTCATCAATGAAAGTAAACCATTAATCTTCATGTAATCTGATCAGCTGTGACCAGAGATGAAGGCTCAGGGTGGGGGTGATGGAGGCTGGGGGAGAGGAAGCATAAATCTTTCTGCCACGGCTGACGGGAAATCTAATAGATTGCTGAGGCTTTGCAGACTTTTCTGCTCCATCCCCACTTCTCCCTGACCCAGGAGTGTGGCTGATCAATTATTTTGTCTAATGCTACCACTCGTGATTCACTAAAACTGGAATTAACGCCACATTCACCTAATGGCCACAGGTGCTGTTGCTGGGTTCATGAAACATCTGGACAGGTATGTGAAAAGAGTCATAGAGTTATACACGTGGAACTAGGCAGGTGGGACTAGTGTAGATGGGGCATGTTGGTCGGCGTGGGCAAGTTGGGCCGAAGGGCCTGGTTCCACGCTATATCACTCTATGCCATATTCAACCATTGGCCAGAGTAGTGGACAACTTCCCTGCCATCTGATGGTACCATAAGGATGTCACAAGACTAAAGGGCCTGCCCCACTTTAGGCAATTTTTTAGGCGACTGTCAAAGTCGTAGCAGATCGCCGAGATTTTCTTTTACCCGACGACAATGACCACGACAATGACCACGACAATGACCACGACAATGACCACGACAATGACCACGACAATGACCACGACAATGCCGAGTCAGGTCGAGATTACACCGTCTTCTGAAACATCGCGAAAATTCCCACGCTGTCAATGCTTCTCCGGAGTCCTAATTTTCGCTGAAATCACTGACAAGTCGGTAAGTACTTGAGAGTTTTGAAATATAACATCTTGTATGGGGTACTTAAAAACCAAGCTTCATGGTAACAAGGCATAAACTGGATTGACTTCCAGTTTACTAATAGCAGCATTAAGAAATTTAATTTAAAAAGTGGTTAAATGGATTTTTGTGAAAAGTGTGTGGGCATTCTTTGAAAATGTATATCTGGAGATGCATATCTGGTTTCTGGGTTGCATATCTGGGTTGGGAGCCCACTTTAAATGTAATGGCTGATGGCCATAAACATCGCAAAAATTCCCACGCTTACCTGACCGTCAAACTGTCGCCTCCAATCTACCTGTCAAATGTCCTGACGGTAAATAAAAAGGTTAAACACAAGTATTTATGGTATCTTGAAATGACTTTACTTATTTTAATATTATGTGCTTCTAAATGCATCTAAGAGAAGCTATCAAACCTGGGGACAGCGTGCGACAGACAGCGCCCGCAATAAGCAACGATACCTGGCGACAAGCCAGCTGTCGCCGAGAGATTTCACTCCGGATGATTTCTCAGCGACGCGCCGAGATCCACAACGATTCTTGGAAGACTCCTCACGATCATGCCCGCGACACCCCGGCGAACTGTCGGCGACAGCCTAGTCACCGGCAGCCGCCTTAAAATCGCCTAAGTGGGACAGGCCCTTTACTTCCTGTCCTTAAGTGCCTCTTCAAAAACTTACAATTGCCTTCTTTTTAAACTTAGAATTCACACGGGGAATTGTGATGGGGATTGCCCGGGCGGTTGTACCCACTGTAATGGTTCATTACAGTTTTCATATAATTTTAAATTATTTTCAGTCAGCGTCGAGAATAAAACAAATGATCAACAGAGGTAATTAACACCGGTTTCAATTGAATAAAAGAATGACTGGTTTGGTAACAAGGGTAAATAAACTGTCAGAGACAGGACCGCATGAAATCGTTTTCTATTGTCGGTCTACAAAACTTTAATTTCCCACACTGAGAGCCTCCGTGAGCTGATATCTACCTGCTATGTAGTTTAAAGGTACAGCATGGAAACAGGCCCTTCAGCCCATCGTGTCCATGCCGACCATCAATCCCCAGTTCATGTGCCGGAAGGAACTGCAGATGCTGATCTATACCAAAAGATAGACGGAGTGTGCAGGAGTAACTCATAGAAACATAGAAACATAGAAAATAGGAGCAGGAGCAGGCCATTCGGCCCTTCGAGCCTGCACCGCCATTCAATATGATCATGGCTGATCATCCAGCTCAGTAACCTGTACCTGCCTTCTCTCCATACCCCTGATCCCTTTAGCCACAAGGGCCACATCTAACTCCCTCTTAAATATAGCCAATGAACTGGCCTCAACTACCTTCTGTGGCAGAGAATTCCACAGATGCACCACTCTCTGTGTGAAGAAATGTTTTCTCATCTCGGTCCTAAAAGACTTCCCCCTTATCCTTAAGCTGTGACCCCTGGTTCTGGACTTCCCCAACATCGGGAACAATCTTCCCGCATCTAGCCTCTCCAACCCCTTAAGAATTTTATATGTTTCTACAAGATCCCCCCTCAGTCTTCTAACTCAGCGGGTCAGGCAGCATCTCTGGAGAAAAAAGGATGGGTGACTGATAGCAGAGCAGGGGTGGGGGAGGAAACTGGAGGTAGGAAAAGGGCAGAACAAATCGGAGTTCCGGCAACAGATGATCAAGCAAGGGTGGAGCCCACAATGTCTCATTGTTGACTGGGGAGGGAGGTGATCACAAAGGGATACAGAACTGGAAGTAGAATCACCCGTACACACCAGTTCTACGTTATCCCACTTTCTCGTCCACCCCCTGCACTCTAGAGACAATTTACAGAGGGCCAATTAACCTGCAAAAACCCCCACATCTTCGGGATGTGGGAGGAAACCCACGTGGTCACAGTGAGAGCGTGCAAACTCCACACTGGCAGCACCGAGGTCAGGGCCTTTGGGGCAGTGAGGCAGTGGTTCTGCCAGCAGATTTCTCTATTACGTTTAACAGAAGAAGCTGCAGGTATAATTCTCCCGAGATGCTGCCTGACCTGCTGAGTTACTCCAGCATTTTGTGAATAAATCAGGTATAATTTTTGCAGGTATCTATATATATATATATTTTCAGTTTTAGAGATACAGCGCGGAAACAGGCCCTACGGCCCACCGAGTCCGCGTCGACCAGCGATCCCCACACATTAGCACTATCCTACACACACAAGGGACAGTTTTACATTCGTACCAAGTCAACTGACCCACAAACCTGGACGTCTTTGGAGTGCGGGAGGAAACCGGAGACCTTGGCGAAAACCCACGCAGTTTTCGCGCAGTGAGAGCGTGCAAACTCCGTACAGACAACGCCCGTAGTCGGGATCGAACCCGGGTCTCCGGTGCTGCAAGGAGACAACTACCGCTGCACCACTGGGTCCCCTTATATAGCAGTCTTTACTGTTTCCAAGGTGCATACAGTCTGATAAAATATTAACATCATTGCTTTTTAAATTAAAAAAAAAATTATTAGAAATAATGCAGAGAACTCATTTGTCATAATCCATGAATCACCGCGTTTACATTTGACAGGAGAAAATGACTTCATCCATTATTTCATAAGAAGAGAACCAGGGTCACAAACCAGCTTCATTAACAAGGTCAGTCCTTTGCAGAATATTAGAATAGGTATTTAAATTGCTAAAAGCTATTGTTTTTTAAATGACTTGACATTCATAAAATTCATTTTGTGGCTGTACGCCGCTAAGAATCCTGCAGGAATAAGACATTTGGCAGCTAACTCAGGAGTCACGGAATCATAGAGTCGTAGAGTCTGGCAGACATAAAGTGCTGGAGTAACTCAGCGGGACAGGCAGCGTCTCTGGAGAGAAGGAATGGGTGACTTTTTTTTTTAGGATTTTAGAGATACAGTGCGGAAACAGGCCCTTCGGCCCACCGGGTCCGCGCCGCCCAGCGATCACCGCACATTAACACTATCCTACACCCACTAGGGACTATTTTTACATTTGCCCAGCCAATTAACCTACAAACCTGTACGTCTTTGAAGTGTGGGAGGAAACCGAAGATCTCAGAGAAAACCCACGCAGGTCACGGGGAGAACGTACAAACTCCGTACAGTACAGCACCCGTAGTCAGGATCGAACCTGAGTCTCCGGCGCTGCATTCGCTGTAAGGCAGCAACTCTACCGCTGCGCCACCGTGCCGCATTTTCGGGTCAAGACCCTTCTTCAGACTCTGCGAGCCGTGGAATATATCTCATCTATCAATTCACAGATTTTTGTTATTTTTCTTTTTAAAATGTTTCCGCAAGTTTCTGCCTACTAAAATGGCGCCATGACGTACTACGGTTTTTAGGGTCGAGTGGTCTATCTTGCTCCTCTAGTATCTTTGGTACACATGACAATAAAGGGCCATTGAGCCATTGAAACATTGCCCCTCGAGTCCTGAGGACTGTAAGGTCAGTGTTTCATCATCTAGTGGTCATAGGTTTTGATGGCTCACATCTCTGTGTCAAAGGTGTCACTTCACAGTCACGGGTGTAAATCCACCTAATACTAAGTAGCATCGCCATTTTACTAGAATCTTCAAAATAATTTTCAGAAAGTAATCATGGCAACACAGTGGCTCAGCGGTCGAGTTGCTGCCTTACAGCGCCGGAGACCCGGGTTTGATCCTGACTACGGAAACGGGGCTTCCCCTCTTCCATTCCCCTCTTCCATTATAGATGAGGTTCTCACTAGGGTCTCCTCTACATCCTGCAGCTCCGCTCTTGCTCCCCCCCCCCCCCCCACTCGCAACAAGGACAGAATCCCCCTCGTTCTCACCTTCCACCCCACCAGCCAGCGGATCCAACAAATCATCCGCCAACATTTCCGTCACCTACAACGGGACCCCACCACTGGCCATATCTTCCCATCCCCTCCCCTCTCTGCGTTCCGCAGAGACCGTTCCCTCTGTAACTCCCTGGTCCACTCGTCCCTTCCTACCCAAACCACCCCATCCCCGGGCACTTTCCCCTGCAACCGCACGAGATGCAACACTTGTCCGTTTAACTCCCCCCTCAACTCCATCCAAGGACCCAAACAGTCTTTCCAGGTGAGACAAAGATTCACCTGCACCTCCTCCAACCTCATCTATTGCATCCGCTGCTCTAGATGTCAACTTATTTACATCGGCGAAACCAAGCGCAGGCTCGGCGATCGCTTCGCTCAACACCTGCGCTCGGTCCGCATTGGCCAAACTGATCTCCCGGTGACCGAGCACTTCAACTCCCCCTCCCATTCCCAGTCTGACCTTTCTGTCATGGGCCTCCTCCAGTGCCATAGTGAGGCCCACCGGAAATTGGAGGAACAGCACCTCATATTTCGCCTGGGCAGCTTGCAGCCCAGTGGTATGAAGATCGACTTCTCCAACTTTAGATAATTCCTCTGTCCCTCTCTTCCCCTCCTCCTTCCCAGATCTCCCTCTATCTTCCTGTCTCCACCTATATCCTTCCTTTGTCCCGCCCCCCTGACATCAGTCTGAAGAAGGGTCTCGACCCGAAACGTCACCCATCCCTTCTCTCCTGAGATGCTGCCTGACCCGCTGAATTACTCCAGCATTTTGTGAATAAATACCTTCGGTTTGTACCAGCATCTGCAGTTATTTTCTTATATTGACTACGGGTGCTGTCTGCACTGTAGTTCGTACATTCTCCCAGTGACCGTGTGGGTGTCCTCCGGGTGATCCGGTTTCCTCCCACACTTGTACCAACCTGATTAGTTGAAGGAAGAGTTTTTTGTTTATTGTCTCCCAACGCCCACTTAGCAAGGAGAGAGCTTCAACGATGCAGATGTAAAGAACCGCAGATGCTGCTCAGTGCGCAAAAGGAGACACTCGGCGGGTCAGGCAGCATCCCTGGAGAACATGGACAGGTGCCATTTCGGGTCGTGAAGAAGGGTCTCGACCCAAAACATCACCGATCCATCCAAAGATGTCCCCTCGCCTCTCTTTCAAACATTGCCCCTCTCATCTTGAAGTTATGCTCTCCAGTCTTTGACATTTCCACCGTGGGGAACAAGGTTCTGACTGTCTGCTTCTTCGTCCATGGAAAGATAGAGCTCTAGGGGCTAGTGGAATCAAGGGATATGGGGAGAAGGCAGGCACAGGTCACTGATTGTGGAAGATCAGCCTCTACGTTCTCCCCGTGACCTGCGTGGGTTTACTCCGAGATCTTCGGTTTCCTCCCACACTCCAAAGACGTACAGGTATGTAGGTTAATTGGCTGGGTAAATGTAAAAATTGTCCCTAGTGGGTGTAGGATAGTGTTAATGTACGGGGATCACTGGGCGGCACGGACTTGGAGGGCCGAAAAGGCCTGTTTCCAGCTGTATGTATATATGATATGATCACAATGAATGGCGGTGCTGGCTCGAAGGGCCGAAGGGCCGAATGGCCTCCTGCACCTATTGTCTATGTTTCTAGGATGCGGCTCGTCCATGATGGTGCTGCTGGCCTCGCCGAGGCAGCGTGAGGTGTAGCTGGAGTCAATGGAAGGGAGGTTGGTTTGTGTGATGGTCTGGGCTGCGTCCACATTTCGCTGCAATTTCTTGCGGTCTTGGATGGAGCTGTTCCCCAAACCAGGCTGTGATGAGTCCCGATGAGATGCTTTCTCCATCTGATGGGACTTGAACCCAGTTGATGGATGATGGATGACCAGTCTTTCGCCTGAGCCACTCTCCCACCTCGTCCGATGACTGACGAAGTCCGTTGTTTTGCATAATATACCTTTTTAACCATGCTAAATCAAATGTCAAGAAACACCAGTCTAATGGCACCACCTAGCTGGCAACATAGAACGGACAATGCTAATCTCCTCGAAATCACTGCGGAAAATTAATAAAACTGGAAGATACCACAAGACAGAAACATGTTTTAAATTTAAGGGGAATTTCATTGCATTTCTTCTTGGAAATTCGCAGATTAAGAATTGCAAAGAGTCCGTTTGAAAATTGAGCAAATGTTGAAAATATTTTGCGGGGAAGGCTTTTTTAGGATTAGGTTTAAGGTTTAATATCAATAGACAATAGACAATAGGTGCAGGAGGAGGCCATTCGGTCCTTCGAGCCAGCACCGCCATTCAATGTGATCATGGTTGATCATTCTCAATCAGTACCCCGTTCCTGCCTTCTCCCCATACCCCCTGACTCCGCTATCCTTAAGAGCTCTATCTAGCTCTCTCTTGAATGCATTCAGAGAATTGGCCTCCACTGCCTTCTGAGGCAGAGAATTCCACTGAAAGAGTTTTTCCTCATAGAAACATAGACATAGAAAATAGGTGCAGGAGTAGGCCATTCGGCCCTTCGAGCCTGCACCGCCATTCAATATGATCATGGCTGATCATCCAACTCAGTAGCCTGTACCTGCCTTCTCTCCATACCCCCTGATCCCTTTAGCAAATAGGGCCACATCTAACTCCCTCTTAAATATAGCCAATGAACTGGCCTCAACTACTTTCTGTGGCAGAGAATTCCACAGACTCACCACTCTCTGTGTGAAGAAATGTTTTCTCATCTCGGTCCTAAAAGACTTCCCCCTTATCCTTAAGCTGTGACCCCTGGTTCTGGACTCCCCCAACATCGGGAACAATCTTCCCGCATCTAGCCTCTCGAACCCCTTAATAATCATCTCAGTTCTAAATGGCCTACCCCTTATTCTTAAACTGTGGCCCCTTGTTCTGGACTCCTCCAACATTGGGAACATGTTTCCTGCCTCGAACGTGTCCAACCCCTTAATAATCTTATACATTTCGATAAGATCTTCTCTCATCCTTTTAAATTCCAGTGTATACAAGCCTAGTCGCTCCAGTCTTTCAACATATGACAGTCCCGCCATTCCCGGAATTAACCTAGTAAACCTACGCTGCACGCCCAAAACTGCACACAGTACTCCAGGTGCGATCTCACTAGGGCCCTGTACAACTGCAGAAGGACCTCTTTGCTCCTATAGTCAACGCCTCTTGTTATGAAGGCCAACATTCCATTGGCTTTCTTCACTGCCTGCTGTATCTCCATGCTTCATCACGTTTACTGAGGTAAAATGAAAAAGCTTTATTTTGCTTGCAATCCGATCAAAACAGATATACTTTACATAACAAATACAATCAGTTACAAGCTCAAGTGCAGTCGGTGGAGTGAAGGGAAAGGTACAGAGAGCAGAACATAGTTCCCAGCATTCGTCGCGAAGCAGTTCCAGAGACAAAGTCCAATGCCCACGATGAAGTTGTAATTAGGAATGTGCAGTAGGTGTTGTAGAATATGCGGGAAGGCAGGAAGGAAACATCAAACAGAATGCAACAAATTGTTAGGAAGAAGTTAGTCAATAGACAAAATCAAAAGAGGAGATGCTGGAGATACTGAGCAGGTCAGGCAGCATCTGTGGAGAGGGAAACCAGATGATATTTCCTTTTTATCAGGAATGGGAACCTAAGAGTTCAGGGATATTATAAGTTGTTCGGAGGGGAAGGCTTGGAAGAACTTGTGAATGAAAAGGATTTCCAGCACCTGGACCATCTTCCTTCCAATTCCTTCCTCTGGCTTCACTTTTCGTGCCCGTATATCTTTAACTCGCACTTTTTGTCTTTTCATCTCTGGCATTTGGCCAACCATCTGCCAATCGAAAAGTCCCCCCACCTGTATCCACCTATCACTTGCCAGCCTTTCCACCGCCCACACTTCTCCTCCAGCATTTCTATTTTTCCAATTTTATAGACTGCTATCAGGTCTCCCCCCCCCCCCTTAACCTCCAGGTCTCCTCCCCTCAACCTCCAGGTCTCCCCCCCCTTAACCTCCAAGTCTCCCCCCCTCAACCTCCAGGTCTCCCCCCCCTTAACCTCCAGGTCTCCTCCCCCCAACCTCCAGGTCTCCCCCCCTCAACCTCCAGGTCTCCCCCCCTCAACCTCCAGGTCTCCCCCCCTCAACCTCCAGGTCTTCCCCCCCCCTCAACCTCCAGGTCTCCCCCCCTCAACCTCCAGGTCTCCCCCCCCCCTCAACCTCCAGGCTTTCTAGAGAAAATAATCCATGCGCATGTTTAGTTCAGAAGTGATAGGAGCAGGAGTAGGCCATTCGGCCCATTGGGTCTACTCTGCCATTCAATGATGGCTGATCTTAGTTGTGTAAAGATTGCTTTGCTGTACACAACACATCACGATTTATAAGTAGTCTAATGTTGGCACAAGGAACTGCAGATGCTGGTTTACAAAAAAAGACACAAAGTGCCGGAGTAACTCAGTGGATCAGGCAGCATCTCTGGAGAACATGGAATGGTGATGTTTCAGGTCAGGACCCTTCTTCAGACTGACGATGGACACTAATTGTTGGAGTAACACAGCGTTGCTACGGCATTTGTATCTATCTTCGATGTAAACCAGCATTTACAGTTCTTTCCTGCCCTTCGTCAGACTGATCGTGGTGGGGAGAGGAGGGGAGTGGGGGGGGGGGGGAGAGAAAGCTGGAAGAGAGAAGGGACAAAACAAAGCCTGGCAAGTGATAGGTGGATGCAGGTGAGGGAGGTTTTTGATTGGAAAGACAAAAGGTTTGAAATAGTCATGGAAGAGATAAGAATTGTGAAGCCAGAGGAAAGAAGGGGAAGGGGAGGGGAGAAATGGGTGCACGTCCAGGCAAGGGTGGGGGGAGGGGGGTGGGCAAAGAAGGGGGGAGGGGGGTTGGTGTTGGTTTGTAGGTTGTGTAGGAAAATAACTGCAGATGCTGGTACAAATCAAAGGTATCACAAAATGCTGGAGTAACTCAGCGGGCCAGGCAGCATCTCAGGAGAGAAGGAATGGGTGACATTTCAGGTCGAGACCCTTCAGTTTGAAGAATGGTCTCGACCCAAAACGTCACCCATTCCTTTTCTCCTGAGATGCTGCCTGACCCGCTGAGTTACTCCAGCATTTTGTGATACCTTTGGTTTATAGGTTAGTTATGTTAAATTGGAGAATTGAATGTTCGGTAGAGTTAGATTGTAAGCAGAATATGAGAATACTCTTTTTCCAGTTTGCGTGTGGCTTCACTGGCAATAATACAATAATATTCATAATGGTACAATATTGTATATCATGCAAAAACACAATTGCTTCGGAGTTTAGATGTTTTTCGATTCAGCCTATAAAACTCAATCCTTCGTATTTGCGTAGAAGAGACCCAGGTAATCTATCAAAATGAATGTTCGAACACAATTCCAGGCATTATATTGGAAATGTAATGGCCCTCTTTGTTCAAAGACTAGCTGAAAGTTAGCCACCGTGTTGTGATATTTATTTTCTCTCCCTGCTGTCTTTCGATTTTAATTGACTTCCACGGTTTGTGAAGGACACATAATTCAGTGGTTGTTTCTTTGCCATAACTACCAATTGCATTGTAAAATAAGTCAATGTAATTTGGCATCAAGGCCATTTTCTTTTCGAGAACAGAGAATGACACAGCTTCGTGTTCTGTGGCAAGGTGGTCACTTGAACCGAGTGTTGTTTCTGTGCCTGCTGTGTGGATCAGCCAGAGATGATCTGTGATTCAGAAGGGACGTTTTTGTTTTCGGGCTTTATCTAGATTGAAAGGAAATGACCAAAATGGGTCAGATTCCTCCACTGTGTGGAGAATGCTGACAATCATAGAATGTTAGCATGTAGGGTTTTTACAAAAAGAAAGGGTGGCGCACGGTGGCACGGCGGTAGAGTTGCTGCCTTACAGCGAATGCAGCGCCGGAGACTCAGGTTCGATCCTGACAACGGGCGCCGTCTGTATGGAGTTTGTACGTTCTCCCCGTGACCTGCGTGGGTTTTCCCCGAGATCTTCGGTTTCCTCCCACACTCCAAAGACGTACAGGTATGTAGGTTAATTGGCCGGGCAAAATGTTTTTTAAAAATTGTCCCTAGTGTGTGTAGGATAGTGTTGATGTGCGGGGATCGCTGGGCGGCGCGGACCCGGTGGGCCGAAGGGCCTGTTTCCGCGCTGTGTCTCTAAAAAAAAATGGCGCAACATGAATACCTGGTCTAAATGGTGTCTGGTCCGCACGGCAGCCAGCTGTCACCGGCGCCCCGGGAAGGCAGTGTGACAGTTGCCCTCCCTGCATTACACACACCAGCCCTTTCACCACACTTGTCCTTTTCTGCCGCTTGTAACGGGGGCCAACTGGGCAGATGCTGCAAGGGTGGTCCATGACCGCACCAGTGGTGGCTGCAGATGCTTCATTTAGTTTAGTCCAGATAGACACAAGATGCTGGAGTAACTCAACGGGTCAGGCAGCATCTCTGGAGAAAAGGTTTAGTTGAGTTTAATTTAATTTATTATTATTGTCACGCGTCACTGAGATACCGCGAAAAGCTTTTGCTTGTGTGCTATCCAGTCGGTGAAAAGACTATACATGAATACGATCAAGCTGTCCACAGTGCGCAGGGAAAGAATAACGGGTTCAACATTCAGTGCAAGACCGACGGAGGGTCCCGACCTGAAACATCACCCATCCGTGTTCTCCACAGATGCTGCCTGGCCCGCTGATTAAATGAGCATCTGCAGTTCCTTTTATCTGCATAAGTAATTATGAGTAAATAAGTAAAATAAGGGCAGCCACGGTGGTGCAGCGGTAGAGTTACTGCCTTACAGAGCTTGCAGCGCCGAAGACCCGGGTTTGATCACAACTACGGATGCTGTCTGTACTGAGTTTGTACGTTCTCAATAGACAATAGACAATAGGTGCAGGAGGAGGCCATTCGGCCCTTCGAGCCAGCACCGCCATTCAATGTGATCATGGCTGATCATTCTCAATCAGTACCCCGTTCCTGCCTTCTCCCCATACCCCCTGACTCCGCTGTCCTTAAGAGCTCTATCTAGCTCTCTCTTGAATGCATTCAGAGAATTGGCCTCCACTTCTCAAGTCAAGTCAAGTTTATTTGCCACATACACATACACGATGTGCAGTGAAATGAAAGTGGCAATGCCTGCAGATTGTGCACAAAAAAAGTTAAAATTACAGCATATAAATTGAAAGAAAATTTAGTCCCTGGAGTTATAATAGTTAATAGTGACCTGTGTGGCTTTTCTCCGAGACCTTCGGTTTCCTCCCACACTCCAAAGACGTACAGGTATGTAGGATAATTGGCTTGGTGCATGTGTAAATTGTCCCTAGTGTGTGTAGGATAGTGTTAATGTGCAGGGATCGCTGGTCGGCGTGGACCTGATGGGCCGAAGGGCCTGTTTCCGCGCTGTAATCCTAAACTAAACTAAACTAAATACTTTCATTTCTCCTTGGGCCAAGATCAGACTTTTCAGAGACTTGGAAGTTGTAAGATGTAGCGTTCTGTCAGCCATTCCAGAAGAGGATCGACAAAGACGTACAGGTTTGTAGGATAAGAAAATAACTGCAGATGCTGGTACAAATCGAAGGTATTTATTCACAAAATGCTGGAGTAACTTAGCAGGTCAGGCAGCATCTCGGGAGAGAAGGAATGGGCGACATTTCGGGTCGAGACCCTTCTTCAGACTGATGTCAGGGGGGCGGGACAAAGGAAGGATATAGGTGGAGACAGGAAGATAGAGGGAGATCTGGGAAGGGGGAGGGAAAGAGAGGGACAGAGGAACTATCTAAAGTTGGAGAAGTCGATGTTCATACCACTGGGCTGCAAGCTGCCCAAGCGAAATATGAGGTGCGGTTCCTCCAATTTCCGGTGGGCCTCACTATGGCACTGGAGGAGGCCCATGACAGAAAGGTCAGACTGGGAATGGGAGGGGGAGTTGAAGTGCTCGGCCACCGGGAGATCGGATTGGTTTGTAGGGTGATTGGCTTGGTCTAATTGTAGATTGTCCTGGTGTGTGTAGGGCAGTGTAAGTGTACGGGGATCGCTGGTCGGCGTGGACTTGGTGGGATGAAGGGGCTGTTTCCGCACTGTATCCCTAAACTAAACTAAACTGAACTACTTAGGCATCGTATATTTTGACAGAATAGGATCCGGTACAAGCTTCCCACTATATCGCTGAACACGTGACAATAACTAACCTGGAAATGGACCGAAACATATGAAACGTTATTGTGTGAATTATCCTACTTACAATCTAATTATATTCTATTAAAAGAAGGAGCTCCTCTAAGAAAGGCTTTCTTAATGTATGAAAGCTTGAAAACGTGCATGGTTTGTCGATTAATTAAGCAGTCAGAAGGAACATCTAGAAAAATCACCTGCGTGGAAGTAATGTTCATAGAATGTGCGGTAATTGGTAAAAAAAATAACACCGGAACTTTCTGCTGTGACTCTTCGAAAAAAAATTTTTAATTGAAAGGATAAAAATCAGAAGCTCAAATTGTTCCCTGCATCCCTGGGAATTTTATATTTCAAATGCTTATTTAGATTAGGAGGTGCAAATTTGCGTCTGCCAATGTATGCAGTTCCTGTCTGTTGTTTCAATGCGAGCTGTAACAATTCCAACATTATGTCACTTATAATTGGATTATGTTTTCATGTTTTAGTCAAAGGATATGCCTTCAAGTTCATGGATGCTCCTGAATATTGAGTGGCTGATAAAGATGAACACTTTTTAAGGGGTGAGAATTGTTACCTTTGTGTTGAGATCTTTAAATGGGATATTTTATTTTGAAAATCTATCTGCACCTTTCAAAGAGGAGTTTGGGCTTTTTTTTTTTAACACACAAAAATATTACCAGGCATTCTGGTTATTAACCTATTAATGTTTCTAACACTTTGTGTCAACATTCTTCACACAGAGAGTGGTGAGTCTGTGGAATTCTCTGCCACAGAAGGTAGTTGAGGCCAGTTCATTGGCTATATTTAAGAGGGAGTTAGATGTGGCCCTTTTTGCTAAAGGGATCAGGGGGTATGGAGAGAAGGCAGGTATAGGCTACTGAGCTGGATGATCAGCCATGATCATATTGAATGGCGGTGCAGGCTCGAAGGGCCGAATGGCCTACTCCTGCACCTATTTTCTATGTTTCTATGTTTCTTTGTTTCTATGAGTTCATAAAGTTCCAGGAGCAGAATTAATTAGGCCATTCGGCCCATCAAGTCGACTCCGCCACTCAATCAAGGCGGATTGATCTCTCCCTCTCAACCCCAATCTCCTGCCTTCTCCCCATGACTCCCCTGTGTTCTGATAATGGCCATTTCCAAAGTTCTGAAGAAGGGTCTCGACCCGAAATGTCACCCACTCCTTCTCTCCTGAGATGCTGCCTGTCCCGCTGAGTTGCTCCACCTTTTTGTGTCTATCTTCAGTTTAAACCAGCATCTGGAGTTCTTTCCTGCACATTTCCAAAGCTCTTGTTTGGCTATGAAGAGTTTGGACTTTTCCCATCCTTCAGGTGTATGGGGTTGTGAAGGAGGCATTCGGCACACCTGAACACAATACTCCAAGTGCAGTCTGACCACCCACTCCCCACCCTCAACTCTCAGTCTGAAGAAGCATAGAAACATAGAAAATAGGTGCAGGAGTAGGCCATTTGGCTCCCTTGATTCCGTTAGCCCTAAGAGCTATATGTAACTCTCTCTTGAATACAACAAGAAGGGTCCCAACCCAAAACGTTACCCATCCTTTCTCTCCAGAGATGATGCCTGACCCGCTGAGTTACTCCAGCATTTTGTGTTTATCTTCGGTGTACCTGTGAGTCACCTTCTCTTGTCACAAACTTTACAGCCAATTAACAATTTCCTCTGTTTTTAAACTGCCTGCTTCGCTGTGCTCCACGCAAGTATAACACTTTTTCAGTCAGAGAGTTGTAAATCTGTGGAATTCTCTGCCTCAGAAGGCCGTGGAGGCCAATTCTCTGGATGCTTTCAAGAGAGAGCTAGATAGAGCTCTTAAAGATAGCGGAGTCAGGGGGTATGGGGAGAAGGCAGGAACGGGCTACTGATTGTGAATGATCAGCCATGATCACATTGAACGGCGGTGCTGGCTCGAAGGGCTGAATGGCCTACTCCTGCACCTATTGTCTATTGTCTATTATTATCCTTGTCATCAATAGTGAAATCAAAAATACACAGGCAATATTCAAATATCTGTAATCAGCATTCTGTTTCATTATGATTTGAACTGTCAAGGGTTTTCTACTTTGAAATGTTAATAGCAAAGCTTCAATCAAAGTTACCTGTAACAATTACGAAAACAACAGTCATCGCAAAGGATTATTGGCGCAAATGAGCCGCTTAACCATTAGACAATAGGCAATAGATGCAGGAGGAGGCCATTCAGCCCTTCGAGCCAGCACCACCATTCAATGTGATCATGGCTGATCATTCACAATCAGTACCCCGTTCCTGCCTTCTCCCCATACCCCCTGACTCCGCTATCTTTAAGAGCTCTCTCTTGAAAGCATCCAGAGAATTGGCCTCCATTGCCTTCTGAGGCAGAGAATTCCACAGATTTACAACTCTCTGACTGAAAAAGTGTTATACTTGCGTGGAGCACAGCGAAGCAGGCAGTTTAAAAACAGAAGAAAGTGTTAATTGGCTGTAAAGTTTGTGACAAGAGAAGGTGACTCACAGGTACACCGAAGATAGACACAAACTGCTGGAGTAACTCAGCGGGTCAGGCAGCACTGAGGCAGAGAATTCCACAGATATTGTCTATTGTCTATTGTAAACCAGCAACTGGAGTCGTGCACATTACAGAATCTGATTTAGACGAAGTATTAGAATGAGTGAAACTCATCTCTTTGTTAAATACCAATGCAGGCCGAGGCATGATGGACTATTGTAGTGGTCATTGAATGAAAGCATTTAAATTTAAAAATCTAGTCGGTATATTTTTCAATATTTTAATTTGTGATTGTTAATTGGGTAGTGAATTAAGGCCTGGCCTAAACGTGGACTGAAATATGCATATCAATTCAAAATATTACAGTGTGAGTCTTCAAGGGCATACTAATGGAGGCCAATTCACTGGATGTATTCAAGAGAGAATTGGATATAGCTCTCAGGCCTAACGGAATCAAGGGATATGGGGAGAAAGCAGGAACGGGGTACTGATTTTGGATGATCAGCCATGATCATATTGAATGGCAGTGCTTGCTCGAAGGGCCGAATGGCCTACTCCTGCACCTATTTTCCATGTTTCTATTTTTCTATCTGCAAAATAAAGAAGAGATGCGGAGGTTGCAGCTGCTGGAATCTGGCTCAATAAACACATTGCTGGTGGAAAACCAGCGGTCAAGCTGCAACTGGGGGAAATGAGGAGTTATCACCATCTTGGGTTGAGACCTAACATCATCCCCAGAAGATAGGCACAAAAAGCTGGAGTAACTCAGCGGGACAGGCAGCATCTCTGGAGAGAAGGAATGGGTCGAGACCCTTCTTCAGACTGGTTATGGAAAAGGGAAACGAGAGATCTAGACGATGGTGTAGAGAGATAAAGAACAATGAATGAAAGATGTGCAAAAGAGTAACAATGGTAAAGGAAACAGGCCATTGTTAGCTGTTTAATAGACACAAAAAAGCTGGAGCGACTCAGCGGGACAGGCAGCATCTCTAGAGAGAAGGAATGGGTGACGTTTCGTGCCGAAACCCACGAGGTCACAGGGAGAACGTTCAAACTCCACAGATCCTGAGGTCAATGTCGAACCCGGGGTCTCTGGCGCTGTGAGGGAGCAATTCTACGGCTGTGCCACTGTGCTGCACTTAAGGTCCTTCCTCTCTATTCAAACCAATGGAGTCACTGTTTCCGTCCCTTATTTAGGTCCTGCTAACAGATTCCCCAGTATAGCTACAGGCAAATTCGAGGATGTTGCTTTCTGTGGCTCTGGGACAAAGCCTGCAAGCCTCCTGTAATTTTAGGACACCCAGAATCACTTGTAAATCCCTGGCACTTTAGTTTTTAACTTTTTAGAGATACAGTGCGAAAAGAGGCCCTTCGGCCCACCGACTCCGCGCCGACCAACGATCCCCGCACATGAACACGACCCTACACACACTCGGGACAATTTACAATTATACCGATGCCAATTAACCTATGGATCTGCACGTCTTTTTTTTTTAATATATAGAAATACTTTATTCCAAAACAAAAACAAACATACAAAGTAGTGACGAGATTAAATCCAAATCCGCCCGTGTCGGCAGTTTACAAACAAAACAATAATCAAATTAAAATTCCGCCACCTTTGCCAATAATACATTCGACCTCCCGCGGCGACCAGCGTTCACGGAAGGCCTCCAGTGTCCCCGTGGACACCGCATGTTCCCTCTCCAGGGACATCTTGGCCAGGCCCAGGAGCAGACCGACAAGGAGAGCCCCCCCCCTCCCTCCTGACCCCCCCCCCCCCCACCCTCCCCTGTACCAGGTGCCCAAATATCAGGAGCATCTTGGGAGTGTGGGAGGAAACCGGAGATCCCGGAGAAAACCCAAGCAGGTCACGGGGAGAACGTACAAACAAACTCCACACAGACAAACTCTCCCGGTCAGGATCGAACCCGGGTCTCTGGCGCTGTGAGGCAACCACTCTACGGTTGCGCCACTGAGTCACTTAAACCCCTGTCCCACTTAGGCGATTGTTTAGACGACTACAGGCGACTAGGCTGTCACTACACGGTTGCCGGGATGTCGCCTGTACGGTTGTGAGTCGTCTCCAAAGAGTCGTCGCGTTTTTCTGGTCGCCGCTGGATGTTTAAAGATTTTCGGCCACTGTTGGTTTGACGCCAATGATGGTAGCTTGACGTCTCCTCACGTGGGCGCTGTCGTAGGTTGTCGCCAGGTTGTCACCAGGTGACGTAGGTTGTCGCCAGGTTGTCACCAGGTGACGTAGGTTGTCGCCAGGTTGTCACCAGGTGACGTAGGTTGTCGCCGGGTGCTGACTTCGTTGAATTCCATTGGTCAACCGGCGACAGGTACCATCGTCAAAACCGGAGGCCAAAATGACGTGAATTGCCTTCACTTGTCTCCGACACGGTCGTAGCTTGTCGTGGATGGACGTGGGTTGACTTCGGTTGTCATAGGTTGCCGCCTGTGTGGTCATAGGTTGTCGTAGGTGCGGTCGTAGGTGGACGTCCTAAGTTGCGACGATTGGGTCGCCGGTTGTCGGTAGCTTGCCATAGCTTGACGTCGACTAGGTGGTGGGCTGTTGCAGCTTGTCGTAGCATTGTCGTAGGGGGGGTCCAGTCACCGGTTTTTCGGCGAACTGCTACGACTACTGCAGTCGCCTAAAAAAACGCCTAAGTGGGACAGGCCCCTTACTTGGAGAAATATCAGCGATTTCACACAGAGCTGTAATCAATTTTCCCACAAGCACCCATCCATTGATTTCTGGTGTGCTTCAGCGAATAAAATAGCCACTCCTAATAATCTTTTGATTACAGATATAAAAGGGTTAAAGTGTAACTGTTGCTCATGTAATACTGGTATGAAAATCAATCTGACATCCTGTTGACTTGTAAGTGGTCTGGGAGCGAAAAAATCATTTTAATTACATTTTCCTGAGCTGCTCAATTTGACCTTTAATCATAATGTTGCAGGATTGAAAAAGCCAATTCCACTCAAGGTAGTGGAAGTCCACCAGGCATTTAGAATTACAGTTCATAAATACCACTTGGTTGCGGAGAGTCCTTTACAAAAGAATGACAGCTTCAAGGTTACTTTGATTGTGCAGACACATTGGGTGAATCCAAATTTTCCAGGGCGCGCGATTCCACGCCATTGTGGGCGGCTTTCATTGAAAGTTCTGCTTGCCAAGATGAGCGTTGGCGATTTTAAAGGAAGTTATACGCAGAAAAAATGCTGGAGTAACTCAGAGGGTCAGGCAGCATCTCTGGAGAGAAGGAATGGGTGACGTCTCGGCCCGAAACGTCACCCATTCCTTAGAACTAAGATGAGGAAAAACTTTTTCAGTCAGAGAGTTGTGAATCTGGGAAATTCTCTGCCTCAGAAGGCAGTGGAGGCCAATTTTCTGAATGCATTCAAGAGAGAGCTAGATAGAGCTCTTAAGGATAGCGGAGTCAGGGGGTATGGGGAGAAGGCAGGAACGGGGTACTGATTGAGAATGATCAGCCATGAACACATTGAATGGCGTGCCGGCTCGAAGGGCCAAATGGCCTCCTCCTGCACCTATTGTCTATTGTCCTGAGATGCTGTCTGACCCGTTGGGTTACTCCAGCATTTTGTGTCGACCTTCAATTTGAACCAGCATCTGCAGTTATTTTCCCACACGTTAAAGGAAGATATGATTTCTTTGTTTTGTGCTCAACTTCAAAAATAGTGCAAGTGATCTTTCCCCTGCAACACAGGGGCTTGGCAAAATCAGCCAAAGACTGTTCTGAAATCTCAGTCAGGGTTTAGTTTAGTTCAGAGATAGAATGCAGACGCAGGCCGTTCTGCCCACCGGGTCTGTGCTGACCAGCCATCGCTAACGTCAATGTACAATTCTCTACTGAAGCCAATTAACCTACAAACCCAAGGTAGACACGAAATGCTGGAGTAACATAGAAACATAGAAACATAGAAAATAGGTGCAGGAGTAGGCCATTCGGCCCTTCGAGCCTGCACCGCCATTCAATATGATCATGGCTGATCATCCAACTCAGTATCCTGTACCTGCCTTCTCTCCATACCCCCTGATCCCTTTAGCCACAAGGGCCACATCTAACTCCCTCTTAAATATAGCCAATGAACTGGCCTCAACTACCTTCTGTGGCAGAGAATTCCATAGATTCACTACTCTCTGTGTGAAAAAAAACTTTCTCATCTCGGTCCTAAAAGACTTCCCCCTTATCCTTAAACTGTGACCCCTTGTTCTGGATTTCCCCAACATCGGGAACAATCTTCCTGCATCTAGCCTGTCCAACCCCTTAAGAATTTTGTAAGTTTCTATAAGATCCCCCCTCGACGGGTCAGGCAGCATCTCGGGAGAGAAGGAATGGGTGACGTTTCGGGTCGAGACCCTTCTTCAGACTGATGTCAGGGCGTGCAACCCTACAAACCTGGACGTCTTTGGAGTGTGGGAGGAAACCAGAGCACCCGGACAAAACCCACCCAGGTCACGGGGAGAACGTACAAAAGCTCCATACAGACAGCACCCAGAGTCAGGATGGAACCCGGGTCTCCGGCGCTGTAAGGCAGCAACTCTACCGCTGCGCCATCATGCCACAAGAGCAGATTTACATGGAGCCGTTATGCATAACTTTACATCATTAATATTCCTTTTAAAGAACTGACGTAGGGATGAGTGAAATACTAAAGTTCAATCACAAAATGCTGGAGCAACTCAGCGGGTCAGGCAGTATCTGTACTACCTCCTCTGGCAGCTTGTTCCATACACCCACCACCCTCTGTGTGAAAAAGTTACCCCTCAGATTCCTATTGAATCTTTTCCCCTTCACCTTGAACCTATGTCCTCTGGTCCTCGATTCCCCTACTCTGGGTAAAAGACTCTGTGCATCTACCCGATCTATTCCTCTCATGATTTTGTACACCTCTAGAAGATCTCCCCTCATCCTCCTGCGCTCCATGGAATAGAGTCCCAGCCTACTCAACCTCTCCCTGTAGCTCAGACCCTCTGGTCCTGGCAACATCCTCGTAAATCTTTTCTGAACCCTTTCAAGCTTGACAGTATCTTTCCTATAACATGGTGCCGAGAACTGAACACAATACTCTAAATGTGGTCTCACCAACATCTTATACAACTGCAACATGACCTCCCAACTTCTATACTCAATACTCTGACTGATATGCTGACTGGATAGCAAGCAACAAAAGCTTTTCACTGTACCTCGCTCGGTACACGTGACAATAAAATAAAAACTAAACCGAACTGAATTGAGTCAGAAGGGAGCATGGCAAACCTTACCTGGTGAGTTCAGTGCCAAACCATCTGAAGATGTGAGAGGTTTGATAGTGGATTATTGGAGTTTCAATGCATTAAATAAACACTTTAAGGGGAAGAGAATTAAGGTGGTGAAACAAGGTTGTGAAATAGCTCGACGATGGATGAATAAAATGGATGAACAGACTTGTTTATATTGGCACAGCGGGTAGAGCTGATGTCTCACAGCACCAGAGACCTGACCTCGGGTGCTGTCCGTGTGGAGTTTGCACGTTCTCCCCTTGACCACATGGGTTTCTTCAGTTTCCTCAGATATCCAAACAGCATGCGTGTTTGTAGGTTAATTTGTCCTCTGTAAATTGCCCCCTCGTGTGTAGGGAGTGGATGAGAAAGTGCGATAAGGTCAAACTAGTGTGAATGGGTTACCTTTCGATGGTTAGCGGGGACTCGTTGGAGTGAAGGACCCGTTTCTGTGGAGTGTCTCTAATCTAAAACTTGTGGCTTGAATGACATTCATGCTCCTTTGCTCAGTTTGAACCGACAGCTAATTAATTTCAAAAGAAGGTGAAGCAAACATATTAATATTGTGTTCAGATTCAATTAAATCCATCCATTAATTTATATTTGCATAATTGCAGAATAAGAATGCATCACACTTCCCCACATCAATAAATCATTTTATGTGGCTTGAAAACAAAAGATTTTCTCACAGAACCTTCAACACCTTTCACTTCTTTGATTCAGCAAGGTTGTTCCATAGAATTCTTTGTCAATAAAGGGCAGGCCGCTCTTGTACTCTCGTTACTTTGAGAAGCTTTGCTGCAAGTAATGTTAGATCATTATTCTCCTGACTGTTTCCCAGATTGAGCCTGAGGTGAGGCGTAGGTGGGAAGGGAGGGACGTCAGAGTTACCAACCAGCCCTTCAGAGTGCAAGTTCTTAAAACAATTAATAGGAACCTGAGGGGTAATTGTTTCTCACAAAGGATGGGAGGTGTATGGAATAATGCCCGGTCCATCACAGGTCTGGCCTCCCCACCATCGAAGGGGCTTACAGGAGTCGCTGGCATCATCAGAGACCCACACCACCCTGGCCACACACTCATTTCACCCCTGCCATCGGGAAGAAGGTACAGGAGCCTGAAAACTGTAACGTCCAGGTTCAGGAACAGCTTCTTCCCTACAACCATCAGGATACAAAACACTACAACCTCCAAGAAGCTCTGAACTACATAGACTTGGGGGAGAGACACAAAATGTTGGAGTTACTCGGCAGGACAGGCAGCATCTCTGGAGAGAAGGAATGGGTGACGTTTCGGGCCGAGAGCCTTCTTCAGACTGATGTCAGGGGAGAGGGAGATACATAGATAATGAAGTGGAGGATATCAGTGATGTGCAGGCAGATACAAGTTGGTCTTGGCCTCATGTGCTGTAGTGTTCTGTATACTGTTCGAATAGTGAAAGGCCTGGATAGAGTGGATGTGGAGAGGATATTTCCACTAGTGGGAGAGTCTAGGACGAGAAGTCATTGGCTCAAAATTAAAGGACGTTCCTTTATGAAGGAGATGAGGAGGAATTTATTTAGTCAGCGGGTGGTGAATCTGTGGAATTCATTGCCACAGAAGGCTGTGGAGGCCAAGCCAGTGGATATTTTTTGAAGCAGTGACAGATAGATTATTGATTAGTACGAATGTCAGGGGTTATGTGGAGAAGACAGGAGAATGGGAGTTGAAAGGGAAACATAGATCAGCCGATTGCATGACAGAGTAGACTTGATGGGCTGAATGGCCTAATTCTCCTCCTATCATTCATGACCTTATGTTCTGTAACAGAAAGATTCATGGTAAGAACCTTTTACAATGAGGCACACAAGTTACAATATTGCCGGTGGTCAGTGAACGAGAGTTATAAGAAATTAATGGCAAACATTTTTCATTGCATTTTGTAATCGTTGTATAACAATTCTCCTGTGGCACCTTGGCCCAACTTTGATGAATGTTTCAATGTTACAGCAAAAAGCACAGCCTCATGGCGAAATGTGACATTCCAGTTTTCATAACGAAGCCTTAGATAAAAGATCTATCTCAGATAACTTCATAATATATCGCAAATTACATTTCAGAATTTGCTAAATTGCTGAGGTATTGTGTTGCAAGATTTACAATCTGCAAGGTCAACGGGGTGGTGCAGCAGTAAAGTTGCTGCCTTACAGTTCGATCCTGACTACGGGTGCTGTCTGTATGGAGTGTGTACGTTCTTCCCGTGACGTTTCTCCGAGATCTTCCGTTTCCTCCCACACTCCAAAGTCGAACAGGTTCGTAGGTAAATTGGCTTGGTACGAATGTATAAATGTAAAAATTGTCCCTAGTGTGTGTAGGGCGGTGTTAGTGTTCGTGGATCACTGGTCGGCACGGTGCTGTCTGTATGGAGTTTATTATGGGCCGAAGGGCCTGTTTCCGCGCTGTATGGCGGGACTGTCGTATGTTGAAAGGCTGGAGCGATTGGGCTTGTATACACTGGAATTTAGAAGGATGAGGGGGGATCTTATTGAAACATATCAGATAAGTAGGGGATTGGACACATTAGAGGCAGGAAACATGTTCCCAATGTTGGGGGAGTCCAGAACAAGGGTCCACAGTTTAAGAATAAGGGGTAGGCCATTTAGAACGGAGATGAGGAAGAACTTTTTCAGTCAGAGAGTGGTGAAGGTGTGGAATTCTCTGCCTCAGAAGGCAGTGGAGGCCAGTTCGTTGGATGCTTTCAAGAGAGAGCTGGATAGAGCTCTTAAGGATAGCGGAGTGAGGGGGTATGGGGAGAAGGCAGGAACGGGGTACTGATTGAGAGTGATCAGCCATGATCGCATTGAATGGCGGTGCTGGCTCGAAGGGCTGAATGGCCTACTCCTGCACCTATTGTCTATTGTCTATTGTCTATCTCTAAACTAAACTATAGTTTGAGCACTTGTTCTAAACCTTCACCTTCAAAAGTAGCAGATAGGACAACTTTGTAAACCTATGTGTTTTACAGGCTAATACACTTTCTCTCTTTCAAGTCTTTGAACTAGTCCTGGGTAAACGGTTAATGGCCGATTGGGAGTTTAGTTGAGCTTAATTGTGGAAAGCTTTGAAATAAGGCAACAGTAATAAAAAGACTATGTTCATTTTATTTGACACCTAATAATATAAGACCTTCATAAAATGAAGATGAAGTTTTCAAGAGAGAGTTAGATTTAGCTCTTAAGGCTTCAGGGAATCAAGGGGTATGGGGAAAAATCCAGAACAGGGTACTGATTTTGGATGATCAGCCATGAATGAATGAATGAATAAGTTTATTGGCCAAGTATGTACATATACAAGGAATGTGCCTTGGTGCTCCGCTCACAAATGACAACACAAACACACAGTTAACAATTAAGAATAAAGCATAACCACATCTAAACAATAAGGATACACAATGATCATATTGAATGGCAGTGCTGGCTCAAAGGGCCGAATGGCCTACTCCTGCAACTATTTTCTATGTTTTCTAGGTCTATGTAAAACGTATACTTTGAAAGTAACTGGCGATATACTTCTTTCTCGGGCTGATAGCCAATGAACTTAATCTGTGTGACCCGAACTCTCATGAGTCGATGGCTTTGAGTTTAGTTGAGTTGATTGTCACGTGTGAAAAGCTTTTGTTGCGTGCTAACCGCTCAACGGAAAGGATACACTTGATTGCAACCGAGCCATCCACAGTGTGCAGATACATGATCAAGGCAATAACGCTTAGTGCAAGATAAGGTCCAGTAAAGGACGATTGAAGATAGTCCAATGAGGTAGGTAGTACCTCAGGACCACTCTCCAGACTGCTCTCCAGTTGTCAGTAGGATGGTTCAGAAACTGTCCCTGAAGCCAGAGGCATGCATTTTCACGCTCCTGTACCTCTTACCTATTTGATATTTTCATCCTGGGAGAAAGATTCCAACTGTCTACATGGCCTATGTCCTTTACAATTTTCTGTACATCCCTCAGTCTGCAAAGCTCCAGAGAAAACCATCCAATTTTATCCTTGTAACTAATGCCCTCTAATCCAGGTATCATTCTGGAAAACCTCCTCTGCTCCCCTTTCCAAAGGTTCCGCATCCCTCCTGTCATGTGGTGACCAGAACTGCCACCATTACTCCAAATGCGGCCTGACCTCTCAGTCCTATAAGCCTGCCTCTTGACGTTTTGAGACTTATAGTCAATGCCTCGACCAGTGAAGGCAGGCACACGGTATGCCTTCTTTACCGCCAAGGCAATACTTACGCAGAATATTTCCCCATATTCTGTCCGGGCCTTTCATAGTTTTCCGTACCTCAATGGAATCTTCCCATGCTCTTCTAAGATTTTTTTAAAAAGCCCAACACTAGCCTAGAAATCTGCCCCCCTGTTCTCCACACAACTTCACAACTCTCATTTCTAGAACGTACGGAGAACAGATTGGAGGAACAGCACCTCATATTTCGCTTGGGCAGCATACAATCCAGTGGTTTCAATGGTGATCTCTCTAACAAGTAACCCTTGCATCCCCTCTCTCTCTGTCTCTCCCCCACCCAAGTCATTGTACGAGCTTCAAATTCATCTTGTGTTTCATTGTCTGTAACTCGCTTTCACCTAGCCCACAGCTACTAATGAAGAGTTTATTTTATCATCATTACTACATTGCTGCATATCTTTCATTCATTTGCTCTATGTATCTCTATATTACCATCTATATCTCTCGTTTCCCTTTCCCCTGACTCTCAGTCTGAAGAAGGGTCTCAATCCAAAACATCACCTCTTGATTTTCTACAGAGATGCTGTCTGACCTGATGAGTTACTCCAGCTTTTTGTGTCTATCTTTATTTTAAATACCTTTATTTTTCTTATTTCGATTTGTACATATGCTTTTCAAAAAAAACAAAAAAAAAAAACAAAAAAAAAAACCTTTATTTAAAGGACGGATTGTCTGTACTATCATAAGTTCATAAGCGTAGGAGCAGAAGTAGGACATTCGGCCCATCGAGAATACTCCGCCATTCAATCATGGCTGATGTACAGTTTCTTGTTCCTACATTTTGACTGCATTCTAAATGCAAGTATATCATTTCTTGTATTGACAGGCCAGACCACTACACAATATTGCTGGGGCATAAGTTCATAAGTGATATGTGCAGAATGAGACCATTCGGCCCATCAGGTCTACTCTGCCATTCAATCATGGCTGATCAATCTTCCATTCTGCTGCCTTCTCCCCATAACCCCTGACACCCATACCAATCAAGGATCAATCAATAATAGACACAAAATATGCCCAGCAGGATAGGCAGCATCTCTGGAGAGAAGGAATGGGTGACGATTCAGGTCTGAAGAAGGGTCTCGACCCAAAATGCCACCCATTCCTCCTCTCTAGAGATGCTGCCTGCCTATCCTGCTGAGTTACTCCAGCATTTTATGTCTACGTTTGGTTCAACCAGCAACTGCAGTTCCTTCCTACATAGAACCTATCCACCTCTGCCTTAAAAAATATCCCTTGACTTGGCCTCCACTGCCTTATGTGGCAACAAATTCCACAGATTCACCTCCCTTTCATCAGCCTCTCTGGACAAGTGTGCAACAAAAAGCTTCAAATTGCTTTCTCTGACAACCTATTTGACACAAGGCCTTTATATACACCCAGAGAGGATTATCGGATTTCCCCCCCAGAGCTTATTTTATTGACGTTGTCATCCAGGGTTTTGTCATATGGAAAAGGATTTTTTTTCCCCACTTACTAATTCCTTCAATCTCAATCCTGAACTTTGACGATTCTTTCAATTGTAAATCAAACCTGTATATTCATCTTAACATGGTTTTATCAGTCTGTTCTGCTCCACTTCCCAACGACCTATGTAAGACAATCAAATTATGTGCAGATCAGCCTAGAAGCCCTGGAAAAGTTAACCTGAAAGGAGTCCTCCAAATGACCTCATATAGGCCGTTGGTGAGGCCGCAATTAGAGTATTGTGTTCAGTTTTGGGCACTATGTTATAGGAAAGTTGTTGGCAAGCTGGAAAGTGTGCAGAGAAAGATTTAAGGGGATGTCGCCAGGACTAGAGGGTCTGAGCCACAGGGAGAGGTTGAGTAGGCTGGGACTCTATTTCTTGGAGCGCAGGAGGATGAGGGGGTGATCTTATAGAGGTGTATAAAATCATGAGAGGAATAGATTGGGTTGATGCACAGAGTCTCTTGCCCAGAGTAGGGGAATCGAGAACTTGAGGACATAGGTTTAATAGACAAAAGACAATAGACAATAGACAATAGGTGCAGGAGTGTGCCATTCGGCCCTTCGAGCCATCACCACCATTCAATGTGATCATGGCTGATCATTCTCAATCAGGACCCCGTTCCTGCCTTCTCCCCATACCCCCTGACTCCGCTATCCTTAAGAGCTCTATCTAGCTCTCTCTTGAATGCATTCATTCGCCTCCACTGACTTCTGAGGCAGTGAATTCCACAGATTTACAACTCTCTGACTGAAAATAGTTTTTCCTCATCTCCGTTCTAAATGGCCTTCCCCTTATTCTGAGGGGTAATTTTTTCATGCAAAGGGTGGTAGGTGTATGGAACGAGCTGCCGGAGGAGGTAGTTGAAGCAGGGACTATCTCAACGTATTAAAACAATCATTTAGACTGGTACATGGATAGGACAGGATCAAACGTGGGCAGGTGGGGCCAGTGTAGACAGGACATGTTTGCCGGAGTGGGCAAATTGGGCCAAAGAGCCTGTTTCCATGCTGTAAGACTCTATGACCTTAATAAATAACATAATGTTTACCATATCTAACGAACTCCCCAGAGCATTTTATATCCTCACCTAGCGAGACATGAAAATATTAACTCTTGACTTCTTCCAGGTCTGTCAGCTTGATGTTCTCTCTTGCGTAAGATAAGTTGTTGAGATTGATTTTGAACCCAAGTTTGATTTTGTACTTGAATTTGGCTTGATTCAATAGCATGCAAAACAAATATTTCTACTGCCCCTTGGTTTGAGTGACAATAATTAACCTAGACCAAAACCTTAGTTCCATAGTTCACAACTGTGTTTCCTTCTCGGTCTCTAACCGTAGTCAGCCTTTCAAGGACCAACACAAACCTGGCCACACCCTCGTTTCACCCCTGCCATCAGGCAGAAGTCTGAAAACCGTAACGCCCAGGTTTAGGAAACAACTTCTTCCCGACAACCATCGGGCTATTGAACGCTACAAACTCCAACTAAACTCTGGACGGCAACAGGTAGCACAGGTTAAGGGGAGAAGGCAGGAGAATGGGGTAAGGAGGGAGGGAGATAGATCAGCCACAACTGAATGGCGGAGTAGACTTGAAAGGCCGAATGGCCATAAGATCACATGATCTGATGATCTTATGAACCTACAAACCCGCACGACTTTGAGATGTGGGAGGAAACCGGAGCGCCGATGATCTCTTGTTTTCACAGGGAGAACGTGCAAAACTCGCACAAACGGCACCTGCCTGCACCAGGGACTTTAGGCTTTTTGCTTTGTTTTTGTACTCTATTGGTTTATTTTTATTAATTGGACTTTTAAATATATATATTTTATTATCTATTGAGCTGCTGCTACAAGTAAGAATTTCGTTGTTCCTATTCGGTACATTCGACAATTAAATGAGGGCGGCACGGTGGCGCAGCGGTAGAGTTGCTGCCTTACAGCGAATGCAGCGCCGGAGGCTCAAGGTCGATCCCGACTACGGGCGCCGTCTGTACGGAGTTTGTACGTTCTCCCCGTGACCTGCGTGGGTTTCCTCCGAGATCTTCGGTTTCCTCCCACACTCCAAAGACGTACAGGTTTGTAGGTTAATTGGCTGGGCAAATGTAAAAATTGGCCCAAAGGGATAGTGTTAATGTGCGGGGATCGCTGGGCGGCACGGACCCGGTGGGCCGAAGGGCCTGTTTCCGCGCTGTATCTCTAAAAAAAATATCTAAAAACACTCTTGATTCTTAAATTATCTTATCAACACACACACAGCATGTGTTGTGGAAATGCAGATCCAAACCCAAAGTGCTGGATAAACTCACCTTCCCTTTAACTGAAGTACACAGCTACTGATGCAGAAATAATTAGCGACGTGTTTGAAGGCACTCTGCGAGCCAGCCCTGTGTCTTTTTCTTGAGTCTTTAATTACCACAAGATTTACCAACAGATTTTAAAGAAAAGCGTTTATAATGATGCAGTATATTTTTTACAAAAGTGAGCTCAGGTGTCCTTGAGTGGAAAGAAAATAATGATACAAAAATGAGTTCAACTATAAAGTATATGCAATATTTTTCACAATTTTTATTCTATTTGTAACCTATGGATATGAAAAAAAGAATCCTGAACGGCAACAAAATATTTTTAAACAAAATATCTCAGGTCAAACAATTGAAAATAGTTTTCGTCCCCTTTGATGTCTCGTTTTCACTCCTCACCCTTCCATATCTCTTTGTTTCCCTCTCCCGACTCTCAGTCTGAAGAAGGGTCTCGGCCCGAAACGTCACCCATTCCTTCTCTCCAGAGTTGCTACCTGTCCCGCTGAGTTACTCCAGCATTTTGTGGTCCATCATTAGTGTAACTAGCATCTGCAATTCCTTCCTACACAACTACTTTTAAATAAAATAAACTCCAATGTAAACATCTAACAACTTGAAAATATCAAACACTCCTGCATTGTTTTACTTCAGAATAACGCCCTTTTCTGAATAAAAGGACCTTCTTTTAGAAAGGAGGTGAGGCACTTCTTAAGCCAGAAGGGGGTGAATCTGTGGAATTCATTGGCAGAGACGGCAGTGGAGGCCGTCAATTGATATTTTTAAAGCGGAGATCGATAGGACCTCTAGTCCCACTCCCACCCCCACTCCCAGTGGAACCATCCTCTCCACATCCTCTCTATCCAGGTGGAATTCTCAGAAGGCAGTGGAGGCCAATTCTCTGAATGCATTCAAGAGAGAGCTAGATAGAGCTCTTAAGGATAGCGGAGTCAGGGGGCATGGGGAGAAGGCAGGAACGGGGTACTGATTGAGAATGATCAGCCATGATCATATTGAATGGCGGTGCTGGCTCGAAGGGCCGAATGGCCTCCTCCTGCACCTATTATCTATTGTCTATTGTCTTTCACTATTTGGTAGGTTTCAATGAAGTTTGCCCCTCATCCTTCAAAATTCCAGTGAGTACAGGCCCAGTGCTGTCAAACGCTCATCACATGTTAACCCCTCAGTCCTGGGACCATTCTTGTAAACCTCCTCTGGACCCTCTCCAGAGACAGCACATCCATCCTCAGATATGGTGCCCAAAATTGCTCTCAATACACAAATGCTGTCATACCGGCGGTTTATAAAGCCTCAGCATTAAATCCCTGGTTTTTTTTGTATTCTAGTCCTCTCGAAATAAATACACAAAGGCATTGCCTTCCTTGCCACCAATTCGACTTGCAAATTAACTCTTTGGGAAACCTGCACTTGCACTGAGCAAAGGTTTGTCAAAGGTTACGGGGAGAAGGCAGGAGAATGGGGTTGAGGGAGAAAGATAGATCAGCCATGGTTGAATGGTGGAGGAGACTCGATGGGCCGAATGGCCTAATTCTGCTCTTATGTCTTATGAACTCAATTAAAGTCACATTATAAACCCGAGTTGTTGTCTATAGGTGATTCCTGCCAGCCATTTCCATACTTATAATGGAAATGTCCAAGATAAACCTGCCTCGGTGACATTATGATCTGCAGTGAAGATATACATCAGCATTTATGGGCAGGCATAATTACAGTGTGACAAGTCCACTCAGATAGCTTCCATTATAAATACCGGCACAGTAATTCACCATGGAACTATAAAAATAAAGACAGGATTTATGAGTTTTAAATTGCTGTTTTGGTGGATGGAAGTGACAGCGAACGTTTCTATTGTTGCCTAAGGCTTCTTGACTTTTCATTTCCCTGCTCCTATTATGTCATAAGTCGTAGGAGCAGAATTAGGCCATTCAGCCCATCACATCCACTCCGCCATTCGATCATGGCCAATCTATCTTTCCCTCTCAACCCCATTCTCCTGCCTTCTCCCTGTAACCCCTGACATCCGCCCTGTGCGATACGGTGGCGCAGCGGTAGAGTTGCTGCCTTGCAGCGCCGGAGACCCGAGTTCAATCCCGACTACGGGTGCTGTCTGTACGGGTTCTCCCCGTGACCTGCGTGGGTTTTCTCCGAGATCTTCGGTTTCCTCCTGCACTCCAAAGACGTATGGGTTTGTAGATTGATCGGCTGGGTATAAATGTAAATTGTCCCTAGTGTGTGTAGGATAGTGTTCCTTATATGGGTATGTGGAGAAGGCAGGAATGGGGTACTGATTGTGAATGATCAACCGTGATCACATTTTTAAGGCAGAGAGAGATAGATCCGAAGGGTCTCGACCCGAAACATCATCCATTCTCTCTCTCTCTCTCGAGAAGCTGCCTGACCCGCTGAGTTACTCCAGCATTTTGTGTCTACCTTCGATTTAAACCAGCATCTGCAGTTTTTTTCCCTACAGGTCACGGGGAGAACGTACAAACCCTGTACAACCAGCACCCGTAGTCAGGATGGAACCCAGGTCTCTGGCGCTGTGAGTCAGCAACTTTACCACTGCACCACTGTGACACATCTTAAAGCTATGTCTTGTTCTATGTTATTTTGTTTTTTCAGTTTCCTATTTTTAAAGGCTCTATGACACTCTAATAACGCACCAAAATGCGCATCAGATAATAACGCTCGAGCTATCTGCATGAGTGCAACATGTTTGAAAGACATATTGTAATAGTTAGTGTTTTATACTGAATCATTGAGAAAGTGTTGTGTCTGACCCGAGCCTTTGCTGGGTAAATGACCTCCTCACTGGAATTGCAGATGGTTAGTAGCAATCAATCAGATCAGTGGAAAGGAAGGGCTGGAGGCTGTCAGAGTTAATTAGATGGGGTAGCAAGTCGAACTGAAAGCTGTTAAAAGCTATCTGAGCTTGGTTAGAGGCTAGGACTCGAGACAGTCAGAAGCAATCAACCAGACATTACTCTTTCTCACCGCTGCCTCCCCGTGATCTTCACCCAGGCACGTGAAGGTAAGCGAGGCACACGAAGCTGGAGTAACTCAGCGGGTCAGACAGCATTTCTGGAGAAAAGGAATAGGTGACCTTTCAGGTCGGGACCCTCTCTTCAGACTTGGTGTTGGCAGTATATTTGAGTTAATCCAGGAGTGTAAACCTTCTGAGTGTCACACGTCCACCTGCCCATAACCCACGCCCATTCTGCGCATTCCCCATCTCTTGTTTCCCATTCCTCTGACTCTCAGTCTGAAGAAGGGTCTCGACCTGAAACGTCACCTATTCCTTTCCTCTAGAGATGCTGCCTGTCCCGCTGAGACACTCCAGTTTGTTGTGTCTATTTCAGTTTAGATCAGTATCTGATGTCCTCTCCTACACATGTAAAGGTGAGCTGATGGTTTCAGAGCGTGGTGGTTACTTGGTCTAGAAACATAGAAACATAGAAAATAGGTGCAGGAGTAGGCCATTCGGCCCTTCGAGCCTGTACGCACCGCCATTCAATATGATCATGGCTGATCATCCAGCTCAGTAACCTGTACCTGCCTTCTCTCCATACCCCCTGATCCCTTTAGAAAAAAGGGCCACATCTAACTCCCTCTTAAATATAGCCAATGAACTGGCCTCAACTACCTTCTGTGGCAGAGAATTCCACAGACTCACCACTCTCTGTGTGAAGAAATGTTTTCTCATCTCGGTCCTAAAAGACTTCCCCCTTATCCTTAAGCTGTGACCCCTGGTTCTGGACTCCCCCAACATCGGGAACAATCTTCCCGCATCTAGCCTCTCCAACCCCTTAAGAATTTTAAATGTTTCTATAAGATCCCCCCTCAGTCTTCTAAATTCCAGCGAGTACAAGCCCAGTCTATCCAGTCTTTCCTCATATGAAAGTCTATTTACTTAATCTTTGCCCAGAGAAGATACATACAGCAAGCTCTTCAATTTCAGCTTCTAACACTTTTACTTTCCTCAAAGAAATTTCTGGGTCAAACTAACTGTTGTTTTCAGCAAAGTTTTCTTTCCAAATAATAGGTTTTCAACAAGCATTAATGAGGGGGAAAAAACATTCAATTTTGTTTAATGATTAAACTTAATTTTAATACCATTTTGCCCTTTACCATGAAGGTTCGTTTTGTCTACAAGTTAACATAGAATCATAGAAACATAGAAAATAGGTGCAAGGAGGAGGCTATTCGGCCCTTCGAGCCAGCACCGACATTCATTGTGATCATGGCTGATCATCCACAATCAATAACCCGTGCCTGCCTTCTCCCCATATCATATCATATCATATCATATCATATACATACAGCCGGAAACAGGCCTTTTCGGCCCTCCAAGTCCGTGCCGCCAAGTGATCCCCGTACATTAACACTATCCTACACCCACTAGGGACAATTTTTACATTTACCCAGCCAATTAACCTACATACCTGTACGTCTTTGGAGTGTGGGAGGAAACCGAAGATCTCGGAGTAAACCCACGCAGGTCACGGGGAGAACGTACAAACTCCTTACAGTGCAGCACCTGTAGTCAGGATCGAACCTGAGTCTCCGGCGCTGCATTCGCTGTAAAGCAGCAACTCTACCGCTGCGCTACCGTGCCCCTTGATTCCACTAGCCCCTAGAGCTCTATCTAACTCTCTCTTAAATCCATCCAGTGATTTAGCCTCCACTGCCCTCTGTGGCAGAGAATTCCACAAATTCACAACTCTCTGGGTGAAAAACTTCCTTCTCACCTCAGTTTTAAATGGCCTCCCCTTTATTCTAACGCTGTGGCCCCTGGTTCGGGACTCGCCCAACATTGGGAACATTTTTCCTGCATCTAGCTTGTCCAGTCCTTTTATAATTGTATATGCTTCTATAAGATCCCCTCTCATCCTTCTAAACTCCAGTGAATGCAACACTTTCAGAATGTTGGCTAAGAACTGTTTAATCATTATGTCGGTAGACACAAAATGCTGGAGTTACTCAGCGGGTCAGGCAACATCTCAGCATCCGAGCTGCTGCCTGTCCCGCTGAGTTACTCCAGCATTTTGTGCCTACCTTTGATTTAAACCAGCACCTGCAGTTTTTTTCCTAATCGTTATGTATCCATACACTGTGGACGGCTCGATTGTAATCATGTCATATCATATCATATCATATATATACAGCGCGGAAACAGGCCTTTTCGGCCCACCAAGTCCGCGCCGCCCAGCGATCCCCGCACATTAACACTATCCTACACACACTAGGGACAATTTTTTACATTTACCCAGTCAAATTAACCTACATACCTGTACGTCTTTGGAGTGTGGGAGGAATCCGAAGATCCCGGAGAAAACCCACGCAGGTCACGGGGAGAACGTACAAACTCCTTACAGTGCAGCACCCGTAGTCAGGATCGTCTTTCTGTATTGTCTTTCTGCTGTCTGGTTAGCATGCAACAAAAGCTTTTCACTGTACCTCGGTGCACGTGACAATAAACTAAACTGTAGTTTGTTGAAGGGGTGATCGTGGGTCACCTGATTAGTTGAAGGAAGAGTTTTTTTTTTATTGCCTCTCAACACCCCCACACAGCTAGGAGATAGCTTCAACAATATAGAAATAAAGAACTGCAGATGCTACCTGATACACAAACGGACACAAAGCGCTGGAGTAACTCAGCAGGGCGTGCGGCATCTCTGGAGAACATGGATAGGTGACATTGCGTGTTGACCAAGAAGGGTCTCGACCCAAAACATCATATATCCGTGCTCTCCAGAGATGCTGCTTGACCCGCTGAATTACTCCAGCACTTTGTGTCCTTTGGAGTTACATCAATGATGTGTTGATGGTCTCTTACTAAACGATATGTTTCTCACCACACACACTAATGGCACAGTGGCGTAGTGGTAGAGCTGCTGCCTTACAGTGTCAGAGGCCCGAGTTTGATCCTGACTACCCGTGCTGTCTGTACGGAGTTTCTACATTCTCCCTGTGACCATGTGAGTTTTCTCTGGGTGCTCAGGTTTTCGTCCCATACTTCAAAGATGTACAGGTTTTTAGGTTAATTACCTTCAGTAAAAATTGTGAATTATGTGTAGGATAGCGTTAGTGGTCGATTGGCCGAAGGGCCTATTTCTGCACTGTATCTCTAAAGTTAAGTAAACTGTGCTGAGAGAATTATGTACTGATCTATACGCTGAACGTCATGATTGGTGGGAAAGAGGTGATTGGTATCGATTTATTATTATTGGTGGTTGTACAGAGAAACAAAGAAGAATGTTGTTTACGTCAGATTGGGTGCTTGTCTGTACGGCGTTTGTACGTTCTCCCAATGACCAGCATGGGATTTCTCCGAGATCTTCGGTTTCCACCCACACTCCAAAGACGTGCATGCCTGCAGGCTAATTGTCTTGGTAAAAATTGTAAATAGTCCCTAGTGCGTGCAGGATGCAGGATAGTGTTAATGTGTGGGGATCGCTGGTCGGCGTGGACTCTGTGGGCCAGAGGTGGCCTGTATCTCTAAACTAAACTCTAGATGCAAAATACATAGTCTTTTAGTGGACTTGACTTTTTAAGCTTTTTTATAATTGAGTTTAGCATTTAGATAAAACGATAAAGAACTTTGCAGAAGAAATCTTTCGTCATTGATTAGGGAATTGTCCATTTTTTTAAAAACATTACGACGATGTTGATTGTATGCCATGCACACTGTCATGTGAAGAACATTTTGGACAGGGATAAAGTGAATGATAAACATTAAATTTGCTGTGCTTGGAAATCCTGAGTCTTTCAAACTGAAGAAAGAGAAGTGATATTTTATGGATTTTTCTATTTCATTCATCTGCCCAGCAGTCAGCTGAGACAAACGCCATTATAAATAAAACATAACTCTTTTATTGTTTATTTGCAAAGTACACATAATTATCATCCTATTCATTATCCGTAAAAGGGGTTATTTGCTTTAATATCCTGAATATTTCGATCTACTGCAAATGCAAGTACAAGTTAGAGGGCGACAAGGTGGGGCAGCGGTAGAGTTGCTGCCTTACAGCACCAGAGACCCAGGTTCGATCCTGACCACGGGCGCTGTCTGTACGGAGTTTGTACGTTCTCTATGTGGGTTTTCTTCAGTTTCTTCCCACACTTCAAAGACGTGTAGGATAATAGGCTTGGTAAATTGTAAATTGTCGCTAGTGTGTGTCGGATGGTGTTAATGTGTGCGGGGATCGCTGGTCGGCATGGACCCGGTGGGCCGAAGGGCCTGTTTCTGCGCTGTATCTCTAAACTAAACAGGTTCCGAGTTTGATATTTAGCTCCAGTTTGACTGCAGTTTCTACATATTTTCTGATGAAATGCAAAAACTGTAAATGGTAACTACAATTAAATGTTAAACAATGCTTTGAGCAACTGTAGCATTTTTGATTAGTTTTTAGTCTTTGTCCCTTGTCAAACATTTAAACTTTCTCCTTATTTGGTGGTTGGAATCTAAAGTGATTTTTAAAAAGTTATTTATTCACAAAATACTGGAGTAACTCAGCAGGTCAGGCAGCATCTCGGGAGAGAAGGAATGGGTGACGTTTCTGGTCGAGTCTGGAGAAGGGTCTCGACCCGAGACGTCGCCCATTCCTTCTCTCCTGAGATGCTGCCTGACCTGCTGAGTTACTCCAGCATTTTGTGAATAAATACCTTCGATTTGTACCAGCATCTGCAGTTACTTTCTTATTCTACCTTTAAAACGTTATTTAACACCTAAGGAAAAAATGCAGCTCTCGTCCCCTAACATTCAATGGTCTTGAGTAGAAGACTCTGTGCATTCACCGTATCTATCCCCCTCATCTCTTCCCACCCAAACCACCCCCTGTCCCTATTCCTCCTCCCTCGACTCTGCCCAGGGACCCCGACAGTCCTTTCAGGCTAGGCAGAGGTTCACTTGCACCTCCTCCAACCTCATCTACTGTATCTGTTGTTCAAGATGTGGACTCTTATACATCGGCGAGACCAAACGTAGACTGGATGATCGATTCGCTGAACACCTTCACTCAGCCCGCCTGGACCTACCTGAGCTCCCGGTTGCTAAACACTTTAATTCTCCTTCCCATTTCCACACTGACCTTTCTGTCCCAGGCCTCCTCCACAAATTGGAGGAACAACATCTCATATTTTGCTTGGGCAGCTTACAGCCCAGTGGTACGAATATTGATTTCTCTCACTTCAGGTAGCCCCGGCATTCCCTCTCTCTCCATCTGTCCCCCACCCAAGTCTCACCAGCTCCTCGTTTTCAATAGACAATAGACAATAGGTGCATGAGGAGGCCATTCGGCCCTTCGAGCCAGCACCGCCATTCAATGTGATCATGGCTGATCATTCTCAATCAGTACCCCGTTCCTGCCTTCTCCCCATAACCCCTGACTCTGCTATCCTTAAGAGCTCTATCTCTCTTGAATGCATTCAGAGAATTGGCCTCCACTGCCTTCTGCTTTCACTTAATAAACAGCTAACAATGGCTTGCTTCCTTTATCATCGTTACCTATTTGCATACCTTTCATTCAGAATCAGAATCAGAATCGGAATTACCTTTATTGTCATCCAAAAAATACAAGTCTTTTGGACGCGATTTCGTCACCCACAGTTCATTGTTCTTTATCTCTCTACATCATCATTGGCCTATCGCTCATTTCCCTCTCCCCTGACTAGTCCGAAGAAGGGTCTGGACCCGAAACGTCACCCATTCCTTGTCTCCAGAGATGCTGCCTGTCCCGCTGAGTTACTCCAGCCTTTTTGTGTCTATTTCCCCCTCGTGTATAAGATCACCCCTTGGCCTCCTGCTCTCCAAGAAATACAGTCCTAGCCTGCCCAACCTTTTCCCTATAGCTCTGATCCTTGAGCGCGGGCAAGTGAGATTGGTATAGAGAGGGGCACAATGGTTGGCATAGACGTGGTGGGGGCTGAAGGACCTGTTTCTTTGCCGTACAATTCTATGACTCCATGATACTACACTAACAAGTACCCATTAGGTTCTACCTTTTTACCCTGTTTCTTGAAATCCTGCACTTGATTTGTAACTTGTTTTCAGGCCCAGTGCTCATAGTGGGCTTGGCCAAGCTGGCCATCCGCGAGTCACGGCGCCAGGCGGAAGAGGGTTTTGCCCGAGCCAGCTGCCTGCCCCTTTTCCGGGGTTACGTCCGTTTTGGAGAGGGACTGTGCGCTGACCAGGGGCACCTTGGGTGATTTCCGGGACCGTTGGGCATCCTGGTCATGGATTGTAACATAATTGTACAATAGTTTCATTTGGTATATTTTGTTTGTATTGTATTCTGGTGGTGGGTCCTGTTTTGTTTTACTGCATTGTAAATATTAATTTCAAATAATTGAATACATTTTTTGAATTTTAAAAGAAAAAGTGCTTTAGTGTTGAACCTCTGTCTAATTTAGATTTGGCAAAATCACCCAAAGTTCCTCAGCAATGACATCGTCTGAAGCAACGTTTTTTTCCCCCCAATAAGTGACGTCTCATAAATAAAATGATTTAAAATGTTACTGCAGAGCCAGAAGTAGAGGAAGAAAGTTCTTCCATTTTCTCCCACCCTTCATTGCCCCAAGATCCCTACTTTCACAGTTTTGCACAGAGCGTGAGCTACAGGGAGAGGCTGTGCAGGCTAGGACTTTATTCCTTGGAGTGCAGGAGGCTAAGGGATGATCTTACAATGATGTATAAAATGACGAGGGCAATTGAGAGAGTGAATGCGCAGTCTTTTACCTGGGGCAGTGGAATCGAGAACCAGAGGACTTGTGTTTGAGGTGAGAGGGAAAAGATTTAATAGGAACTTGAGGGGCAGCTTTTTCACATCGAGGGTGGCGGGTGTATGGAACGAGCTGCCAGATGAGGAGGTTGTGGCAGGTGCCATAATAACATTAGAAGGATGAGAGGAGATCTTATCGAAACGTATAAGATTATTAAGGGGTTGGACACGTTAGAGGCAGGAAACATGTTCCCAATCTTGGGGGAGTCCAGAACAAGGGGCCACAGTTTAAGAATAAGAGGTGGGCCATTTAGAACTGAGATGAGGAAAAACTTTTTAAGTCAGAGAGTTGTGAATCTGTGGAATTCTCTGCCTCAGAAAGCAATGGAGGCCAATTCTCTGAGTGCATTCAAGAGAGAGCTAGATAGAGCTCTTAAGGATAGCAGAGTCAGGGGGTATGGGGAGAAGGCAGGAACGGGGTACTGATTGAGAATGATCAGCCATGATCACATTGAATGGCGGTGCTGGCTCGAAGGGCCGAATGACCTCCTCCTGCACCTATTGTCTATTGTCTAACATTGAAAAGGCACTCTGACAGGCACATGGGTAGGAAAGGTTTGGAGGGATGTGGGCAAATGGGACTAGCTTAGGTGAGGCATCTTGGGCAGTGTGGACAAGTTGGGCTGAAGAGCCGGTTTCTGTGCTGCATGACTCTACCACTCTCTGCGGCTAATACCGATTAGACATGTTGTCCAATACCGAAGGTAAAATGTGCAAACATAAAAGCTTGCAAAAGGAATATTAATATGAACCCTACCAGCATTTTTAATTTGACGCGGAGCCTCTTGGATTAACGCAAGTTGCTGGTTTAGGACCTTAAAATAGAAACCAAATTGAAATGACATTGAGCAAGTCAATTCATTCGACAATTATGTGAGAATTTACAAGGCAAAGAAATGTAAATGCAATCTCAGAGATTTTGTTTCTCCCTTTATTAAATTGCCATTTCCAAATTCGTCAGACAAAAAATCATGTTAAATGTTATCTTGCAAACCTTTCAGTTGGGCTCTAATGAAGTAACTAACTTCAGTTCATCCATTTTAAATGAGATAACACAAAGTAATCACATAGTTCTTGAGTAATATTGCAAACGTAAATGTCAAAAAATGATAGCAATCAGATTGTCGGCGTGGAATTATTTTAACCCCTCCTTTTAGAATAACCTGCATGAAAAATGTATTACCATATTTTAATGAAAGTACAAACCAGGAGTCAGGCTGCATGACATTATGTATAAACCGGGCTAATATATTAAAAATAAAGTACAATTAAAGGGACTGACTATATTTCTTTCTGTGGTGCGGTGAAATTGCTTTCGATGATTTAGTTTAGTTTAGGGATACAGCGCGGAAACAGGCCCTTCGGCCCACCAGGTCCGTACCGACCAGCGATCCCCGCACATTAACACTACCCTACTCACTTGGGGCAATTTAGAATTATACTAAGCCAATTAACCCCTACAAACCTGTACGTCTTTGGAGCATGGGAGGAAACCGGAGATCCTGGAGACAACCCACGCAGGTCACGGGGAGAACGTGCAAACTCTGCAAAGACAGCACCCGTGGTCAAGATAGAACCTGGGTCTCTGGCGCTGTCAGGCAACAACTCTACCACTGCACAACCGCGCTGCTCGAAAGCTGATTCTCCGATTAAGATACAAAATCTTCATTCACTGCACAATTAAATATTTCTTGCCAAAAGTTGTAGGAATTTGTGGGGTGGAGTAACCTATAAATGGACCAGTGCCACAGCAGAATAATTTATTGTGGCTGATTTTTTTTTTTGAATTGCTGCGATTTGAATGGCCTAGTGACTGGTGGAAGTTTAGATGAAAACAAAGGATCATTAACAATGGAGACACCCGGAACTGCAGATGCTGGAATCCTGAGCAAAGCACAAATTGCTGGAGGAGTTCAGAGGGGCCAGGCAGTATCTGTGGAGGGAATGGACCAGGCAACATTTCGGGTCAGGTTCCTTCTTCGGTCTGAATGGGGTGGGGATGGGGGGGAGAAAGCTGGAACGAGAGATGGGGGCTGGGCAAGCCTTGGCCATTGATTGGTGGACACGGGTGAGAGGTGGGGGCTTTTGTGGGCCACATGGGTGAAGGAAGTGAGAACTAGCTGCCGGAGGAGATCCTTGAGGCAGGTGCAAAAACATTTAATAAACATTTAAAAGGCATTTGGTCAAGTACATGTGTTAAAATTTATTTCCTCTAGACAGACAACAATGCAACGAAGTTAGTGGTAAAACAGTAAAGTCTTTATTACGCCAGGCAGGAGTGGGGAGGTCAACACTGGGTGTCTTCAGATAGCCACAGCTCACCTCCTGCCCCACTCTCGCCTGGCCTAATAAAGACTTTACTGTTTTACCAGGAACTTTGGTGCATTGTTGTCTGTCTAGAGAAAACGAACTTTAACACATGGATAGGACATTTTTAGAGGGGTACATGGACCAAATGCGGGCAGGTGAAATTAGCGCAGATGGGGCATTTTGGTCGGCATGGGCCAGTTGGGCCGAAGGGCCTGTTTCTGTGCTGTGTGACTTTGACTCTGTGATTGACTGGTCACGATATTCGGTTATTTGCCTCGGCTTTTGTACAGAGAAGTGGAAATACACCACAAGAGTGCTTGCCTTGCCTCATGGAAGAGTAGCAGACCCACTTGCAAAAGGAACTTTTGATTAGGTTGGCACGCAACAAAAGCTTTTCACTGTACCTCGGTACCTGTGACAATAAACTAAACTCAAACTCAAAACTGGTGGAACTAAAAGCTAAATGATTCCAAACAGGAGGCACCTGAGAATATCTAAACAAAATTTGAGAATCGAAACCATCAATGTGATTTTTTTTTTTTTAATCATAATTCTTTAAAAATGACAATACTGAAGCATTCTGAGGGAGGCAAATGTCACACTTCAGTTCAGACTGGAATATTATCTCAAAGATGCTTCACAAAATGGCTTCACATTATTTTTCTTTCACTTACATTCGCTTGCTTGCAGGGAACGGACAGGGTCATTATTGGTATCCTACCAATGGATGTAAACCTCTTCTTCCTTAGAAAGCTTAGGAAGTTTGGCATGTCCCCAACAACTCTCAACGACTTCTACAGATGCACCATAGAAAGTATCTTATCAGGATGCATCGCGGCCTGGTTTGGGAACAGCACCATCCAAGACCGCAAGGTGTATCGCAGCGAATTGTGGACGCTGCCCAGACCATCACTCAAACCCACCTCCCTTCCGTCGACTCCATTTACACCCCATTCTGTCTCGGCAAGGCCAGCAGCATAATCAAGGACCAGTCGCACCCTGGCCACTCCCTCGTCTCCCCTCTCCCATCAGGCAAAGCGCACACTTCCATATTCACTGACAGGTTCATCCCAGCTGATATCAGGCAACTGAATCACCCTACCATAACCAGAGAGCAGTGCTGAACTACCATCTACCTCATTGGTGACCCTCGGACTATCCTTGATTGGACATTGCTGGCTTTACCTACAATACAATATATCTTTATTGTCATTGTACAGGGGTACAACAAGATTGGGAATGTGCCTCCCATACGATGCAATAATTTAGTTAGTTTAAACAACAGCAACCCAACGAAACAAATTGTAACAGTTTTAAGACAGAATAAAGTGCAAGTAGATCTGTGCCGGTTCACTGTGTGATGTGACCATCCGGCTCAGCAGGACCGGTTCATAGCAGTTATAGCCCTGGGGATGAAGCTGTTCCTGAGTCTGGAGGTGCGGGCGTAGAAGGCCTTGTATCGTCTGCCCGATGGAAGGAGTTCAAACAGACTGTTGCAGGGGTGTGAAGAGTCTTTGTGGATGCTGGTGGCTTTTCTGAGGCATCGTGTGTTGTAGAAGCCCTCCAAGGCTGGTAGCTGTGTTCCGATGGTACCAGTGGACCTTGCACTAAATGTCATTCCCTTATCTGTACACTGCAAGTGGATCGATTGTAATCATGTAATGTCGTTCTGCTGACTGGTTAGCGCGCAACAAAAGCTTTTCACTGTACCTCGGTACACGTGACAATAAACTGAGCTGAAATGAACTGAGACCTTCAGTTGATGGATCAATGTCTTTCCAATAACCTTCTCGGTGAGAGGCACATTGACAATTCTTTTTCTCTCCTAGAGTTCGTATTACAGAAAACATTAACATACTGCAGTGCAAGGATGAATCTATAAAAAGATAATCATAATGGATTTTCAAAGAGCAGCACATACCAATCTAATGCCATTGATACTCTTTTAAAAGCCTGTGTTTATAGGCAAAAGAATGTAGTTACATTAGATTGTCAGGAGATATTTGAAATGTTGCCACAGAGGTTTTGTTGATAAGGTTCCAATGTCACATACCCATATGTACTTTGTGCTGAATATCAATGCAGGTAGAATGTTATTGGGGAGCAGTGTTTGGGTCACATCAATGCCAGGCAAAGACTCTTATCATTGAGAGCCTTTAATCGTCTCCCTTGTCACACTACAGATTTGGGATCACCAACTATTCCACCATCAATTTCCTTAATATAAGCATTGACACTTGGTGCACTGATAGAAACATTAGAAACAAGGAAAATAGGTGCAGGAGTTGGCCATTCGGCCATTCGAGCCAGCACCCCCATTCAATATGATCATGGCTGATCATCCAAAATCAGTACCCCGTTCCTGCTTTCTCCCCACATCCCTTGATTCCGTTAGCCCTAAGAGCTATATCTAACTCTCTCTTGACTACATCCAGTGAATTGGCCTCCACTGCCTTCTGTGGCAGAGAATTCCACTGATTCACAACTCTCTGGGTTAAAAGGTTTTTTCCTCATCTCAGTCCTAAATGGCCTACCCCTTATTCTGAATGGCCTACCCCTTATTCTGAATGGCCTACCCCTTATTTTTGACGCAGCACTAAAGAAGCACTGTATTAACCCAGTGTCATCAAACAAGCGGCACGGTGGCGCAGCGGTAGAGTTGCTGCCTCACAGCGCCAGAGACCCGGGTTGGATCTTGACTACGGGGTGCTGTCTGTACGGAGTTTGTACGTTCTCCCTGTGTCCCGCGTGGGTTTTCTCCGAGCGCTCCGGTTTCCTCCCGCACTCCAAAGACATGCAGGTTTGCAGGTTAATTGGCTCGGTATAATTGTAAATTGTCCCTAGTGTGTGTAGGTCAGTGCTCGTGTGTGGCGATCGCTCGTTCACGTGTATCAAAGACTACAATCATTTGCAAGTGCCGATCCTTGAGGAACACCATCGTTCGTTAACGGGAAAGGAACCGGGTCTAACCGGGTCTAGCCACGCTCCACGCACTCTGTCTCTTGGCCGGTTTTATATCCGTGCTGTTGCTGACAACTTAAACTCCATGAATCTCCAGTTTACTAGCCAACATTTTATGTGTGGTGTTGCACATCACTGTAACATCCATATAAACAACATCTGTTACCTCATGCTCTTCAGATTTCTCTCTCAACCCAACAAGGTCTTGAATCAATTTTGCCGACCATAATCTCCCTTCAATAAATCTATACTTGTTCTCCTTTTATTAATTTGACCTTATCTTGGAGTTGATTTGTGTTTTGTTTCTTCTTCCAGTAATTATCGTTTCTATAAACTCTCTATGTCTGAGCAGGGGCGGCTGATTTATCACGGTAAATGGCTCGATTGTATTCATGTATAGTCTTACTGGTCAGCAGGCAACAAAAGCTTTTCACCACATCTCGGTACACGTGACAATAAACTCAACTGGGAGTGTGTGGGAGTTGTTCCCTTGCAGCGCCAGAGACCCGGGTTTGATCCTGACTGTATGGAGTTTGTACATTCTCCCCGTGACCTGCGTGGGTTTACTCTAGGAGCTCCGGTTTCCTCCCACTACCCCAAAGACGTACAGGTTTGTAGGTTAATTGGCTCGGTATCATGGTAAATTGTCCCTAGTGTGTGTAGGATAGTGTTAATGTGCGGGGATCGCTGGGTCGGCGTGGACTTGATGGGCCGAAGGGCCTGTTCCTGTGCTGTATCTCTAACCTAAACCAATGTACCATGCATTTCACGTCCGTTTGATATTTGTTCATGAGAGAACAGTGGTGTCCGTGAGTTTCTGATGAGAATTGCCAGCTATATTTTATATCTGTGAGCCTCATTTCTCTAATTAGGAATATATCAACTTGTACATTTCTGTTTGCTTTGACATTCATTTGCTTTCCAGTGGCCTGTTGCATTTTTCGGATACTGATTTAAAAAAAAAACTAATTTCAAAATCTTGAACCTTCTCTCACCTCCCAAATAACATCCTGAGCGTGAATAATTAGCCTTGCATCAGTTTGCAACTCTGTCTCCTGGTCTATCTTTATCTCATCCATAAACAAGTCTCCCAATTAAATCATGTCGACTGCCTCTGAAAATCAGTTCACACTTGGTCACTTCAATCAATCTTTGAACTTTCCAGATACCTTTTTTTTTTTAAAACAAAAAATCTAGCTTCAAAGTCCTGAACCTTCTATCCTTTTCATTTGTTGATCTTCAGGGTACATTGAAACTCCCTGACTTTTCATTTCCGGGCACGATATTTTCTGGGGATGGGTAGAGTAAAACATGAAACAAAGATGGACACAAAAAGCTGGAGTAACTCAGCGGGTCAGGCAGGCAGGCAGGCAGGCAGCATCTCTGAAGTTAAAGGAAGCTGGTTGAGATCCTTCCTCGGATTGAGAGTTAGGGGGACGAGAAACGAGAGATATGGACAGTGATATCAATATACTAAAACTCTTGTTTGTTTGTTTGTTGCTGAACTACAGCCAAAACGGCACACGAGAGCGCGATCAATTTTAGGCCCACCTTACTCACCGTCGTCCCTTTGGTGCTAATGGAAGAGGTTTAATTGAAATCGGTGTTATGTTTTTTAAGTTATTCACATTTTAAAGTTTAAATCTATCTCCTAGGGAGGGAGGAGGGAGGGGAGGAGTAAGGAGGGAGGATAAGGGGGGGTTGAGGGGGGAGTCCAAAACCAGGGGTCACACAGTTTAAGAATAAGGGGCAGGCCATTTAGGACTGAGATGAGGAAAAACTTTTTCAACCAGAGAGTTGTGAATCTGTGGAATTCTCTTCCACAGAAGGCAGTGGAGGCCGATTCACTGGATCTAATTCAAGAGCGAGTTAGATATCGCTCTTAGAGCTAACGGAATCAAGGGATATGGGGAGCAAGCGGGAACGGGGTACTGATTTAGGATGATCAGCCACGATTATATTGAATGGCGGTGCTGGCTTGAAAGGCCGAATGGCCTACCCCTGCACTTATTTTCTAGGTGTCTATGTTTCTATGTATGGAGTTTGTACGTTCTCCCCGAGGGTTTTCTCCGACATCTTCGGTTTCCTCCCGCACTCCAAAGACGTACAGGTATGTTGGTTAATTGGCTTGGCATAAATGTAAATTTTCCGTAGCGTGTGTAGGGTAACGTCAATGTGTGTGGATCGCTGGTCGGTACGGACTCGGTGGGCCGAAGGGCCTGTTTCCACGCTGTGTCTAAAAGAAAAATTGAATGAAGGTGGTAATAAGAAGCTGCAGATGCTGGTTTGCCAAGGAGAGAATGAAGAATAAGGGAAGGAATAAAGAAAGTGCATTTTAGATGGCTGCAGGATACCGATGATATGGGGATAAAGCTGTTTACTCGCTGGTTAATGAGACCGTCGGTCCTGCCAGCACGAGACCTCCGGTCCCCCTGCATCATCCCCTACCCTCAGCCCAGCTGCTGTTTGCCGCATTTGCAGTCGGGCAGCTGGACTGTGGCAAGCACATTCGGCCCGGGAGTTGCAATCTCTTAAATGTGACCTTGAATTACTGCAACAACCCAGGCCAGCATCCTGATCGTTCAGCATGGATGGATGATCGTGAAAAGAGAAGATAGACGCAAAAAGCTGGCGTGACTCAGCGGGACAGGCAGCATCTCCGGAGGGAAGGAACGGGTGGCGTTTCGGGTCCAGACCCTTCTTCAGCCAGGAGGCTCTTTTCACACCTTACGTGCTCTTTGTAACCTTCCACGTCTCGTTTTCCTCTTCCCTGGCTCTCAGTCTGAAGAAGGGTCTCGACCCGGAAACGTCACCCATTCCTTCTCTCCAGAGACGCTGCCTGACCCGCTGAGTTACTCCTGCACTTTGTGTCTCTCCTTGGTATAAACCGGCATCTGCAGTTCCTTCCGACACATGGTGGCCCGGCGTTAGAGCTGCTGCCTTACAGCGCCAGAGACCCATGTTTTATCCAGCCTTTTATTTCATTGGTCAAAATGAATGAGACTAGAATATTTGAATGAGATACCATAATAAAGTACTTAGAAACATAATAAATTCAGACTCCAATTTTTTTTTAAATCACCAAAATCAACTTTATTACAACAAACTATATTCCTATGAAAGATGGATAACTACATGCCAAAATCTTTTTTTTAAAACGGACATTTCAAACGATTACAAAATATGCCTAAAAATGTCACTGGCCGGACCTTTAGATTTAGATATAGATTTAGAAGTACAGCGCAGAAACAGGCCTTTCGGCCCACCGAGTCCGCGCTGACCAGCGATCCCCGCACATTAACACTATCCCACACCCACTAGGGACAATTTTTACATTTACCCAGTCAATTAACCTACATACCTGTACGTCTTTGGAGCTTGCTGTCGGTTTGTTCAGGTGTCCGCCCACCTTTGACAGCATCGCGGTCTCCGCCCACACTCCACACCTGGCTGTTGTAGCTGCACTTCTGTCGGACCTCGTCTTCTCCTGATCCCGGTACCTGTCTCCGGTTGACGTTGGTAGTCCACAATGAAATTCAACCGTCCTCCGTACCGGCGACAACCTACCAAACCTGGGGACAGCGTGCGACAGACAGCGCCCACAATAAGCTACCATACCTGGCGACAAGCCAGCTGTCGCCGAGAAAATTAGAAAATTATCGCAGGTAAATTTTTTCCGCGACGCGCCGAGATCCGCTACGATTCATTGAAGACTCCTCACGATCGTGCCCGCGACACCCCGGCGTACGTTCGACGACAGCCTAGTCGCCGGCAGTCGCCTTAAAATCACCTGACTGGTACAGGCCCTATAAGCGACTGTTGGCTGGCTGCCGTGCTCACAGCGCCTTCACCAGGACGAACAAACAAACAAACAAACAAACAAACAAACGGAGAATCAACCCCTGGGCAGAGGATTCTGAAACTAGAGTGCACCTCCCCTCCCCCCCCCCCCCCCCCCCCCAACACAGGGTCCCCCTTTACTCTCCCACCGTCCCTCACAGCAGTTCCCCCACGCCAGGGAAAGATAATGGCAACCTTTACCATAGTTTACTTGTAAAATGTTACACTTTAAACTATTCTGCGGTGGTAAGATGTCGAGTATTGCATTGTTTTCCATGAAGTTGTCCCAGTTGCCCTCTCCGATTTCTTACGCCCACGGTTATAGTTTACCATTGGTCTCCAAGGGGCATGGTCTGAAGTCAGAGAGAACTTGGCCAAATTTTTTTTTTTTTAATCAAATCTACGCACTTTATGATGGGCAATAATATCTGTTGATGCGTATATCAGTTCCACTTGAGGTCTTGGATTTCTGCAAATTCCTGAGAGCTTGGTGTTAATTCAATATAAACCTCCCCCTCTGGCCAAGGTACCATCGTGTCAACTTTCATGTACGTTTGGAACGGACACAACTCCAGAACCAAGGTCACCCCAACTTCAGCCCAGTTCAGTTTATTGTCAGCTGTACTGAGGTACAGACACAAAAAGCTTTTGTTGCGTGCTAACCAGTCAGCGGAAAGACAATACATGGACAATCCAGACATTAACAGTGTACAGATACATGATAAGGGGAAAATGTTTAGCGCAAGGTAAAGCCAGTGAAGTCCGATCAAAGGTGGTCCGAGGGTCATCGATGAGGTAGATAGTAGTTCAGCACTGCTCTCTGGTTGTGGTAGGATGGTTCAGTTGCCTGATAACAGCTGGGAAGAAACTGTCCCTGAATCTGGGGGTGTGCGTTTTCACACTTCTGTACCTTTTGCCCGATGGGAGAGGGGAGAAGAGGTAGTGACCAGGGTGCGACTCGTCCTTGATGATGCTGCTGGCCTTGCCGAGGCAGTGTGAGGTGTAGATGGAGTCAATGGAAGGGACACAAAACGCTGGAGTAACTCAGCGGGACAGGCAGCATCTCTCGGGAGAAGGAAAGCGGAGTCAGGGGGTATGGGGAGAAGGCAGGAACGGGGCACTGATTGAGAATGATCAGCCATGATCACATTGAATGGTGGTGCTGGCTCGAAGGGCCGAATAGCCTACTCCTGCACCTATTGTCTATTGTCTATTGAATGGAAGGTATGTTGGTTGGTGTGATGCTCTGGGCTGCGTCCATAATTCGCTGCAATTTCTTGCGGTTTTCAGCTGCAGTGAGCAGATGATGCATGTGTATCTGCAAAATGGGAGACCTCATTTCAAGTCGTCATTCACTGAAGCATGACGTACATGCCATGCTTGCCTTCATCAGTTGAGGCATTGAGTTCAAGCATTGGTACTCCATGTTATAGCTGTACATTTGTAGGACGGCACGGTGGCACAGCGGTAGAGTTGCTGCCTTACAATGCTGGGGACGAGAGTTCGATCCTGACTATGGGTGCTATCCGTAAGGAGTTTGTACCTTTTCCCCGTGACCGCGTAGGTTTCCTTTGGATGCTCAGGTTTGCTCCCACATCCCAAAGACGTCCAAATTTGTCGGTTAATTAGCTCCAGTAAGATTGTAAATTATCCCGATTGTGCAGGATAGTGCTAAGGTAAGGGGTGATCGCAGGTCAGCGCGGACTCGGTGGGCTGAGGGGCCAGTTTCCGTTCCGTATGCCTAAAGTCTAAAGCATTGGTTAGGCCAGGCTTGGAGTATTGTGTTCAGTACTAGTCACCACAGTGTAGGAATGATGTGATACAGCTAATGAGGGTTCAGAACTGATTCACAAGGATGTTGCTTCCAGATATATGGGGATGAATTGCAAATGCTGGTTTAAACCGAAGATGGACACTGAACTAACTCAGCGGGTCAGGCAGCATCTCTGGAGGAAAGGAATAGGTGATGTTTTAAGTCGAGACTCTTATTCAGTCTGATAGTCAGAGGAACGTGGAACAAAAGATACAGGACAAATGAATGGAAGATATGCAAAAAATCAAGTCGGAGCCCACAATGATCCATTGTTGGCTGTGGGATGGGTGATAACGAGTTATATAGACAGTGAAACTCAGCAGTACGACAGTGAAACTAGTACGATGACTAGGGATGGGAGTGAGAGAGAGGGGATGCAAGGGTTACTTGAAGTTAGTTGTGCTGTAAGCTGCCCAAGCAAAATACGAGGTGCTGTTCCTCCATTTTACGTTCGGCCTCACTCTGATAATGGAGACGTTCACTTGGTGTACTCTCTGTACGGAGTTTGTACGTTCTCCCCGTGACCGCGTGGGTTTTCTCCGGGTGCTCCGGTTTCCTCCCACACTTCAAAAATGTACATGTTTGTCGGGTGATTGGCTTCGGTAAGTTGTGAAATTCTCCCTGTGTGGATAGGCTTTCTGTACAGGGTGGTCGCTGTTCGGCACGGACTCAGTGGGCCGAGGGGCCTGTTTCCACGCCTTATCTCTGAAGTCTAAAGGTGGTGCAAGATTTGCGTATGGCCCTTGGAAGTTAAAACAGCACCACAGAATCAGGCACTCGTGAACAGATGGACTACATGAACGATTTATCCAAATGCTTCACATTATTCCTTTAAAGCATTGCTGTGAACATCAAATAAATTAGGTTATCTGTGTGCTTCCATGCTCTGAGCTTGCTACAGAATTCTCTTGCACAGATTATGCTGATAGACAATAGACAATAGACAATAGGTGCAGGAGTAGGCCATTCAGCCCTTCGAGCCAGCACCGCCATTCAATGCGATCATGGCTGATCACTCTCAATCAGTACCCCGTTCCTGCCTTCTCCCCATACCCTCTCACTCCGCATTGAGCAAATCAATAACTCTGTACAGATGTTCAATCCCAACTACGGCTGCTGTCTGCACAGAGTTTGTACACTCTCCCCATGACTGGCGTGGGTTTTCTCTAGGATCTCCGGTTTCCTCCCACGCTCCACAAGAAGTATAGGTTTGTAGGTTAATTGGCTTGGTATAAATGTAAATTGTCCCTTGTGTGTGTAGGGCAGTGTTAATGTGGGGGGGATCACAGTCGGCGTGGACTCGGTGGGCTGAAGGGCCTGTTTCCACGCTGTATCTCTAAACTAAACTAATCTAAACTAAATTCAGCGGGTCAGGGAGCATCTCTGTTGAACATGGAGTCATTACTTTTTGGGTTGGGACCCTTCTTCAGATTGATGGGGGTGAGGGGGGGTGGATGAGGACTAAGCCAAGGTGGGTTGATATGAATTGCATGTGTGACAGTCAATTAATATTAAAACCATACCAAATAGAAAACTATTTTTGGTTTATCACTTAAGTATTGTATTGAGGATATACTGGTTTTATGGACCAAGTCTATCGAGAAGTTAGATCAAACAAAATCACCCAATCCTTTGAAGCATTTCATCATTTTATGTATGTTTCATAAAATATCCTCCCCTTTCAATAGCCAATGCCGTTGCTCTTATTTAATAGAAAAAATAAATATGTATAATTAGAGAAACAACCCCATATTTCAATATATCAGAACTGCTTCTTAAAAATGCACAGAAGGCAGAAAAGAGTTTTTGATCTTCAGATTCATTGACGGCAGCCCTGGAAGTCAAAAAAGACTCAAGGAACTGCAGATGCTGGAATCTTGAATAGAACGCAAAGTGTTGGAGTAACTCAGCAGGTCAGGCAGCAATCTCTGGAGGACAGCAGTAGGCGATGTTTCAAACCGGAACCATTCTTCAGAACATTTTTAAAAACTGAGAGTTGACGGGGGACTGAAGAAGGGCGCGTACTCGAAACGTCACCTCCCAAGATGTCCCCCAATCCAGGCGACTCTTTGCGTGCTAGCCATTGAAGCAGATCTACAATCACATACAGTATTATAGTCGCACCACGCTCTTGAATCTCTACTCCGACAGCAATGTTTTTAACTTTAACTATGATCTTCTTAAACTCCTCTCTGCAGACTTTCTGCTGACTGGTCTGCACGCAACAAAAGCTTTTCACTGTACCCCGCTCGGTACATGTGACAATAAACTCGACTAAACTATCCATGTCCTCCAGAGATGCAGCCTGACCTACTGAGTTACTCCAGCACTATGTGTCCTCCCCAGGAATTCATGTGTCGCCTTATGTAATGAAATGCCAACCACAACTGTTCCTGTTAAATATGTTGCCATGGAAACAAAGCAAAGACTGGAAGCAGTGTTACATCTGTATTTCTCCATATCGGTGTTACTAAACATAGACAGGCACAAGGTAGACACAAAATGCTGGAGTAACTCAGCTGGAGAAGCAGCATTTCTGGAGACCTGCGTGGGTTTTCTCCAAAATCTTCGGTTTCCTCCCGCACTCCATTGTTGGTTAATTGGCTCAGTAGAAATATAACATTGTCCGGTGTGTGTGTGTGTGTGTGGGATAGTGTTAGTGTGCGGGGATCACTGGTTGGCACGGATCGGTGGGCCGAAGGGCCTGTTTCCACGCTCTATCTCTAAACTGAGAATGATCAGCCATGATCACATTGAATGATGGTGCTGGCTCGAAGGGCCGACTACTGCACCTATTGTCTATTGTCTATTGTCTAAACTAAAACTAAAAACTAAATCCAGTATCAGAAAGAACCTAATTTGATAAAAGCGGAAAGCCTGCGGAAAGCTAAAGTGTGTCACGTTCTGTGAGATAGAAATTTGTATTTATTGATTTATATCTGGGTAACTCTTAAGTGGCACTATTAGTGGCATGACTAAATTGGAGAACGTAGTAGCTGGTAATAGACTCGATCTGTCTGCATTAAGAAAGGAAGAGAAGTAAAGACTTTCATCCACAATCAGCATGAAACACATCCAGCTCTCGAGGGGCAAGGCAATTGATTGCAATGGATTAGAGTTTTTAAACTTCGTTTGGAAATACAAGTGCAAGTGTAGCTGATATGTGTAACGCATGGATTCTAATTCTACAATAACACAGTAGTGTGGCTGGTAGCGAGTTGGGTTCGATCCTGACCCTGGGTGCTGTGTCTGTGCAGAGTTTGCACATTCTTCCTTTGGTTTACATTTTTTTTCATTTTGGAGATACAGCGCGGAAACAGGCCCTTCGAGTCCACACCGACCAGCGATCCCCGCACATTAACACTACCCTACACACACACTGAGGGACAATTTACACTTATACCATGGCCTGGGCTTGATGGGCACTTGCCCGGGGGCCCACGAGCATAGGGGCCCCATGCTGATCTGTGTATGTTAAATGACTTGCAATAAATAAATACTACTTTAAAAATGTAGGTTCAATAAGTGCTTTTTTCGCAACATTTTCGGTCACTAAGTGCTTCTCACAGCGATCTGTAAGTGCTTTTCGCAACAATGTAGCACCCTAAATCCATCGCTAAGTGCTTTTCGGTAAGTGCTTTTCGCCGGCACGACAGGGGGGGGGGCTGGTAGGGAAAGGGGGGTGGGGGAGAGTAACGGTAGGGGCCCCAGTACACTGCTTTGCCCGGGGGCCCATAATGCTGTAAAAACGGCCCTGACTTATACCAAGCCAGTTAACCTACAAACCTGTACGTCGTTTTGGAGTGTGGGAGGAAACCGAAGATCTCGGAGAAGTCCCACGCAGGTCACGGGGAGAACGTACAAACTCCGTACAGACAAGCACCCATAGTCGGGATCGAACCTGGGTCTCTGGCGCTGTAAGGCAGCAACTCTACCGCCATCCTTCGACTCAAAATGTTGGAGCAATGTTGGGAAATGATTGAGTAGCAGTGATTGAAATCTCTGTTAATACAGGAACATTATCATTGCTTCCATAATTAATTCGCAGGATTTCTGGAAGAGCTGCTCATTGCTGGACTCAGGACTTGCTCCAAAATTGCAGCTTGTTGTAAATCAACAACAGATTGCAAATGGCCTGTTAAAATCTTCTGACTGGAGTCTAGCCTAGGCCATGGGGCGCAACAGTGGAGTTGCTGCCTTACAGCGCCAGAGACTCGGGTTTGATCCCGACCGCGGGTGTTGTCTGTACGCAGTTTGCACGTTCTCCCCGTGACCTGCGTGGGTTTTCTCTGGGTGCTCCGGTTTCCTCCCACACTCCAAAGACGTGCAGGTTTGTAGGCTGATTGGCTTCTGTTACATCGTCTATCGTGTCAAGGATAGAACTAGTGTATGGGTGATCATTGGTCATCACAGACTCGGTGGGCCGAAGGGCCTGTTTCCACGCTGTATCTCTAAACAAAAGAAGCTCTCTGTGAAGTGTGCCGTTTCATATCCGGCTAATTTATGCAGGAGGCATATCTTCCTGTCAGCTGTTCCTCATGCAATGAAAGTCATTCGTCTTCAAGCGTTATAAACTCTCTTTATCCACCTTTGTCACATATATATAACACATATAACATATAACAACTACAGCATGGAAACAGGCCTGTCCGGCCCTACCAGTCCACGCCGACCATTCTCCCTGACCTAGTCTCATCTACCTGCACTCAGACCATAACCCTCCAATCCCCTCCTATCCATATACCTATCCAATTTACTCTTAAATAATAAAATCGAGCCAGCCTCCACCACTTCCACCGGAAGCCCATTCCATACAGCCACAACCCTCTGAGTAAAGAAGTTCCCCCTCATGTTACCCCTAAACCTTTGTCCCTCAATTCTGAAGCTATGTCCCCTTGTTGGAATCTTCCCCACTCTCAAAGGGAAAAGCCTACCCACGTCAACTCTGTCCGTCCCTCTCATAATTTTAAAAACCTCTATCAAGTCCCCCCTCAACCTTCTACGCTCCAAAGAATAAAGACCCAACCTGTTCAACCTCTCTCTGTAGCCTAAGTGCTGAAACCCAGGCAACACGTGCTATTTATTGCTGAAGATGCAGGCTGAGAAGTGATGGCAATATCTGTTTAATCTAGGAGTGCACACACTAGTGATGTACACACATGCTTGGGGTCTGACGAAGGGTGTCGACCCAAAACGTCACCTATTCCTTTTCTTCAGAGATGCTGCCTGACCTGCTGAATTACTCCGGGCTTTTGTCCTGTCTTGTAAACCAGCACCTGTAGTTCCTTCCTACAGGTACTCTTACACGTTCTCTCACAGACGTGGTCTCTCACACACCTGCACTCACATGCTCCTCTACTCTTGGTGAAAGAAGCCACCCGCTTCAGGGCGAGGTAGAGAGGGTCTCGATGTTTACACAGAGTGTGGTGGGTGCCTGGAACGCACTGCTGGGGGTGGGGGCTGGAGCAGGTACTGTAGTGGTATTTAGAAGAAACATAGAAACATAGAAACATATAAAATAGGTGCAGGAGTAGGCCATTCGGCCCTTCGAGCCTGCACCGCCATTCAATATGATCTTGGCTGATCATCCAACTCAGTATCCCGTACCTGCCTTCTCTCCATACCCCCTGATCCCTTTAGCCACAAGGGCCACATCTAACTCCCTCTTAAATATAGCCAATGAATTGGCCTCAACTACCTTCTGTGGCAGAGAATTCCACAGATTCACCACTCTGTGTGAAAAAAAACTTTCTCATCTTGGTCCTAAAAGACTTCCCCCTTATCCTTAAACTGTGACCCCTTGTTCTGGACTTCCCCAACATCGGGAACAATCTTCCTGCATCTAGCCTGTCCAAGACCTTAAGAATTTTGTAAGTTTCTATAAGATCCCCCCTCAATCTTCTAAATTCCAGCGAGTACAAGCCGAGTCTATCCAGTCTTTCTTCATATGTAAGTCCTACCATCTCAGGAATCAATCTGGTGAACCTTCTCTGTACTCCCTCTATGGCAAGAATGTCTTTCCTCAGACTTCTGGATAAGCGGATAGATGTGCACAGAATGGATAGGGATAAATATGAGCAGGTGGATAACACGGTCTTGGATGGCTTGCACTCCTGGATTAAGAAAAAATACACTGCCAACATCAAGTCTGGTGAAGAGTCTCGACCCGAAATGTTACCTGTGCCTTTTCTCCAGAGACATTGTCTGACAAAGGCTGAGTTACTCCAGCTCTTTGTGTCTATCTTTGGTTTAAACCAGCATCGCAGATGTTGTTAAGGAGATAGAACACAGAACAGTACAGCACAGGAACAGGCCCTTCAGCCCACAATGTCCCTTCCAAACAAGATGCCATGTTAAACAATTCTTGGATGCATAAAATCATGAGAGGAGATGACAGGGTGAATACAGGGAATGGTGGGATATGGATCACAATAGACAATAGACAATAGGTGCAGGAGGAGGCCATTCGGCCCTTCAAGCCAGCACCGCCATTCAATGTGATCATGGCTGATCATTCTCAATCAGTACCCCGTTCCTGCCTTCTCCCCATACCCCCTGAGGATGCTATCCTTAAGAGCTCGATCTAGCTCTCTCTTGAATGCATTCAGAGAATTGGCCTCCACTGCCTTCTGAGGCAGAGAATACCACAGATTCACAACTCTCTGACTGAAAAAGATTTTCCTCGTCTCAGTTCTACCCCTTATTCTTAAACTGTGGCCCCTTGTTCTGGACTCCCCCAACATTGGGAACATGTTTCCTGCCTCTAACGTGTCAAACCCCTTAATAATCTTATACGTTTCGATAAGATCTCCTCTCATCCTTCTAAATTCCAGTGTATACAAACCTAGTCGCTCCAGTCTTTCAACATATGACAGTCCCGCCATTCCGGGAATTAACCTAGTAAGCTGGCACATGCTGGCAGAGGAGAATAGTTTAACTTGATATCATGCTTGGCATGGACAATGTGCACCCAAGGGCCTGTTCCTGAGCTGTACCGTTCTATGTTCTGTTTAGTTTTGCTTAGAGATACAGTGCGGAAACAGAGCCTTTCGGCCCACCAGGTCCGCGCCGACCAGCGATCCCCGCACATTAACACTATCCTACACACACTAGGGACAATTTTTACATTTATACCAAGCCAATTAACCTACTAACCTGTACGTTTTTGGAGTGTGGGAGGAAATCGAAGATCTCGGAGAACACCCACGCAGGTCGCGGGGAGAACGTGCAAACTCTGTACAGACAGCACCCGTAGTCGGGATCGAACCCGGGTCTCCGGCGCTGCATTCGCTGTAAGGCAGCAACTCTACCGCTGCGCCACCGTGACCGCCTTTAATATCTCCATCTCCTTAATAACATCTTGTAAACTTGTGAAAGTATAATAGTGGAAGGAACTTATAGCCTATCCATTTTACCAGGTCATCTTATCATCCTATATTTTTGGCACAATTAATCAGAGGAATTTCCTGTTTCCCAGAAATAACCAGCGTATTAGAAGTGTTCCCTAATTGAGCTCTTCGTCTATTCTACCGCTATTTTAATTATGCTTTAAATATCTAGCGGTATAAAACTGTTGGAATTCGCATGGCCTAACTATAATTGGGCTGAGTGATGTCTTAACAAGTTCAGGACAATGCCTGGAGATGTCTATTTCTGTTCATTGGACTAGTTTAAATTTCATGTAGGCAATAAATTCTTCTTCCGATTATGCTAAACATTCAGTTTATCTACAGGATAACGACTGCCCCTCATTGTGTTTTGAGGATTAAAATAGCAAAAAAAATGTTCAGAAACAAATGGAGAATTAAAAAATACTTGTGTAGGAAGGAACTGCAGATGCTGGCAAGACCAAGCGCAGGCTCGGCGATCGTTTCGCTGAACGCCACTGCTCAATCCGCCTAAACCTACCTGATCTCCCGGGTGTCAAACACTTTAACTCCCCCCCCTCCCGTTCCCACACTGGCCTTCCTGTCCTGGGCCTCCTCCATTGTCAGAGTGAGGCCCAACGCAAATTGGAGGAACAGCACCTCGTATGTCGCCTGGGCAGCTTACACCCTCAGCGGTATGAATATTAATAATAATAATAATAATGCATTACATTTATATAGCGCTTTTCATATACTCAAAGACGCTTTACAGGGATTTAGAGAACATAGGGAAATGCATAAATAGATAAATAAGTAAATAAGTAAACGAACAGAGAAAGGAGACAGAAGGTGAGGTGACCTTCAGTGGTTGAAGGCAGTACTGAACAGGTGAGACTTCAGTGATGTTTTGAATGTGGTGAGTGTGGAGGAGTCTCTAACGGTTTGGGGTAGTGAGTTCCATAGGGTGGGAGCAGTGATGGAGAAAGCCCTGTCCCCCCAGGATCTGAGTTTGGTCCGGATGTGGGGGGACAGGAGATTGGCAGCAGCAGAGCGGAGGGTGCAGGTGGGACTGTGCCTGTGGAGGAGGTCGGTCAGGTAGGATGGGGCCAGGTTATGGAGGGCTTTGTAGGTTATGAGGAGGATTTTGTACTGGATTCTCTGGGGGATGGGGAGCCAGTGGAGTTTGTAAAGGACGGGGGTGATATGGTCACGGATCGGGGAGTGGGTGAGTAGACGGGCAGAGGAGTTTTGAATGTATTGAAGTTTACTGATGATTTTTGAGGGTGAGCCATAGAGGAGGCTGTTGCAGTAGTCCAGACGGGAGGTGATGAAGGCGTGGATGAGGGTTTCTGCAGCTGTGGAGGAGAGGCATGGACGGAGACGGGCGATGTTTTTGAGGTGGTTTCTCTAACATCATGTGACCCTTGCTTTCCCTCACTCTCCGTCTCTCCCCCATCCTAGGTCTGCGACTAGTTTCACTGTCCTCCTGATCAAATATTACTGAGTGTGTGCCTTGTTGTCACCTTCCCCTCAGCTCACAATGTACCGTTCTACATTTCCTTATCACCGTCTGCTTTGATCTGTCGTGTTCACACCTTTCCCTTTCATATCTCTAGACTCCCTCTCCCCTGACTCTCAGTCCGAAGAAGAGTCTCGACCCGAAACGTCACCCATTCCTTCTTTCAGAGACGCTCCGTGGAACGAGCTGCCTGGCAGAGGAGGTAGTTGAGGCAGGTACTATCCCAACATTTACGAAGCAGTTGGACGGACAGGTAGATGGATAGGGCTGGCTTGGAGGGATATGGACCAAGCGCTGGCAGGTAGGACTATGGTAGCTGGGACACGTCGGCCGGTGTGGGCAATTTGGGCCGAGGGGCCTGTTTCCACGCTGAACCACTCTATGATTCTAACTATACTTTTTTTTCCTTGCGCAAGACATATGTAACATATTGTCAAGGCATTTTGCTGGTAAAATCTACTGCATTTGCATTAGAAAATAATAAATATAGATAAGCTATGTCAGATGCTTATGAATAAAATTTCTCCTGTCCCTAATCATTCATGTTTATAATCAATTTGTGTCGGCACTTTCCCCAGACAAATTGCCTGTGGGCTGTGAATCATTATTTAGATGAGGACTCTGTGCATGCATGTGTGCTTGTGGCCTTGAGAGTATTGACTCTGAGATGGGTTATTTTGCTGGAGAATCAGTGTGACACTAAGCAACTGCTGATCTGTAATTCTGAGCTGTATGGACAGGCCAGTTCCATCATAAGCAGCGAAAGACGTACATAAATATACAATGTGAATCTCACAAGACTAATGGGCAATGAGGGGGCATGATGATGCAGTGGTGGCATTGCGGCCTCACTGCGTCAGGGCCACAGTCACAGAGTGGTACAGTGTGGAAACAGGCCCTTCAGCCCAACTCGCCCACACCGGCCAACATGTCCCAGTTACACTAGTCCCACCTGCCAGCGCTTGGTCCATATCCCTCCGAACCTGCCCTATCCATGTACCTGTCTAACCGTTTCTTAAACGTTGGGATAGTCCCAGCCTCAACTACCTCCTCTGGCAGCTCGTTCCATACACCCACCACCCTTTGTGTGACCCGGGTTCGATCCATACTGCGGGTCCTTGTCTGAACGGAGTTTCTACGTTTTCCCTGTGACCTGCCTGTGTTTTCTCTGGGATCTCCGGTTTCCACCCACACTCAAGATTCAAGATTCAAGATTCAAGATATCAGTCACCCACAGTCCAACAATAAAAGCATTAAAATAGGCAAATTACACAATAAAAGCATTAAAATAGGCAAATTACACAACCCCAACCAACACATTAAAAAAAAGAAACATCCATCACAGTGAGTCTCCTCCAGTCCTCTCCTCACTGTGATGGAAGGCTACAAAGAAGTACAGGCTTGGTATAAATGTGTAATGTCCCTCGTGTGTGTCGGATGATACTAGTGTACGGGGATCGCCGGTCGGCACGGACTCAGTGGGCCGAAGGGCCTGTTTCTGCACTATATCACTAAACTAAACACTAACAACATTTTCATCAGAGAAAATCAACAATATGCAAACTTAAGAGTTATATTATTATTTTTTAAATTGCAACTATTAAATGTTGTAAAATCAGTGCCAAATAAAAATATAAGCTTTTATGTCGTCCAAAGGGTGTTTGGACTTGTGATAACTTGAAAGAAAGACCGTTTCATTTGACACGATGAGCTATGCAGAGATGATGAGCTGTTGTGGACTCCAGAGTAAACTTAAGTCCCAAGGCCGAAAGACTTGTTTGTCATCGATCAGAGAACTCGAAATCGCTGGACCTTTATCTGGTCTTTGTTCCAACCATCTACCTATATGCTGGCTCGAAGGGCCGTATGGCCCACTCCTGTACCTATTGTCTATTGCCTATTGTCAAAGTAAACCCTTGCCTGTGTACACCTGCAGCGCCCAGTCCTGCCTCTCCCCTCTCTTCATTTCATTTTTCTCTCCCTCCCCACCAAACCAGTCTGAAGAAGGGTCTCGACCCGAAACGTCGCCCATTCCTTCTCTCTGGAGATGCCACCTGCCCCGCTGAGTTACTCCAGCATTTAGACACAAAAAAGCTGGGGTAACTTTCCCTAGATGTGCGCCATTTAAAAAATATTGATGAGGACTCCTCACATTGATGAGTGCTCCGTACAGACATGGAAAGCTACCCAGTGGCTCCTGAAGATTTTTTGAGTAATTGGATAACAAGCAGCATAAGTTAGACATTAAACAAGCGATGGAAAGTGGCAACACAAGTATTATAAAGTTGATTGGCTAGCACGCAACAAAAAGTTTTCCACTGTACCTCAGTACACGCGACAATAAACTAAACCAAAATTATGAGTAAGGCCCAACGCAAATTGGAGGAACACCACCTCATATTTCGCTTCAAGTAACCCTTGCTTTCACTCTCTCTCCGTCCCTCCCACAATCCCAGTTCTCCGACTAGTTTCACTGCCCTCGTGTTACATATTACTGATTGTGTGCCACGTTGTCACCTTCCCCTCCGCTAACAATGAACTATTCCACATTTTCCTTGAGCATTGTCGCCTTTGATCTGTGTTTTCACGCCTTGCCCTTCCATATCTCTAGGTCTCCCTCTCCCCTGACTCTCAGTCTGAAGAAGGGTCTCGACCCGAAACGTCACCCATTCCTTCTCTCCAGAGATGCTGCCTGTCCCACTGAGTTACTCCAGCATTTTGTGTAAATCATTGTCCAAGTTGGTTTTAAATAACGAGAGGCTCCGTCAGTTTCAATGCTTAACTCTCAGGAAATTCTGACCAACTGTTCATTCTATCGGTTATATCACAGTAATTGGGAAAGTGTCATAGCAATGAATGAATGAATACGTTTATTGGCCAAGTATGCATATACAAGGAATGTGCCTTGGTGCTCCGCTCACAAATAACAACACAAACATACAATTAACAATTAAGAATAAAGCATAAACACATCAAAACAATAAGGATACAACATTACGGTCTAAACATGTGGGTGAAAATAAACCAGAGCATAAAAGAGACTACAGGCTTTGGTTATTGAGTGGAACTATCACTCGTGGAAAAAAAGCTGTTTTTATGTCTGGCTGTGGCTGCTTTGACAGTCCTAACATAGCGGTATGAACATTGGCTTCTCTAACTTCAGATAGTCCCTGCTTTCCCTCTCTATCCCCTCCCCCCTTCCCAGTTCTCCAACTTGTTCAGTATTCCAGACTGTTCATAATCAATACTGCAGAAAATCTTTCAGGATATCAACATTATAGCTTCCATTAATTTGAGGATCCACGAGGATCCACTCATTGCTTTGGATTAATAATATCTCAGTAATTGTGTTGAAAAATGTTGGGGCTGCTGTAATAGCGCCACCTTTGGTTGGAGGATGGTAAATGATTGAATAAACCACAGTACAGCTGTACAGTCATGTTCCGGTCAGCAGTGAGTTAACTTGTTATTCTGTGCCTGAGCTTAAGATATCACAGCTGCAAGGTGGCGCATCGGTAGAGTTGCTGCCTTACAGCGCTTATGGCCATCAGAGACCCGGGTTCGATCCCGACTTCAGGTGTTGTCTGTACGGAGTTTGTACGTTCTCCCCGTGGGTTTTCTCACAGATCTTCGATTTCCTCCCACACTCCAACATCGAACAGGTTGGCTTGATATGAATGTAAATTGTCCCTAGTGTGTGTGTGTGTGTGTGTGGGATAGCATTAATGTGCGGGGATTGCAAGTCGGTGCGGACTCGGTGGGCTGAAGGGGCTGTGTCTCTAAACTTACAGGCTGTATCTCTAAATTAAATTAAACTAAATCAACATTATAGCTTCCATTATCTGACAATCCATGTTACGTAGTATTCACTCATTGCTTTGGATTAATAATATCTATCCGTACCTCTGTTGAAAAATGTTGGTAATAATAATAAAGTTCTCAGTTATCTATTTGTTTGCTTTCCTGTTTGAATATTTAAGTTGCTGTTATGATTTAGTAAAATGTGTTGCCAGTTCTTTTTTTAAATAGTGTTGATTAAAGCTCGCCTTGGTTTAATGATGTGTAATTTGAGTGGGAAGGAATCCGAAACGGTGTGGGAGATAATGGCCTGGTGCTCGTCTGTGGTGTCAAGGTCCAAGGAGAGGTAGGAGGAGGTGTCCGAGAGCTGTCGCCTGGCCTCAGCCCGGTAGAGGTCAGCCGCGCCAGACTACCACGGCCCCTCGCTTGTCGGCGGCCATGATGATAATGTGGGGGTTGCTGCAGAGCGAGTGGAGGGCTGAACGCTCAGACGGGGTGAGGTTAGAGTAGGTGAGGGGAGTGGAAACATTGAGACAGTTGATAGACAATAGACAATAGACAATAGGTGCAGGAGGAGGCCATTTGGCCCTTCGAGCCAGCACCACCATTCAATGTGATCATGGCTGATCATTCTCAATCAGTACCCCGTTCCTGCCTTCTCCCCATACCCCCTGACTCCGCTATCCTTAAGAGCTCTATCTAGCTCTCTCTTGAATGCATTCAGAGAATTGGTCTCCACTGCCGTCTGAGGCAGAGAATTCCACAGATTCACAACTCTCTGACTGAAAAAGTTTTTCCTCATCTCAGTTCTAAATGGCCTACCCCTTATTCTTAAACTGTGGCCCCTGGTTCTGGACTCCCCCAATATTGGGAACATGTTTCCTGCCTCTAACGTGTCCAACCCCTTAATAATCTTATACGTTTCGATAAGGGCCTCTCATCCTTGTAAATTCCAGTGTATACAAGCGTACACGCTCCAGTCTTTCAACATATGACAGACCCGCCATTCCTGGAATTAACCTAATAAACCTACGCTGCACGCCCTCAATGTCATAGAAACATAGAAAATAGGTGCAGGAGTAGGCCATTCGGTCCCCACGAGCCGTTCAAAATCACGGCCGATCACCCACAATTTTTTTTGTTCCTTTTTTTGCTTTGTGTTGGTTTTGTGGTTGTGTGTGTTATTGCTTCTTATTGTTGGACTGTGGGTAATGGAATTTCGTCCAAAAGACTTGTTTCTTGGATGACAATAAAGGTGATTCTGATTCTGATTCTGATTCTGATTCTGATTCTGATTCTGATTCTGATTCTGATTCTGATTCTGATTCTGATTCTGATTCTGATTCTGATTCTGATTCTGATTCTGATCCTGATGCTGATTCTGATTCTGATTCTGATTCTGATTCTGATGAGCAGAGGCCTGATCGAGGTCTTATTGAAGAAAGGGTTTAATATAGATATGGAAATCAGGTAAACCAATATTGGGGGGGGAATTTGGAACTCAGCAATGCATCAAATAAGAAGGGTCTCGACCCAAAACATCACCCATTCCTTCTCTCCATAGATGCTGCCTGTCCCGCTGGGTTACCCCCAGCTTTTTGTGTCCATCTTAAGTAGGTTCAAGGTATGACTAAAGTGCAGTTCGCATGAAGTTTAGTTTAGTTTAGAGATACGGCATTGAAACAGGCCCTTTGGCAACACAGAGTCCGAGCCGACCGGCACTTACCCCACACACTAACCACCATCCTACACATGAGGTGTACCACGAAGTCTTTACCATAGCCAATTAACCTACAAACCTGTACGTCTTTGGAGTGTGGGAGGAAACCCAAGCACCCGGAGAAAACTCACAGGTCACGGGGAGAACGTGCAAACTCCATACAGACAGCACCCGTAGTCAGGATGGAGCCCGGGTCTGTGGCGCTGTACGGCAGCAACCCTTCCTATGCTTGTGGTCATGATATCTCAGCTTGGACGTCGATGTTGCGTCTGGTTTATTAGAGTTTGTAAAATGCTTCCAATATACTGTAAGTAAAAACATCTGTATTTTTCTCTCCACCTTGGTCTTGCCTGTCTGTTGGGTCTCTTCACTTGTCCTGCCAGCTTGTTGGCACCATTATGGTGGGTACCAGGGATGTTTTGAATTGACCCTCAGCGGTAAATGACCCTGGAGAAAAAGAGGACTTACCACAGCGTTTACTTAATCTTTGTAGGCAGTTTCCCCTCACCAAAGGCAACAAGAATGGACGCAAGGAGCTGCACGTAGTTTCGTCTTTGTTTCGTTGGGAGATGCAATGTGGAAACAGGCCTTTCGGCCCACCGAGTCAACACTGACCACTGATCCCCGCACATTAACACTAACCCACACACACACACACACACACACACACACACACACACACACACACACACACACACACACACACACACACACACACACACACACACAATGGATGATTTACATTTACACCAAGCCAATTAACCTACAAGCCTGTACGACTTTGGAGTGTGGGAGGAAACCGAAGATCTCGGAGAAAACTCACGCAGGTCATGGGGAGAACGTACAAACTCCGTACAGACAGCACCCGTAGTCAGGATCGAACCCGGATCTCTGGCGCTGTGAGGCAGCAATTCTACCGCTGCGCCACCGTGCTGCTGAGGCTGATTTATATGAGAAAGACACAGAGTAACTCAGCGGTTCAGGCAGCATCTCAGGTAGGCATGGATGGGAGATGTTTCAGGTTGAGACCCTTCTTCAGACTGATTGTGGGGGGGGGGGGGGAGGGGGGAGTGGTGGGGGGGGGACAGGGGGACAAAGTACAGCAAGTAGAATCCATGTTCCACAGCTGACTGACAAGTACCTTGCATACATTATGTTCTTCAATTCACTTGAAAGTAATATAACCTTCTCCTGTTAAATAATGGGCCGTGAGTAAATTAAATAATTTGTCACAAACATGAAATGAACTGCTTGGATAAAATTACATTGGTCTTTGCCACTCAATCTACCCTCTGAAGTTATAACAGGGGCTGTAATTATATGGAAGAAGATATTGTTTGAATTCCAATTGATTCCTGCTTTGGCAAGTGAAGTGATTTTGTTCACATTGGAGTTAAATGCATTGGAGTTAAATATCGCCTTTGTAAGATTTTAGATTTAGATTTAGATTTAGAGATACAGCGCGGAAACAGGCCCTTCGGCCCACCGAGTCCGTGCCGCCCAGCAACCCCCACACATTAACAGTATCCTACACACACTAGGGACAATCTTTACATTTTACCCAGTCAATTAACCAACAAACCTGTACGTTTTTGAGTGTGGGAGGAAGATCTCGGAGAAAACCCATGCAGGTCACGGGGAGAACGTACAAACTCCGTACAAACGGCGCCCGTAGTCAGGATCGAACCTGAGTCTCCGGCGCTGCATTCGCTGTAAGGCAGCAACTCTACCGCTGCACCACATTCATCCAGAGAAGAGCACAAGATGGTTCAAGCAGGTCCTCAGGTCCTTGAGTCAAGGTCGTAGTTTTGCGGCCCAGTTAATGCAGGATGGGCATGGCAGTGATGCCTCGACCAATAGGAACATAGAAAATAGGTGCAGAAGTAGGCCATTCGGCCCTTCAAGCCAGCACCGCCATTCAATGTGATCATGGCTGATCATCCATAATCAGTGCCCCCTTCCCGCTTTCTCCCCATATCCCTTGATTCCGTTGGTTCCGAGAAGCAAGGTCTGACATAAATACGGGAGGCAGTATGATCATTGCCTCAGAAAAGCAGCCAACATGATCAAGTACCTGTACCACCCCGGTCATTCCTCCTTCTCCCAGCTCCTGTCGGGCTGAAGATACAGAAGGTTAAATGCAAGCACCATCAGACTCTGGTAAGTTTAGTTTAGAGATACAGCGTGGAAACAGGCCCTTTCAGCCCACCGAGTCAATACTGACCAGTGATCCCTACACATTAACACTAACCACCACACACACTAACATACACACACACACACACACACACACACACACACACACACACACACACACACACACACACACACACACACACACACACACACACACACACACACACACACACACACACACACACACACACACACAAGGGATGATTTACATTTACACCAAGCCAATTAACCACGCAGGTCACGGGGAGAACGCACAAACTCCGTACAGACAGCACCCGTAGTCAGGATCGAACCCGAGTCAACATTGACCGCGCCGACCAGCGATCCCAGCACATTAGCACTATCCTACACCCACTAGGGACATTTTGTACACTTACCAAGCCAACTAACCTACAAACCTGCACGTCTTTGGAGTGTGGGAGAAAACTGAAGATCTCGGAGAAAACCCACGCAGGTCACGGGGAGAGCGTACAAACTCCGTACAGACAGCGCCCCTGGTTGGGATGGAACCCGGGTCTCCGGCGCTGCATTCGCTGTAAGGCAGCAACTCTACCGCTGCGCCACCGTGCCGCCTCTGGGGCCCGCACGGTGGTGCACTGGTCCACCATGCCACCCTTCTTGGCATTGCATACCTTGACACCTTCCTACTTGGAACGCAGAAGGTTTACATCGCCACTTAGCCCACAGAAACAGACACAAGATACTTGGATTCCTTTCTTCGGAAAGTTGTCCTTGGGCTAAGTAATCACATGAGCCGAGATGCAACTTTTTTTTTTAATGCTTTTCATTCCAATCTTTATGAAATAATAGGCAACAAACTCTGATATAAATGGCCGGGGCGAACCATTCATTGTGGAAACTACTGTATTGATTTAATGAAAATAAAATCGTAATTTAAGGCAAAAGAACAGCCTGAAATTACAAATACAAAGAGAAGGCAGTAATAAACTACATTGCTCATTAAACTGACTGATGAAAGCCAAGGCAAACAATGCATTTGTGTTGCTGGAGCTCATTTGCCTGAAAGCGTGGTTTCATTAAATTTATTATATTGGGTCCATCTTGCGAGGCCAAGTCTGGTTGACTGACGTGTTCAACGGACTAATTAATTCAAGGGGGGTGTAAGAGTTTTCAGACACTGCGCTCCATCAACACGTGAAACTATTAGGAATGCAGCAATTAGTACTGTGAAGCGTGAATCTGTACTTTCTATAATGTCATGCAAATACAGGAATCCAACATATTTAGGGGGTGTGGGAGAACAGTTATTTGTTAATACGTCGTGCTGAAAGAGAGACGGGTTCTAATTATGATGTTACATAATCGACAGGACATCTTGTACTAAGCTTAAGAAGAAAATGTTTTGTTAACGCCGAACAAGCAAAAGGTTCAGCTAAATATCGAGCACAACACAAAGGGCGGCACGGTGGCGCAGCGGTAGAGTTGCTGCCTTACGGCGTCAGAGGCCCGGGTTCGATCGAAACCTCGGGCGCTGTCTGCATGGTGTTTGTACGTTCTCCCCGGGACCTGCGTGGGTTTTCTCTGGGTGCTCCTGCTTCCTCCCACACTCCAAAGGCGTACAGCGTTGTAGGTCGATTGGCTTGGTATAATGTTAAATTGTCCCCAGTGTGTGTGTAGGATAGCGCTAATGTGTGGGGA